>NC_064430.1:11877500-12477500 GCF_023375975.1 Astyanax mexicanus | reverse complement strand
GTCTCAAAAAATGCCAGTCTTAGACTGGTTCCAAGAAAACCCTGCTAATAGCAGATTACCAGTTTACTTCAAAGTGAAGCCTTTGATTTCTTTTCACATTATGTACCTTTTGATAGCATATTTGTGATCTGAGCTAAGCTCCCATTGTTGGCAAACCATTTCCACTCCAGTGGTGGCTGTTTGTAAGCTGATCCAAGTAATGACTGAAGAAAACACGAATGCTATGAAACTCCTTCCGTTCTATAGAAAAAAAAGACAAATTTGTCTGCCATGTCTAGTATGAATGAATGCCATGTGAGCCGTTTTTTGTGAGAGAAAAAAAAGGCGTAGGTGTTTCTATTTAGCCCTGCTTTAGTTCACTGAATTAGTGGTATCTGAAGAAAGACAGGTTTTGGCTCTTGCTCATGAATATTCATTCAAATACATGCAAATATATCGCCTCTGATTGGCTAACAGCACTGCAGCAGAGAACGCTTACCTGCCTTCCCACCACAGTCAAATCTGCAGCTCTAAAACTCAAAGAAATTATTTTTCAGAGATACAGTCTTAAGTGTATAAGTCTAGCACTGAGTGCTAGGTAAATTTAGCAACTAAATTTCGCTTAATGCCCCACAGCCAAGAAATGTTATCAATGCCTCGGGCCCAGCGTAGGCTGCCTACCAATAAATCATATGTTTGCTGCTACTTAAAAAAAAATATATATATAGAAAATAAATCAGATTTTGTACCTCTAACAACAGCTAATTTAGCCCAATTAAGGAACTGGCGCACACCCTGCATGGATCATGATGTTCACTGAACGTCCACACACCAGTAAATCAGTCGCATTATAAAACTGGCTTTATTTTTAGATCTCCATGTTGAAAGACCACATGATAATTATAGAGACAGTGAAGTGTGGGAGGCATGTAAGGTAGCGAGGGCAGTGCACTTTTGCCCTTGAAATAGATGGCACCCAATCCGACTGTCTGACTAAGTGTCTTTTTTCGCTCTGTGTCCGTCTGTCTGTGTGTCTACCTGTCAGGTGGCACACTCCTGTCTGATGTCAGTTTTGTCACTTATTAACCAGTGTACCGCCGGGGCCTGAACTGTCGCCTCAGCAGTGGGAATTTACCCTGCTATTGATTCAGCGTTTTATTATCTCAGCTATATTAGCCAGGCCGCTCTTCCAGCTGGCAAGAGTGACACAGTATCTATGGCCTTGGACATGTAAATGAGGTCACCCAAAGCGCTGGGCCTTCAAACGCACAATTTATTACACTGGTGTCTGGCTACGATTATTGGCCTGAAGAAGCTCTTTGGGGACAGAAATGCAGTGTAATGCAAAACCTCAAGCTCCTCGCTTTTCTGGGGAGGTGCTGACAATATCTTTCAATTGAGTTATATTTGATATCTCTTCCAAAGTGTAGAAGAAGCTGGACAGAGAGATACAGAAAGAAAGGCAATATGAAAGCTAGCAAAAAGAGCATTTGCTGATTTGTCATTTACCATGTTTGTCCAGGACCAACCGTATCTATTTAACTCTTTATTTAGTATTAAAAGTTCCATGAAATGCATTTATAAAGTATTTTTATCACTTGATTTGGATGGGCCTTTGTAGATGCCTCATTAATGCTCAACTTACATTTATTTGTACAGAATTTAAGTGCAACTGAACTAAATGATTCTGTATTGAATGGAATTTTACACCTTACCCTAATCCAAATTCTAATCTTAACATTTAGGGTTAGAATAAAATTGAAGGTTTCCAGTTGATTCATGATGGAGGTTAGGCTTAGGGTTGAAGTTGGGTGTTGAGTTAGTTTCTAAAAAGATCTTATTAATCTTATTTATCTTATGCTTGCTGATACATTTATTAGAAATATCAAAATGGCAAAATAAAACATATTCAGTGTGCAGTATTTGGACTTTTCTTTGCTGGCAAGGCCGATCAGGACACTTTGGCTACGTTCACATTACTAGACCAAAGTGACTTAAATCTGTTTTTTGCTCAATGTGGCTCAGATCAGATTTTTTCATGGTTGTATGAACATGATAGCCAAATCCGTTAAGATAGCCAAATCCGATCTGAGCTAAAATCCGGATTTGAGCAACGTGGCTTGTAATAAAAATGTACTCTTTGGCATTTACATACTAATAAAAATATAGTTTGAGTAAAGTATTGAATCCAATTCACATCTGTAATTTTAATCACCCTGAATGGTTGTTAATGCATGGTGAAAATTCAGTCATTAAGCCAGATTTATTTGAAAAAGGACTTTTAGTAATTAAAAGAGTAATCAGAAATGCAGTGGAAGTGAGCTCTGAGTTCATGCATGCAACAGAGAAAGCTGTGCAGAAAAGAGGGTGAAAGAGAGAGAGACAGAGAGAGAGAGATTAGAACATGGGGAGAGAAGAGGCGTCAGTTGTTCATGAAGTTCACAGTGTTCACTCTTTTTCTGCTGTGCTGGGAAACCTGGATACGTCACGTCTCTTTATCTCCCTGAACAGATTCCACAGATCATTTGCAAACACACACACACACACACACACACAGCCCACTGGCTGAAGAAGAGAGCTCATATCTCATAGCTCTCTTATGTCACACCACTTTCAGTCTTTACGTCTCAAACTAATAAGAAGAGTCACCACCTAGATTTAACTAATAAGTAAATGATCTGGAGTTGCTGCAGTTCGTCTGCAGGTCTAGGTTCAGCAACAATACGTGCTGAAAGAATGAGGTCAGCTGACTACCTGTATATACTGAATATAGACCAGGTTATTCCATCAATTGATTTTCTCCCTGATGGCACGGCCATGTTCCAAGATGATAATGTCAGGCTGGAATTGTGAAAGAGTTCAGGGTTCAGGGAGCATGAGATCATCATTTTCACACATGGATTGAGAGAGTTCACCACAGAGTCCAGATCTTAACCTCATTGAGAATCTTTGGGATGTGCTGGATGGAGAAGAGCTGCTTTGTGCAGTGGTCAGACTCTACCATCATCAATACTGCTGCAAGACCTTGGTGAAAAATGTATCAAAGCTAAAGGCTCTCCAACAAAAAATTATAGTATGTGACCTTTTATTTGGTGGCAACTTGTGTTTAGGCAGTGTACCTCTATTTATACAGTGTTTCTTACGGAGCCCGGGAGGGGCCGTGGATAAAAAAAACAATTAAATCGAGTGAACGATGTAGCAGTTCGTGCTCACGTTTTCTTTAATTCGAGTGAACGATTTGCAATTCGTGCTCACGATTTCTTTAATTCGTGCTCACGATTTCTGTAATTCGTGCGCACGATTTCTGTAATTCGAGTGAACGATTTCTGTAATTCGTGCTCACGTTTTTATGCAATAAGACAATAAGCTCGGAGGGAAAGGACCATTTTCTCTCTTGATCTGTTACAGGGGTGCAGTAATGATAATCAGTTATCTACCTTTATAACCTGCTGTTATTAATGCACTAGTGTTACAGTTAGATGTACAGTACAGTGAGCAGATTTTGCCTGGTGGTGGAATCTCTACAGCGCGTGGGGGAGAGCCGTCCGCGGCATCGGTTCCCCCGCCGCCAGACACCTGCCGCGCGCGCAGGTCTTCACGGAGCTTATTTACCAACAATGTAGACAAATACAGTCAATTCCAGTCATGAATAAAGGAAACAAACATTTTACTGATGCAGGACAACTGTGTGTTATTAAAACCAGATCAAAACAAAGTTATAATGCAATGTGCAAATGTGTTTATTAATTTCTAAATAACATTCAGCCAGCCTCCAAGGAAATGCACACCTTCTTAAATCTGGTTACATCATTATTACTTTTATGATAGATTTAATCTATATTTTAATAATTTGTATAATAAATAAACACATAATTCAGAAAATATACATTTAAGAAGTTTATAATTATTATATTTTTTTTATTTGAAGCTTGTGGCATGTTTCTGGGCAGGACACTGTGATTTGAGAATAAGCAGATATTCAGGACATTTCATCAGATATAGAAACTTAATTATTTTAGGAAACATATTGGAATAAATTATCAAATTGATCCAAATTATTATATGAAATGCCTATTTACTAAATATCTTAATACATTGTATTAATAGTATTTTAGACCAGCTATTTTGATTTTATATAGTGTTACATATTTAAAGCAGCTCTTATATGAGCCATTCATAGACAACTGTCACACCTTGCATTAATTTTGTATTATCTTTATTAACTTTTACAGTGTACATTTGGACCTAAGTCTTATAGCTGTATATTTATATAATTATACTTCTTTACGTTATACTATTGTTGAAAATAAGAAATTATAAACAGTTCCACATTGCATTATAACTTTGTTTTGATCTGGTTTTAATAACACACAGTTACCCTGCATTAGTAATGTTTGTTTCCTTTAATCATGACTGGAATTGACTATATTTGTCTATATTGTTGGTAAATAAGCTCCGTGAAGACCTGCGCTCGCGGCCAGGGAACCCGTGCCGCGGACGGCTCTCCCCCACGCGCTGTAGAGATTCCACCACCAGGCAAAATCTGCTCACTGTACTGTACATCTAACTGTAACACTAGTGCATTAATATCAGCAGGTTATAAAGGTAGATAACTGATTATCATCACTGCACCCCTGTAACAGATCAAGAGAGAAAATGGTCCTTTCCCTCCCAGCTTATTGTCTTATTGCATAAAAACGTGAGCACGAATTACAGAAATCGTTCACTCGAATTACAGAAATCGTGCGCACGAATTACAGAAATCGTGAGCACGAATTAAAGAAATCGTGAGCACGAATTGCAAATCGTTCACTCGAATTAAAGAAAACGTGAGCACGAACTGCTACATCGTTCACTCGATTTAATTGTTTTTTTTATCCACGGCCCCTCCCGGGCTCCGTAGTTTCTCATAAGTAAAGGAGAATATCCCACTACCTAATATACTACATTCTGTGTTTGCTAAATAACTTAAAGTATTTGATCATACATATTTTTGCACATACAGTACCAGTTAAAAGTTTGGACACCTCAAAGTCAGTGTTTTTTGGTTTTGTTATCATTATTTAAAGAAATAATACCATATGGAATTATTTAGTAAACAAAAAAGTATTAAACAAACCAGGCAATAAAGTAGCTCCTCTTCTTTAGATGACAGTTTTGCACATCTTGGCTGGATTTTCTCAGTCAGCTTTATGAAGTAGAGTCACCTGAAATTTAGGCATTCAGTTAAAAGCTGTGCTGTTAAATAATTGAGTTAAATAATTCCCTGCCTTTTAATTTGTTTGAGAGCATCAGCTGTAAAGTTGTGAATGGATAAAGTTGGTATACAGTGATTTTTTTTTTAATAAGTGTCCAATGCATATTATGGCAAGAACATTAAAAGAACTTTAAAAGTATCCTGTTAGTGCAGTTACAAAGATTATCCAGAATGATGAAACTGGCTCTCATCAGGTAAGCCTGGTAAGTAAAGGAAGAGCCAGCCTTGGAAACTGCAAGTTAACATTAGCCCAGAGCTGACCTAAATGCTTATGTTACAATTAATGTTGAATCTGTCAAGGTTTCTGAATGTTCTTAGAACGTTTGTGGGTAACTGTGAGCTGCGGAGGATACATCAGTTGCGTTCTTTAAAATCACACCAAATACATACAAAGGGTCTTTAATTTTGCAATTGCATAAAATATAGCCTGCACTTTGTAATGCAGCTTCATAACTTCAAGCCAAACAAACAATGCATTATAACCCACCCTACAGTGTGGCGGCAGTACTGTAGCTTGGCTAGCGGTCATTCCCAGTTGTTTACATGCTTCAGAACAGTGCTATATTACAGCCACGAGAGGCAGATTAAAGTGATGAAGGGAACTCCGTAATCCAAATACATTTATGAGGAAAGTACGAATTTTATGGTACTCAAGGCAGACATATGTCTAGATACAGTCAGAAATCACAGTTGAAATGGGTGTGGGAATACAAACAGATGACCAAAAGCACGTTCTACATGAACCTGTTCAACTACATGAAACTGTTAGTTTACCTTACTTTATTTGTTCCACACACTTTGACCATTCATTAAGACAGAAAATATATTTGCAGTGGCACTACATGCTGCACTCCACATAGATATGAATCTTAAATATGGAAATATTGGGCATTTACTAATTCATTAGAAATGTATTTGGAGCAGAATTAATGCAGCATCTTTATTAGAACACCAAACATACATTTGGAGAACAAATTGCACCTTGAAGGTATCAGTTCTAGAGTGTTCAGTTTCTCAATTGTTGTGGATGTAAAACCAGCTCAACTCTGATTCCAGTTTATAGCAGACCAGGGCCTTGATGGTGCTTAACAATCCCATTTATTTTATCAGGTAAGAGGACCTCAGTAAAAGTTTGCACGGGCATATAAAGATTTTTCATTGGACAATATATTGCTCCAGAAATAACTGTGCTGAATATTTAAATTTTAGGACCATTTTATTTTATTAATAAAGGTTAATGTTAAAATAGCATGATCATGCAGTTGCACCCTAAACAGTAAAAACATTTTTTATAAATAATATTTATAAAATATATATTAATAAAAAATAAATATTAATAAATTAAAAAAACTAATTTAGAGCCAGGAGTTGTGGGATCAAAAATACTTTCCACATTTTCCAATAAAACCAGTAAAATAAAGTAAAAACTCAGTAATACAAGTAAGCAATCAGTAATTTGCAAATTTCCAGCCTTATATAGGCTACCAATAGACTACCCAACATAGCCAAAACCAATTATTCTCTTCTACAGGGGTTTTAGCTAATTTAGTGACCAAAACAAACAAAGAAAAAATACAGACAAAAAAAGTTATACACAATTAATATTCAAAAAGATGATCACAAAAAAATCATAATAAATAAATAAACTTAACTCAACTGAGCCTTATGGACTCCCCCTTCAAATGGTTTGTCCCAAAAGGCAGTCTGAGCATGCCTCAATTTGCTCAGGCACTATTTAAGGGCAGCCAAAAGTATCTCATTTTCTGAGACTTGGAAGGTAAGAATGGAGCTAACATGAATATTGTAATTGTGAGTCTTTGTTGTGCCTGTTAGATTTCAAGGATTTAGTGCCCAGTAGCATTTCCTTAGCTGCTAGAGGTGATGCTATGTTCCAGGCTAGAAAAAAATGGCCAACTTTACTCAATTTTACAAGGTTTCTAAGCCAAAAATGGTTACATTTTTTCAGTCCTCTTACCAAAAAAAACATGTTTAAAAATCCTATAATTCCTTTGATTTTCACACATGAAGGTGTTTTTTTTTTCTCAAGAAATTGTTGAAATGCATGTTTACACAATTGATATTTATGACAATCACTTTATGCACACTATTTTTCTAAAAAAGGCAAACTTATGTGATTTAACAAACAAATGGATAAATTATTACCCAAAACGGATGGGAAAACAGTGGTTTACAGTAACGTATATTTACATTTAAGACATTGATGAACCAGGTGACAAAACTCAATCCCTTTACTAGCAGTCCTGTTACTGTTTATTAGATATGGTAACAAATTTGTGAAATACCAAGGACCCTATCAACTTAAATATTTTAGATTTATTATGATGTTTTTTAAAGTATAGATGGGATTTGGAGTCGCACAACAATGCAAAAAAATCCATCTCTGGCGGATTTTATTAGTTCTAGCTAGAGTGGGGATAGGAAACCAATGCTATAGTTTCAGTGTTCTAAGTAGTTTTTATTAATATTTTAATTACATATCTTACTTTTGCAATTTATTAAATGTACAAAACACTATATTTAATAATTAATGTATTTTGAAGTTATTTTGTGTGAACATTAATACATGTAATTTACTAGGGACAGAGATGGCACATTCTGTGGAATATACTGTATATTCTGGATACTGGATAAACTAGGAAACAGCAGAGACTGAATAGGCCTTAAACTAATTTTGCTCTGTTACAGGGTAATATTGATGACATTAAAATGAGTGAGGTAGCTGCTATATAACATGTTATGTATAATAACTTATGAGAACAGGTGACTTGTGCAGTGCATTTTTTTGTTTAATGAAGATTAAAGTGGTGCACTCATTCTTACTGATGTTTTTATTGCAGTAGTCTATTACTTTTATTGTGAGTATGTAAACTTCCAAATACAACTGTGTTTAATAAAGGATGGCTCTCATAAGTCAGAAACCCTTAAGCTTTGGTGGCATAATTATCTCTCTTGGCCCCACTATGTTTGACCATTTAAAAAAGTATTCCTTATCACTGACACTTTCTATCTTCAGCAACTCCAACTTTAAGCCCCTCTCACTCCCTTCCATGCTTTCTTGGACTCAAAACATTATCCTGCTAATAAGCAGATTATAAATGAATGCAGAGTAAAGCTGAGGTAAAATATGAACTGCAGTTGTGGGAGAAAAGAAGGAAGTGAATGGATTTAGATTAGCTTCTCTGCTCAGTTTCCTCAATGATGTGAAGACCGTATCCAGTCGAGGGGTTTCTTGCATCAGGGTGGTTTTGGTCCGAGCTAGAGCGCTGCCCCCTGTTCTACATGTCCTGAAACAATGTTGCCCAATCTTTAGTCTTATAATAGCTCTGTACCACATAGTTTAGTGTAATGTGTTTTCCAGTGTGAGTCATCTTTTTGACTATTAATCTGGTGTTGACATTTGGATTCTTCTTTGCATGATGCAGCTTTAACTTGCATATGTGTTTTACAGGTGGTGATTTCTGGAAGTGTTCCTGAGCCCATGCAGTGATTTCAGTTTGGAACCTTTTTTAATTTTTTTTTTTTCTTAAATGCAGTACTACCTGAGGGCCTGAAGATCACCAGTCTGCAAAGGGTTTTCTCCAGATTTCACAGATGTGCTGTATATGGTGTGATATACAAAGTACTTAGTTTTAATTTTTTTTTTTGTTTTTTTTTTGCTTATGTGTCATGTTGGTTACCAAATAGGTCATGTTGTAGACTTCTTTTTTTTTTTTCTTTTTTAGTGCTACTAGCTTTTTTTTCTAGCCTTTTGCCCTGTCCTAACTTTTTTTTTTTTTTTTTAATTAGTTTTTTTCTTGCATGTTGCTGCAATTAAGTTCTAAAATGAGTTAATGTTTGGTTTTTTTCTTTTCTTTTTTTTTTATTTTTAAGAAATGATTTAAATATTTCCTTTCAGCATCTGTCCTGTTGTATTGTCAATAAAATGTGATTTGTGCATCATTGTGTTGGTTTTTTTTCTTTACAATTTTGTATTTATTTATTTATTTTTAAGAATTTGGGTTGTGTGCAAATAAGAGTTCTCTTCCTGACACTTTTTTCATACAATATGCATGCAAAGCAAACCAGGACTAATATTACCAAACTACCTATATATGCACCTTAAGGCTGTCATAACTTAAAAAATGTAGAAAGCATTTACATTAACAAACTTATCAGAATGCAATGTTTTTCAGAAATAATAATTTGGACTTTGCAGGGTTGGTTCTGCTTGCACACTGATGCCATTAATTGGATTATTTTGTCCACTCCCAGTATAGGAATACTACTGCTTTCCTTTTTGTAGTATACATCTTAAGCTACATTTACATTACCAGGCTGAAGTGATTTAGATCAGATTTTTTTTTCTCATGTCTGTGAATGTTTTTTTTTTTTTTTTTTTTTCTTCCCCTTCCCTCCCCTTTCCCCTAAATCAGATTTGAGTCCCTTTCATATGTTCTCCTAAATCTGATACATATCTGCTCCATGGACATGTGATATGTATGTGAACGGTCAAATCAGAATTCATGCGTCTTTACCCACACTTCTCTTGGTCCAGCTGTGCAGCTATAGCTGTAAAAACAGCAAAAGCAAACTGCCTGGCCTTTTTTCACCTCCTCAACCTGAGCATACTCTCCATTTGAGCAGAATATGCCTCACATATGATCTAACGCATCCATTTCCCTTTATAAAGCTAAGAGTTGTCTTTCAAATATGATTTTTTGACATTTATACACATCAATGTGCGCATGTGAGGAGTTTCAGGAACAGATTCATTCACATTACGTACAGATACAGCTCACTTACATTTGTAAATGTGAACTGTCAGGATGGCCACATTTGATCTGAGCAATGTGGCTTGTAATGTGAACGTAGCCTTAAGGACTTAAGCCTTAAGTGATTTTTTTTTAGTATAGTCTGCTGCTTACTTTTGATTAGCTGCACCAATGCCCATGTCAGCAGGAAGCTCAACGTTATGTAAAGATACTTTAAAGTTTGTTTGAACTGTGAACAGATTACTATTAAACTGTTAGCCAGTATCACTTATCCTGAACTTCACTACTTCAGAGCAGGTGTAATATCTGCAATATTACAAAGCCACATATCTTCATATCTTGACCTGGAACTCACCTGATGACAAGGCTCCATGAAACAAAGGAGCTTTCATGTTAAAAGGCTATTCAATAGGAGCACGACCTGCTTGCGCCAGTCTGTGCAGCGTGTTGAGATAACACGGCGGCTGTACATCATGTACTGCTGTAGGCCTCATGTTGGCTTTGTTTAAACAGCACCATTCCTGTCTCTGTTTGCTTTACAATTGGGTCAAGAAAAGCTCATCTAAATGCTACTAAAGGAGCAGCAATAAGAACACTGAAATCCCCCTCCTCTCTATAGGACTGATACAGGTCATTGTCACATTATCATACGTTATAAAGAAAAGGTGAAAACAGCAGACAAATAGCCAGCTGACCTATTCCAACATAATTGTCTGCCAATATTGACTATAATAGTGGATGACGCACACTGCAGGCAAACACAGCAACAATGTACACTATGGACGGGTTAATAAAGGCACTACTTAGATGCAGGAAAGAAGGTATTTAGATTAAAATGATGGTTGTTATAGATGGGGCAGTCCCACAAAATTCCCACTCCACCCAGTGGCTAGATTTACTAGTTCTAGTTTAGTGGCTGCAGCTTACAAAAATACAATTACTTTTAGGTTACTTAAAGCTCACCTTCCGCGAAAATCCGATTTTTCTTGTTTTTTGTGGAATACAGTAGGTCTCTCCGAGTTGAATGTGTACACCTGCACATTAAACTGTTTTGCAGCCCCCATTGTCTGCAGGAGCTAAGCAAAGAAATCACAGACCAGCCCACCTTGGCTCGAGAAACTCCCAGAGGCGGAGTTGAAGCGACGCAACATCACCGCTCATCAGTTAGGAGGTGGGAGGCAGTGAGCGGCAGAGCGGCGGAGGGGCGTCGCAGTGCTCCTAGCCAATCAGAGGAGAGATATTTGCATGCTGTTTGCATGTATGAATATTCATGAGCAAAGCTGGAATCCGGTCATTTTGGACACACCCCTAAAACAGTCCATTAAAAAAGAGCTATACAGAGACACTTGAGCACTTTTTTTTTTTACAAAAACGGCTCACATGTCATTCATTCATACTAGAGACCACAACTAGACATTTTAAAATGAAAGAAAAAACGACGGACGGTGAGCTTTAAAGCTCCACTAGGTAGGATTGAGATTTTGTGCTTGTGGGCTCCCCCTACAGTTGTAGAGTGTAATAAATGTTTCAGGCGGATTAGTTTCTCTTTCTCGTTTTCTGGCTTTCACAGACATATTCGGTCTCTTTCCAGCTTCTGCCAGAGTGTCTGTATGTTAGTTTGTAAAGAATGAACCAGTAGTCCTTGTAGAACTGTTAGAACTGAAGGTCGGAAAGCAGGTTGCAGTTCTTGTGAGCGTTGGTCGTGGCTGCCTCGAAAAACTTAGAGTCTGGTTTGAGCTCAGAGGAGCTCCGGCACAGACAAGAGAGCACCGCTATTCCTCCTATTACACTTCAATGCAGCGCTGCAGTGAGTTTCAAGCTGTAATTTTACTTCTTTAAAAATATCAAAAATCAAGGAAATCCTACCTAGTGCTGCTTTAAGTAGTAATTATTTTAGCTGACTTTTTACGTCTACTTCTTAATTTTTTACACAATTATCTGTACATTTTACAAATAGCCTAATTAATTTATTTTATTTTAGCTTGTTTTCATTCTGGCTTCTCACTGTTAACAAAAAATACCCTATCCAGATAAATCTTTCCATCCAGATAGAGTGAATGATTGTGGTTGGATGTAAAGAAGTATAAACATATACCATTCCGACACCCTAATGGTTTATGTGATCCATCACACCTGCACACGTCAAACCGTCACACTCCCAATACTATTAAGCAATACCTTAATAGCATTTTTCTTACTAATTACTTTAAATTACTATAAAAGTACACTTCTATTTTACTCAAGGAAAAAATAAATAGAACAATAGAACATGCTATGAATCATTGAACACACAGACGAGATACGTTTACATTTTATATTCAATTTTAATTTACAATGCACAATAACCCCATCTTGTTAAAAAAAAAAAAAGAGAAAAAAAGCAAGTTGCCCAGCAACGCTCATACTTCAGCAAAAGATGCCAATCAAATGTGTGGAACACAGTCATTCTTTTTCAGTTTTATTTTTTTTTTGTTTTTCTGAATATAATTTAATTGTTTATTTTATTCTAAACCAACCTAAATATGCCCCATTGTATAAAGCCTAAGTAGTGCATTTCCCCCCAATACAGTGCTAACCATGCATTAACTTTCATGCTTGTTCTCAAACCTTGTTTTTAAACCTGTTATAGAAAATGAAATATACAAAAGAATTGGAGAAATAGACGCTTTAGAGATCTTACTATCTATCTATCGTCTTGTCTAATTCTTTATTTCTTCTATTTTTTTAATGTTTATATCTTTTTATTCTCAAACAGGTGTCCATAGAAACTAAAGGCTCTGTCTGGTGAGGCTCTTCCACGTAGCCTGAGGTACAAAAACGTCCATCCACAAAGGCTAAAAAGAGTGCGGTGGCTGTTGGGGAACTGCTAACTGGGGAACTGACTGACCAACCTTCTGCCAAAATAACACCACACACACACATACAAACACAAAGTCATACAAGTCATATGATGAATAAATGAAAGTCTGAAAACAGAGAACGGAGGGAGAATGGAGAGATGATGAACAAATGAATAATATTATGAATGGCTATTTTTTTTCCTTTTCTTTTTTAACTTACTCATGCTGTCAGAAAAGCGCTACTGTGTGTACAGAGAGATCATCGGGACTTTACATTGAAAATTCCTTGGAAGCCTAATCAATGAGTCAGCCAAAATCCGCCCCCAGTGTCTGAGCCTTCTTCTTTACCTACTGAGACTTACTAATACACACACACACACACACACACACACACATTCGTATGCACACACAAACAAACACACACACATGCAGAGAGAGACAAGGCCAGCGGTGTGCTGCTGAGGTGATGAAATCAGCTTGAGTTAGTTGTTTTAGCAACCAACACCCCAGACACAAGACCATCCCATCCCATCCCGTCCAGTCCCATCCCTCGCGCCGTCTTGTGCCGTCTGTCTACGTCTACGCTAGTTTTGTAAGAAGAGTTTGAGGCTTAACTGCAATTTAACGGCTTTTGTTAACGCCAGCACTGTCTGGCGTTCCATCTGATGCAACAGGTCTTAGACTGTCCAGGGTGTCTGGCTGCTCCGTTCAGGGACCGACACAACACATCTGCTAGGGACCTTCCAACGCTGTGGACTTTAGCATAGAGCCAGACCAAATACAAAAACTACTTTTCAACACAGGGGGGTCTTTGATATAGGTTCTTTTCCTTTTTTAGGTCTCTTTTTGAACTCACTGAAGACGATCTGTGATGCAATACGGCTACGTATAGGCAGAAGTTCTTCTGAACTTGCCTTTTGAGAAACTCAGAGCTTTAGAAGTCAATAAATAGGCCTGTCATGATAAAGACGATGCATCACCCCAGAAATTATTGCGATATACAATATTTGTCATTTTTTGGGGGGGACCTAACAATCAATAACCTGTCATTTTAAATTTAAATTAATTTTTTTTAATTTTTTTATATTTGAATTGATCACATAGTGAGTTACATCATATCATTGGATGTACACGGTTTATTTCTGTTTAGAGTGTGCATTTTAAAAACTTGTGTCAAAATGTAAAGTTCAAGCCATGACAAAATATTGTTTTTTACTGGAACTTTGACTATTGGATGGCTATTCTTGTAAAATATTGACATTATTCCTTTTAATTCTGATCTCAAAGCTACAAGCAAGACGTGATTACCAGTAAATTCATTTTTATAAACGTCTAGAGCCTTTGTAATCGCTGAAACTAGCATCGATATACTTTTTAAAGGCTCACTTTGCTCAAAAAAACAAAACAAAAAAAACAGATTAAGCTTTCTTCTGTCTGTGAAAAGACAGAAAAGACAATTTTTAGGAAATTGTACGAACATTTTGTACAAAAAAGGGAACTTTTACACAATTTACACTGCTGCTTTTTATATATATATATATATATATATATTTTTAAGTAAATACATCACTATGACCTCTGCCATCATCGCCATATTTGTTCTTGTCAGACACGTTTGGCTCTGAACAGTCCCCTAATAGATAGTAGTAGTGGGTAATGACCATTACATTGTTAGAAAGGGATGCATTAATTAGTATAAATGAGCTTTATGGGTCAAAAGTCACCATGTATGTGTACATAATGTTTTGCTTCTAAAGTTTGCGTGGCTAAAATTAATCATGTGCGTCTCAACTTCTAAAACATCCAGCATTTTTTTTTTTTTAATTAAAAATACTATATATATATATTTTTTTTTTATACACAAATTTCCTAAAGGCTCAGACTAGGTATGTCTATAGCACATACAACCAGCCCAAGATTAAAAGCCCAAGGATATATTTGTAGCCATACAAACACAGCTACAGATCTCCGAAAAAAGAATTTCAAAAGAAAACTTTTAAAGATTTGATCTGCAAACACTTGATCCGGCCCGATCGTCAGTTTCTGTCTGATTTAAGTCTTGTATAGCATTAAGAACAATCCGTGCAAACATGTTTGTGGCATTTCTGATGAATCTGACAGCCTGCCAAAGGCTGATCAAGAGCTAGGCCTGCGGCAACACTTCTGTAAAGCTGCTTTAAAAAACAACAACAAACGTGGGGTTAGTGACTCATTCTCATGTTGGCAGCTGATTTACTATGATCCTTTAACTAACTTTCAAACAGAAAAATCCTCCCCCAAGGCAATTTTTAAGCATTGTTAATGCTTCTCGACGTTCACTCCGTACTTATTTACACAACACGTCAGAACGAAAACAGAATCTCGAGTGTATAAAAGACAACAAAGTAGTGACAGATCATACACAACCCAGGAACAGAAAGAAATGCCCGGTTCCAGTCCAAATGAAATAAAGCCCCTGATCTGTTCCACATGGGAAATCCGTGCTGCAGGGAGAGACCAATCAACTTCTTCTTCTTTTTTTTTTTTTTGAAAGCATCATCAGTGTTGCATGGTTACGTTATTTGGATTCCTTCTATTTTCTAAAGTGTATGGACCATTCCATATTAGACTTTAGATTGAACGTTTTAATAATACAGCTGTAATTTCTTTCTCAAGTGGAAGAGAAGCAGGAATGAGGAAATAGAAAGCTTCATTTTTTTGAACTGTAAATGGGCTAAAGAATTTTCAGTTCATTCAATTCTTAAAGTTTTGGAGTTCAAACAAAAACTCCAAACCGAAACAGGGAGTGGGGTTGGGTCGAGGGTGGGGTGGTAATAAAGATGATAGTCGCCGTGTGACGCACAGTAAAGGAAATGCGCCCAAAATGACTGATTCTCACTGGCTGTTGTTGTTGTTGCCACTATTGTTGTTGTTGCAGAGGTCTCCAGGGGTAACCGCCGCAGCGGGTGGCTGCACGTTATCCGCCAGGTTGTGGGCGTGCTCCAGGAACAGGTCTTTGAGCACGCTCAGTTCTTTGCTGAGAAGCTTAATCTTGGCTTCCAGTCTCTCATTCTCCTCCTTCAGCTCGTTGACGCGCTGCTGTGTGTCCTGAGCCTTCTGCTTGCTGCGCATGCGGCTCTTCTTCACAGCCAGGTTGTTGCGCTCCCGCCGCTGTCGGTACTCATCACTTTCTTTGTCTAGAATTGGCTTCTTCATCTTGCTGGGGGGTGTGGCCTTGCCGCCTCCTCCAGAACTGACGGGGACTAACTGAGGAACCTGAGAAAAAGAGAGAGAGTGAGAGAATACATGTCAGAACCTCTGGAACTGATTTATCCATAAATGCCCAGTGTTCAGACTCTGATTTCACTACAGCTGTTTAAAAGCTGGACTGGTTTACAGAGCAGTGACAAAAAAAAGTAGTTAAAATGTATTTAAACTAATAAGAAGGTGTACAGCACATCACGTGTCCTTAAAATATGTACACAATACACATCAGACCACTGCTGTATTTGTTTAGAGTTTAAAAAAGGTTTTCAACAAGTCCTACACATGAAGCAAATGTAGCAATATGGCCCAAAACTCATATCATAATATTACCATATATTTGGATATTAATTAAAGTTAATTTTTAAGATTATATTTCTATAACAAAAAATGCTGATAACAGTTTCTATTAATAGCATGTCTATTAGACGCAACAAATATTTTTATAACACCATTTAATGCATTCATAAAGCATTATAAACATGGTTATGCCCATTATATACACTTAGAACAATGTAGAACACATTATATGTTTATTACGCATTATGAATTGTAATTATAATGCATCATACAGCTCTGGAAAAAAAAATAAGAGACCACTTAAAAATGAGTTTAATAAGTTTCTTTGATTTTACCTAATTGAAACCCTCTGGAATATAATCAAGAGGAAGATGGATGATCACAAACCATCAAACCAAACTGAACTGCTTGAATCTTTGCAACAGGAGTGGCATAAAGTTATCCAAAAGCAGTGTGTAAGACTGGTGGAGGAGAACATACAAGATTAATGAAAACTGTGATTAAAAACCAAGATTATTCCACCAAATATAGATTTCTAAACTCTTAAAACTTTATGAATATGAACTTGTCTTCTTTGCATTATTTAAGGTCTAAAGCTCTGCACCTTTTTTTTGTTATTTCAGCCATTTCTCTTTTTTTCTGGACATAAATCCTCTAAATAACAATCTTTTTATTTGGAATTTGGGAGAAATGTCAGTAGTTTATAGAATAAAAAAACAATGTTCATTTTACTCAAACATTTACCTATAAATAGCAAAATCAGAGAAACGGATTCAGAAACTGAAGCGGTCTCTTAATTTTTGTCCAGAGCTGTATGTTTTTTCACATCTAGATTAAAATATAATTTCTGTTACTATAATTCATTCCCATTATGGACATCAGTCACTTTACTTAGAATGTACAACGACACATTATAAAACATTATAAATGTGAATATATGTCATTTTTAACAATCAACATTTAACAAGTATAGCTTAAAAGTGTCTTTGTTAAGGCAGGTTTGTTTAGGTTCTTGGTATTGACATATAACCTCTTATAAATACAGCTGATGATGCATTACGATGACAATTCATAATGCATGATAAAAATCATAATGTCTTATTATTTTCATCAATATTTATAATCATATTTACAATGCCTTATGAATGCATTAATGTGTTATAGGTGTTATGTGTATATGGTCAAAGAGACATGTCGTAAGTATGTTTATAGGGTCTAATAGCTGATGCTCCATCCAAAACTTTTAGGATGATTTGGGCATGAGGTTGAATGCTGATTATCCAACATCCTGACCTCACACAGTACCCCATAATACTGTATTATGTCTTTGATGAAAGAATCATCAGGGAAAGCCCAAAAAATGTCAGGGAAAAAAAAAACCTCTCACATCAGTTGCTTCCTTCAGGTCAGACTAATGCAATAATCCCTGTCCATCAAATGTACGTGTCATAATAGTGACTTGAATGTTATTATTTAAAAAATATATTTATGTTTTTATTGTATTTTAACCTCATACAACTTTGCTTTTGGTCAATCTTATCTCATCTCTTTCTAACCCTTTTGTTGCTGAATGCAAACAATTCCACAGCAATTTAGCAAAATGTTTTCCCTAGACAATAGAAACAGTTACTCCAACAATAGATAGATGAACCAATTTAATACCCTTGATTTTGGAGGAAACAATAAATAGACCAGATTTTCCGATACAAGTACGCACCTGCTGTAGTTCTGCTGCAGCTCCTGCGGAGTTAGGCGTACTGCTATGAGCTTGGGTCTGTATCACACTCACTCCGTTCTGATCTGTTTTATTTAGTTTCTGCTGCGACTGCTTGCTCATTTGGCTCCACTGTCCACTGTGTTTTTCTCTCTCTCGCTCACACACCTGCACCGACCTTCACTGTCGGCCTTGCTGGTGCTCTTTAATACCGGACACTTAACTAAATTAAATGGCTGGCTGTTGCAGAATGCAACTAATGCAACTGTGTGATCTGTAAGTAAAGAACAGAAGAAAAACCATAGTTATTACAGTATTATCATTATTATTATCATCGTAAGACATGATGACTCCACATTTACAAAAATATACACTACAGTACTACACAATATTATAAGTACATAACTGAAGTGAATCTCATGCCCTTATAGAATCAATACATTTGCCGGATCATACAGCTCTGGAAAAATTCACAGTGCCACTTGCAAGGAATACACTGTAAAAGGATTTCCACTATCATATCCCTTTTCCACCAACATGGATTGGGCTTTGTTCTGGTTCGTGCACCAAAGTTTAAACCGCTCAGTGCATTTCCACCAACAAAAAATAGGTTCTAGAGATCAGAAAGGTTTGTTCCTGGCTGGAAACACTAAAACTGGTGCAATCCTGGGCTGGTTCTCTAAAAAGGTACCATGGTTAGTCTGAATAAAGTCTGAATAAAACCAGTTAAAGGGCTAACAGTGAATAGTGCAGTGGTAAGAAAGCGGTAAGGATTGTTAGAGGAGGTGTCTGGCTTGAATTGTCTACGCAAACAGACAAGTGACTCTGGCAGAAATCACAACCACATTTAATAAAGGAGGCCACACATGTACATCTTGCAAAGGAGATCAGTTTTCTGACGCTTTTACTGGATATAAAAAATGAGAGACAGCACACATTTTTTGGCATGTGCATTAAATTCATAATATAAGAATATTAGTCTATTTAAGGGGACTCATAGTTTTGAGGTTTACAATACATAATGGATAGACTGTTTTTTTTTTTCATTAAGATTCAAATTACAACAGAAAAAACAGTGATGCTACTCTCCTTCTGTTGTTCATTTTTAGGTGGTATATACAACTCTAAAAAAATTAAGAGACCACTTAATTTTCTGAATCAGTTTCTCTGATTTTGCTATTTATAGATATATATTTGAGTGAAATGAACATTGTTGTTTTATTCAAGGACAACACATTTATTTGAAGAAAATGCAAAATCGTTAAAATAACTAAAAAGATGCAGAGCTTTCAGACCTCAAATATTGCAAAGAAAACCAGTTCATATTCAGAAAGTTCAGAAATTAATATTTGGTTGAATAACCCAGTTTTCATGCATCTTGGCATGTTCTCCTCCACTAGTCTTTCACACTGCTTTTGGATAACCTTATGCCACTCCCAGAGCAAAAATTCAAGCAGTTTAGCTTGGTTTGATGGCTTTTATCTGTGACCATTTATCTTCCTCATGATTTTATTCCAGAGGTTTTCAATTTGGTAAAATCAAAGAAACTCATCAAGTGGTGTCTTTTTTCCCCCCAGAGCTGTAGATATGCCATGTACCATTATATTTACGATAACTAGGTAGGTAGATAAATAAATAAGGTATGGGAAGGTGTAATAACCAACACTTTCCCATAGATGATTAAAACATTTTAAGACAAATTATGTAAAAGTATTTTTAGTCTTTTTTTTTTTTAAGAATCTGCTGGGAAAAAACAGTATAAAAACTGATGCTCCTCCTCAGTGCACAGCAACTGCAACTCCTTAAAGCGCTTAAAACCCCCATCTTTTTAAAAACACCACACATCCACCTGCGCCCACCAATCACTGCCATGTTGCCAGGCAACGCGCATATGTTGCTAGGTATCTCTTGTCTCGCGCTCGAGACGTTGCTCGCGGTTGCATCATCGCTCGCGCTCCCTCCCGCGCGGCGCTCAGGGAAACTCCGCTCGCGCGCGCACACACACTCACACTCACTCACAGCGCGTGGCTTAAAATTAGTAACAAACAGCAGCGAAGCGGCGAACTTTCTGCAGGCGGGTCAAAAACAATATTACAGAGTGTGAGATTCGGTTCTGCGGGGTTTAAAGGACTGCGGGGTTTAAAGGAGTCTGCCCGCTGTGCTGATAAAGCACCGATAAAGCGCGTTATCAGGCTGAGCTGAGCTGATGTTAGTCATACACTATTAGAGCTCAGCCACAGCAAGCTAACAGCTACGTAACTTCACAGGAATTACGGGGAATACCGCTAGCTAGCTGCGTTAGCTAGCCACTTTGTTAGCCTACTATTAGCTATGAAGCATTAGAGAGAGAGACTGTGTTCTTAACATACTTAGCAGAACGTTAGTTAGCTTTAGCTAGGCTATAAGTAAATAATACATTGTGACTAATGACTAATTTGACGTGTTACCTAACCTAGCTAACTACAGTTTACATCAGTGTCTAACAGTTATATCTGTCTGCTTACAAGTTAAGGGGTGTTCTGTCTAGTTCTGCAACCCATCGATATGCACTTCCTTCAGCACTGCGCATGCGCTGACCCTTTGCCCTTACATTTTTATAATTATTAAAAATATATAATTCTGTTTTACTCGGGTGTATTAACCTACACAACCTTAGTTTATTGTTATTTTTCTTGGATTTTTAGAATGTTATAAACGTATAACAGGCAGTTCATATAAAAACAAAAAGGAAAAAAAACTCTTGTAACCTCTATTATTTAGTATTATTATTTTTATTATTATGAACTTTACTTTATTAACTCAGACACACTAATTTAGGCTATCCAAATGTTCTACACAAACGTATTATGATAGTTATTTTGTATTTAACTTATTTAACGTCATTTATTTTACATTTCAATAGAACCTACACTAGAGTAGCAGAGTTTGACATTGGAGCAAAACTCGGCAGAACACAGGAATGAACTTGGTTAGCTTAGTTAGCGTTAGCTAGCTATGTTACATTCCAGTTAGCCGCTAGCAGACTAGCCACATTCCTAACAATAAGTACGGCTAGCTAGCTACATACAGTAGCTTAGTTACGTCAAAAGACACAGCCCTGCTAGCTGCTAACTAGCTTTAGTTTAGCCAGCTAATAACTAACTCGTGTTTTTTAGCTAGCTAGTTAGTGTCCTACAACAGTCCCCAATCTTAGAGTAAGTGTCATTAAAGAGGTTAAGTATAGGATATAATATTAGCTAAGCTAACGTTGTAACTACAGAAGTTGTGTTGCTGTAAAGCAGCAGTAATGAAACCTGTTCTGCGGTCCGGTTAGCAACAAGCAGCTAGCTACACAAGTTAGCCAGCTAGCTAACCGAGTATAGGACTACAAGGAATCTCTGTACTTAAAATTCCACTCCGGTTTTCTCCTCTTTCTCCCCTCAGACACACTTCTACCCGTCTTACCTGATCGAGGTTCAGATCCTGGGTTCAGTCATCCACTAAAACCGTGAGTAAATTCGTAGCCGCTCTAGTTGACGGGACAGAGACATCAGCGGAGCTGTTATTGTTTGGTACACTGAGCCGTGCCTGGCAGGATTGCGAAATCGTTTTTACCATGTAGGGAAGTCTGCCCGCTCAGCCAATCAGCGCTCAGCGCCGGGCAGGATGACGAAATGCAGCCTTTGACCGACAGCCCGCTGAACCAATCAGACGGTGAGACACAGTTCAGGGCGTGTTTATGTAACAAGAGAGTCATGAGATCATAGAGAGTGAATTATGCTCAGCTGGAGCGGTGCTGTTAGTGAACTGTGTAGAGTAAAGGTTCTCAACCTTTTCCACCTCACGACCCACCTGAGCATAACAAGAAAGCCCACAAGACAAAAGAAAAGAAAAGAAAAGGACAACTTATACGGCCATGACTCAATTACAGCTCTGGAAAAAAATGAAGAGACCACTTCAGTTTCTGAATCAGTTTCTCTGATTTTGCTATTTATAGGTATATGTTTGAATAAAATGAACGTTGTTTTTTTATTTTACAAACTACGGACAAAAAAAAATCTTTTAGAGCATTTATTTGCAGAAAATGAGAACTGGCTGAAATAACAAAAATGATGCAGAGCTTTTAGACCTAAAATAATGCAAAGAAAACAAGTTCATATTCATAAAGTTTTAAGAGTTCAGAAATCAATATTTGGTGGAATAACCCTGTTTTTTAATCACAGTTTTCATGCATCTTGGCATGTTCTCCTCCACCAGTCTTACACACTGCTTTTGGATAACTTTAGTCCACTCCGGGTGAAGAAATTCAAGCAGTTCAGCTTGGTTTGATGGCTTGTGATAATCCAGCTTCCTCTTGATTATATTCCAGAGGTTTTCAAATTGGTAAAATCAAAGAAACTTATCATTTTTAAGTGGTCTCTTATTTTTTTTCCAGCACTGTATTTTGTTCTGACACCTTAATAAGTCTTTCCCATGCATTAGGATCTTGTTCACATGCCTTAATAAGCAATGGCCACAAATTAATATATATTTTTAAGGCTCCATAGAGGCTCCATAAAAAATGTATATATAAAAATATTTTTAAGCTGTTTCCCTGTTGTCTGCGATGGTGACAGATGGTGACTTATTATGTTTATTTTGCCAAATTGCCTTTGGCATTACTCCAGCAATATGTTTCTATTTTTTGTTTTTCTATTATGTTTATGTAATTTTTATAGATTTTTTCTAGTGATGTTAATTGACTAAAAACTATTCTGTGATTAATTGTAAATAATCACATTTGTTCTTAATCCAAAAGAGGCTATCGTGATGTATGTGTCACAGGCCCTTCAAAAGCTGTGTAAAGTTCCTTACAGCACTATATAATATTTTTATTTCTGCTCCTGAAGTATCACTGACCTGTAGGGGTGTAGGAAAATACCAATATTGCATTGTAGTCCAGCATTAGGGTTCAGAACCACTCTACAGGACTTTAGTATTTTAAGGAGTTGCTTAATGGATTGGCAACCAGAATATATGAGAATAGACAGACATCACTAGCACTTAAATCAGTGGTTAAATTTGCAACAAATAGCATACTTTAGCAAAATTCCAGTAGACAGGCTGTTATGCTGGTAAGCTATGTTGGATCAAAATGTACCAGCACAACACAGACTAAAAAAAAGCAGGTTTCTAGAAGAAAACTCTTTATTAAAGCACCTTAATGGGTTCCTCTACTGCTTTAAACTGAAGAACCTCCTCAAAGAAGTTCTACTTTTAACAGAGTACCAGCTCTGAAACCTAAGGTTGGCCCACCAATAAGGGTGTGATATATTTTTGGAAAAGGCTGCTCACTAACCAACTGGCTTGCTTGCTACTATATTCATCCATATAATTCATTTTAAATTCTAATGGTGGGCTTATCCTGTTAAAACAAAAAAAAAAGAAAATATTTTTGTCTGTCTACTGAAACGTTGCCATGCTAGACAGACATAATGAGCTTTGTTAATGCTGTAAATTAAAAAATATAAATCTAAAACGCATTGTATTTTATCAAGAATTATTTACCTTTGTTATTGTTTACAGTGGTGACATGAGGTTAGACTAGTGTGTAGTTTGGTAAAATTAGCAAAAAATAATCAGGGATGGTGGGGGCATGTCTCTATAACTCTTGGAAATGCTTTACTTTGTCCCCAATACATTCTGAATTTCCCTATTGCCATTAGAAACCCATTCGGATGGAAACACACATTCTCTAGTGTAATCAGATATCCAGCCAGTATGCATTACTGGGCCAACTCTGACTTAGAGTCACCAATTTCAGCACAGCTGTGGGGCTGGATGGGTAATTATTATAGGAAATATTATTAATGAGAGCATATTTATGCAAATGTGTATCAGTAACTTGCATGGGTTGGTTCAACACAAATAACATTATTTTAAAATTTAATGCTTTAGTTAATAGTACAGCCCCATCCGGCATCCCTTTTTTAAGTTATACTACACTGTTATAACATAGAGAATAGATCAGTTCCTTTTATTTTTGAATGATATTAGCAGTTTTGGTCTTGTTATTTGGCTCTGCCCCATCATTTAGCACAATACTATACAGTGCAAGCATCTGTTAGCAGATATTAGAGAATTGGGAGACCAGCAGACAGTGTGACCTGAGGATCATTGGTTCCAATATTGGATCATAGTGCTTGCCATCAGCAGACGGAGTCTGAGAGAGCACAACTGACCTTGCTCTCTCTGTGTGGGTAGATGTCGCCCTTTCTCCCAGATCGTTCCTAATGTGTTGTTGGTCAGCACAGGCATCTGTTAGCTGATGTGTCGAAGCTCGGGTGCTGCACATTCCTCTGAGTGCAGTTGAGTGCATCCCCAGTGATGCTGCATCAGAGGTATTTTGATAAGAGGCAGGTTCTGACCCATAACACACGTATCAGAGGAGACATATGTAAGTCTTTACCCTTTTAGTGTTGAGGGGCATTTGTAGTGATAGAGGGAGTTCAAATAAATGGGGACTGGGTAATTGCCCTTACAATTTGGGGAGAAAATTAGGTCAAATTGCAAATATCCAAATGTGTTTAGCTGTCTAATGATGTCACATTATCAGCAGTTTAGAAAGCTGTAGTTGGACTACCCTGAACCATTGGGGTTTTGTAAGTGTAGTTAAGCCTGGACAGATTTGGTCATTCACTGTGCAGTGAATTACAGTTGTATGCCAAGGTTAAGGCACCCCTGGCCAAGATATCTATTACAGTAAATTGCTACATCTGTACACTGGGCATGTTTTCATGCATCAGGCTTGTTTAAGTGTTCTTTTAAAGACTTCTGAATCTGATGTTTGTGGCAAGGAAAGTTTTTCTTCCATCTTCCATATATTTGTAGGTGTCACTGCACAGTAGAACGGCGCACCACTACTTTAGAGTATGCTAAATATTTCAGAAATTTTAAGGTCTTAAAAACGAGTTGAAATAGGCTTTCCAGAAATCCAATAAGCAGTTCTCAACTTGACTACTTTAATTATTTTTATGAATTAGGAAATACTTTCCTTAAAACACTTTGCTTTGATTGTCTTGTAGCTGTTGATAGTTGAAGATATTTAGTCCTAGATAATTAAGTTATGAGACCTTAGTAAGAGTTCTCTAAGTGCTATTGGGTTGTACAATTATATTATATTATATTCATATAATAATACACTAACCCCTACCGTGATTTTGCTATTCTGTGTGTGTATTCAGTGCATGGAATCTAATATAACCATCACAATCATCTCGCATGTCACCAAATCAGAAAAGAAATCTGATCTAGGATCACAAATAAAAAGCTATTTTGACATTACCAGGATGAAGTGATTCAAATCAGGTTTTGTGTCAAATCAAACTGACACAGATTTGATTTTTTAGGGCGGTGTGAATATGACAATCAGATTTGACTACTTTTCACGTGTGTTCAGATACATATTAAATTTGTGAGGAAACAACATAAATGTGAACGCCCAGATCAGATTTAATGCATCTTTTTTTTAAAGCCCCTGCTTTAATCATAATTAGCCAGCACCAGTGTTGTGCTGAACTTTTTGTGCATGCATGTCAGTAAGCAGTATGGGCACAACAGATTATGCTTATGATTCCTGTTGTTTCTGTTTATGAATAACTATTATAATTAAACTTTCCTTCACAACAGCCACAGAGTCAGATTCTGTCAGGTAGTCAGATTCTGTCAGGGTCATTAATGAATGTGAATCATCAAGATCACCATTTTAATATGAGCGAAAAATCTGAATTGATTAATGGGTCCTGTAATGTGTGCAAAGTAAATAAATCAGATACAATACAGATAGAATAGATATGCAATATTGGACCACATATAAAAGTTACTTATTCAAATCTTATTTGAAAAAGTCTGGATGGCTTTGAAATGTCCACTCAACCCTAATACACATTAAGGCAAAAAAAATCTGATTAGAAACACTTTCTGGTAACGTGAATATGAGGCTGTATCCGTGTTTTAGAAAGGGCAAAAACAGAACTTGTTTAGTAGAATGTCTAATATTTTAACGTAATTGTTAGGAACTCAGCTCCTATTGACTGTGACCACAACAGTTTAATATCCAATGTATGTGAATATTAAGAATGTAAAACGTAGTCATCAGAGATGTATAGTAATGAAGTAGTACTTAAGTTTTACACTGATAAATGTTTATGTGCTGCATTGTTACTTATTCCAAACACACATTATCACTAAAGCCAGAGCGGCAGATGCTCTGTACTGTCACTGGGTTTGATGAAGGTGCTCATCAGTCATCACTGAGTGAATCAAGAGATCAAGCTGGTCTTATGAGAAGACCACACTGCTCCAATTCTGCATTTCACTCTGCTGCTTGCCTGTAATATTATATTCAAACTTTTGACTGCTTTTTGTAAGAACTACATAACACAATACTTTTACTTTTAGTACTTGAGTACTACATTTTGGAATAAACTAATTGCAGTACTTAAGTACAGTAAATGTTAAATACATTAATTGTAGAGCTTAAACTACACTTCAACTTCTACTCAAGTGACTTTTTTGATAGAGCACCTGCACTTTTTATTCAGGTCTCCAGTACTTTATACATGGAAGATAACATCATCATGCATAACCTACTAAATTGAGTAGTGAATTTATTGAATGGGTTAATGTGCAGTCCAGTTTATTGGAGGGTGTTAAACCTTTTATCTGTCCTATTTATGTTCACCATCTACAGTGTGGTTTCAGGAAATCTGTTAATGAGCAGCTTCTGACGTGTTCAGATTGTGTTGGACGTGTCTAGCATGACTTAGATTTACCCATAAAATGACGTTGTACATATTTACATTTCTAGCCAAAATATGAATGCCGGCCAATCAGGTAAATTATCTCAGCGGCCACCAAATGCATATTTTTTCCACATTGCTACATTTTTTGTTAACATAAAACGTATTGTTGCTTTTTGTTTAACCAACTTTCAGCTATTCAAACCTTTAAATTGTTTTTTTTTTACAATGTACTTGATTTTATATGAAATGCAATCTAAACTTTTTAAAGTTCATTACAGACAACAATGCAACCAAGACTTAGCTAATCATGCCAAGTCATTTAATTCAACATAAACAGAAAACAGTGTCCCACACAATGTCCGGTTATTGTGAAGATGTTTTTATTTAACGATCTCCTCGTGTGCGCTGTGTTTCCGAGTTTACCGTAACTGTTCCAGTCTGATACCGGTTATTACAGAAACAGCTCACGTTCTGGTGGGATGTGTATGTTAATATGTAAATGAAGCACTGGTGTCGCGCGCTGTAGCGGTAGAGGGAGCTCCCCGCTCGCCCTCTGCGCTGATGTGGGAGTGTGCGCGCGCGACCGTGTGTAGGCTATGTGTGTGCGCTATGTGCGCGAGTTTGTCGACGAGTTTGATTTGGCAGACTGAAGGTGAACACACGCACACACACACACACACACGCACACGCACGCACGCACACTTTTTGTGCGCTTTAATATCACACACGCTACTGATTTTAAGTTTAGATTAACGTTTATCATTATATGCATCATTATACTGTTTATTCATTTTTTATAAGTTTTTTTTATATTAGATTCAGCATCTATAAATGCGTTTTGGATTTCTAAGGTTCTAAACTGCTGAAAGCTGGCATTGAACATTTTTACTGCGTTTTACTGTGAGGCTGCAGAACTATCAGACAGAGATACCCACAGTACAACTGGTCAGCTGCGAAAGAACCAGTGCAGAATCATTTTGGTTCATGTTTTTTTAAAGGTTTGTGCTTTTGCTATTTTTTATTATTTATTTTATATTATTTTTATAGAAGGAAACTAACTTCAATAGATCAGGTTATACTATACAAATAAACTAATAAACATTTTATTAGCACGTTCCTGATCAAGTGTACAATTCAGTCGAATTAAACAGATACAAAAATTTAGATAAATTTTTATCTAAATTTTTAGCAATAAAGATTATTAGCGTGCAGATCAAATAAAAAATATGTATAGATCATATACATTATAACAATATCCTGTAGATATATACGATATAAGACTGTAGCTATATATTTTGTACATATACTAAAATATTGGTAAATACAAGCAATAGGCTATTTATTTATGCCTGGACAAGGATTAAGCCTAATAAAATACTATTTTATATTGTCCTTTTAATAGAGAAAATCTACATTCACAATACTGTGTAGTCCTAGATTTAAGACTAGACTTAATCCCTGTCTGTGAAACTGCCTATATATGTATTATCATTATTATTAGTGGTTATATATATTGATTGTTGCCGTTGTTCAGAGTGTGCAGTTAGGCATACAGCTTACTTACTCGTTCTGTTGCAGCGGAGTCTGCAGCTCTTTCTCTCTCTCTCTTTCTGTCTGTCTATCTCTCTTTCCCTCTCTCTTTTCTCACTTAATTTTGTGTCACTCTCTCCAAGTGAAAGTTATATTTATATAAGGCTAATATACAGTGTGTGTTATAGGCTATATAATATTTGCTTCGTTAAAACAAGACAGATGTGTGTTTTTTGGGGGATTTGCATGAACAATCTGAAGTCATATATCTCTTGGATATCTCTCTCTGTAAGTGTGTGTAAATGCGCTTAAAATCGACTCTCGTATTCAGAATATGAGGTGCTGCCAGGACTGCACGCTGTACGTGTGCGTTAGTTTCTGTCTCCCTTGTGTGTGTGTGTGTGTGTGTGTGTGTATGTGTGTGTGTGTGTGTGTGTGTGTGTGTGTGTGTGTGTGTGTCGCGTTAGGACCAGGGGCGCGGCCGTGCAGCTCGGCGCACACGGCTCTATAAAAAGCTCGAGCAGTTCGCTGTGTGTCAGACGGGAGGCACACGAGCTCAGTGAGAAGGTGCTGCTGCTCTACACGCACGCGCAAGCAGTCAGGCACGCACGCACGCATACTCACTCACTCACTCACCTACCCACCCACCTACCCATACGCACACACAAGTGCGCTCGCTCACACGTGCAGAGCGAGCGGGACCTGAGCGGGACCCCCGGCGGAGTGGCTGGCGCGCCTATACGCGGACGGACGGTCGGCGAGAGCCCGCTAAACTGGATTCCCGGAGCTCGTCACCATGGCCGGCGGCGTTTAGGTCCTC
Source organism: Astyanax mexicanus (assembly GCF_023375975.1). Lineage (NCBI taxonomy): Eukaryota > Metazoa > Chordata > Actinopteri > Characiformes > Acestrorhamphidae > Astyanax > Astyanax mexicanus. The sequence continues at coordinate 12,448,283 of NC_064430.1, read as the reverse complement.
AATGGAGCAGCCCAACCTGTACGAGGTTGCCCCCCGGCCACCGCTCACCACCCTCTCTGCGAGCCCGCACGGCGCCTACTGCTACAAGGACGACCTGAGCGAGATCTGCGAGCACGAGAGCTCCATCGACATCAGCGCGTACATCGACCCAGCAGCGCTAAACGACGACTTCCTCGCCGACCTCTTCCACAGCAGCGGCGGCGGCGCAGGGGGACTTGGCGCACGGCACGACGCCAAGCTCAAGCTGGCCGCGGGTGACTACAGTGGAGGCTACGGGGACGGCGCGCCGCACGGCTACGGCTACGCGGGCGGCTACGTGGACCCGGTGAAGCTGGAGACGGCGTACGAGGCGCGCATGAGATCCGCGCTCGCCATCAAGCAAGAGCCGCGGGAGGACGACGAAGCCGGCCACGGGCCACCAATGCCGCCGCTGCCGCCACCAGCCTACCAGCACGCGCACCAACAGGGGCACGGACACCACCATCCTCCACACCTGCAGTACCAGATCGCGCACTGCGCGCAGACAGCCGTGCACCTGCAGCCGCCGGGACACCCGACGCCACCGCCCACCCCGGTGCCCAGCCCGCACCACCAACACCATCACCACCACCAGCAGCAGCACCACCACCACCATCACCAGCAGCACGGCGGCTCCATCAAACTGGTAGGAGGAGGAGGCAGTGGTGGTGGAGGGAGCGGAGATCGCTCCAAGTCCAAGAAGCACGTGGACAAGAGCAGTGTCGAGTACCGGCTGCGGCGAGAGCGCAACAACGTGGCCGTGCGCAAAAGCCGCGACAAGGCGAAGCTGCGCAACGCCGAGACGCAGCAGAAGGTCGTCGAACTGGCATCGGACAACGAGCGCCTGCGCAAGCGGGTCGAGCACCTCACGCGCGAGCTCGAGACTTTGCGCGGCATCTTCAGGCAGCTGCCCGACGGCTCGTTTGCCAAGGCGGTGGGCGGCTGCGCCTGAACTGACGGGGACGGTTTCTCTCGGTTCTCCCCTCTCGGTTCTCAGCTCCGCTACTCACAGCGTCCGCCGGATGGACTTCAAAGACGCGCGACACGATACTGAAAAAAGTGTTTTCCACACGAGCCAGGCAGCTGCGGTCTACATGTGCCTTTTGTACAAAAAAAATATTATTAATAATAATATTAATATTAATAATAATAATAATAAGCTCATGTCTGCACATATTTGAACTTGTGGACTTCATGGCTGTATTGAAGTTGTCTTTTCTGCCAACATATCATCATCATAGTCATCATCAGTGCAGCTCACGTAGGGCATGATTTCACTTCAAGCAACCGTCCTTCATGGTTCTGAAAGGTACCAACTTTTTCTACCATCACCCACAACCTTCACCCACCACCTTCATCCCCCCTCCAAGACTGTCTTTTTATGTTTTATTTTCTGCAAAGATAAATCTGCTCTGCGTGCACGAGCCTATTTGGTGTTATTTCTTAGAGACAAATACACAAAATGCACGTGCACAAAAAAAAAAAAAAAAAAAAAAACTTTGTTTTGTTGTTCTAAACATCTGCAGACATCGAAACTTGTTGAAAACTTGCAAGGCAAAGACATAGAAATAAAGGTGCGCAGATCAGATAATCAGATGAACCATAGTTCAGTACTGTAGTCTGGGATGTATTTTGACTGTAATGATGTGGTCTATGGGGGGCCGGTGGTATTGGGGCGGTTGGGGGGTTATGTATCTGTATGTATGCGTTTTTGTATGTGTACGTAAAGCGGACTGAACATGATGCCAATGCCATGCCAAAGCAAAAGGACTGGAAGCCCAAACTCTCTAAACTGTGGTCTAAACTGCTGCCTTCAGAGCAGCGGATTTATTATATGCACTATGTGTGGTCAGACTGATGGACCTGACGGAGCGCACGATTTTTTCGGGGTACTGATGTGTACAAGCTTTGTATTTATGCAGTAACGATGCTGGGTGGAAGGGTGTGTGTGAGTCTGTGTGTATGTGTGTGTGTGAGAGAGAAAGAAAGAATAAAAGAGTGTGAAAGGAAAGAAGGGGTCACCCTGCGCTTTCTCATCCCACCCCACCCCCGTGAAGTGCTGTTTGTAGCTCAGTTCATGTTCTTGTTGTTTTTTTTATTGTTTTTTTTTTTTTTTGATGAACTGAATTTCAGTGCCTTTCGACTTTTCCTGTCTCTATGTCACCACTGGCAGAACTTGTTTCTCTCTCTTTCTCTATGTCCCTCTCTCTCTCTCTCTCTCTCTCTCTCTCTCTCTCTCTCTCTCTCTCTCTCTCTCTCTCTCTCTGTTTCTATCTCTATCTTTTGGACTCTGTAAATCTTTGAAATACAGGCTAGAGCAAAGGAAAAGGAAGCACTTTTTTACAAACCGCCTATTGCAAATGTTATATGAATGTTTTAAAAATACTTTTTTTTTCAATTGTAAAATGAACATTATATATGCCAAAAATTTACAAATTATAATAAAAAGAGTATTGTGTTACATTTCCTCTTGCTGCTATCTTACTTCCATAGTGCTTACAAAGGTCAACAGACCTTTGAACTGATACGTGTGTTGGTATCTGTGTATTTCAGCTTCAAGACATATTTAAGAACCAGTTTAGTAAAAAAAATTATAATAATATATACTCCACAAACTCTAGACTTGGTTTAGAAATTGTTCAGTTATTAATCCTAATGCAGAAACAACTGTGAATGATTTGGTAATCATTTAGTTTAGCATATCATTTGGAGACCTACAGGGTTCAATTTTGGGGGCTATGAAATTGATGATAATTACGACAGCAGTGTTGTTATTAGAATTGTGGGCTTATACACAGTTTAAGGAGTTTAAGGGGTTAACTGCTAGAGAAAGAAATAGAGCATTTACTATAATGCTCGTTTGACCACTTATTAACTGTGTGTTGTGCTAACATGCTGTAGGAGACCCTGCATGTTGCAGTTTAAAGGTTACAGTACAGTAATGATTCTAAAGCTGAAGACTCTGAGTCTCTTGAGGATCAACCCCCTGTTGCTCTTGCCTCTAAGCAAATCTACTCAGGTGCAGTTATACTGTTTGCCAATAGACGGCGCCTGTAAGTCGCCTGACTTCTTTAACTTCCATGAGTCATGTTGAAAACACTGCTGATTACAACTCTGTAACTCTGGCATTGTTTTGATACAAAGAATACAATGCAGTATCATTAAAAACCCACCATGTCTAGATACAGATGTAGGTCCAGGTTTCAACACATTTACAGTGTGCAAAACTGACAGACATTCACTCTTTAACTGTATTCAAATGAATCCACAGCCACCACACCAAAAACAATTGATGCATTTACCTTAGAAAGTGACCAATTCTTACATTTACCATCATTATATTCTACAGTGTTCACCTAAAGGGTTAGATTCCATTCTTTATACACACATTTCCCTCCAAAAAAATTTCAGTCCACACAAAGACAAAAATGAAAAAGAGAGAAGCATTAGATAGATAGATAGATAGATAGATAGATAGATAGATAGATAGATAGATAGATAGATAGATAGATAGATAGATAGATATTTTTTTTATTCTAAAGAAGCACAAACAACAATAATAGGGGCGGTACAGCATAATTAAAAAAATAAGGTGCAGTAAGAAAATTAAAATTTCACTGCATACATTTTGAAAAATATTTTCACCTACACAAAGAGACAGAAAAGAGAAGAGGTAAAACTTTGAAAGAAAGAAACTGAATGTTTAAAACAACATATTTCCTTCTAAAAGAAAGAAAAAAACAGCTTTCCCTTGAAGCTACATACACACATATCTGGTTAAAACCAAAAAATCCCTCTGTTTTTTAAAAACATATATTTTAGTCCCCACAGAGAATTAGAAAAAAATAGAAAGAAATAAGCATTAGAAAGAATTACAGATTTACATTTAAATCACCCTCTCTTTTCCCTTTAAAAACAAATACTATTTCCACTAATACTACATTTAGACACATCTGGATATGTATTAAATAACTGAGATTTGGTTTCCTACATTAAAAAAATATATTTCTATCCACATGCAAACACAAATTATAAAGAAGGACGCATAATACAGAAATACGTTTGAAAAAGTAAAACAGTAACTCTCTCCACCTCCACCTAAAAGAAAAGACTGCTTTCCAAAACAGATATTTTCTCCCCTGATATGTTAAAAATATTTCAGTCAACACAGAGATTAGCAGAGTAACTTACATTTGAAACCCATTTCCCTACTCAAAAAGGAAAAAAAAAAACTTGCATAAAATGAGACATCAGGGTAGAAGTTTAATTCTAATACAGCTTCTTAAAAGTTGTGTTCCGTGCAAGAATTCTGGGTTTTAATTAAGGGAATCAAAATAGCGTACTATGTATTTATAATAGAACAAGCAGCATTTACATGCATTCATATTCATATTCATATGTTCTGAACAGCCTGAAAGCTACTGATATCAAAGTGTATACGTTGTAGTTTTATGACTTATCAAGTTAAGAAATTTCATTGTCAATTCTGCATATTGTCACTGTCCAATGAAAAGCAAGTATCTCCAAAACAGCGACTTTACAGGAAAGAGAAAAAACCTTCTACACTTTCAATGGAAGTCAATGTAAAATTGACTTTCAAGTTTCAGGGAATTTGAAGTATTTCTATTGGTCCGTTCATCAAGACATTCTGACAGTTTAAGGGACAGTTTGTTCAAATTCTGTAGTAAACTAAAAATCAGCAAAAATGGAGGTACTTGTTTTTCATTGGACAGCGATGATATGTACATTACAGAGAACTTTGGTTACTTTCTTTCCCAAAGTTACAGAAAAACACCCAACAAAAAAACAAAGTAATAGTTGACTAAAGTACTGCAAAATACAATTATAAATCATAAAAGAATGAAAGTTTATAGACAGACATATGTCAGACAAGAGACACTAGACAATAGTGCAATAGCAGAAAGGTGTGTTTTGTGACATCAGTGTTTTTTTATTATTAAAACTAATTTTCCCCAATCCACATAACAATAACGAAGATGGAGTTCTCTAAAACTTCTCCGCCTTGGGTTTTTTTTTTAGAGATTCCTCAAAGCACCTTAACCCCTTTAACCCTCTATGTAAACCCACATGTCCAATAACAACACTGTTAATAATAAGTATCATCTATTTCTTCAAGGGCCTTAAAATTGAACCCTGTAGGACTCAAGACCTTGAGGGAAACTAGCTCATTAACAGTTGTTTCTGCATTGGGATTAATAACAGAACAATAGCTGAACTGAATAATAATATATTGTTATGGCTGCTATGGGGTTCATTCATAGTTTCAAATGGAGGAGCCTCTAAAGTTCCTAAAAGTGATTGGACTTGATTGGACCGGATTGGAGGCTCTAAAATCCCCTTAATCTTGTTTAAGCAGCGCAGTCAGCGCTCCTGAGTGTGTCGGTGGTAATCATCCCCTATAACAAATATTTACTATCAGCTCTTACATATGCTGTAGATCACACATTACACTGCTGCGTCATCGGCGGAGCTGATAGCCGCTATCTTCCTGACCGTTCGTCAACACCAGTGATTGATTGGGGCTTTTGTCTTCATCTTTGAATTGATCAATTTGTCAGAGTATGATCAACAATTGAACACCACTGATAAGCACAGCAACTCCAAAGAGGCAGATAGAGTGAGTGAGTGAGTGAGTGAGTGTGTATGAGAAAGAGAGAGAGAGAGACAGAGAAAGAATTAAGCCTAATGCCCGAATCAGACTACACGAATTTAGCCCGATTTCGTCGGATCCGTGTAGTATGACATACAGGGGTTGGACAATGAAACTGAAACACCTTTCATTTTAGTGTGGGAGGTTTCATGGCTAAATTGGAGCAGCCTGGTGGCCAATCTTCATCAATTGCACATTGCACCAGTAAGAGCAGAGTGTGAAGGTTCAATTAGCAGGGTAAGAGCACAGTTCTGCTCAAAATATTGCAATGCACACAACATTATGGGTGACATACCAGAGTTCAAAAGAGGACAAATTGTTGGTGCACTTCTTACTGCCGCATCTTTGACCAAGACAGCAAGTCTTTGTGATTTATCAAGAGCCACGGTATCCAGGGTAATGTCAGCATACCACCAAGAAGGACAAAACACATCCAACAGGATTAACTGTGGACGCTGTAAGAGGAAGCTGTCTGAAAGGGATGTTCGGGTGCTAACCCGGATTGTTTCCAAAAAAACTTAAAACCACGGCTGATCAAATCACGGCAGAATTCAATGTGCACCTCAACTCTCCTCTTTCCACCAGAACTGTCCGTCGGGACAATAAGTTATTGTGGTCTAAAACCAGGTGTTTCATTTTCATTGTCCAACCCCTGTAGTCAAAGAGAAGTTTTCTGGACCAGCGAAACAGAATAAAAGTTTGTTGAGCTGTGGCATCAATACCCTGCCTTTATTCTGTTTATATTCTTTATTTATTTATTCTGTTCATTCCTTTATTCTGTTTCCATGCACTGAAACCTAGCTAAAGTAGCTACATCTTTACTATACCTCAAGTTCTCTCTGGAGTACACAAAGCCCTTGATGATCTCTTTGGGTCATCCAGGAAAGAGGCCACAGTTGCTTCTTCCTCTTCTTTTTGTGTTTTTCTAAGCACAAAAGCACTACCATCACTCAAAGCGCTTCGGTAGCCATGATTGTCAGATTCTATGCTCCTCTCCCGCGATGACCTACGAACTGTGTGCTGCCAGTACGACACAAAACAAAGATAACTGCTTAATCTGACCTAGTGAACATTGTGAGGGACAAAAAATGGTGTGTAGTCTGAGCTTTGCATGAAAGAGAGAGAGAGAAAGGGAGAGAGAGAGAGAGAGAGAGAGAGAGAAGGATATGTGTGGAACCTGTGGAGGCTTGATCATCGGCTCTCCTGTTGCCGTTCACAGTGTTTGAACACAATAAGCAGCAGAGTGTGATTGAGTGAGTAAATCAGCCCTCCACACGCTCTCTGATGAGCAGGAGAGAATGATGGTGCTGGAGGAATGCACCCGCACGCACCTACTTCACCCCTCACAAACACATCAGATTCAAATCAGTAAACCCTCTCCACCTCCACCTATCACCACCCCCACCCCTTTTCTACTAGTCTTCTCTTTTTTTCTTCTTTTCACTGCTCTCGCTTTGCATTTCTTCTCTCTCTATTCACTTTTTCTCTTTTTTGTCTCCCTCTCTTGCATGCTCTCACTTTTTACTCTCTTTCTATTTTCTCTCTTCTTGCTTTCTCTCTTCTTCATTTCTTTCAATCTTTCTCTCCATCTATTCATCTTGCTTTCTATCCTCTTTCTCAATTTCTCTCTCTCACTCTTTTCTTTTTAATCTCTCTATTTCTTCCCATTTTCTTCCCAATTTACACGACCAATTAACCCACCCACTCATTAGGACTCCCCCTATCACTAGTGATGCCACAGCACCAGGAGGGTGAAGACTAGCACATGCCTCCTCTGATACATGTGAATCAGACTGCGCCTCTTTTCCAACATTGGCGAGTAGCATCACAGCACTATCGGAGGAAAACGCAGCAACTCGTTTCCGATACATTTTGTTCTGCGGACATCACCTTTTGTAGTGTAGAGAGCGTCATCTACGCACTCAGAGAAAGCAAGGCCAATGTGCTCTCTCAGGGCTCCGGAAGCCGATGGCAAGCTACATGAACAGAATTCGAACAGGCAATCTCCTGATCATAGTGGCAGCGCTTATCCCGCTGGACCCTTTGGAGCCCCCCTGTCTTTATTTTTCACTTGTGTCTCATTTTCATTTTCTCACTCTCTCTCCTTTACTCTTTCTTTCTCTTACTTTTCTATATAACTCTTCACTTTCTTCCTCTCCTCTCACTTTCTCTTACCTTTCTCATTTCTCATATTTCTTGCAATTCTTGTTTTCTTTTGTTTGTCTCTCGCTTTTACATTCTTTCCCTATTCTCACTTTTTCTATTTTTCTTTCTCTGTTTCTCTCTATTTCTCTCTCTTCCACATCTCTTTTTCCTATCTCCTGTTACCATGGTCTCTCATGTCATGTTCTATTTCTCCCCTTCTTGCTTTTTCCTCTTTTTTTAATCTCCTGTTTCCTCTTTACACCTTCTGTCTCCTCTTCTCACCTTCTCTCTGTTTCTCCTGCTTTTTCTTTCTCTCCAACTTTCTCTCTCCAGTTCCGATCTTTCTATCCTGCCAGTTCAGTGTTCAGATGTGAATAATATCCACTGTATACGTGTGTGAGTGCTTCCCTCTGTTTCTCTTTGGCTCTTTTTCCTACTTTGTATTCAACCTGTTTCTCACTATCTCTTCCTCTGTTTTATGTTCTCTGGTTCTCTCTTTCTCTTTCTCCTAATCCCTCTCCTCCTTCCTCTCTTCCCCCATTCATGATGTTCCTCTCCCACGCCAGTATGGGGTTCCTGTAAGACTTTCCGCACAGATGTTTGAGAGCTCCAGTGCAGCTCTAAGCCAGGGACAAATCAACACTGTTTAAATCTGGCTAATGACATGCAGTCAGATGACGTGTTGCTTGGACGTGTAACATCTTGATAACGTGAATGAACAGTGACGTGGTTCACACATTTACATCTCCGAGCTAAACAAACACACTGGCACAGCCTCCTGGCCTGGAGTAAATACACACGTTCTACCTCCACTGACTGATAAATAACACATTACGGGGGTCTTTAGAGCTGTGTTATAATACCGCAGCTACGTTTCTTGACAGCAACCGGGCTGCATCTTACAATCTCGCTGTGAGTTTGTTTAAACACGGACTCCCGAATGGCGCTCTGGTAAACAGTGACTAACAAGCGGAGGCGTGCCCTGCGGCTTGGATCCGGACCGTAAAGTTCCATTTGCCGTCCGTGGCCGGGAGTCCAGGAGAGCTGCAGTTTGGCAGGGACAAGGCTGGTGTCCTCATTTACATAACAGGTTCAGTGGTTAGCGTCCGAGCAGAGTTCACACGCCTCTGAAGAAGCAAGTCGAAATGTTGATTTGTTTGTCCACTGATATTTGTTTCTGTATTCGGAGTTCAATCTGCAAGTTCTTGACCATTATTGGTCAAGTGTAAAAACTGTTTCCAAGCCAAGGAGTGGTCCAGAGCACCAATCTCTGGTCTCCTTAAAGTCGGCGGTCTGGGGACCACATTGAGTATTAATTGCATGAACATTGCAAATAGTGCTGATGTGGCATAACTGGGCTGGAGGCAGAGCGAGGCAGAGGTTCATTTCTTAGCTCCTTCTTATTGCAGCCAGGCAATGCACCAAAAACATTCAAGAAACTTAAACTAATTTAAAAATTGTATTTATCGTATTTCACACTGGTACTAGAACTTCCAAAAGCATAATCTTCCATCAGTATTTTGTGTTCATGCTGAAAAGTGATGCATGATATTGCACATCGGTCCATGGTTTGATTGTAGTTCTTGTGTGTCAAAGGAAATCAATAAAAAAGCAATAATATGCCCCTCCTCCAGGCGAGGCCAGAGGTGCGGATATCTAAAACAGTTTAAAGAGCATTACAAGGCCATACCCAGTATCAGTATAGGGTATCTCTGTGCTCTGTGAGTGCTCTGTGAGTGAATGTTATTTTTCATTTTGTAAAAAGTAAAAAAGGGCTAAAACATTCATTTTGTATCTTGATTAAACTAAATTGAGCAGAATTGCTGACAATACATTTTGTTGGGCCTAATCCAAGTGGCAATAATTTGTTTAGCAGGTTGATTCCACTCATCCGTTCGTTCAAACCAAAGTGTGAAATACTCATCAGTTTCAGATGTTTTCATCCTGTCAGCATGTTTTCTTTTTCCTCTCTGTGGTTAAGATCAGGGTTGAAGTTGTTAATTTGGCATCTCATTAGTTGGCCTCAGCTTCCTGTTATTAATAGATACTGAGTGTAATAGATAGCCTTACATTCCACACACACTCGACACACATTGGTGAAAGACGACAGCCAATCATGCACAGCGTACTCTTAACCAGAACAACCGTCCTCCTGGAGGACTGCATCGGGCACTGAGGAGTTGACCCACCCAGATAAGGACTTGAACCCAGGACCCCTGTGCTGGGAGGCCAACTACTAAGCAATCGTGCTGCCCCAATATAAAATAAAGTAGTGTAGTGGGACATATTGTACATATTAAAAGTATTAAAAACTATTAAAAGTTATGTTTTCATATTTTAAAGTCCAGAGCAGAGTCCAAGCAAAGTTTTGCGTGATTAATGCATTTCATGTTATTTATTTAGTCTGGATAGTTCTTGTTTTAGACTGCAGTTCAGTAAAAAGAACTTATTATCTTGTCTTCATCACCTACGAGGGCTGCATCTTCCTATACTTGACACTGATGGGTTTGTAGAATGTTGTCAGTTAATTGATTTGCAGTTAATTTGCAGTCAGTTAATTTCCCTTCATGTTCATGCATATCATGCAACAGAATGACTATAACAGATTACCTCCAGATTTTTTTTGTTTTGGTTATGAATAAATGTTAATCTACAGTTAGAGTAGATACAGGAGTCAAAACATGATGGGAGTCAGATTTAAACAAATCTGTTTTTTTCTTTCTTTTTCTGTTGATCCGATTCAGACAACCACTTTGGGTTGAACCAAATTTTGGTCCTTTGATGCAGATTGTGGTTTGTGGCCCCTTTCTTACTTTTTAGGTTTGGAAGAAAAAACAGAGAAGTCAGAAAGTCTAATCCAAACAAAGTAGACAGTGTAGTGAAATCATCTTTAGACAGTGGGATTACTAGAATAACATATAGGTAAATAATTAAGAATAAAGAATTGCAATAACCTGTTAATGATGTAACAACAATTTCAGAGACAAATACAAGACCGATTTTAAGTTGAGAGAGAAAGAGACCCAGGCAGAAACCCCTTGTTAAACCTCTTGTTTATATCTTTTAATTGCTAAAGTGCTACAGCACAACAGAAATGTAATCATCAGGATTGTTCACAATTTTTGATTGTCTTAAGCTCCACCAGACAATCAGTGCTGTACAGCCAGGGAATCCGTGTTATCTTTTATTTTTTGAGCTGATATAAACTTTGACATGAGCCAAAATAAACATTATATGAGCTGCTATGAGACACTACATTCACGTTCAACTGTCAATCAACTGAAATCAACAAGTTCTGTTCCCAGGAACTGTATCGGCGAGCGTCGATGCTCATGTAGGTCAGGCTGTGTACTTCATGTCCTCCTCAGAGAGTCTGCGTTCTGCTGCAGCAGGCGAACAGAGCGAACGTGTGAGAGCAGCCAGTGTGTCCGCAGGGTGGTTGGATGGACCTCGCTCTTTTACGGATGGAAGACATTACCCAGCATGTTAATACGTGGCCGCACCTTTCGCCGTCTGATCTCGTACGGCTGATCTCCCGCTGCTTGATCTCCTGCATCTGAACTCCCGTGGCTGGGAGAAGCCTCGAGTGAGTTACCTCTCCATCTGCTTGCAGTCCAACATCACATGCACCCCGACAGGATCTGACTTGACGTTAACATAACATATTGCCTTGCAGAGCTGTACTTTATGTTCAGGCTGTGTTTTGAAACAATGGCTTTTGTTTCCAGATTTGTGATTTCCAAGTTCCACGGAAAACCAGAGTTTATTCGTTGAATGACGTACGACGTTATTTACCATTCCGCCATCTTGGCTTGTCTTATTCATTCAGTTCAGTAGTCATCATTCTTAAAAAAGAATTAAACTTGTGTGTTGTTTATCAGAAAGGGAAATTTATGACGCTTTGCTCGAATGTGCAGTCTTATCCACTTGAGTCCCGTTCAGTCTTTAATGTTTTTTTTATGAAGATTCCCCATTGCTTTATGATTAATGACAAAAATAAACTAAAAAAATGAAAAATTAATTTGTGATACTGTATAAATTCAAAATCATGCTATACCCTGTAAAAAAGAGATTTTTATATATCATTATGGAACCACTTCTTGCCTATATGATACTTTAAATATATATATATATATATATATATATATATATATATATATATATATATATATATATATATATATATATATATATATTGATAAAGGGACAGAAGATAATTAAATAAGAAAAATTTTTCTTTTGATTTTTAAAATTATTATTATTATTATTTTTTTTTGTAGTAGACCATTTTTGAGATTTTGTAAATGTGTAAAACTTTCTTGATGGATGAACCAATAGAAATTCTCCAGAATGACAGGGAATAAACTCTTTTTACATTGACTTCCATTGAAAGTCAATGTAAAAAGAGTTTTTTTACTGGACAGCAATGATTTACAGTATAATAATCTTATAATAATAATCATATTAATCTGATTCAGCACACAGTTCTCCATTTTCTTCCTTGTCACTTGCCACTGCTTCTTTTTGAACTTCTGCTGATGCAGAATTGCTGAGTACCATCACAGCACATTCAGAGGAAAACGCAGCGACTCGGTTCCGATACATCAGCTCACAGGTGCCTTGTACTGATCTACATCACCCTTTGGAGTGATGAGGGGAATGAGCGCCATGTACCCACCCAGAGAGAGCAAATCCAATTGTGCTCTCTCAGGGCTCTGACAGCTGATAGGAAGCTACATGAGCTAGCTACATTGTTATGAATTGGTCAGGGCTTGCCGTACCTTTCCAATCTCTGCTCACCTGGTGACACTTTCATTCTGCACACATTCCTTATGTCAGAACTTCAGCTGGGCCGTTTCCTGTATACACAGCGTCTTATCGGAGCGTGAGTGTACCGAGAAATATGTAAAGTCAAACACTGTAGAACTGTCAATAACTCTGTCTAAGTGTGTGTGTGTGTGTGTGTGTGGTGAACACTGTGCACATATGTTTAACTGCACTATTTGACCATCCACTCTTTTTTATTTGCCCTTTGACAAAAATTTAACCAGGCCTTTCACTGTAAAGGCGACAGTGTGCCGGTGGCTAAGGAAAGAGCACACCTCTTCCCAAAGCCAGACGAAGCCCGATAGCTGCCAGTATCCCCCTCTCTTTCCTGCTAGATATATTATCATGCTCCTCTATTTGAGTTTGAGCCCTCGGCGTAGCGTGATTTCCTCTGGTATCGTAAGATTTAGAGCCCGCTCCCATTCCAGAGCTTTCAGTACCTGCCAGCCCGCCTTAAAAGCTCGCTCTGGGTGCAGTGATGAATGTACCCCGGCAGAAAGCAGGGGCCAGGGCGCGGGAAGAAAATATATATCACTGTTTGTTTGAGGAGGGATGGACTTCGGGAAGGCTCTGACAGACGCCAAGACAACTATGATGAGTTTCAGATCAGCTTCAGAAAGTGAAGAAAATGTGACCCCCCCCCTTCCTCAATGCCTCTCTTATTTCTCTCTATCTATGTATCTCTCTATCTCTCATTCTCTCTCTCTTTCTAACCTTAAAGCAATTTTAATTGAATGTTTTATTATGGTGAATGACAAGCACATAAGATTAATTGCAGAAAAGCAGGAACAGATGCATGCTTAAGTTAATTGAGTTACATTTTTTTCCTCTCTCTCTCTCTCTTTCTCTCTCTCTATATATGTTTCTTGCCCTCTATTTTGTCTTTGCACTTTCTGTCTCATTTTCACCCAATTTGTTGCTTTAAGCACAGTGCTCCTGTTTTTATTCTATAACTCCTTACTGTTTGTGTTGGACCAGACTGTGAACTCTCCCTCACTCTCTCTAATCTCTTTCTCTCTCTATCTCTCTCTGTTTCTCTCCTTCTCCCTGTCTTGCACTACATTCCTCTCTCTCTCTCTCTCTCTCTCTCTCCCTGCTATACACTACCTCCTGTCATAGACTACCTTCGTCTCTCTTTCTCTGTCTCTCTTTCTCTCTCTCATTCTCTGTCATATATACATTCCTCTCTCTCTTTTTCTGTCTCTCTCTTTCTCCCTCTCTCTCCCTGCCATACACTACCTTTCTTTCTCTCTCTCTCTCTCTCTCTCTCTCTCCTGAATTCTCCCTCCGATACACTACCTTCCTCTCTCACTCTCTCTTTCTCTCTCTCTTTCTCTCTCTCTCTCTCTCTCTCTCTCACTCTCTCAATTTTTAATTTAAATTTTAAATAGCTTTATTGGCATGAATTGCTATTAACTTTTGCCAAAGCAATGAAACAAGAAGTTAATATACAAAAGGTAAAAAAAAAAAAAAAAAAATATATATATATATATATATATATATATATATATATATATATATATATATATATAACAGTACATATACAAATATATATGTATATATATATATATATATATATATATATATATATATATATATATATATACATACGCACACATACACATATATATACATACACATACATACACATACATACACATACATACATACATACATATATATATATATATATATATATATATATATATATATATATACATATACATACATACATACATACACATACATTAACACATCTTACATATAAAAGTAAATCATATAAATAAATAATAAAAAAGGATAACTGAATAAGATATTAATAACAGTGTTCTATGTTGTAATTTTTTAAGAACAGCTGTGATTAGATTGTTGATTAATCTCTCTCTCTCTCTCTCTCTCTCTCTCTCTCTCTCTCTCTCTCTCTCATTATACCTGTCATAAACTACCTTCCTTTCTTTCACACACATTCTTTTTATCTATGTATTCTATGCACTCTCTCATTCTTACTGAAATATGTACATACTGTACATTTATATACATACAGTACTTTGTATATATTTCTTTTACGCATTGCCTATATTGCTCACATGCTCTTTGAACGATGTGAGTGATGGTCTGCATAGGTGCTGATTGGTGTCACTCAGAGAAGGTTCTCAGGTTGGTTCTGTAAATCACTCTGATTCATCATCATTACCCCGCTATCCATTACTGCTGCCATTACCTCCATTATTACACGACCACAAGTCACATGACCCGCGCAGTTCCTAAAGAGCAGTCGAACTCTCTGTGGTGAAACACTGCAGTTATTTTACTGGATGAGATTTCAGGAATAACACTGAACGTCTAGGTCTTTTAAACCCACTTTACTGAGTGAAGCAAATGACCCTCTTCAGAATGCTGACGGTCTTCAGTATAACACAGAATTTGCCAAAACAATAAGTGGGTTATGATTTTGTTTTGACAGGGGAGATGTTCTGCTCTTGTGTGTGGCCTGGAGGAGGCTGGGAACAGCCGTACAAATGACTCCAGGCTGAGAGTGATTAATTAAAGTCATTAGGAGCTAATGAGGAGCTAGTGAGAAAACAATACCAGGCTTAAACAGTGCAAGTTACTGCGACGGTGAATGCGAGAAACTGAAGGACGCAGAGCACACATGCCCACACACGCTCTTCAATCTATATCTGATAAAATAACACACTTTTACTAATGTTTACCTACAGTACACACTTTCAAAAAAGACACTACTAAAAATATTCTCTGAGCGATTACTTAGAAAAGTAATTGTGTTTTTGGTTCCATAAAGACCCCTTTTTGGAGAAAGAAAAAGTAACCAGACGAACCTTTAAGTTGGTAAAGAAATGTTAAAAAAAAAGATATTTTTCTTGTTTCATTTTACAACTTATTTACCTGTTTAAGTTTTAAGGTGTTACCATATGAATGAGGTTAAACACTGGTCAGCACACTCCTGACAAAACAACAGGAAGTTTAAGAGAGGCTTCAAAGTTGGTGCCAGATGGATGGGACCTTCCATCTCCGAAGTTTGACTTTTTAAATATTAAATTTCAACATTCCTCAACTCAAAGGCAATGAATCCTAATTTTCATGTTGACATCATTTCGTTTTTTTTTTCTGATTCACCAGTATTTCTGTCTATTATCTTTTATTTATTTTTATACACTGCCTGGCCAAAAAAAATTGCCATCTGGATTTGACTAAGCTCTGGGGTTGCTGCAGTTGGTCAGGCAGGTTTAGGTTCAGCAACAGTATGTGCTGAAAGAATGAGGTCAGCTGACTCTACCCTGAATATACTGAATATAGAGCAGGTTATTCCATCAATGGATTTTTCTTCCCTGACGTCACGGGCATATTCCGAAATGACAATGTCAGAATTCCTGGGGCTGGAATTGTGAAAGAGTGCAGAGTTCAGGGAGCATGAGATCATAATTTATCATTTTCACACATGGATTGAGAGAGTTCACTACAGAGTCCAGATCTTAACCTCATTGAGAATCTTTGGGATGTGCTGGATGGAGAAGCGTTGCTTTGTGCAGTGGTCAGACTCTACCATCATCAATGCTGCTGCAAGATCTTGGTGAAAAAATAATGCAACACTGGATTGGAATAAATCTTGTGACATTGCAGAAGCTTATTAAAACAATGTCACAACGAATGCGTGCAGCAATAAAAGCTAAAAGTGGTCCAATTAAATATTCTAGTGAAATAACACCTTTAAGAATGTTTTTGTAACTTCTTCAGTTTAGGTTTTACAAAAGGCTAGCTTTCATTTTCAGAATAGTTTTGACTAATTACAATGCCCTGACACTCTCTCACCACTCTATAATCACCCCATACCATCACTGACATCTGGCCGAGCCGTAAACCGAGTACATGAACTCTGCATTACTGTAGAGCCTGAAAAAACTGAAGTGACTACTAAAACTTAACATTCCTCATTTATTGTCCAGCCCAAGCAAACACAGACATGAGCAGGAGAATGGTAGAACATGAAACAGTGTGTGCGTGTGTGTGTGTGTGTGTGTGTGTGTTTTCTGTATGTGTGTGTCCAATAGAAGAACTCCAGTGTTGGAAAGCTTTGAGTGTGTCGTATGGCTTCGTATGGATAACTCACAGTGTGTGTTCTTGTGTGTGTTCTTGGATGGGCTTTGAGTGAAGAAATGTTGTTTACACTCTACAGAGGTCTTTGATGACATCACAGTTACTGCATGCTGCTGGCACAACTTGAAATCAAGAGAGAAAATATCATAAAATCACAACTTATTCAGTAGTTCTGCCAAAATTTGAGAACACACTACAGTTTTAGAAAGCTCAGATACGTTGAAAAACACATTAACTGTACTTACAGAGAGTCACGGCCTTAAATAGTCCTCAGTATGATCATCGTAAAATGGAACAAAGCCTTTTACTGTATTTATATGACATAAATCTTATAAAAAAAATATTGTAATAATTTGCTGTTGTCAGGACTGTTTCAAGGCATTTGGGGACCCCAAGCTAAATGCCATTCTCTCCTTTTGTTTATGGCTTCCTGGTGGATAACTCCACTTCATGGCTTCATCATTGCTGAAGTGTCATATTTTGCCGGCTGCAGGAATCATGAACCTGATTGGCTGGCTAAGCAACTAGTGGGAGGGACCCCTTGAGTGGAATTCCACTAACAGTGTCATTGTACTTAGGGTTTTTAAAGAGGCACTCACACAGTTTTGTCATTGCATTTTCATAACCAGTCATTGTCCTGGGGCGCTGGGTGCAATCAGAAAACACATTAGCTGCTAACTGCTAGCATTAGCGGCACTTAATACCACCCGATAGCGTGGGTACACTGAGGAACCCTGAGTGTTCTGATAAACCAGGGCGATATAAGCGAGTGTTTGGCCCCACATATCTTGTTTTAACACGATAAGCACTCAGGCTACAGTCCAATATACTCACCTCTGAACGGCCAAAGAGCTAGCGCTTAGCCCAGGTAGTGGCTAATGCTAATGCTGCTCCAGCAGTGCTAGCTGGGGTTAATAGCAGGCTACAGGCCGATAATACTCACCCCTGAGCGTTAAAAGAACTGCCGCTTAGCGTGGTTAGTGCCTAATGCTAATACTGCTCCAGCCTCAGAGCTGGAGAACTAAAATAAAACTCCTGTATAACACTGTACTTCAGTGGAGTTTCTTTACTGGTCCTTACAACCTGATAGGTAGAATTCACGCATAAGGTGCACTGAATATTTTTGGGAAAATTGAAGAAATTCAAGTGCACCTTATAGTGCGAAAAATACAGTAATTGGTTTGCTTGCCTTGTCGCAACCAGTGTTAATTTTGTTGACGAATAACTTTCTTAATAGTTTTTGTCAACAAAGCTTTTTTCGACTGAAACTAGACTAAAACTAAAAACGTTTCAGATGACTAAAACTAAATGCAATTTTCGTCACAACACTATGACTAAAACTAAATCAAAATTTGCTCTCAAAATTAACACTGGTTGCAACAGGCCTGGTCATTGTCAAAAACCTCAGATCTTATATTTTTTTATACTTTTTCACTTTTTTTTTTTTTTTTTACCAAATTTGATATTAATTATTTCATGATATAAATTTGTATCTTCTGTAAAATTCTATAAAAAATCTATAAAAATCTATAAAGAAAAAACTCTTTCATTTAGCAGAATATTTAAATAGAAATATTCAGTCAAAAATGCTTTTGGTGTAAGTACATAAGTAAAAAGACCAAAAAGTGTACACTGAATAATAATGCTCTGTACAGAGTGGGCAGTCAATGTGGAAGAGAGAGAGAGCTGTTAGGGAGAGCAGAGAAACAGCAGGCTTACATTATTTTTTACCCCAATGTAAACAAAATAAAGCACAGCAGTGCCAGTATTACATGTTATAGCACTCCCTCTTGTGTATTATTGCATAATTATATCACAAATAAATGTGGGATCTATGGGTTAGCTATAAATATCCAGTAGCATAACTGTATAATAACTGTTTTATATGCTAAGTATTGAGATGTTTTAATAGTTATCTGTATGTACTGTATGTGTTAAGTCTAGAAGCTGTTCCCCTCATCCTTATTATCTGATATAAGGGTAGAAATACTTTGATCATATCTACAATCTGGATGTGCTTAGCTCAGCACTCTATGCCTGAGATGTTGTGAACCTTTGATTTCTGAAGTCACTCTGGCTGCTGTATGCAGTGGTCTACATGTTGTGGTGTACTATCAAATCTTATTTTTGAGACATATAGTCATAATGTTCAAGTATATTCTCACAGTATAGAGACTACATGCACTACAGGGCAGTTTCCCAAGGATTTGGCCTAATCTTGGATTTGGAATTGAATTTCAATTGAAAGCAAAATATATTATACTACTAGGTTTAATCCCTGTCCAGAAAACTGACCCTATATGTCCGGACATTAGATAGCACCTGCACATCCAATAATTTCTCTAAAAGCTACAGTGATCATAGAAAAGTATCTCCTTTAAGCCACTGCCTGACAGTCTGAAAATGAAACTAAAAACTGCTCACAAAGTAGAGAAAGATTATAAGAAGATAGTCAGCCTGTGGTTTCTACAGTGTGAAAGTTCATAAATAAATAGCAATTCTAAGGAACTGCAGGAATCAAGAAGAGATCAACAAGACCACTCTCAGAAAGAACTACTTTTATGCTAGCAAGGCAAACAAATTAAAAGTTCCCACATGACTGCCAAAAACCTGAAGGTTTAGCTGAGTCAAGAGGGCGGTGCACCGTTCCACTGTGCAGTTTTGCTAACGCAAACACAATCTTCATGGAAAAGTCATCAGAAAGAAACTCTACATATGAACTCAGTGTTTAAAGAATGCTTTAAAAACATCCAGAAAAATTACAGGTTGAGTTTGGAATCGATACATGGCAACAAATATCTGTTTTATTTAGACATTTGGATGAAAAGCTGCATTTAATGAAAAGGACACTTTGCCAGCTGTGAAGCATGGTGGTGGGTGTATCATGCTTTGGGGTTTTGTTGACACCAGTAGCAAAAAAATACCATAAAATCCAGCTACTTAAAGCAGCTACATAAAGCTGAAAAGAAGATGGCTAAGGAAAGACTACAAAACTGTAGTTATTTTAATTAATTACCTCAATGTACACCTACACCTAATCTTAACCAAACCTTGAGCTACATCTTGATCTACACCAGCAGTCAGCAATAGGCGGCCCATGGGCCAGTGGTATTGTATTGGACCGCGACCCTGATGACACGGGTTCGATCCCACGTGAGGAGCGGTGTGTTTATTTATTTATTTATTTATTTTCCTTCCTTCTTGGGTTTACCTACTTTGAGATCAACTGTTCTGTAATTGGGTTCAACAACCCTCTGGGCTAAAGAGCTCAGTGTTTAAAGTCTGTAGCACTCCATCCTATTACACTTCCTTTTCCACCACCCAGTGCCTTGGAAAATATCTGGCCCGCGGCCAAACTTAATTGCCGACCCCTCCTCTACACCTTAACAAAATCTACATTTTCTACTAATCCTGAAATAAATTAATCCCATTCACTCTGCCTGGCCGTGGTTCTATTTCTACTCTTTTCGTCAGTTCCAAGAACTATCTCTATCTTCCTTCATGAAACAAGAGAGCACTATTTATTTTCCATCTGGGGTCCTGCACTTTTCTCAGGTTTATTTAGATCAGTGTATACTGGTAGCCTTTCAGACTGGGGTTATCTTCCGCAGGCCATCGCATGGGAACACTGCGGTATAGCATTGTGGAGACACATGAAAGAAAGAGTGGAGGAAGACACCTTTGATCGCTTTGATCTTTTGACTGTTGAGGCCTTGCTTACTGTCATATGGGATAGTTTCATGCAGGTCTCTCTGCCTCATATGGGACAGTACCTGTGCTTTTTGTTTCTCCAATAACTCAACAAACTGTTTATCTCCTTGTGTACCGTGTTTTAATCAGATGTACAGTTTCTGTGTATCATTTTTTCCCCTGTAGTAATAACTGATTCAGTTGTGGTAGTTCCACTGATAGATCGCTATTCACCATTTTGGTGTTGGTTTGGATGTTGGATATGGGTGTCCATCAGAGAATTGAGAGAACCACTACTATGAGAGAATCACCACTTGTTTGGCAGTCTTTAATGGTCTATCTTGTTCTTAATACAGTTTGCTCAGGATAAATAGGTGATTAAAACCCTATCTTATCAGATCTTTTTGTTGTTGTTGTTAAGGTTAAATATACTTTTGGATTCAAAGCGATGAGTGAAACAGAATTATATAGAAATGAAAATATCGCCCGTAATACGGGAAGCTCATACAGCAACACAATGGGAGCACACGGTTGGTTAATGTGCAAGAGATTTGAAGTGTTCTCAAATGAGTTTTTCTTTTCAAATTTCTTTCCAGCCATTTGTGCGCTATTGCTTTGACTGCAGCGTTCCGTATAAAGGGGGCAGATAGCATCGTTTTTCGGCTTTTTTGGAAGGACAGCTCTTCAAACACTGTTGCCCGGCCGTGATGCGTGGCCTTGCTACGTGGGGCGGCTTCCATGTTCTGCTCCGTTACTTGAGTCTGCACACGATGCACAGATAGACGCAGCTACGCTCGGGATCCCACTGCCGTACCGTCCCCACGCGGCTCTGAAAATCAAAAGCTGTTGCTCTTACCCTGTTAATAGCTTGAAACAGCTTATCTGATTTAAAAGAACGCCAACATACCGACATAGAGACATAGAATACCACCCCCCCTCCCTCCTCCCTCCTACCTCCCCACATCATTCCCAACACTTAACTTTTGCGATTGTGTTCGGTTATGGTCGGCTATAGGTCTTGCCTTTTGACTTTCAATGTCCGTATGAAAAGAAAAATAAAGCAAACACTCCAAAATATAAGTACAATTCACTTTGGGGAATGACATTATGTGCCAGCTAGGGTGCGTGAGGACGGCTTGGCAATTATGTGAATGCAAATGCTTTTCTGGTTATGGTGGTAGTTTCCAACGGTTGATTGCTTGTTTTGGTTATGGGTAAGATTAAGGATTATACTGGCATATCATATCTCTGCGAATGCAGAAAGCAACAGTAAAATTCGTCAACAAAATGATGAATGTATTTTGGAATTTTCACTTCAGCCACACCCACCCTCTCTCCAGTGGACTGACTGACAGTAGTCTTAGAGAATTTTCCAAGCAGCGCATCACTCATTCAGTCTAAATACTGGATCGAATATACAGCATTAGCAATTTGCCCAGAAAATGGCAGCAAAGTTCAAAATTTGTAAGTGATGCGTACATGAGTTACAGGTTTCTACACCACAAGACTGCTTCTGATTGACGTGTGGTTTGGCTTTTGGCTAGCGAAATGTACCAGATTGCTTGTGTGAGTGTGTATGTGAGTGTGAGTGTGTGTGTGTGTGAGAGAGAGAGAGAGATACGTATTTCCCAATGTGGGGGGTCTTCAGAAGATGCATTCTGAAAAACTCCACATGTCCAATCAGTGCTAAAACCCAGTGATAAGAATTTTTGCGGTCAGTGAAACTTCTGCTGGTTTGGACTGAGGTCAGATCCGTCCCACTAAACAGGCTGTTTTCATCAGAAGCAAATTTGTATTTATCTAAGAAGGACCATCGAGATGGCCTCAGTTTACTTACCGCACACTAGTGATCCAGTAGTTGCCTGGGCCAAACAGACACACTATAATCACACTATTTTCAGCCCATCTACATCAGCCGAATGGCAGCTGTTGTGACTTGAGAGCCACTGAGATTGCCAGAGTGCTAACGGCTCTTGATTGATATATGTAGACAAAGCTCCGCTGTTGAAGCCACCCATGCTCTCCATTGGGCTTTTTGTGGTCACGTCGATGAAAATGAGTGAAATTCATCTTCATTAGCCCAGGAGTAGATTGAATTAAAGTCTGGAAGGGTTCCCCAATCTTGTTTTCCCCAAGCAGGGTTAGAGTTTGCGCTGAATTATAATGCTTTATGGCTTTTTCAAGAAGCCCAGTACCCTTTTATGAAGTGCCAGAAAGGGGCTCTATGGATCGATGCCACAGAAGAACCACTGTTGGTTCCCAGAGAACCTTTCATTCAAATCTTAATTGAAACCACTTAACATGAAGCATAACACTTAATTTGAAGGGAAACCTCATAACACATTCATAAGCATTGCATAACATCATTATAAAGCATTATTTGAATATTTTGGACAGCTTATGCAACTTCTCACAACATGACATAAGACTTTGTGTGAAATAAATAATAAGAAAGAACATTCCACTACATAACATAACATATCTACTGAATTCTGCTTAATGAAGGTGTTATAAATGGAAAATGTTTCACCACTGTAGTTTATGGGCTTTAAAGTAATTCAGTCAACTTATGTCACATTGGAAGTGATGTCTTGTTCTAGTATACCTAGTCATTGATATCCAACTATTGCTTTATAGATACATTATTCAGTGCTTATGAATGTATTATAAAGTAAAACCACAAAAAGATAGAAAGACTCTTTTGGAAGGCGAAAATAGGTCTTCTTTTATGGTATTATTAAAAAAGTTAAAAGTACATTTAAAACGTGTGTTGTGGTGTGCTCTACTCTCAGCACCAATTAATCTGCCAATTTTCTTTGTCAAGTTTCTTTGCTTTAGTGAAGCATCACTGAACAGATAAAGACAAGTTTTATGAGTTTATCACTGTGATATCACCATGTTCATAGTAGCACTCGTGTCAGCACCATAAGCAGTGTTGCGGTTGCTTAGGTAACCAGCAAAGCTGATGAAAAGTGATGTGGCTAGAAAAAAATCCTGGAAAGACAAACCAGATCTCACTGTTTTTAGAAAAAATATATATTTGGCTTCGCAGTGATGGTCACAAAAGTGCGTTGATGCCATTTATTAGAATTTTTTGTTCCTTTCCTAGATAAAGGTTTTTGGTTGGTAGAAAGATTTCTAAAAGTAACAGTTAACGTTTTAAGAACATTCAATCTGCCAATCTGTTTTCTGGATGTTTGGACTAACATTTCTATTTAACGTTTCTAAACATTTTGGCAATGTTGCTGCAACATCACTTGTTTAAATGTTTTTATTTTTTGTTTGAACGTTGAATCAAATCAAATGAATGTTAGAAATGTCCTACTTACCTTATGATGCAAACCGTTCTTATGCCACATATTTTCTGAACATTTCTAAAACATTGGCACAGGTTAACCTTCCTTTTAAACTATAATGATTTAAAATAAGTATTCAACTTAACCAAGCAGCTCTCTGGACATGGAAAAAGACACAAAAGACACGTTATATTGACATTGACCTTTTACGAGTGTACAGTCAGCTACGGAAGATTCCAAACACCAAAGTAGAAGAAAGGTCTTTAGACTTTTGAGCTCGTCAGTCATGGTTAACGGTGCCAGTCCTGACAGTTACTCGACAGAACACCAGGTATGATTCCAATTTTCTATTTCCAAGCCATAGCCCACTAGATCCAGAGAAGCTTTGGTGTGTGGGCTCAGATTTCACATATTCCAGAAGAAAGACTGAGAGCATTTTAAAGCAGGCCAACTCTCAAAGCCCTCGTTTCATTGCTTCTGGCAGGCATAGCACGTTTCTCTGAGGTTCTTTAAGACTGGAGAACTGCTTATTGGTGCTCTTTCCACCAACCTCCATGGGCCCAGCGTTGCCCTACAGTGGTGAAAACGCCCTCTTCATCCTCCTGTTTGCCCCATGGAGGTGTCAGTACCTTCTCAAAGATAATCACCCCTAACGATGGTGAGCACCATGTGTCTGACCACATAGGTCTGTAAGCTGTGCTGTGCGTGTTCTGGGTTCAGCTGTTTCTTGGAGGGGTTGGGACCCCTGGCTGATAAGCAGAACAACCAGGATCCTGCTGAGAATGAGCTAGCTGGTTCAGGGTGTTTAAGAGCAGGCTCAGGATCATGGTGGGAGGGCCCTGTTCCACTATATAAGTGCTTCCACATGCACTTGCACGTTTATTCTGAATTTGCCGTCAATGAAAGAATGTTTAAAATGTGAGGATCTTCCTTTGTTTATTATTGTTCTTAATAAACACATGTCAGGACTTTAAAAGTCCTCTCGTAAATCTCTTTGAGTGTGTCCTACAAATATTGTGCTACCCTGTCGCATTGTAATGTCAGTGTACTTCCGATATAGTGGTGTAGGGACTTAAAGAGAAGTCAAAGTGGCAGTCAGTATTATTTTTAAACTGAAAGTAGAAGCATTTCTGAGTGGAGAAGAAATAAAATATTATGTTTAATGGTACCAGTGCCTAATATATTAAATCCAAAAACTGGAGAGTCCGGTCACTTTTCGCAGGAGTTCTTCTGGCCATGTCACACATCTTTACGTACTAACGTTACATTTACAGCATCTGAAAGAGGATCCGGGTCAGTTTTACTGAACGCAAGCGGCTGGTGGAGCAATGGAGACTTCAGAAGAGGAAACTCAGACCTCAGTAGCTCATTCACTCATAGTAAAACCAAAGAAACGAGGGATTGAAGTTTCTGACTGAGCACACTCTCTCTCTTTCTTTCTCTCTCTGACTGAACATAACCTGGAATCGGATTCATCCTCTCTGAAAGGAGACCGCATCACACCCACCCATAATAAAATTATTCATCCATCTTATTATTATTTTTTTTGCTTGTTCTGACTACTGCACTTGCACAGATGTCCACATCAAGGATGCTGATCACCCTCCCTTCACAGTATAAGCAGACTGCTGATTGGCTCTATTCCTCGAAAGGCGGGACTTTATCCTTGAACGGTTGCTGGATTGAGTGTTATGAGAATTCCCAATCACATTTCAACCAGTGGCTGTCGTTGTAAAAAGTAAATATACTTAGAAGCTTTAAAAGTATGTTCAAACTAGGTAAAGAATGCTAAAAATACATTTTCAATTTAATATTTTGAATGAATATACTTTCTCTCTATATATAGTGGCATTAAATACTGCTTAAAGTACACTTTAGTGTTTAGTAATTTTTTTTACTGTAATTATGATATAATAAAGTGTATTAAATTATGTTAAAAAAACACATGCTTAAATTTTCTTAAGTTTGCAGAAGTTATATGAAAAAAAGCACATTTAAAAGCACAATTTATGCTTTTATGGTTTTAAATATAGCTTAATTACTTGAAATAAATTGAAATATACTTAAATTGCCATAAGTTGTTCTAAAACAATACATTTAGTATGTATTTAAGTATGTATTAATTTATTGTTAAATGCAAATAAATCAAGTTCATATTCATAACGTTTTAAGGGTTCAGAAATCAATATTTGGTGAAATAACCCTGTTTTTTAATCACAGCTTTCATGCATCTTGGCATGTTCTCCTCCACCAGTCTTACACACTATTTTTGGATAACTTTATTCCTTTACTCCTGGTGCAAAAATTCAAGCAGTTTAGTTTGGTTTGATGGCTTGTGATCATCCATCTTCCTCTTGATTATATTCCAGAGGTTTTCAATTTGGTAAAATCAAAGAAACTCATCACCTTAAGTGGTCTCTTGTTTTTTTCCAGAGCTGTATATTGTCCAACAAAAATATCATGACGTTTATGCTTTTGTTTTGTTTTGTGAGCTTAGAGAACTGATAAATTCCTGGTGGACATTAGGCAGAGTCAGCTTTCTTTTTACTAAAAAAAAGGCATAACTGTTTAGAAAAACAAATGAAGATAGCGTTTCCTGTAACAGCTTGGTGTGATCAAAATATGGTTAAAAAAAAAAATCAATTTCTCACCGCAATCACTATATCAGAGCCCCAAAGGTCGTAGAGGTAATTTTGAAACATTCATGCTTGAGTATTTTAATGCACCCACAAACCACAGAAATGATGGCAGGGGCAACGAAAGCCCGCTGCCGTGATGCTGTGGGTCCTCCTCGTAAAAGAAAGTGAACCGTGTAAGAGTTCTGGGCTATAGTGCTTGACAGCACCCTGAATTCCCCTCGTCAAATGGGGCATGGCCCTTCCTCGCCGTCTCCCACTCTCACATTCTCTTTCTCTCTCTCTCTCTCCCTCACTTATTCTCTCTCTCTCTTTTCGCCCCTCAACTGTTTTTCTGCCCCTCTTTCTTCTCCACTTGTCCTGGTTTTCTGCTTGTGGAGCCGGGGCAGGCAGGCGGCCCAAAGACGCCTGGTTCAGGAACACCCCTGCTGAGATCCAAATCCAGAAATCCAGCCTCTGGATAGACCTAATGGCAGATTAACACTAACAGAGAAGGGATATTTCACTTTCATGTAGGGACTAAATCATAGTACTTAACATCCTAATGGAGTTCCACTCCCACTCATTTGTAATTCCACAGTTTTTACGAAATGTTGGTATCTGTTGACTGTTTGTTGGGATGTTGGGGTAGCGGGTGAACAAGGGTCTTTAATGGTAAGCTGTCATTTGAACATTTGATTTAAACGTAACTTTAATTTTGCAGCGGAGCTACATGGCTATCCATGGGACTGGACAGATGTACGGACAAAATTCTACCGTAAGATAACACCCACTACGCTCCAGCTGGAGCTGAAATAATATGTTTCTTTAGACAGGCTTAGTTAATAATTATATATTTTTAAAGTATACTTAACATAGAAAAGTATATGCATTATTTGAAGTCTGAAAGCTCTGCATCTTTTTTGTTATTTCATCCATTCCTCATTTTCTGCAAATAAATGCTCTAAACGACAATATTTTTATTTGGAATTTGGGAGAAATGTTGTTTATAGTTTATGGAATAAAACAACAATGTTCATTTTACTCAAACATAAACCTATAAATAGCAAAACCAGAGAAACTGATTCAGAAACTGAAGCAGTCTCTTAAATTTTTCCAAGAGCTGTATATATTGTTCCAAAAAATATTGCAATAAAAAATATTATTGTCGTTTACAAAAATGTTATGCCAGTTATATAATACAAAAACAAAGTATTGGTTTTAATTTTTTTTTCTCAAAATGTTTCTTTGCTAAATGTTAAGATGGGTTGTGTTGGCACGAGTGGATCAGAAACAGCAGTGCTGCTTGAGTTATTAAACACTGAGTCTTCTCACTGTTTATTCAATCAGACACTCTTATCTAGCTGCTCCACCATGATGTGGAGATGTAGAGTGAAAAAGTGTCTGATTCACTTGTACCAGCAGTACCCACGCTAAGGGCGTTTTTTTTTTTACACATGTAGTTTGTTTATCTGGTCCGAATCAGTTGATAGGTTCATTTACTTGGAATGTTTTCCCAGTTGGTTTGGTTTGTTTTCACACAGCTATAAACCTAAACTCATCAAAATGCACTCCAACAAACCATGTTAGTTGACTATCTCCTCTAATGAAATCAGATTAAACTGCACCTGAACAGCTATTTAGCTATTCCCCTCAAATCTACTTCATATTTGATAGTTGATTTAGATCAAAGTCGGATCACGTTTTCACTACAAGCAAACCGATTTGGAACCAGACCGAGACCACCTCCTCTCACAGGTCTTGGTATGGTTGTTTTGGTCCACAACAAAGTGTGATTACTGTTTTCACACCTGCCTTATCGAACCGCACCACAAATCATCTGTTTTACCCAAACCAAATAGTTCTAGTGTGTAAATGCACTAACACACCACATTGACATCAGTGTCACTGCAGTGCTCAGAAAGAATGACCCACCACCCAAATACTACTAGTCCTGTGGTGGTCCTGTGGGGTCCTGAACATCGAAGAACAGGATGAAAAAAAGATATTAAAGCATGCAGAAAATCAAATCCAGGACTAAAGTTGTCCCTGTGTTTTTCCAGCTCTTCTGTGTGTTTTTTTTTCCCACATGCTCCTCTACACATGGCCCATGTGTTTCTCCCATGTCTCCGCCTCAGTCTTTAGTATTCATTTTGTAACTCCACCTCCTCGTTTCCTACCCCCAGGTGTTTCCTGTTTCGCATGAGTATTTATAACCACTTTGTTTTAGTGTCCCTGGTCGGTTCTTGTGTGTTTTATGTCTGTTTATGTTGCTTTATGTCTCTTGTTTCTATTTCTGATTTATTTCTTATTTTGTTTGATTTCTTTGTAAATAAGAGCTCACACATCCTCATCTCCCTGCTTTGCAAACCTGCAACAGTCTGTTATTATAGAACTACAAAGTTTTCTATATGTGGATAATCACTGTAGAAACAAGGAGGTGATGATGATGTTATGCTTGAAGTGTGTAAATCAATAATATTATTCTCATGACAGCCTTATAATCCACTCTTGCAACCTCATGATGTTTAGACCTCCAATCTGCAAACTCTATAATAAAATGCAAAGACTTGCTTTCTTATGTTTTTTGGAGATCAAAAATGAGTTCTCAAGGCAGTGCAGATTTGCTTTCTTCAGGGTAAAGCAGGACAGATAAGATGCCACAGAGATAAATGTTTCTGGTGAATGAGTTTGTTTTTTTGTATAAGTGTTTGTGGTTACAGACCACCCCCCTTCCCCCCGGCCCCTTTCCCCAATCTGAAACGTCAGTATCTCACAGGAGGTTTAAGTGCGGTTGCTGAACGTATGCTGATTAGCATCTGCAGTGTATGTGTGTATGTCAGTAACATAGAGACAGAGTGAGAGGCCTTACCAAAACCACTGTGTGCGCTAGGCCTTAAACTGAACTGAATGCATCAACATGTTAAAAATTTTCTGATCTCAAACAACCCCACCCAGCATGTGCCTCAAGCCCTATTCTGTAAAAAAACAGCCCCAAATCACACATCTAGGCAATGTGCTTGGAGTCAAAAGGTTTTCTGGTCTTTTACATTCTTTACAGAACTTCACAGAATTTTTGTAATGGAAATTGTCATTCATTTTTCAACATTTCTGCAGAATTCAGTGCTTTAAATGTAGTGATTTGAGTATAAAATTGTGTTTTGAAGAGAAATTTATTGCATTAAATTTGATGGAGATGATGATCAGCAGAGGTGGCATTTAAGTCCGGAGTCAATACAGGCTTAAGTGTCAAGTCAATACGAGCAAGTCTCAAATCAAGCCTCAAGTCTTGTCACTAAAATTGAGTCCCTAATATTGACATTTAAGTCAAAAGTCAAGTTCCAAGTCTTGGCATGCAAGTTCCGAGTCAAGTCTCAAGTCTTGGAACTTAAATCCCAAGTCAAGATACACAATTCCCAAGTTAATACTAGCAAGTCCCAAGTCAAGTCTCAAGTCTTGGCAGTGAAATCCTGAGTCAAGTCTCATACCAGCAAGTTCCGAGTCATGTCTCAAGTCTTGGCACTTAAATATTGAGTCCAAGTCTTGGCAAAAAAGTCCCAAGTCAAGTCTTAAGTGTTGACTTTTAAGTTTTGGAAATTAAGTCCTGAGTCAAGACTTAAGTCTTGGCACTTAAATTCCAAGTCAGGATACACAATTCCCAAGTCAAAACCAGCAAGTCTCAAGTCTTGACAATCAAGTCCCGGGTCAAGTCTCAAGTCTTGGCAGTGAAATCCTAAGTCAAGTCTCAAGTCTTGTCACTCAAATTGAGTCCCTAATATTGACATCTAAGTCAAAAGTCAAGTTCCAAGTCATGACAATCAAGGTCCTAGTCAAGTCTTAAGTCTTGGAACTTAAATCCCAAGTCAAGAATCCCTATTCCCAAGTCAATACCAGCAAATCCTGTGCCAAGTCTCAAGTCTTGGCACTTAAATCCTGAGTCAAGTCCCAAGTCTTGGCAATCAAGTCCTGAGTCAAGTCTTAAGTCTTGGCACTTAAATCCCAAGTCAAGATACAAAGTACCCAATTCAATACCAGCAAGTCTCAAGTCTTTACAATCACTTCCCTGGTCAAGTCTCAATTCTTGACCTTTAAGACTCAAGTCTTGGCAATTAATTCCTACACTCTAAGAAAAGTAAGTACAGATTTGTACTTAAAAGAGTACAAAGCTTGTCGCTGGGGCTGTACCTTATATTGAGGTTCAAAAAAGTACCTTTCAGTGAAAGTACTTTTTTGTACCCATGGTTTTTGTGCCAGTATAGATTATAAAGATTATAAACATTGTCATCAACTAAAAATGGCTCAAAAACTTGATGATACAAAATTGTCTGGCTTTCAAATAAAAAATGTGCAATTTAAATATATACTGTTCATTAGTACAGTGATGCAGAATACTGAATGTACCTTTTGGCTGGTTAAATGGTACAAATTTGTACTTATTGCTGTTAGAAATGACTTTGTACTTCAGAGGGAACAAATCTGACCCTGTAAAGACCAATATTGTACCTTTGAGGGTACATTTATGAAGAGTGTACCTTCGAGTACAAAAAAGTACTCATATCGTACCTCTGTTTTTTAGAGTGTAAGTCAAGTCTCAAGTCTTGATAGACAATTTCCAATTAAATACCAGCAAGTCTAAAATTAAGCCCGAAGTCTTAATCTTCAAGTTCTTATCAAGTCACAATATGTAACGTCATTTCAGTATTTAAGTCTCAGCCATCAAATTTATGACTTGAATTTGGACTTGAGTCCCAGTCATGTGACTGAAGTTCACACATCTGCTGGGCACAATTTCAAATTCTGGTATAACAAAATAACATGGTAGTAGATTTGTATAGATGAGATAGATGAGAGATCGTTTTTATAATCATTATATTAATTTATACATCAAAAGACAACTAAAACAAACACAATACTCAGTGAATGCATTATTTGACTCCAGTGATCCAAAGCTTAGTGTCTTAAATGCATCAGCTATGTATGCTGATGTAATAAAAGTTATCATGCAAGGATAGGAGGCCTATTTAACTCTGTGAGTGCTGCAGGATTTATCAGTTTAGTTCAGATAAACAGGTGAGATGATAAGCCTTGCTTACTCGCTAAAGGTAAGTATGTGGCCTGACTGAACTTTGCCCTTTAGCTTTGTGCTAAAAGAGAATTGGATTATCAACGTATGGGTTGATTTGCAATCAACAGCCAAGAGCTACTGAGAACTGTGGGCTTATTTTTCTCGTCAGCATGGATTGGGTTAAAAAACAAAATCTCAGAGAAGTTTGCTGGAGTAACAATGTCACTAACACAACAAAAAAAGGGGAAAGCTGTGGGACACCATATAATGTATATCCACTACCTACAAAAAAGAGGAGCTCAATATGTTGTGTAAATTTCTATTATCAATAAGCACCCAAATCAAACAATTTTCAAGTAGGTCAATTTACTTGATGGACAGTTTGCTATGCTTGACAAGAAACTGAAAATCACATAAAATGTCAAAAATCATATCATACTCGTATTTGCTGCTCTTATGCTGGAATACACCTCAGCCCAGAACTTCCCCAAACCCACAACATAGTGTTACTGAACCCTTACTCTTACCCTAACCCTTAAATTTAACCCTTGCAGCAAGAGTGCAGCTGTAGTGATACTGCTTTCTCAATTCTTCTTCAACTACGTAGCTGAGGGATTGCATGCATTTGGCAAAACAGCCCCAATATGAGAGCCATAGCTCTTATTTTAACTTTCATTTTGATTTTTAAAAACTTATAACTGGATGTATTTAAGTGTTAAGCGACCAGATTTCACTTTATTTACATTTTATTTACAGAAAATTCTTCAACTTTTGAACTTCTGGTCAGCCACAAATGTACAGAGAGTAATAACTCAGTTATAAAGGTAGCCTCAGGTAGCTTCCAATGCTTCCGCATCTTTGATATGAATTTTAACACAAAGGCTGATCATGAATTCTTACCTCAGGGGCCAGCTTGGAAATGTCCATACCTGTGTGTGTGTGTATATTGTTAGGTATTATCCAGTGAGTGAGATTAAACACTGACAAATTGTATTCACGTCAAAGTGAAGTAAATTTTCAGAGTTAAATTTTCAGACTGAAAATGAGTGCCAGATAGGTGGGATATTAAATTTCTCAATTTCTTCTTATTAATGACTATATGTTAAACATGATTTTGTGTGTGTTTATGTGTGTTTCTGTGTATGTCTGTGTGTGTCTATGTGTGTTTGTGTGTGTGTGTGTATGAGTGGTTTCCTCTTGGCCCTAACACTCTGCATTCTTTTAACTTCTCCAATACCTTTTTTAACACACAGAAACACACTGTTTGTGTAGGGTGGTGGTCTTAAAAATCTATTTCTCCTGCTTCCCTCAGAATGAATGGTCTGAAATGTTAAGATGGCTGCAGCGTTGCTCTAGATTTGAAAAGCACACAGCAGAAATGCCTACAGGCCGAACTGGGTGTTTGCTTAGGACTGATAGTATTTACTGCTATTCAACTCTGCTTAGATAGAGAGTAAGCCGTGTGTGTGCATGCACGCGTGTGTGAGTGAGTGAGTGTGTGTGTAAGAAAGTATTAGCTCAGATATCTCAGGGAGGCGTTTGTTAACCCCCTTTCGTCTGCAACAGCCTGTATTTAGGCCCACGCTTTAATTCCGCACTCAGAACTACAAAATGTGCCGATTAGTTTAAGTGCTTATAGTGCTTATTGGAGTTATGAAATAAATAATGATATTTACAGAATAATAGGTTGTGATTATCATTAATAGCTGTACCTTAAGCCCATAGAAGGTACAGTCTTAATGAGTTATTCAAGACTGGAGCTGCAGGAACTTGTAGCACATAGATTATTTTAAACATTGCTAAACATTGTTAAAAACGGCCCTAAGCATGTGAATATTGTGATTATATTTTTCTAAATAAAATACATTAATGATCAATATTTTATATTTGCACTAAGCACATAAATCACATAATCTTCAAGTAGGTCACTTTTTATTTTATTGAAAGTTCACTATGGTTGAAGGAATGATATATACAGGTTTTTGCTGCTCTAATGCTGAAATACGCCTCACAGCTCAAACATTTAACCCACACTTAATGCTAAATCGGTACCACTTTTTTAAAAAATAAGGCTCCTTTATAAAAGGTTTATAAATTGTTTACGAAGAAGTTTATTAATGGTTATAAGGTTATAGGTAATAAGCCATTAATAAGCAGTTACAACACATAAGGCCATAGAAAGGGCAACAGTAGCCTTATCTTACTCTGTCTTTTCCATCAGTCATCATTAACAATTCTGTTAATAATATAATGTAAATAATAACTTTAGTAACACTTTCTATGAATGTCATCTTTATTAGACGCTATAACCACATTATAACATATTATAATGCATTCATAAGGCATTATAAACATGGTTATAAATGTAAATGTAATAATCACAGTTCATGATGCATAATAAACATTGCTATAATGAATTATACATTTTTATAAATATGTATAGCCATGTTTATAATGTCTTATGAATGCATTATAATGTGTTATGAGTATGTTTATAGAGTCTTATAGAGATGACATTCAAAGAAAGTGTTACCATAACTTTATTAATTTAACTATAATAATATATTAAATGACAAAACTGACTTTCTCTATTATTTTGTTAGATATGTTAAAAAGTTATTTTCACTGTTGTTATTTCTATTTGTGTTATAAGTGATTATTAGGGGTGGGCGATATGGCTCTAAAATAATATCACGATATTTCATGGTATTTTCACGATTACGATACTTTTAGCGATATGACAATAATTATTTAAATTATTTAGAATTTTATTATTGCATGCAATATGATAAGGCTAACTGAGATATTTAAAAAAAATAATTTTATCAGATTTGTTACAAAAGTCAACGATCCAGAATGTCATGATACTAATAATGCACTCCAAACATCTCCATATATCCAGGATTAAAGTAAAATAAATGATACTGGACAGATATAATCTTTATTTAGTAGATATATAATGGGTAATTAGAACAGTGTGAATTTTTCTTTTGCCAAATTAGGTAATTAGGGGTGGGTGGTATGGAACGATATTTCAGGGTACAATATCGTTCACGATATTCCAATTTTTTGGCGAAATTATCACGTATGAGACAATATGGCACACCCTTAGTGATTATTAACGTTTTTAAAGTATTCACAGCTTAATTTAGAACTATTAATAAACTCCTTTTAAACTATTTATAAGACCTTAACCTAAACATTTCACTAAAACAAATTTTATGTATATCCTAAACATAACATAACCTAACCCTTACCCTAACCCTAAACTGAACCATTGCAGCAAGAATGTAGCTGTAGTGATACTGCTTTCTCAATTCTTCTTCAAGTACATGGCTGAGGTATTGTGTGCATTTGGCAAGACCTGTATGCCACCTGTATGCCATATATGAAATTAATGAGCTCTTGTTGGCACATTTATCTCACAGTAATAAATATTGCTCATCCTATTGGATTTGAATTTTAAAAAACATCTGTAAACATAGACCGAAATGTGAGTGTGGATTCAGAAATTTCCCAGCCATTTACATAAAATGCTTCAACTTCTAAGACTATAGACTATGGACTATGGAGACTAATCTCTGCAAATTTGGAAGCTTAAAAGCAAGTCATTAAAATAACTGAATCTGTATTCAATGGACACACATTAATAATGTTTTTTTTCTATATATTAAAGAGTTTCATTAAAAAAAGCAGTTTATGGCTTTTGTCCTGGCAGTGAACTCTATTTTGACACTAAATGAAATAAATAAATTGTGCTTTCTGACTTTAAGAAACTGAACTGTCATAGGTGTAGTCATTTTGTGCTTCCTGCTGACCTTAGTGCTCCAGAGGTACGAGACTAAGAATTATTTAGCACATGAAACAATTGCGTGTTCATTGTGAGTCAGTGAGCTGCTGTAGATATTTCTTATTGTCCAGTCATTTGTTCTCATACTGAAATTGCATGTGCAAACAATTTGAAGTAGATGCTTTTGATAAAGCCAGAATATGAATTTGATCAAGGCAATATGAACGAGGCATGCATGCTCATTAGCCAGAGGCTGCATTTTTGTATTGAGATCTTGGAATTTATGAAGTGACACAGTGATATACAGCACTGGAAAAAATAAGAGACCACTTAAAAATGATGAGTTTCTTTGATTTTTACCAAATTGTAAACCTCTGGCAAATAATCAAGAGGAAGATGGATGATAACAAGCCATCAAACCAAACTGAACTGCTTGAATTTTTGCACCAGGAGTGACGGCATAAAGTTATCCAAAAGCAGTGTGTAAGACTGGTGGAGGAGAGCATGCCAAGATGCAAGAAAACTGAGATTAAAAACCAGGGTTATTCCACCAAATATTGATTTGTGAACTCTTAAAACTTTATGCATATGAACTTGTTTTCTTTGCATTATTTGCATTTTTTAGTTCAAATCCTTCCACAACATTTCTATTGAATGAGGTCAGGTCAGGACTGTAAACTGTAACTTTATTAATTCTATAATAAAACTATTATTTGTATTATTTGTACTTAGGGTCATTGTCTTGCTGCATGACCCACATTCTCTTGAGACTCAGCTGTTATTTTCCATTAAAAATTGCTGATATAATTCAGAATTCAATCTTCCATTAGTGATCCTGGCCTAGATGCAGTTTCACAATTCCAGTATTTTACGCATTGGCTAACAATATATCAAAACAATACATTGTTCAAAATGAATTGTGGACCTGAATAGCCAGCATGCTACCAGGCACAGCAACCAGGGTTGGAGCAGGTTAGTCACAATGCTAACAATCATTCTTCGCAGGGTCCTTCACATAAGTTTTTTATGCCAGAATGTAGTGTTTTTACTAATTATTTGAAACAAAAAAGGATCTATATTGGACTTATCCATCCAACATACATTGTTTATGTGATAGTAAATAAAAAAATCAAGTCTAATATTTGTATCTTATTTGTTTGATTTGGTTCTCCTTCCTACCCTCATCTATGGTCATGAGCTTTGGGTCATGACCGAAAGAACGAGATCACGGATACAAGCGGCCGAAATGAGTTTCCTCCGCAGGATGTCTGGGCTCTCCCTTAGAGATAGGGTGAGGAGCTCAGTCATCCGGCAGGGACTCAGAGTAGAGCCGCTGCTTCTCCACATCGAGAGGAGCCAGTTGAGGTGGCTTGGGCATCTGATTAGGATGCCTCCTGGACGCCTCCCTGGTGAGGTGTTTCGGGCACGTCCCACCGGGAGGAGGCCCAGGGGAAGACCCAGGACACGCTGGAGGGACTATGTCTCTCGGTTGGCCTGGGAACGCCCTGGAATTCCCCCGGACGAGCTGGCCCAAGTGGCTGGGGAGAGGGAAGTCTGGGTTTCCCTGCTTAGGCTGCTGCCCCCGCGACCCGACCCTGGATAAGCGGAGGAAAATGGATGGATGGATGGGTTCTCCTTTTTTTTCTTTTAGGACTTTTTGAAAATCTGTTTTTATGCCAAAGTTATGCAGAAATATAGAACATTCTAAAGGGTTCCCGAACTTTCCCATACACAGGCACCAATGTGTATCTTATAGGTCCATAGAGGTTCATCTACAGAACTCCAATTTGTCAACTCCCTGTACCTCATTCATCACTGGTCTGTTTCTGACCACAGAACTGCTGTTATTTGGGTGGTGAACCTTTTTCAACACAGACATGGTAGATTTAATAGTGGAGCTGCCATGAGCATATAAGGCACATGTTAATGTCACTGATATGTTCAGCTTGGCTCACCATCCAGAAGTGTCCAGCCAGTTTTGTGGTCATAAACTGACCACTGGAGAAAGGCTAGAGGTTGAGTATAGAAGCAGATGGCCTATAAATGCTGGCTAATTGTCCACTTACTCATTGGTCATATCATAGCACACATAAACCTGGTTTCCCACAAATGTTATGTCTTGTGAATTTCTAAATTACACATTCTAATGTCTCAAAACTCTGCAGCTGAGGTATGAGGGGTCCTCTCATCTTTGTACTGAGATCTTGGCATTTGTAAAGTGACAGTTTTCTGCAGAACTCTGGAAAAACATAAAAGTGATGAGTTTCTTTGATTTTACCAAATTGAAAACCTCTGGAATATAATCAAGAGGAAGATGGATGATCACAAGCAATCAAAGCAAACCAAGCTGAACTGCTTGAGTTTTTGCACCAGGAGTGATGGCATAAAGTTATCTAAAAGCAGTGTGTAAGGCTGGTGGAGGAGAACATGCCAAGATGCATGAAAACTGTAATTAAAAACCAGGGTTTTGTGAACTTCTAAATGACACTTGCTAGTAAATGATTTATCTGCATTCCAAAATCTCAAAAGTCTGCAATTGAGGTAGAAGGGGTACTCTGTAGGAATGTCCTCTTAATAGCCTGTTGGTCAGACACATGGAACAGTCTATTAGGGGGTTTGGAGTGACATTCTGGCGTGAAATTTGTGTTTCTTTTTAATAAACATATTGAAGTGAACTCAGTGGTATCATTTTTCTTCAGTTTTTTGATGAATGCATGAATAATCTTCTCGATAACAGCTGATTTATCACAGAATTGACCAAAACTCGGCATAGGCATTGACATTGTGCTGCAAAATTTGTGTGTACATTTTTTAAAACTACTATTAAAATAGACTTAGTGGTGGCACTGATTTCCCTCAAGGCTGTTTTCCACCATTTTTGCTCTTTTTTTTAAATCCTGAATAATTGGTCAAATATCAGCTGATTTATGGCAGCGTCGATTATGCAAAATTGGGCCAAATATGGTGCCAATTATGGTTGACATTGTGCTGGAAAATGTGTGTGTATACATCTTTAAAAACTATCATTACAATGGACTCAGTTGTGGCACTAAATTGTCTCTAGGCTGTTGTCTGATATCAGCTGATTTATCGCAGCGTTGATTATGCATAATTGGACAATATAAGGTGCATATTTGCCAACCAGAGAGCTGGCACAAGTGGGATGGGGGCAATTACCAATATTATACTCAGCAGCCGGGGTATGAGCGGCACATTTGAGCAAGAATCACCTCTGGACTCAAACCAAACAATTCAAGTAGGCCCAATACACCTTGAATACAATGCTATAGCATGTTAATAATTTTGCTAATGTTAATTTTTCTTGACTTCATCAGGCAGTGTGGACGTCGCTCTAGTTTGCTGTCCAGGAAAGCGAGGAGTTAAATCAGCGGGTCTCCAAACAACTCCTCTTCATAAATGCGTGTTTGTATGTTCTCTCTGCTGCCTTTGATTGATGGTATTGTTTTAAACCAGGGAGGTTCTGGACGGCCTAACCATTGTTTCAGCTCTTGGCAAAAAAAGTACTTTTCTCCTTTCCTCTCGAATGAAAGAGAACGAGTATGAGAAAGAGAGCGAGAGAGAAAAAGGGAAAGAGGGAGAGAGAGGGTTTATGTGGAAGTGAGGAATTAGGGAAGAAAAATGAAAGCATTCTATTTGCTTGTGCGCTTATCGTTAAAACTGTTGAAATCTGGTATGTGTGGATTTCTTCGGTTCGGGGAGGTTCTGTGGGCACTGGGGTTTCACAGTTTGCCCTCACTACAGGGGGTAGTGTGTGTGTGTGTGTGTGTGTGTGTGTGTGTGTGTGTGTGTGAGATTTTTTCTTGTGTGTGTGTGTGTGTGTGTGTGAGAGTGTGCCTCCAGCCAAACCTCATGCACGCCCACGTCTCTCCTGTCCAAGCATATACTGACCACAACCATTCAGTGACACAGACTCTGGACCGTGCCCTGTCAGTGTGTGTGTGTTTTCGAACATCAGTGTGTGTTTTGGGGTGTGGGCACGGGGAGGGGGACAGGGAGGGGGGCGGTGGTCAGCACCAGTCCTCTCTCGCCACCCTGGCTGAGCTTCGTGTACGGAATTTACAGAGTCCTAACAAAAGCCATTCAAAGTACTTTTTTCTTTTTCTTTTTTTTTTACCCCTCTCCACCCCCCACACTTTAACAACTATTATTCTTACAAGATGCTTTCGGTTCTGGTCATCCTTGCTGACACAAACCGCAGCGTTTCGGATTGTTCCCTCTTGTCTTTCAGATGCTGGGAATGCTGGGAGCAGCCAGAATTCCACATTGCTCCGTTGGAGGTCTGCGCTGG
This sequence comes from Astyanax mexicanus, assembly GCF_023375975.1. Taxonomy (NCBI): domain Eukaryota; kingdom Metazoa; phylum Chordata; class Actinopteri; order Characiformes; family Acestrorhamphidae; genus Astyanax; species Astyanax mexicanus. The sequence continues at coordinate 12,408,741 of NC_064430.1, read as the reverse complement.
TAGAGTGAGCGCACGGAAGGTAGCTGTGCTCCTGTGGGAGCACATGTTATTCTACGCTGTTGGTACTAAAATGTAGAGTACTGTGCAAAAGTTTTAGGCACCAAAGCAAATTAGATCCATTAGAATTAATCCATTTATCTCAGCAATATGAGTGTTTTTACCTGAAAAAAAGAGCCACATATGATTTGAACAGATGTAAAAAAAACAAACATACATACAGTAAAACGTAATCAGGAAATCTCATTTTTAACTAAGTATGTTATATCCTGTGAGCCAAACTGAAGAACAAAGTGTAGTTCCAGATTTCTCCTGAATGCTCCTCAGCCAGCATGTATATATTATGTTCAGATCCGTCAGCAGAACACCTGATCTGCAAAAATAAACCAATTAACCAAGCCAGGTGTTGATATGATGAGAACTATAAATAACGCAATTAAACTCAGATGAGGAGAGATTGTGAGATGTTTAAAGGAAACTTAAAACTTTTTGTAAATGTGCTGTTTACTGTGTTGTGTTTTACTGAGCTAATAAATACTTAATTCACAGATAAGAAACTTTTTTTTACTGAAATTCCCACAGGTGCCTAAAACATTTGCACAGCACTGTATATTCAAGATTGGAGGGTTATTTGGAGAGGTTTACATTTACGTTCATGGAATGTAACACAGTGTACCTAGTATAGGTAAATTTAGCGTTAGGAGTGTTGTTATCCACTACCCTATACCAGCTGCCACAGCTGGTTTAACAATTCCATAGATTTTAAGTTTTCAATAGAACTTTACAGAAGTGAGATTTATGAGAGTATAAAGAGCATTATTGGGGGATTAAACCAAAAATAGGTTAATTAAAGTTTACCTGACCTCTATTTGGGAACCCCACAATGGATACGCTTCCATGATCGTTCATTAAGAAGCTTGATGACACCATATGTTTCAGTTCATCAGTTTTGTTTGATGTTCCCATCTATTCCATGTGTTTCACATGGCTTTATTGCTTTATGACTTTCCTGACATACCCATAATCTTCCCTATATAGTAATAAAGACTATGATGACCCCAGAAATGTATTCATTCATGGGAAGAACAAGGATTTTCAAAGCTAATTTACCACCCTGTTATTTGGCTATTTATTGGCTGGATTAGTGAAAACTGCATGCTAAACTATAGTTATAAAACTGTAGCAAAACATGTTGTTATATCCAATCCTTTCCAGAGAGTTTTGCTCTTCTCTTCTTGCATCCTCTCTGTGTGATATGCAGTTGACAAGCTTACAATATTGTAGTTGCTTGTCTTTCATCCTTGCCCCAATTGCTACATGGTGTTTAGCTTTGCTAAGTGCTTTCACTTCTGTTGTGTGTTTTTTGTTTCAGTTTGGTTCACACAAGGCAGCCAGTTTGTTTTAAGGGTGCGTATACATTGTAGAGTGTAGATGATAAAAGGATAGCATTAGCTTTTAGCCTAGTATGACTCCCTGTTCACTTTCCTGGCGTTTGTTTCACTGTGTGCTGAATTTGAGCTTCCGATTTGCAGACACTCGCACAGAAAAAGCTGCAGTCATGAGGCCTGGTTGAAGGTTGGAGGTGAGGTGCTGCTGTCTAGTATCAACAACAACATATTTTAAAAACGTTACTGTATTGTTTTACTGTTTAGCCAGCTTTGGCCAGGCACCTTTTGAGTCAATGCTGCTATTTAACATTTTTTTTTTTTGAGGTTTGGAATTGGCTGTGTTATCAGCATCTTTAGGTTGTAATAGATTTCTTTTGAGGCTTGAGGTGTATGGTGCAGAGGTCTCCCAGAAGTTGCGGGAGTCTACCGCATATCAATAACAACTCTTTGCTGCCTGCATGTCAGATAAAATCTCTCAGAATCTAGCATACACACGCAAGCGACAAAGAGTCTTTTTTCCCTAATCGCGTGAGAAAAAGAGAGGGAAAGGGAGAGAAAGGTGCATATTCATGAAGCGCATGCAAAACAGAGAGGGTTTTGATTGGCCTGTTCTCTGCAAAGAGTCTGTGAGTCAGCCAATCAGTTTTTAGTGTTTAAGTGGGCTGTGTTTGTTCCACTCCTGGATGGCATGCGTTCAGGAGCATCATGGCTCCCGTCAAAACTCATTTAATCTCTGACTACTCTATCTATCATAGCCAAAAGGTACAGTTCTGTTATCCTTTGGTGTGTGTGCGCAAGTTTTTTTTTGTTTTTTTTTTGGACAGGGGATTTGGAGGGGGGTCCAAGTCCAGGTCCGGGGGTACCTCCCTGAAATCCCTGCAGCTGAGGTTATCTGATGGTGTTTCAGTTCCTTATTATTCAACTATGCTAAGAAAAAATGGTGGGAAGTTTTTTAGGACACGTTTAATCGACAAAAGTCCACATTGGGATTCCTTGTGGGTTTTCAATCAGCTTTAAAATTTCAGTGTCATTTCTAATAAAAAAAAGTAATAATGAAAGACAGTAAATCAATTTATAATAGCTCCTCAACCATCATAACACTTTAAGACTAAGCACTGAAAACCTGCCCTGTAAGTTAGGGTTTTATTTTAACGGGTTAATGTCCCTCTTGCCCTCTCTCTCTCTTCATACCAAACCAGTTCACTGAATTTGAGTGTGGGAGTGTTTTGTTGATGGTGGCCTGCAGTGCTGGATCAGTATCGTCTTAACAAGCCAGAAAAAAAATCCTGTCAGTTATAAATTCCTGCATATTGAATCAGCTTTGGGTTTCACACTGGAGTTCAGCTTTCGCAAACAGAGATCGCTCTCCAGCTCAGACGAGATCAGATCATGTGATCCCGGTGATCCCTGATGTGACCACAACATGCCACAAGATGCCACACCACAGACAGTGCTCTCCGGATGCGCCGTGACACACCAGCGCTGGAGACGTTATTTGTTTTGCAGTAGGAAGGCCTGTGACGCACCAGCTTGTTTGTGTCAGTAATCATCCGCAGAATGCTCGCTGGAATTAGTGCTTGGCCTGGCCCTGTGGTTCCTAGTTCTGGTTCTGAAGTTCTGTCTTCTGCATAGTTTGGTGCTTTTTTTCCACTCATTTGCATTCTCTTGCTGAATTAAAGAGATTCTATGACATATTCTATGAAGACCATTAAAAAAAACATTTTGATGAAACTGGTTCTCATCAGGACCGCCCCAGAAAATGAAGACCAAGAGTTACTTCTGTTGCCCAGGATGAGTTCATTAGAGTTCTCTCTCCAGAAACACGTTTCGTCACAAGAACACACCAACGTATCGGCTCACAGTAGCAGTAATGCTAGTGCTTTACAGTGTAAAACCTGTTTCCTGTAGATAAACTAAAAAAGCAAGCATCTCCAAAACAGCAAATTTACAGAAGGGAGAAAAAACCTTCTAAACTTTCAATGGAATTCAATGTAAAATAAGTTTATTTCAGGTTATTGTGAAGTATTTCTATTGGTCCGTTCATCAAGAAATTTGGCACATTGTAAGACATAGTTAGTCTGTTCAAATTATAGAGTAAACTAAAAATCGACAAAAATGGAGATACTTGCTTTTCATTGGACCAGGACGATATACAGTCACACTTTCTTTGCTTTTTAAGTAAAATACATTATTCAACTTTCCAAAATTAAAGAAATACTCTATGCAAGTAGTTCTTTATTATTTTTAATTTAAAGTTTCCTAGCTTTTAGCTCCATTCACCCCCATTCATAGAGGATTCACCCGCGGGCTCCCTCTAGAGTTATTTCCTATCTTCAGTCATTTCATGATATAACAGGGGGACAGAAACTAGTCAGACTCTTTATAAACAGCTCAGGTCTTGTTGAAGATGCGTTTTTGTCCCATGTTTCTCTCTTTCTCCAGAACTCCATTGGCAATATGTACAGTAGCTTCTGCTTCTGACTCTCAGTCGCTGACTGGGTCAGATATCTAGCATGCCAAATTTTTGCTGGTCGGCGATCACACAGAGAAACTGGGCTAAAATCAAGTATTTTAGTTTGTTTACATCTTTTAAGTTACTATATGATTCCTTATGTGGTCCCTCATAGACTGGATACTTCAGTATTCAATTACAGTGTAGAAAAAAAATAACATTCAATGATAAGGTGTGTCCAATTTTTTGACTGGTATGTGTCATAGACCCTTTAAAAGATGTGGGAGGTTTCTCATGAAGTAACTCAGTAACTTCCTGAGTGACATACACTGAACATCCTAAGTGCATCACCGGACAATGTGTGAATGTGTGTTTGTTCATCTGATCGTATTAACATAATGTATGTCTACTTTGTTTAGTGCTTGACATAAAATTAGCCATATATAAAAGTGTATTATCTACAGTGATGGCACAGTTACTTTGAAAAAGTAATCTAATTACCGATTACTCTTTTAAAAAGTAATTTATTTTATTTTATGAATTTGTTGATTTTAAAAGTAATTACATTACTGATAAGTTACTTTATTAGTTACATTCAGCAGCTTCTGACAACTTGGATGAGTAACTGAAAATATGGTCAGATTACAGTAACTCATTACTAAGTAATACACTACCGACATCACTGATTGTCTATAATTCAAATGCTTTAATAAAATGATTTTGAATTTACCATCCAAATAACTACTTTACTACAGAAATTTTTTAAAATACAAGTTAAGAAAGTTATGAAAATTGTGTAATTTATGTTACATTGGGATTTTAACTTGAATATATTTACACTCATATGCCATATTCATCACAAAAAGAAAATATGAATGAGCTGATCAGTTAATTTAGCTGATCAGTTTTTAATTTTGTACCAATATTCAGGAATGAGTCTAAACTCTGGTCATACTTCTTTAATAGAATTTCTTCTTGTAGTAACTCTCTGTAGTAGATAATTACAATAGTACATATTGTCGCTGTTCAATGAATAATACATATCTCTAAAACAGCAAAGCAACTTTACAGGAGAGAAAAAAAAACTTCTGAATTTCAATGAAAGTCAATGTAAACATAGTTTGTTTCAGGTCATTTTGAAGTATTTCTATTGGTCCGTTCATCAAGGAATTTTGACACAGTGTAAGGGACAGTTTGTCTGTTAAAATAAAGTAGTACACTAAAAATAAACAAAAATGGAGATACTTGTTTTTCATTGGACAGCAATGATATTTAAATGACCTGGTTTGATTGGCTGTTCTTGTGTCTCGCTCAGTCAGAACAGTTCATTGAAACTAATTGTTTCTGAGGTTTAGTTTACATGTACAGACATCAAAAACTTTAAAATATATATGTTTTCCATTTTTAACTAAATTCATGAAAATTATAAGCTCTATAAGCAATTTAAAAACTTTAAAATATATATATTTTTGCCATTTTAAAATAATTTTATGAAAATTATAAGCTTTATAAGTGATCATTTTACAAAACAAAAAATTACTGGGCCATTTTTCTTATTTTTCCGTTATTCTTTTTTGTAAAACTTAATTCAAACTAAATTTGTATGCACAAAATAATGCATAAAATCTGTCTGGAAAAGTGTGTTTATTTCCTCTTTTCTGGTTTGTGTTTGTTTTGGTGTCGAGCAGCTGTCATCACGCATGTGTCGGTATTGAAAATGTCACAAAACTGTTGCAGAAGCTCCGTGTGTGAGTCAGTGTTGTGATCTAAAAGATTACTCATCCAAATCCATCTCGATAGTCTGGCAAATATCAGTCTGGACCACCCATCTTCATCAGACTGACACACAGTCCACACATCTGTGCTTTTTAGTCTTATCAAACTGGACTCTGGTTCACTTTCACCTTTGGTATGGTTTGATTGGGCAGGTGTGAATACAGTACAGTTTAACCTGGTATATAACCTGTTACAATTATGAACTAATGTGATCTCTGCTGTTGCTACATGTCAAATTTGCATTAATCCAGAACACAGGAGCTTCTTTCTGTATTTACTTTCTGACCAATAAACAAAGAGAGAGAGCGTTCTCACATCCTGCACTTGGGATTTCCCTGTGTGAAAACAAATCAAACCAAGAGGAAACCTATAATTGCCCTAAGCTAAGTTTGCCAAAGATTTAAACAAAATGGACATCAATAAAAAAAAAATCACAAGTCATTTCTATCGGTTAATTTGTAATAGAATTGACACGTCACACAAGCCAAGATCATCCTTTATTTTATTGATAATATGGTTTTAGACCATATTTTCTTCAGATTCTCAGAAATATTTGATAAATATTTGAGTTTGTTGCAAATCTTTGTTATTGTAGCTTTTGAGAAGTGTCACTTTATTTTTTCCAGTCTTCTGTTGCCTGATCCTCAATTTTGTTTTTTGCAATGATTTGCCTGCCTCAAATAATAAGTAATGGAAGTATATTATATAAATGAAATAAAAAAAAAACATCTTGAAAAGTTGACCTTGAAAAAACATAATATATCTTAGGTTCATGCTGTCTGCACTGAAACAAAAAAGTCAAAGTAAACATTAGAAACACTGCATTTTTATAGCATATTTTTTAGCATATTTTCCATACTGTTCCAACTTTTTTGATTTGTCGCTGTACGTCAAAATGTTGAGAACGGCAACAATCAAAATTTTGCATAGATTTTTTTTTTATTTGTCAATATTTTCCCTTTTTTATATTTTTTGTTGTTGTGTCCACCCTCTTTCTTTCTCTCGCTCTCTCCGTTAGGTTCTCAGCCTCACTGCTGTTCTTTTCAGTGTTTGTCAGCGATGCTTCCCGCCTCTCGGGCCTTGTAAACTCGTCCTCTCGTTTTTTCGCAGACTCCCTGTTTACATATCCCTCCGTGTTTTTTCTTTTTCTTTTTTTCGTTCTTGCTGTTTGTCAAATCAAACAAAAGGAAGTGGAGGGAGCGAAACAGCAACATTCTCCTTCCCCCGTGTTTACTTAATCTCAGAAGGGCCGCTCTGAAAAACGACAGGAGAAATATTTCAAGGCCTGACTCCGGGACAATAACTCCAGCCTGGCCGCAGAGAGCGCTGGATGGTTCTCGTCTCTGCCTCTCTTTTGTTGTGTTGTGTTGTGTTATTATTTTTTTTCCCCTGTGGCGGGGCTGCGTTCAGCTGTTTTGGGCCACGGCCCAGCGTTTCTCGCTGAAGGACATAAATATCCGGAGGACAAACAGATCGAGACGAGGCAAAACGCAGCGACGGTCTGAAGGCACGCCGGGGTCAGAGGTCACTGCGAGAAGGTCACGACTAGGGGGGTTTGACCCTGGAAGCATGCGTCCACACTTCACACGAGCCAAGATCATCCCTTATTTAATTCATGAGCACCGCGGCCGGGCCAGGCCCTTAACAGCATGTCTAAATGCCTGTTTATTGCTGTTTGAAATGAGAGGTGAATCATATTTCTTATTTTCGATGAAAAATGCACTTCATTAAAAAAAGCAGCATGCAAACGTGCTCCGCGAAGCAGACGACCAGATGAGCTCTTTGGCTACTGTGCGTATTCTGTGTTTAGACTGAGAGACTGAGGCTGGGCTTTGGGAAACAGACGGCGTGGGAGGACAGCACCTCCGGAGAGAGAGAGAGAGAAAGAAAGAGAGAAAGAATGAGAGAGAGAGAGTTAAGGAGAGAAAAAAAGTCGTCAGGCCAAACACTAAATATATTTTGTAGTGTGTGATGATGGAGGATCACCTCAATGGCTTAATAAGCACCACGCCTCCGTACACAGACCGTGGGTTTAATCCCAAGATTATCCACCCAGACTCTGCGAGAAAGAGAGCAAGAGTGTGTTTGTGTGTGTGGAAGAGAGAGAGAGAGAGAGAGAGAGAGAGAATATATGGCTCTCTGCCAGACACTCAAGAAGCGAGAAGGGAGTCAAAGTCATAATAGCCCCAACAATGCTAATTGTAAGAGAGATCTAGGAGAGATTATAGACCTTTTACTCTTCTGCTTTAATCTCTCTCTCTTTCTCTCTCTCTCTACTGTACCATGCTTTTTTCAAAACACTGCAAAATTGGTGCTTTGACCATTGAAGTACAGGGTAAAAGGAGGATAATAAAGTATGCAGAGAAACAGATACAGGACTATTATTACTAGTATTATAATTATAGAACAATAAAGTGCTCAAATAATCTCAGTGGAGCTGAGAAAAAAAAATATAATAAGTGTATAAACAAGGAGGTGATCTAAAATGTCTTATGGGAGGTGAAAGAATGTCAGGAATGATGACCCTGCACATAAACATGGAACACACACACACATACATATTGAACAGAAATGTAGAGGCTGGTTTGTGATGAGTAACTACGCTACTGTGTGTCTGCCACAGGCACATATTACTGGGGAAACATGTCCAGCCCACATTCTGAAGTCCTGTGTATGTATAACCAGCGGTGTTGGGCACGTTACTTTGGAAAAGTAATTAGTTATAGTTACTAGTTACTTCTCCAAAAAAGTAACTGAGTTACTCCACTGTAAAAGTAAGTAGTTACCAGTAAAAGTAACTATTGCGTTACTTTTGTGTTACTCGATACATTTGAGGTGTATGCGAACATACTATCGCCCCCCCCCCCCCCCCCCCCCCCCGATATTCTGATATGCAAAATATCGATTATGTAATATAAAAAACAGTGTTGGCAACCCCTGTTCTATAACTTATTAGTTTTATGATTCACCATTTACTTACTTACTTACTTGTTATGATCCGTTATATTGTAAATACAGCACCTGTCCTGCAGGTGCGCAACGACAAAAAAAAAAAAAAAAACAGGTCCCACTTTATAATAAGTGTCCCTAAGTACTATGTAGTTACACGGTAACAATACATGTAACTACAGTGTAACTACTGATGAAGTACACATTGTTACAGGTTAACTACAAAGGTACAGGTTATGTAATTACACATGTGTATTAATTTTAATTTTGACTTGTGTAAGTACACATGTACCAGGGTGAGCGTACTTACACAAGTAATAGAGCAAGTGTAATTACACATGTGTAACAATGTGTGTGTGATAAGTTGAGTATAAACAGATCCAACAGCTGTTGTCTAGTATGTAATTAGGTCTGATTGAGTGCACACACATTGTTACACATGTGCAAGTACACTTGCTCTATTACTTGTGTAAGTACGCTCACCCTGGTACATGTGTACTTACACAAGTCAAAATAAAAATGAATACACATGTGTAATTACATAACCTGTGCCTCTGTAGTTAACCTGTAACAATGTGTACTTCATCAGTAGTTACACTGTAGTTACATGGATTGTTACCGTGTAACTACATAGTACTTAGGGACACTTATTATAAAGTGGGACCAAAATACATGCCTGATCAGTGCTGTGCTTCTGTTTTTTGATGTGTATTATCAGGGGCGTTGCCTGGGTATGTAAAAATCCGGGGCTCAGCCCAGTTAATTATATTGGTTTATTAGCAACTATCACTTGCATCCGGTGGAAAAAATACAATTTTAGGGCAGAGACCAGGGTTAAGAAACTCATTTAAGCTAAGTATAGTACTAAATTCTGGCTATCCACAATATCCAGTTTCTATCTAACTACTATCTAACTAATCTAAATACATTTTCGTTAATTATAGTTTACAGTAATCCTGCAATCCTAAATGAATAAAAACACAGTATTCATTTGAAAATAAAGTAGTTATTGGCTGATTAGGTGGATCCAGATATGTTTTAAAATCAACGCTGAAACCCGGTGCAGGAACTCAAAAACCCTCAAAAATCCCTCCCTAGCGAGTTTATTTAATACGTTTAATTTGGAAGAGTTACAACAAGCAAATCGTAGCCATTCTGTGGAATGGGCCTTTTAAGATCTAAGTAGTTTATTATATAGGGAGTGAGGAGGTATTTGAGATTCAGCCAGAAAAACACATTCATTGTGGTATCATAACTTTAATTAAGACAAGTCAAAGTAAAAAATAGGGAGTAGGTTTTCAGTGACCAAACTAGCATTTTTGTGTGGATACAAGACCAAAACTCTTTTTTATACAAATATCCGAATACACTTGGACATGTGATCATGCTTATAGCGCTAGCATGCTAAACAACCTGTCATGCTATGTTTCACAGCAGAGCTGCAGTTTTATCAGCTACAAGTTGAACAAACAGAACAAGTAGGACCACACCTGACAAACACAAAAAAGGTCTTTCCTGAATGTCTCCTAAGGGTAGGGTACCCCGACCAGACAAACAGAGCCAAACCTGGACAAGCACAAATGATGGGTTGGTGTGCCATACCTGAATTTGACTGGGAGACACTCGGCTGTTCTCTGTTCATTCTTCTCAGTTTTGAATATTTAAACATTCTGAGGACGACAGCAAACATTGGAAACAGTTGTCTTCATCCGGTTGGTGTACTCTGGCCTTCAGAAGCTTCAAACGCCCATTGTTTCTGGACCTGCTGTAAAAGTTTAATGTGCACCAGAGTTGTAACTCATAAAATCACTTGCAGAGTAAATCTCAGACAATCAGATTTCAGAAACAGTCCCTGTTGATACTGACCTTAGACTGTGGGAAGGTAGATTTGGACTAATTAAAGATGGAGGCCAATAATTTAACTAAATATTGATGCCTTTTCAATTTAATGGGCTCCTTCTAGTCCATTTCTACCAACAGCTCCTTCATACATGATAAGAAAGACACTTTTGTGTATTTGTGTTTTGTGTATAGAGTGAGTATATAAAAGAAAGACACATTTTGTGCTGATCATCCTTTAATCCAGAATTCATCAGTCTTATGTTGTTGTTGACACAGAAAACCCCTCATAAAATGAATTAATTTGTGGATTGAATGTATAGAATCAGTATCAGCCAATTGCTAATACTAAAACACCACCTAAATAATAGCTGATCCGTGGTAGTCGGGGCTTAGTGGTTAGCACGTTCGCCTCCCAGCACTAGGGTCTTGGGTTCAACTACCTATGTGGGTGGAGATTTCATGTTCTCCATGTTTCTGTCTGGGTTTCCTCCTGGGTCACCAGTTTCCTCCCTCAGTGCAAAAACATGAAGATCAGGTAAATTGTGTAAAAATGCTGTAGTCCTTCAGGTGGACGGTCATTTCTGGTTAAGAGTAGGCTGTGTGCTATTGGCTGCCACTTCTTACTGGTGTGAGGATGAGTGCTAAGTTGTGTTGTGTGTAAAAATGATGTTTCACAGCAGTACTGGCTAAATATACTGTGGACAGATAGATGAAACCAAAATTGAGTTGTTTGGAAGGAAAAAAGGCACAGCATACCATCATCAAAACCTCCTCCCAACTGTGAAACATGGTGGAGGGGGCATCATGGTTTGGGGCTTCTTTGCGGTTAACATGTTGTGTTCAATAAAACCATGCAAACATATATATTTTTTGTGTGCTATCAGTTTAAGCAGACTGTGTTTGTCTATTGTTGTGACTTAGATGAAGATCAGAAAAATTTAATGACCAAAGGGTTCACATACTTTTTTTTCTTGCAACTGTAGGTGTTTCTGATTAAGTGGACAGTCAAAAACCCTGACAATTAGCCGTTTAATTGCGTTTAATTGCGCTGTAATAACAGGATGGCACAACAACACAGACGTATTACTCACTCGCTCTTACTTTGTGTATTTTGCTGTAGTCAGGCCAACAGGTTGAAGTGAATGTCAGCATTCAAGCCAAATGCTTCCTAGCCTAAGATCACGCGGCCCCTTTAAACGACCTGACTGATCTTCATTGTATTGACCAAGTGAGTCACGGAGTAGCAGCTTTATCCTCTCCACCCACCGGCTGAAGCTGCGCGGAGTATTCACAAACACCATTACATAATTACTGCATGAGTGTGAGTACTGGGCTAAAGAACAGGCAGACTAAGTCCTGCCAGAGACTTAATAGTTCAGATGGAGGTATGCAGTAAGAGGCGACCTGGCCCATTTACTCAGCTCTCCTTCAAATCCCTGTTTGTTAATGCAGCTCCAGACTGCAGACTGCCAACCTACTGGAGGATGAAGATATTAGAGGGATACAAGGCAGGGTGGGCAGTTTTCAAATGTGCGAAAAAAAAAAAAAAAAAAAAACACACACACACCCCTTAACCCCTTAAAGGAGAACTCTGATGTAAAATGGACTTTAGTTGTAGTAAAACATGACAAAAAGTACTTACTTTTGATGAATAGCACACGTCCGTTCTCCCACAGCGTTCCGAGATACAGAAATTGTAACAGTTTGTCCAAACACTCTTCAGACTGGGTGACACAGGACATAATTTGCCCCGATAAATCGCTTTTTACACCGTTATCCAGACTCAAAGTAGCTCCAAACCTCCTTGCTAGAATCCGGAGAGCCCTGTCATTTTAAACGAGGCATTAATAACTTAAAAAGTGCACAAGAAGCTTATTAAAAACCACAGTTTACATCCTATAACGCGAGATTCAGCTCAGAGCGCCACCATTACTTAACTGAAAATAACATGGACATATATATACATAGACTCCATATAGCATAGCAGCCGGTGCCAAGAGGCAGGCCATGCAGAATCTATGTATATATGTCTGTCATTTTCAGTACAAAGATGGCAGCGCACAGCTACTACGACCGCATCACAGCAGTGCCACTATGACACATTATAGCACAAACCACGAGCGTATTACTGTAATATAAAGTACAATACACAGTCGCTGTTTATTAAAAGATTTTAAATTAAAAAGGATGAGAAAAAACTATATGTTTGGTTATAAAAACTCTACAAGTTAAAATAGTTCCTGTGCTGCTCTGTTTGTAGCTGCACTGTTTGGCTGGTAAGTGCTGCATCGTTGCTAGGTTACCTGTGTGTGGCGGAGTAATGCATGGAGAGCTTCGGTTACAGGGCATTACCGGCTGAGAACGGCATTAATAGAACGCCTCTCAGCCAATCATATTGCAAGGTCGGAACTGACTGTGGTATAATTTGAAGTAAATTACATTCTATTTTGCTTTTCAAAGAAAAAGAAATGATAAAACTACAAGAAAAAATCCTAACTTTTAATATTAATTCTAAATTTTAACTTTCAACGTTTTATTTTCAAAATTCAAGCAGACAAACAAACAAAGCACAATACATTTACAACATTTTCTGACATCAGAGCTGTTCTAATCTGAATTTGTTTCAGCAGTGCTTTTCTACAGTTACACATTTGAAGTTTTAGTCATACCTTTAACATAGTTGTATTCTAAAGATGAATTTACTACATTTCTGGCAATGCTAGTTTAGAGATAAATTTTTCTCAGCAGTTCTATTTTCTACCTCGTAGTCATAGTGAGCCATGACTGAATAAAAAAACTCCTATTGTTAGAGAAAACAATGCAATATGATGTGCAAAATTAGCCACTGGTTGATAAAGTAATTCTAATTTCTGTTTTTTTTTTATCACAAAAACTTTGATGACTTTTATGATTTTGTATACTCAAATTATTGATTTCCTATGCATTATTTATTATTTGTATTTGGTAGACTGAAGTTATTATAGATTATTTATTATAATGTCATTTGTATTCTATCAAATAACTTATTCTCATTATATCATTAAGCTTTTTTTTTTTACTTACTTTAACTAATGTTAATAAGTGCCAGCAAACAAACAGTAAACTGCAGTTAGGGAGGAGCGCAGTGATGTTAAAGTTCATGTTGATGATCTTATATTGGGACAGGAAAGAATCTCTACCTAACTTTCTCTCTCTCTTTTTTTTCACCCCCTGCTTTCAAATTGTAAATAGTCAAACATCCCAAGGTCACTGATGCAGTGCCAACTACACGTTACTGGGAGTGTGTGTGTGTTTGTGTCTATGTGTGTGTATGTGTGTGTGTGAACACAAACATGTGTGAATACTCATTGGCCAATCTCACCTCACACAGCCTTAGTGGTAATTGCAGTGTTGATAAATTCATTCAGTCTTTTACTAATGCACTGCAGAACGATCTGTAGAAGACAAACATTCTCTTATTAATCTCTCAAGCACACACACACACACACACATTTACACACACTTACTCACACACACACACACATATTTACACACACACACGGTTTCATTAATGATGGGTAGTGTTGAGTTGTGCTGTGTTTTTTCTTTATTTATTCAGAGCGATGCTATCTGCAGCCTCTCGCTGCCAACACACTCACACGCTGAAGAGCTGAGGCCACGGCACAGTCAAACACACACATTTAGCGCGGAATCGACGCCCCCGCAGCCCAACTTATGACCTCTGCACACACACAAACACACACACACATACACACACACACACATACTAACTTCCTGCTCCAGCTGTGATAGCTGCCAGATGTTGAACGCTGTAGCAGTGGATGCACATCAGTGCAGCACTCAAGATATGGCTCTCACTTAATACACACTCGTGTGTGCATGCATGCACGCCCACACACACACACATATGCACACACGCACACACACACATACACACACACACACACACACACACATGCACACACACACATATGCACACACACTTTCACTTTAATCCTTTTAAGTTGTCTGCATACCTGACTGCCCAATAATACTAATTTTAAATTAGCACTGATATGCCTTTGATTAGTCGTTGAACTGGAACTAGTACAGGGACCCATGACTTCTGTCGTGTCTTATGGAATCTAAACAACTCTGGTTAAGATCATTGCCACCCACTGTGCTGTCCACGGTGGGTAATGCCTTCTATATTAACATATACTATTGCATCTAAAAAAAATTGAATATCATTGAAAAGTTACTTTATTTCAGTAATTCAGTTCAAAATGTGAAACTCATATATTATATAGATGTACCACACAGAGTGATATATTTTAAGCATTTATGAAAACTCGAAAATCAGTTTCTCAGAAAAATAAAATATTGTCCTTGACTGTTCTCACCATTCTTCTTCTCTGCCTTTCTGATATTTTTCTTGGCCTGCCACTTCTGGGCTTAACAAGAACTGTCCCTGTGGTCTTCCATTTCCTTACTATGTTCCTCACAGTGGAAACGGACAGGTTAAATCTCTGAGACAACTTTTTGTATCCTTCCCCTGAACAACTATGTTGAACAATCTTTGTTTTTAGATCATTTGAGAGTTGTTTTGATGAGCCCATGATGCCACTCTTCAGAGGACATTCAAAGAGGAGAACAACTTGCAATTGGCCACTTCAAATATCTTTTCTCATGATTGGATACACCTGGCTATGAAGCTCAAAGCTCAATGAGGTTACCAAACCAATTTTGTGCTTCAGTAAGTCAGTAAAAACAGTAGTTAGGAGTATTCAAATCAATAAAATGATAAGGGTGCCCATACTTTTGCACCGGTCACATTTTGGTTTAATGCATATTGCACATTTTCTGTTAGTACAATAAACCTCATTTCAATCCTGAAATATTACTGTGTCCATCAGTTATTAGATATATCAAACTGAAATGACTGCAAACACCCAAATATTTAGAACTAAAAATGATTAAGATTATTAGGGGTGCCCAAACTTTTTCATATGACTGTACCAGTACCATCAAAAGTTTGGACACACCTTCTCATTCAATGTTTTTCTTTATTTTCTTAATTTGATTCAATTTAATTTCAACATTGTAAATTAATAGTAAAGACATTAAAACAATTAAGGGACACACATAGAAGGAAAAGCAGGACCTCCAGGAACTCCTTCAAAATGCTGAGAAAACTATTCTAATAAATATAAACATAAAATATCAAGGATTTGGTGGCACTGAATAATTAAAATGCTTCAAAATGATATAAAATAATATTGTTGTCCAGAAATTCCATCCTAATCTCTGTACAGTTTCAGTTTTATCATTAGAACAGAAGCTAGCTGTAACTGGATCAGTGTTGTTGAATGGGCGCTCATCAGAGTTATTCATTCTTCTCCGAGTTTTAATTTTTTTAAAAGCTCAGCTCTCAAAGCCTTATCGGCTCCAGCACACGATATGGAGCTGGAGCGAGATCTTAACCTTTACCTGACCTGCTGCAGCTTATCTTATGAATGAATGGTTAACCAGGAGTACATCACAACCTGACCTAATGAACGTACACAAGCGCACACACACCTACACACCCACGAACACACCTCCACACACCCCCTCACACCCACTAACCCTGCCATCAGGAATGAAAAGTAGGCTTTGCGATTGTTTTTTGGCTTTTTTTTATTTTATTAAATACTTAATACTTTTACAATGGCTCCTATCAGTGTGATGGGATATTAGGCATGTAAGGCAGCCAGTGAACGGTCAGTACCTGAAAGTTAATGTGTTGGAAGCTGGAAAAATGGGGAAATGGAGTAGTGTAAGGATCTGTGTGACTTTAACAAGGGTTATTGTGGGTTATGGGTTGTTCCTGGTATGCAGTGGTCAGCAACCAATTGAAAACAAGGCTTTAAAGAAAGAGATATGGGCTCTGTTCAGGCTACTGGCTTAAATCCTATCCAATCTAGATTGAATCCAGATTTATTTTAATGGTCTGGACAGATAAAAAATCACATTAAATCCATATTTTGCCAATTTGACACAAACCACATTTGGAGGTGGTTTGAAATACAATTAAAATCAGATTTACACAGATGTGTCTCAGTGTGAAAACTCAAACCAGATACAGTGGTATGAAAAAAAATCATGATGTTCCTTTATAAATCATTAATTTTTGTTTGGATCAGCAATTTCAGTTAAATGTAGTTAATTACTATAGCAAATGAAAACAGTGATTTTTGAGATGTGAAATTAAGTTCATAGGATTTACAGAAAGTGTGCAATAATTCTCCAAACAAAAGTAGGCAGCTGCATACATTTGGGCAAGCCAACAGACAAGAAAATACATCAATATTTAGTAGATACACTTTTTGCAGAAATAACAGCCTCTAAACCAAATTCCAATTAGTCTGGCTTCTGGTTGAAGGTCTTTTTGGACCATTCTTCTTTACAAAACATCTCCAGTTCAGTCAGGTTTGATGGTTGCTGAGCATGAACAGCCTACTTTAAATCACATCACAGATTTTCAATAATATTCAGGTCTGGGGACTGAGATGATCATTCCAGAAAGTTGTACTTGTTCCTTATTAGATTTTGAGCAGTGTTTAGTGTTTAGGGTCGTTGTCTTGTTGAAGTATCCAGCCCAGGCACAACAATCTGCTGAAATTGACTTGAATTCCATGCGATCCTCAACTTTAAGAAGATTCCCAGTACCTGCACTGATCACACAGCCCTACAGCATGATGATAGAACCACCACCCATTTTTACTGTGGGGAGCAGTAAAGTGTTTGTCTTGGAATGCTGTGTTCTTTTCCGCCATGCATAAATATCTGCCCTCCAAATAACTCAATTTTAGCTTCATTAGTCCACAGAACCTTATTCTAAAATAATAAGCTGGCTTGTATAAATGTGCTTTAGCTTTGGCATACCTCAAGCGACTCTGTTTGTGGCGCGTGCTTAGAAAAAAAGGTTTCTTCTGCATTACTCTCCCACACAGCCTCTCCTTGTGCAAAGAGTGCTGAATAGTTATTGATGTAGGTCTTTGGAGCTCTGGAGGTCTGTGGGTTGACTATGACTGTTCTCACCATTCTTCTTCTCTGCTTATCTGAGATTTTTCTTGGCCTGCCACTTCAGACCTTAACTAGAACTATAACTAGTGCCTGTGGTCCTTTCATTTCTTCACTATGATCCTCACAGTGGAAACTGACAGCTAAAATCTCTGAGATTTGAGATTTTAATATCATTCCTTTTAATCCATGATGTTGTACAATCTTTGATTTTAGGTCATTATATAGTTTGAGTTGTTTTGAAGCTCCCATGTTGCCACACTGTGTTCTTCTGTTATATGATATATTTCACTGAAATTGCTGATCCAAACAATTAATCATTTATACAGGAAAACATTATCAGGGGTGCCCAAACTTTTATACCACTATATGATATGGTTGGCTATGTCATGTGGAGATCATGCCTCAAAAGGTGAGAGCTGTAGGTGGTTTTAAAGTTATGGCTGATCATTGTCTCTCTTTTTCTCTTTCATTGTCAGGTTTTTGCACATTCCAGAAAGACCTAAGTCCTCGTGTCACTTCCTTCCTCATATTTCTGACTACAGATGAATGCATTACAAGAATTCACTAGTGAACATCCAAGTTTAGCTCACCTCAAATAGTGTACATCCCCAACACACACACACACAAATACACTCAGTTTCCATCACCATGGCCTCTGTATTGTGTTGAGTGCATTGTCTCAGTACTAAAGCAGCACTACGCTCTGACACTTCTCTCCAGCAGCCTGAAGCTCTGTCTGTACAGCAGAGGAATGAAGGTGTGGACAGTGATGTCATCTCAGAAACTGTGGGATTCCACGGAGGTTTGAAGTTCCTCAGAGTGCGTGCTGTAAAAGTCTGCAGGGCCTTATTTTTAATATCTGCACTCACCCACTTCAACCACGAATCATGCCTGCCAGTGCCCACAAGATACCAGCTAACTATCTTTATTCATTACAAGCTTTTAGTGGGAAAAAAACAACTTTTAGATTATACAGTGGTATGAAAATAATTTTCATGATTTTTCTTTATAAATCATTAGTGGTTGGGATCGACAATTTCAATTAATCCTTTGAACCCTATACGCTGTTTTGGTGTGTGTTTTTTTCTTCGTTTTTATTAGTTCCCTTTTTCAGGTCTTATAACACAGTAATTATATCAGATAGCAACAAGCTATGAGCTCTTTTACTCCAGAAGCCATACGGCTGCTCAAAAATATAATAATTTAAAATGTAAAAGGAAGCAGAATTGTTATATTTTCCTGGAACTGATCATGTTTTGGTCAAAATTTAACCAAGCGCCTGTTTTTTTATGTATAGACTTTAAATATATTCACACCTAAGATATCTTTTCAAAAATTGATTGGTTAGACTAGAGTGTTTATGAGCTGAAAGCATAAGAAAATTGATGATAGTTCATTACATGGTTTATTAATTATTAAATACATGGAGAGAGAGCATCAGGCGGATTTATTTTTCTTGATAATCACACCTCTAGGATACATGTAGATACTAAAAACTACCTGACACTCAGAGCAGCCTATGCCTTTCAGTATTTTAATCAGGACACACAAAGAAAACTATATGCAAAATGTAAACATTTCAGTCTAAATAAATAAAAATGTTTAGTGCAAAATAACTACTTATTAAAAAAGTGCAAGTGAAATAAAAACTATGTAAAGTAGTGCGCACAACATACCTAGCTTTAGTTTGAGTAAAGCAGGTAGTTTCACATTTTTTCTGTGGAAACTTTTACATCATTTACTGATATTATTTGGTTTGAAACATCATATAAATAAGTTTGAAGCACTAGAGGTAAATAATATTGGTTGGGGAAGGAGATCTCACTTTTTTTGGTGTTTTTCTTAATGAGTTTCTTGTAGATGCTTTTTATCACACTGGGATGTCATCACTAAGTTTTGTCCTTTCTAACCATATATGGATTATGTTTATGTGTGAAGGGATTCCTGAGTAATTAAGCTGAGAACACGAGGTGTGATTAAATACTGTATATCATATAGCAGACAAACACAGTGATATTTGAGAAGTGAAATGAAGTTTTATAGGATTTATAGGAAGTGTGCAAAAAATCTTTAAACAAAATTAAGCAGGTGCACCCCAACAGAAAAAAGTTACATCAATATTTAGTAGTAGAGTTCAGTAGAGCTGCAAAAAAGTACATTTTGTATGTATTTAAGTACATATTTTAAAAAGTACGTATTTTTCCATGTTAAGTATACTTAAAAAAACTTAAAACACTTTTACAAGAGCAGTACCAGTGTTTTTTCTTTATATTGTAAATAAATACTGAAGTCATTCTGTCAATGAAGGAACACATAAGGAATCATGTAGTAACTTAAAAGTGTTAAACAAATCATAATACTCTCTAAAGAAGCATTTAGATGCTCTTATCTGGGCTGCTGTTAACCTCTAGTTTCTGAGGCTGTTAACTCTGATAAACTAATCCCGTTTCACAGAGGTAACTCTTGCTCTTCCTTCCTGGGGTGTTCCTGATGAGAGCCAGTTTCATCATAACGTTTTTAATGGTGGCTTTTAGTACTACCTCCCTGAAATGAGCTTTCGCAGGGTGGGATTACCATTTTTAATTACATACCAAATTATCATCAATAAGTGATACACTCAGCTGCTGAGTGGAGTGTACTGTTGTTTATCCATCTGAAAGAAAAAAATGGCTGTAAGAGACATAAAAACAGCTCTTTTTTTTTTACAATTTGTTCAGTCTGTTGGTGACAGACAAGTTGCATTAATTCCCTTAGGCTGTGTTTTAATGAGGGATAATCTGAGAAACGCAAGAAACTTCACACTTTGGACCAATTGAACAGGTAGTTGTTACACTGCTCATAAATCAGGCAGGCATGATCACATGGTTAAAGAACCTGAATCTCAAGTTTAGGCCACACCCATTTCCGGTTAATCCCTATTTAATTACAAATACCAATAATGCCATTGTTTTCTATCAATGACTAGTGCTGTTACAAATCTAAACTGAAATCAAAACCAAATTTCATTTACTTTTTATGTCTTTAATGTATCATTGAAATCCTACCAGTGCTTTTGTTGAATCTTTTTAGTTAAAGTGTCCCTCTTATATCCATCCCAGGCTAAGGGAAGCTGCTAATTTAACTATGTACAGTAACTTTGGTGCCACTATATAAGACCACTCACAAGAACTGAGTAACCAAAACCATGTTTCTGTCAAATCTTAAGTAATATTACTCTACTGTGCCAGCAAAAAAAGTGTTACTTTTACTATAGCTTGTCCAAAAATGCACGTGTTTATTTAAGCAAGCAACACGAAAGGGAGTGCTATAATGTGTAATATTGGCACTGCTGGTGGCCGCAGCCAAGTGCCGTAGATAATCACAGCAGTGCCAATATTACACATTATAGCACAAATCTAGAGTATATTATTGCAATTATACCACAGTTCCATTATCTAGAGGTGGGCGGATCAATCTAAATATTAATAATATCCATAGTGCTGGTATTGATATTGAGCAATACTTATATAAAAAGATCAATACTCAATACTGCTGAGCATGTAAATATATTTTTATTTATATTTTTGTTCTTTTTTTAACACTGTTTATTTAAGAAAAAACAGAGTTGCACTAAAAAGAAGAAAATTCCTTATGTGTTATTTTGTTCCTAAGAACAATTCTATATTTAAAAAAAGAAAAAAAGTTTTATTTTATTTTTGAATTGTGTTTTTTCCTTTTCTACCTCAAATTTACCTGCCTATTCCTGAGCAAAAGAAGTAACTCTTGGTCTTCCAAGAGTTTGATGGTGGTTTTTGAAATGAGTTTTTTTTTACAATGTTTATTTAAGAAAAAACAGAATTGCACTGAGAGTAAGAAAATTCCATTTTATTGTGTTCCTGAGAACAATTCTATATGAAAAAAAGAAAGAAAGAAAGACAGAAAAAGGAAGAAAGAAATAACTCGAAAAAGTAAGCAGATAATTTTTTATTTTATTTTTGTATTTCAGTTTTTCCTTTTCTACCTCAAAAAAGATTTATTTTCCTAATGTTAAGACAAGCTTTGTTTTGTTGCTGTTCCATAGTTTCTAAACAAAATGTTGATTGGGATAATTGTGATAATCTTATGATGCACTATAATCACAATATCATCACAATCATAATGCATAATAAACATAGCTATAATGTATTATACTTTATATCTTTATGACTACGTATAGCCCTATTTAGAATGCATTATAAATGCATTATAATGAGCAGTGGGTTATGAGTATGTTTATATTGCCTAATAGACATGAGATTCATAGAAAGTGTGACCAAATGTCTATGTTTTTTTATTTCTCTATCTCTCTGTTTCTTAGTTTCTTACTAAAACATTTTCCCCTCTCTGTTTGAAAAAATGTTCTCTTTTGACCGGACCACTCTGTCATTTACACACACACACACACACACACGTACATACCCCCCACACACCCACACAGACGCCAAACAATGCCATGTGACCACAGAACCAACGCAAATTCCAGTAATGCCTTTGCCCTCAACCTGTCATCAGCACACCATCCTCGGCCACAAACGCAGGCCTGCTCCGTACTGTACTAAACCGAGCACTTTTACTCCATTGTTTCTGCTCTAAAACCGGACTAAGACCTATAAATAGTCCCCATATGGAAATGAGATCTTCATATTATTCTTTCAGCAGCGAGAGTCTTTTTCAGTGTCGTTTTGTTGGGGCCGTGTTTTGCTTGGCCCGGTCGAGTGTGTTGGACGCTTACAGTGCGTAGTTGACTGTGTGTGTTCCCAAAGTAACAAGTCCTACGTGTTCTCTTAAGGCACTCGAGCCAGTTCCTTACTCCGCTCATCTGGCATGTGTGTGTGTGTGTGTGTGAGACTGCAGCGGGTTTTGAAAGAAGAGGAAAAGGAGGATAATGATAGAGCGGTGGTGATGAAGGATGTTAGGCAGCGATGGTGTGAACAAGTACGGGGGAGAGATACAAACAACGAGAGAAAGAAGAGAGGGATACAAAGAAGAGACAGTGGGAAGAGGGAAGGAAAGAGAAAGAAAGAGGTACATAAATAAAAGACCAAATCTTTAAACCAGCTAAATTAGTAATATTTAACTATGGGTAAAAAGTGATCAACAGCCTGCAGTACAATGGTTACAGATGTTCAATGGCTAAAATATGGGAAGGGAAGGGATGGAAAAAGATAGAGGGAAAGAGATGTCGAAGGAGCGAATGAGCAAGAGTGGTGGTGAAGGTGAAAGAGCAAGAGAGAGTGATGGTGAATGAGAGAGTGATAGTTAAGGGAAGAGAGAGAGAAAGGTAGAGAGAGACATAGAGAGAGGTGAAGAAGTGAGAGTGGTAGTAAAGAGAGAGAGAGTGAGAGTAAGGGTGAAGGAGACAGAGCAAGAGCGAAAGTAATAGTGAAGCAGAGATAGTGGTAGAGAGAAAGAGAGAGAGAGAGAGTCATGGTAAAGGACAGAAAGAGAGAGCGAGAGAGTGGAAGTGGTAGTGAAGAAGAGAAAGAGAGAGGTAGAAAGAGAGGTGGTCATGATTAAGGGGAGAAAGTGAGAGAGATGAAGGAGAGAGAGATGATAATGAAAGAGGGAAAGATTATGTAGTAGAGAGAGAGACGATGAAGGAGAGAGAGAGAGGTGAAGGAACGTGTGAGAGGTGATGAAGGAGAGATAGAGGAATGATTAAGGAAAGAGTGAGAAAGAGAGATGTGAGTGAGGGAGAGAGAGATAGATGATGAAGGAGAGAAAGGATAAAGGAGAGAGATGGGGTAAAGGAGAGAGGGAGATGATGAAGGAGGGAGACAAATAAAGTGATAGTGAAGGAGAAAGAGAAAGAAAGTTAAAATAATGATGAGAGAGAGGAAGACAGAGATAAAGAGATGATGGAGAGAGATGATTGAGAGACAGGGAGAGAAAACTTATGAAGGAGAAGGAGTAGATGCAGAGAGAGAGAGAGAGATGATGAAGCAACAGAAACAGGGGGTATTTATACAAACACAGAAAGGTGTGAGCAATCAGAAGCTCAGAGAGCGTGAACGCACAAGTCTGGAAGGTCCGGTGTGAGTGCATGCTGGGAATTGGAGTCTTTGTTGTTAAGTTCAGAGTCCAGAGCAGGTAAACGGATGGCCTCGGGACTGACAGAGAGATTAATAGAAACGATAGAGATGATGGAGGGAGAGAGGAAAGAGAGATAGAGAGATGATGGAGAAAGAGAGGAGAGAGAGATGATGAAGGAGAGAGAGGCAGAGAGAGATAGAGAGATGATGGAGAAAGAGAGGAGAGAGATGATGGAGAGAGAAATGATGGAGAGAGAGAGAGAGATGATGAAGCAACAGAAATGGAGTATTTATACAAACACAGAAAGGTGTGAGCAATCAGAAGCTCAGAGAGCGCGAACGCAAATTCTGGAAGGTCTGGTGTGAGTGCATGCTGGGAATTGGAGTCTTTGTTGTTAAGTTCACGGTCCAGAGCAGGTAGACTGACAGCCTCGGGACTGACAGAGAGATTGACAGAGATTATAGAGAAAGAGAGGAGAGAGAGATGATGAAGGAGAGAGAGAGAGAAAGATGATGGAGAAAGAGAGGAAAGAGATGATGGAGAGAGAAATGATGGAGAGAGAGAGAGAGGTAGAGAGAGAGATAGAGAAATGATGGAGAGAGAAATTATGGAGAGAGAGAAAGAGGTCGAGAGATAGAGGGAGATGATGGAGAGAGAAATTATGGAGAAAGAGAGGAGAGAGAGATGATGAAGGAGAGAGAGGGAGAGAGATGATTGAGAGAGAGATAGAGAGATGATGGAGAGAGAAATTATGGAGAGAGAGATGATGAAGGAGAAAGAGGGAGAGAGACATAGAGAGATGATGGAGAGAGATAGAGAGATGATGGAGAAAGAGAGGAGAGAGATGATGATGAAGGAGAGAGATGATGGAGAGATAGAGAGATGATGGAGAGAGAAAGAGAGATGATGGAGAAAGAGAGGAGAGAGATGATGATGAAGGAGAGAGATGATGGAGAGAGAGATGGAGAGATGATGGAGAGAGAAATGATGAAGAGAGAGATGATGAAGGAGAGAGAGGGAGAGAGATAGAGAGATGATGGAGAAAGAGAGAAGAGAGATGATGGAGAGAGAAATGATGGAGAAAGAGGAGATTGATGATGGAGAGAGAGAGAGATGATGAAGGAGAAAGAGGGAGAAAGAGATAGAGAGATGATGGAGAGAGAGATAGAGAGATGATTCAGAGAGAAATTATGGAGAGAGGGAGAGGTAGAGAAACAGAGGGAGATGATAGAGAGAGAAATGGTGGAGGAAGAGAGAAGAGAGATGATGAAGGAGAAAAAGGAAGAGAGGTAGAGAGAGAGAGATAGAGAGAGAGGTAGAGAGAGATGTAGAGAGAGATAGAGAGGGAGAGGTAGAGAGAGAGAGATGTAGAGAGAGGGAGAAAGAGAGTGAGAGAGAGAGGTTTGGGTTTTGGGGTTTTTTGGTTTGTAAATAAAGGGACTGGTGGAGAGACGGTGAGGAGCGCTCTGGCTCTGAGAGCTGCTGTTTTTATGGACCGCTGGAGGAAAAACATTCGGCAGGAAGAATGACCGCAGAGCTAATGACACAGCACAGCCAGCACAGCCTCCCCTCCAGAGCTCCCACAACACACACACACACACACACACACACACACACTCCATTCTCTCTCTCTCTCCCTCTCTCTCTCTCTCCCTCTCTCTCTGTTTCTCACGTGTAATTTACAGTATAAACATCATGTTTCAGCTTGGCCTGTGTGCCCCTCTGGTGCCAGACTGACTGACAGAATCTCCCAAATACCCTCGGATACCCTCCATTCTGCTCTATTTACAGCTCTCCGGCCCTTTAACGCTCACGCTTATAGCCCTCTACCAGCAATTCTGACCAATCGGCGGTCAGGTTGGTGCCTCCTGGACATTATTTGGCGCTATAATAAGTGAGCCAGGAGCTGAGAATAGACAAACATTGCACAAAGACGCTGCTGCTCTTGTGCACATTCGTGCCAGACGCCCCGCAAAAACCCATATACACACATATATCTCTCTGCTCCTAATACCACGAAACATTTCTGCTAGATGCCCACCAAGAGCAGCATCCATCAGAAATGTGCATACCTAGTGCTTTTTCTAGTCTTTTATTAGTAATTTGCATAATATTTGAATTTTCTGATCATCTATTTGCTAATATCAAAACACTTTACACTTGGCCAGATGAGATTTTAAGTTACTCATCAATTTAAACAAATATGTATTTTCTGATTGTTTATCTAATAATTATGAAACACTTTAAACTTGAGCAGATGAGAACTTAATTTGTATCTTTATGTTCATTATGATAATTCTACTTAATTACATAAGTTTCACATGTTATACTGTAGTTTTGCATGTTGATTTTGCAGCAATTTCAAAATGTGTCCTGACTAAATAGAATATAATTATTTAGGAACCCTTTTTATTGGTCCATTTATGATTTTTTTTTTTTTTGCAGATTTTGTTGATTCTTTAATATTTCTCAATTTATAATAAAATAAGAGATAAAAGTGTTTTGTGTATATTTGCAACCAGTGATGGTATAGTTACTTTGAAAAAGTAATCCGATTACTGATTACTGATTACTCCTTTAAAAAGTAACTTAGTTACTTTATGGATTACTTGATTTTAAAAGTAACTAAGTTACTTTACAAGTTACTTTATTAGTTACTTTCAGCAGCTGCAGACACCACCTCCCGCCGCCTTAACATAAACATTATAACCAGTTTTGCCAAAACTCCCTTTATTGGAAAATGCATTTTTAACAGCAACAATTTATCTCTATTAAGTTGAACTATTTCCTAAAAAAATTAGGTTTTTTTTATAAAAATAAAAAAATTAACTTAACATAAATATTTTTTTAATTAAAAATAAAATATGGTCTTTCTTGATTTTACTAAACATAAATACTTGTTTTTATAAAAAATATATAAAATAAAGAAAGTCTTTCTTGACCTGACATATTTAACACTGTAAAACTGAACATTGAACTTGTTGTTCTCTGCAGGGCAGCAAGGAGTGGTTTTATAAAACAGAACCGTGTATATGGTCTAGACCAAGGATCACATATTTGCAGACTGCGGTCCGGGTCCGGACCCAAACGTTGTCCAATACGGACCCATACCGGACCCAACTACTGAGAAGGATTTAATTCTGACAGTGTTCATTTAAAGCACCGGAACTTTTCTTGTCTTTACGGTATGTGCGCTCTGCGCCACAGTGAACTTCCAATCACGTGTGGTGTAAAATCTTTAAATGCTCTCCTCTGCCAATCAAATTTGTGGCAGACCGCTTCCCTGGCTAGTGAATTGGGACGCGGCCGAAAACGGGCGGAAACTAAAGACATGCCGAGCGCGCGAGAGAGAGACAGGGGAGAAAGCGAGACGCGTGTGATTGGGGAAGAGAGGAGGGGGAATGGGTAAGGGAGCGGTGTGTGTGTGTGTGTGTGTGTGGAGGAGATGAGGTGGAGAGAGAGAGAGAGTAACGCACAGTGACTTAAATAAGTAACTTTAATCTGATTACTGGATTGGAAATAGATTAGAGTAACGCGTTACTAAGTACTGTTACTGACATCACTGTTTGCAACAATCGCCTTTTATGCTTTTTAAAACATATTCTTTAGTGTAAAGAACATATTTTATATAAAAATAATTATTTAACTCTTTTCTATTGTAAAATGTGTAAGCAAAATTGTATTATTAATTTGGATTTGATTTTGATTTGATGCTTTTGCAATTACTAAAAACAAGAGGATGAATAGGAATAAAATTACCATTTAAGGGAAATATATAAACAAAATATCATTACTGTAGAAAGAACAGGGAGTTCAAATGTTTAAGAAATCTGAGACATTTATTTATGAAACCTGGAAAAAGACAGAATAAAATAATAAAAGAGGAATAAAAAAAGATTCCATTATATAGGTGACTATTTGTAAACAACATCGCTGTCACACAAAAACATTAAATCTCCAAAATAGCAACATTACAGGAGTAGAAAAAAAATCAATCTCAATCAATCTTTTTCAATTTCAATCAAATATCTTCTTGGAATAATTTTGGACCATTTCTATTAGTCCAGGCATTTTTATACTAGTAAAAGAGAATCTATGTATATATTTTAGTGATGTTAAAACATTACAAACAGCAGAAATTAGTAAAAGACTCCTTCTATCACTAGTGATGCCCCAACACCAGGAGGGTGATGACTATTACATGCCTCCTCTGATACATATAAAATTAACCACCACTTCTTTTCGAACTTCTGCTGATGCAGCATTGCAGTGCACTCGGAGGAAAGCACAACGACTCGGTTCCTATACATCAGCTCACAGATTCCCTGTGCTGATCGACATCACCCTCTGGAGTGATGTGGGGAGAGAGTGCCATCTACCCACCCAGAGAGAGAGAGAGCAAAGAGAGAGGGATCCAGCAGCTGATGGCAAGCTGCATGAACAGGATTCGAACCAACAATCTCCTGATCATAGTGGCATCACTTTAGACTGCTGAACCAGCAGTGTAGACTTTTATTAGCTAATTAAAAACAGGAGCTTAGCCCAACCCATTGCATTGGAAAAATAAAAATCTGCAAACTGAAGAAAAGCATGTTATCAGTTTCTTACTGCTTAGGAATGATCTATAATATATTTTATACATATAAATTATATTTAAACTGACGGGTCGAAAAGAAAACATGGATACATACTTTAAGATGATTTGCAGATTATTTGGACAGTAGATCTTTATCAATAAATATACTGTCCTCTGGCTCATCTGTCCCCATTCTCGCTTTGACCACGGAACCGCAGTTTCTTGGATATATTTAGTGGGTGGACTGTTCTGAATTAGCTGAATATACACAATGACTCTTTTCAGCTCACTCTCTGTGTGTGCAATACATTATATATCATCTCGTTAAAATATATCTAATGTAAAGATCCATGTGAATCTAAGCAATGAACAGCACATACTGTTTTCATTAGTGTTCAACAGCTGAAACACAACAGCAAAAAGATGCATGGAGTTTGGCATGAGGTTATTAATGCTGTCATAAATATTTACTACAAATCTGATATTGTTTTCCTCCAAAATAATCCTTCTTAAGTCAATTTAATTCTGAAAAGAAACCCCTGTCACTGCCATCTGCACTGAAACGCTTTGAGAAGCCGTGTCTCGCTGCTGCTGCTGCTGCTGTGATTCGGAGCGCTGAAGCGCTGAGTTGTGAGCTACACTATAATCAGGCAGGGCTCAGGCAGGAGCTCGAGCAGATAAAAGAATATAACTACCTGTTTTTAAGGAGTAAATACCTGTTTTTAACCATCATAGAGTGACTTACTGGGGGCCTGGTGGCCATAAATGGCTTTTTTTTTTTGCTGACGGAACACAATACACACACACACACAAGCACGCACATGCATATATACATTTACTTTATATTTTTAGACCCATCTCAGCTTAACAGCACACTGTACATTGACTGTACACAAACCATCAATTTATTTCCCAAACAGTGTCTGACTGCTGGCTCAACTTACAATACATTATTGCTCTGATATTTTTTAAAGCTTTTTTTCTCAATCAACCAATAAAAATTGTCATTTAAACTTTTGTACATTTGATTTTGTAGTGAGTGCAATCATGTTGATATTATTTACTAAAATGTATATTAAATATATATTAACTATATACAGCTCTGGAAAAAAATAAGGGACCACTTAAAATAATGAGTTCCTTTGATTTTACCAACCTTCTTTAAAAACCTCTGTAATATAATCAAGAGGAAGATGGATGATTACAAGCCATCAAACCAAACTGAACTGCTTGAATCTTTGCACCAGGACTGGCATAAGCAGTGTGGAAGACTTGTGGAGGAGAACATAACCAAGATGCACAAAAACTGTGATCAAAAACAGGGTTATTCCACCAAATATTGATTTATGAACTCTTAAAACGTTTCTTTGCCTTCTTTGAGGTCTGAGGTCTTTTTTGTTATTTCAGTCATTTCTCATTTTCTCCAAATAAATGCTCTAAATGACAATTTTTTTATTTGGAATTTGGGAGAAATGTCCGTAGTTTATAGAATAAAACAACATTATTCATTTTGCTAAAACATCTTTTTTAATTAACATATAAACTTAAATGAATTAGATTTTGTTTGAAAAAACATGAAATATCATGGATTTCACAGTATCTGTAATAATATAAGAGTCAAAGTAAATGTAGATGAAAGATATTTTATACATTTTTTATTTTCCTTTGATTAGCATTTTTCTTTATCTTTTCCATACTGTCCTGTATTTTTTCCCGATTTGGTGAGGTATAAACCAAGTGGCAGCATTGTCTAAAATGTATCAAAAGGTAAAAGAAATACATGTAAAGGACTAAAAATGTAGAATACCAGATACACTGACCAATAATGACCAATGCTTTAAAATGACATATAACATAAATCACGTGTTTCTACATTTTTTTCTTATTCTTGTACAGTTATACTTTTGGGCATTACAGATACAATATGTACATATATAGTATACACTTTACACTAAACTGTACATGTAAAAAAAACTGTAGCATGCAGCTACAGTACCCCTCCCCCTAAACACACACACACACACACACACACACACACACACTTTAAGATTAGAACTGTCAGTGACTAAATCAGGGAGTATAACTGTGCAGCTTGACCCTAACACTGACCGCTGTCCAACCCCATTCACACATACACACTTAGAACTGATACGAGCCCCACTGGACACTGTCCCCCCTCTGAACTGTGAGCAGTGATGAAGCTGTGTGGGATGTAACTGTGTGGAACTGTGTGTGTGTGTGTGTGTGTGTGTGTGTGTGTGTGTGTGTGTGTGTGTGTGTGTGTGTGTGTCTCTCTCTATGTACTTATTGTATTATTGTTTCTGTGTGTGTGTGTGTGAGTGTGAGTGTGAGGGAATGACGTGTGGCAGATCACTGGAACACTTGCTAATTTCATTAAAAGAATTGTGCAGTTCCACCTCCATCTAAACTCTACATGAACCTGAATGGAGGAGTGATGTGTGTCTGTTACAAACAAACAGGGGTGAAACTGGGGGTAAAAAAAAAAACAACATTTCCCACTGTATAAATCTACAGCTATGTACAGTAAAACACCATTGTTCAGTTTTACAGCCAGGAATTTCTTATTTAAAACTAGTCTTAGGGTTTTTTAGACCTGAAAGTCCAGAGCATAGTCAGCACCAAGGTTCATGTGTTTGTTATATTGTATACTGTATATTTGGTCCCAGTTAGTTTTGGTTTCGTACTGCAGTTTATTGAGCAGATTATAGTACTTTACTACATTCTGTCATCATCACCTAGGTGGGTTGCATCTCCCTATACGTCACATTTACTGGGTTGTAGGATGTTGTCACTTCGGCATGTTGCTTTTCCAGGTGTTATGCTGAATTTTACCTCTATGCAAGGATTCAACTCCCTTTCATGGGCATGCACGTCATGTATGTATATGTGTGTGTGAAATTAATGGCTGAATTGCAGTATGACGTTGCATTTGATGAAGCAAACACAATTGTGTATTTGGGAGTGTACGTGTGCTATGTGTGAGTGTGTGTATGTGTGTGTGTGTGTGTGTGCGTGCGCACGCACGTGTACTGAGATCACTGTCAGACCTGTGTGTTTCAGCGTGAGAGCTGGAGAATGTCTCTTTTGTTTACTCCTTCAGACGAGCATGTGGCTGCATGCCAGCTAAATACTACACCACTGATACCAGCCCTGACACACACACACACACACACACACACATGCACCAACTCTGTGATCATCATCACTAAGGTGTGAGTGTGGGTGGAGCTTGAGTAAGGTACATGATACACACCTCTTTAAACACCAGCTTTAAAACTCATTTTCGTTCTTTTACCTCTACTTTAAACATAAACAATCTAAAAATAAAGCTCCAAGAAATGTTTTTTGGAGCAATCGAGCCAATAAAGCAACTTTCAGTTCCTCAAAGAGCTTTCCAGCGGTTGGTTGTTTTTAAAATCTATTAGAAAACACCCGTTTTGAGTGGTTAAAAATATTGAAATATTGGTAACACTTTAAAATAAGGACACATTAATAAAAGTACTTAAATTAAGTAATTAAGTCATTGTTAATTAAGACATTATTAATATATATATTTTTTCATCTAATGTCTGATTGCTTATTATTTACATAATTCTTAAGCATCACAATTCAGTAATGTTGCTTAATATATTAACTATTGTCATCTCTTTTGTAAATGAAATGGGTGGATATGAAAAATATGAACATAAATGAAATCATTCAACTTCTTCAGTCTTTACCAAATACTCAACACATGTATTTAAGCTTCTATTATCAGTTGTATATTTAGGTAATAAGAAAACCTAAACATGATATGATCAGGAAAAACAATAAAATAATACAAATTTAATAGACTTTAAACTTAAATCAAGTTTAACCTAACAAGAACTTGCAAGCAAAAAAAATAGTAAAAAGAATAATAATCAAAAAAATAAATAGATCTAGGGATGCACTGAAATAAAACTTTTAGAGAAACTGAAAGAGAAAATAAAATGTCAGAAAATTTGTAAAAAGGTCAAATACTTAATAATAAATACTATATACATTTTAATTTAGCAGGTTTTCATTTTAACTTTTTTCACCACAGCATACATGAAATAGCCAAAATTTATTAAAAGATAATGCAATTATAAAACTGTGACTGAAAAAAAATATTTACTATGTAACATTTTAATATTACAAATTTGATATCATTATATGACTTAGGAAATAAAATAGGAAAAACAAAAAAAAAAGCAATTTGATCACGTCTTTAATAACATCTTTGTTCTGTGTTATTTTTACTAATTATTTAGACTCTTCACTGCAAAATTATGTTTCCATCCAAAAAAAAAAAACATTTTTTAAAAATTAAATCAAAATTAAGATTAGATCAGATTAAATTAGATCAGATTAAATAAAATGAGATTATGAGTAGTTATTATTTATATATTTATAGTCATATTTACATGATTGTGGTTTAAAACACAATCAATTACATAATTAATCAATTAATTAATATTCTATAACTACATTTTTACTGCAATGTGCACAATTTTCTCAATTTCACTTATTTTCCATCGCTGCTGCTCCATCATTATCTTTTGTGTTTTTTCACTATTGTGTTGTGTTTGCAGGCAGTTTCAGGACCTGTGTGGGTTAGAGACAATGCTTTGCTTCCAGTCCCTGCACTAAGTGGACTTGGTGACGGGTATGTTTATTTGGGATAAAGTGAAGAGTGTGTGTGTGTGTGTGTGTGTGTGTGTGTGTGTGTGTGTGTGCGTTTTTTTGTTGTGTAACTCTGTTCCTCTTTCAGATCTCCTATTTTCTGCTGTCTGGGACGTTTGGACAGACTGTATTTATAAACACAATGGCAGGGAGATTGAGGATCCTGTTACGTTTTCCTGAGATCTTGTGGTGTATGGGAGCCTCTAAAGGGCAGATTTACCACAGCTAAACAACTGTCACACACTAAGAAATTTAGCTGTTGTTGTAAAGACACGGTGTTTAGCAGTTGTTTTCAAGGAATTTCAACTGAAACACTCGGGGTCACAGTTGAGGTCACGCTTTCAGAGAGTCTGCCGTTCCACAACTGCAGCAATGCTAAGCTAAATGATACAGCTAACGTGTGTAAACAATGTAGCGTAGCAAACAATTTAGCTAGCATCTAGCTAACTGACACCTGACACCTAATTTTAAGCTTTAAACTATCTTTTATATAATGTTTTAAATAATGCTTTGTTAACATGCTTAAACTGGATTAAACTTACTATACTTTATTACAAAAAAAACAAACATAGTAGCTATGAAAGCTAGCATCTAGCTAAACTTTCGATGTCAACAGTCAAACAGCATAGCATTTTCCCTAGTACATCATTCTGAGGAAACTGCTGTTCTGTATCTACATGATATAATGCACTGATATTTCTGCTAACAACTGCTAATTGGCTGATTAGATATCTGCACACATTAGTAAGTTATGTTTTAATAAGCTCAGTAAGACCACTAATAAGAATAATCAATAATGAGAAATAATGATGTTAGCTATTCGCTAATATCCCGTTTTTCCCATTCCACCTTAACTCAGGCAACAGCTTCACGTGAGAGAATGTAACTGTTGCATCATTTAAGGTGGAAAAGGAAATTTTAGTGATGGACCAAACAGTGTTTTTTAAGCTGATAACAGATATTTCTGCTATTTTAGGTAATTACAGGTATTTCAGCTCAATCAAGGGAAGAACTAGATGCTGCATTAACTCAGGAAAACCTGGTCATTTTCCCCACCGTTAAACAAACCTTTGATGTCTAAATTGGCTGTAAATAAAATAACTACTTTTTTTTTAAATAACGACTATTTTGTCCAAATAAGCAGTATTTAGTAGAGATTTATGTGTAGACAAATGTCCAAGACATTTTTTTTACAATTGTGTTTACTTAGATGCTAATATCTAGAAAACAATATTTATAGTTTTAAACATATTAATAAAAGCTTTTAGAATAATAATCACAACAATAATCTATTGTTTAATCTTGCAGGGCTTTTGTAATGTGCTTTTCTGTTTAGAATCAACCACATTACAAACACTGTGGAACTCCTGCTGAAAGAGAATCTATGAATCCCTGTAACTAACGAGCCACACTATGGAGCATACAGTACATGAGAAAAAAAAAAGCATCTTATCCAGCCGTAAATGCTCCATTATATTGAATATGATTGGTTATCTTTTTGACTGCTGCTGCTACTGCTATTTTTGATGAGGGTTAAATGTGTTCTCAAACTGTTGTTTGTGTGTGGTTAGTGATGTTTGTTAGCTCTGCCACTCAGCGTATGGGTGAGAATGGTATTATTCAGTTAGTGGAGTGGTCTTTATTCTCTTTCCTCCATGAGTTTTATACATTTGCAGGATTGAAAAATCTTGGCCAATTGCTGTTTGCATAGTTTGGCTCAAATTCGTCTGATACTGATGCTTAGCTGATCATTTTTTTTCATCTTTTTTATATAGCTTTATATAGCTTAATTTTAGATAGCTAAATACAGATACAACTTCTTATGCTTGTTATAAAGAAAAGGGCAACAATACATTAAAACTAAATTAAACCAAAATAATACAGTGGGTATTATAAATTGCTAGCTACTTTTTTGAGTTTCTTTGGTAGCTTGTGCAGCCATCTTGCCTGTTTTTTTCTCATAACCCCTTAGTTTGGCATGTACCTCTGATAAAGCTCCAATTGGAGGACCATGTAGCTTTAACACTTCACCCTACCCCTTTATCCCATCAAGAATTGGGACATCCTAGGCCTGGACATGAATGCATAAAACAGAATTGGTAAGTCTTAGTGGTAGAGGTAAGGGGTGAAAGGGAATTCAGCCTTTATAATATGGTTTTAGATTTTTATTATATAGACAATACAACATTTTTTGTGTTCTAAATGTCAAGGGTGAGTGAAACCACATCTGAGGTTTCAATCGCAGTAATCACAATCAGACAAGTGCTCTCATCTCCAGACTAGAACCCAGATGTGGTGGCAGGTTTGAAGGAGGTGTGAACAAGTCATCACCACTTTCACACAACTGCGCAATGTATTGAACTCCCCTGTACATGCCCATAGACTAGCCTTTAGACTTCTAGGTACTTTTCCATTATGTTCCGTTTTCTAGTTTCTGCACAAAAGAATAGGCTTATGTACCAAGCAAGTGAAATAAGAAAGAAGTACTCTGTACATTTGATTAATAGTTTTATATAAAGAATTAAGAGATTAGTTCAGTTTCTGAATCAGTTTCTCTGATTTTGCTAATTATAGGTATATTTTTGAGTAAAATGAACATTGTTGTTTTATTATAAAAAGTACGGACCACATTTCTCCCAAATTCAAAATAAAAACATTATGATTTAGAGCATTTATTTGCAGAACATGAGAAATGGCTGAAATATCAAAAAAGACGCAGAGCTTTCAGATCTCAAATAATGCAAAGAAAACAAGTTCATATTCATAAAGTTTTAAGAGTTCAGAAATTAATAATTGGTGGAATAACCCTGTTTTTTTTATCACAGTTTTCATGCATTTGGTATGTTCTACTCCACCAGTCCTACCCAATGCTTTTGGATAACTTTGGTTCAGCTTGGTTTGATGGCTTGTGATCATCCATCTTCCTCTTCATTATATTCCAGAGGTTTTTAATTTGGTAAAATCGAAGAAACTCCTCATTTCTAAGTTGTCTCAGCTGTATAACTTGTGTATTTCTTTTTCTGGTCCTTAAAGTTAAAGACAAGTTTTCTACCACAGATTAGATAAGAAATAAACGCATACTAAACAAATCAGCCATGGTTATCAGAATGAATCCCACATGGGAAATACCCCTCAGTGGCCCTGACAGCTGATCTGACAGCAGTTTTTCATGCTTGCTTGCTGTAGACGGTAAAATGAGAGTTTGCAGTGCTCAAGCTGATATCAGGGTAGATCTTCACAGGTCTCCACATGTATCCTGACAGAGTAAATATGTTCGACTTCTGGTTA
Organism: Astyanax mexicanus; assembly: GCF_023375975.1. NCBI lineage: Eukaryota > Metazoa > Chordata > Actinopteri > Characiformes > Acestrorhamphidae > Astyanax > Astyanax mexicanus. Next base: position 12,372,668 of record NC_064430.1, on the reverse strand, counting down.
GAAAACTGCTAAACACAGGAAGCTGGGTTAAAAAAAAAAATTAAAACAGCACTTAATATCTCACAGCCAGCAGAAAAAGATATATTACAGCGCCTAACTTCACTTAATGCATTTAAACATGACTATACAAATCAGCCAGGGCTGTGATAAATAAATGATTATATAATTAGAAGTATCTAAAATGGCAGTTGGGCTATAATAACAAAATAATAAAATATTTTGCACTATATAAAGTGTTATAAGCAGATATTACTTACAGAGGACTTTACCTAAACCCTGATACATTACATTATTATGGCATAAACATGACAAATGAGAGGACACATGCTGTTTTGTGATGTTATTAACTGTTATTGTGTCTATTGTTGTAGCATGTTGGGTGTCATGTTGCACAGATACAGTAAACTGTCACTGATTATTGCATAGAAAAGGAAATTCACAATAACGAGAAAAACACCAAGCTTTATTCCACTTTATTTCACCATTCTATTAAATAGTTTATGGATATGCCACATATAAATAAAAATCGAGTTAATGCAGTGGTCACTGATCATAACTAATCTCTGATCTAACACAACATTTCAACAGCATATTTTATGTGGTTTTACCCCTGTTGTTAATGAAAAATCCTGTGTATAACTTTCCAAGTATTTCCAAGGCATGCAGTTTTTAGCACAATAAACTGCTATTTTTTATTTCTTATTAAAAATCCTCTAAATCTCTAAAATGTCAACTTTACAGAAAAAGAAAAAAGCCTTTAAAAGCCTTTTTTAAAAGCTCCTTAACTTTTAATCTAAATAACTTTTATTTTATTTAATTTTCCAACTATTTGGAACAATTTTAGACCTGTCTATAGAGCTGACATAAAAAACAAGTCAAAACCCTTAAAACAAGTATTTTGTATGACAATATATGATTATATGATTATTGCATGAACACACACACATATATATACAGTATGATTACCAACAGCAGGTACAGCAGCACATCACACATTTAAAACATATATATTTTTTTTATCAGCCCACATGAAAATGTTAAAACTAGAATTTACAAAACTCCTGTATTTAGTAAGCTTAAGTTTTGTGTTTATGTGGATGGCAAAAAAAAAACATTTTCAGAAAAAAGGACCAGGCTAGACGACCCAAAATATTTCAAGAACTTTAAAAGTATCCTCAAAGTGCAGTCACCATGAAGACCATCAAAAACATTATTACGATGAAACTGGCACTCATCAGAACCACCCCCCGAAAAAAGAGCAAGATTTGCCTCTGCTACACAGTTGAAAGTTCTTTAAAGAGTTTTTATGGTTTCTTTTTTATTTTCTGATTATGTTTAATGTACTGTAGCTGTGAAGTTTTATGTCTATATCAGCTGAACTAAGTGTTTGTTATATATAAAATTGAAGCAGATGGACTATTTTTGACATTAGCACTGCTTTACTATTACAAGTGAGTAACTGTTCATTCTGCAATGCTGAGCTTCTGCTTTGGAGGCAGCATTTTATAGTAAAAAATGTATTATTGAAAGATGTTAAAACAACGTTAACAGAAGTGCTCTTTAGGTCTCGCAGCTCTAATATCTAAACATGTTAGATTTGTTGTTTTTGCAGAGCTAACCAGGGTTTAATTATTTTTTTTCTCATTCCCAGTAAGCCCAGAGGTGGAAAAAGTACTTGTAATTAGGTAAAAGTACCTTTACTTTGCTAAAATTCTACTCAAGTAAAAGTGAAAGTACCCATCTAAAAATCTACTTGAGTAAAAGTAAAAAAAGACTCAATTTAAAATGTACTTTGAGTAAAAGTTACATAGTTACTTTTAATTATTTGATGTAAAAAAGTACAACAAAGCATATATTAAATTATTTTTAATGAACTATTATTTCATATAATAATTTGGATTTTTCAGGCAGTATTTGTTCAGACCACCCCATAAAACATTTTCAAGAACAAGTGGCATAGGTTTCTATGATCCATTTTTTTTCTTTACTGTTAAAAAGTTATGGTCATATAGGTGACTATAAACTGTATTTTCACAGTTTTACAGGTCATTGTTATATTTTAACTTGCAATTGCTCTGCTTTAACTGCTATTTAAACATTTAACAGCTTATTTTTTAAACATTCAAGCAGATTGTTTAATGATAAAAAAGATATACCACCACATGCTTTCACAGGTTTGATGTGGAAGTTTTTAAAGCTGACAGCTCTGTCCGGCGGGGCACATTTTGTATTGCATGAGGACGTTATTGCCTCTTTATTCCAGACCATTGTTTTTTCCCAGCATTTTATTTTTTACTCAGTAATGGGGAGTTTTCCAATGTAGCAAAGTAGATTACTTGTCTCAAAATGTACTTGAGTAAAAGTAAAATTACCTATTTTAAAAACTACTTTACAAATTACAAATTACTCATAAAATCTACTCAATTACAGTAACTTGAGTAAATGTAATTCATTACTTTCCACCTCTGAGTAAGCCTGAATATGAACTCATGAAATTTACATTCCTCATTCTTTCAAGTCACCTATATGTACCCATTCTGCTTAGAGCTCAACCCATTGGTTTAGCTCGAGCTCGTTCTGTGTGTTCTAGCCCAGGTGTGTTTGGAGGTGATCCCTCAGTGGACGTTTTCCATTGTGTGAACTCACCCCGGCCACTATTCCTCCTGCTCCCGGATCTTTCACATGACCTCTTAATGCTGCGACGCTGGCCTGCCTACAATGCAAACATCGTTAATGAGTGAACAAGCCTCACGCAGGCCTCATTTAACAAGCCTGGCCATTGTTGTCCTCTCTATATACTCCCTCTGCTTGGGAGCAGTCTTAATAAGTTTCATGATTTATAGTGCACTTTGCTCTGCCGAACAGCATAGGCTGACGTTTTACAGCTTGAGGCCCTTTCGGATTGAACAACATTGAGTTTAACTCTTTCAGCTTCTGTACTTCTCGTTCCAACAATGTAGTATGTATAAAATATGAAATATGAGCTGCAGTATATGGGTGTGAGATGTCTGAAGAAAGATTTATGAAGGCGCTAGAAGAACAGTCTTTGGTTTTGAATAGAAGCTTGAAGTTATTGTTGTAGATAAGAAGTGGGAGGTGTAAAGGAGCTCTGCTTAATGTAAAGGTTCTAAATCCTCTTTTTCAATATGATACAATGCAATGTAAACGCAATAAAAAGCAGTGTTTTTTTAACATCCACTTTTTGTTAATTCTGTTGCAGTCAGTATAAATCCAATATATTAATTTTATATGATATATGATTTATTGAGTTGTACTGGCCAGTAAGTTCACTCAACTTGATAAGAGAGTGTGTGTGTGTGTGTGTGTGTGTCTGTGTGTGTATACTAAAAGTCATTTTTAACCCTGCTGATCTGAACCAACCTGTATCAACCATCTCCATCCACTCCCCCATGATCCTCTGCTCACTCCTCGAGCCACGGTGTTCTCGCAGCTTCGCTCATTACGTAAGCAGATACAAGGCCCCATTCAACACCAAACCACCAGCCTGATTATTCCAGCACTCGTTACACTCCCTTTATATAACAGCAGGACTCCACGGCCCGAGCAGCCGTTCCACACAAGAAGGTCCAAAGTCCAAACATTAACTCCTCATAAGTAGCATTTATCAAAAGAGACTTTAAACCGGGGGCCGCATAACCAACCCCAGTGTGTGTGTGTGTGTGTGCGGACAATTCTTTTACAGTCAGGTTACTGATCAACTCTTTAAGATGCCAGCGGCTGAAGCTTAGCCTGCTGCTGCTCACACACAGATTACCAAAGCTTTCTGCCGCCAGCCCAAAACAGGTTCAGGAACAGGGCCTTCCCGAGTTCCAGAGCTGAGGGAAAAGAATCAACAGCGATCCCAACCGTGAAATACTGCAAAAAATTGTTGTTGCCAACACTTTATTTAAGGGTATCTGAATAAGGGCTTCATAACACTTTCATAAGAACTGAATAATGCATTTATAAAGCAATGATTTGATATGTATGAATAAAGGAATAGCTTATTTCACTACTCATACTACTAACTTTTAAGAAGACACTAAATAAATAAGACGTTTTATGAAATAAACTTATTATTCTCTTTTTTAAAAAAGAAAATCAGTAGTGCCAATCATGTGTTTCTTATGTACATCCATTTATGCATTTCAACACATTCCCAAAAAGTTGGACCAGAACCAATTTAAGGTTATTATTGAGGTACATTGAGACATACTAGACTACTAGAACTGTATGTTGCCTTCAAGACAATGCAAAACCACAGCATGCACACACTCAAAGTCAGTGTGAGAAACAATGTTTTTTATTTGCATTTTCCATATGGTCCCAATCTCTCTGATATACATTTTTCTGTTAGTTTTTTTCTGTTCGTTTCTATTAGTCTACTACTGTTTTTCTATTTTCTATTTCTATCTAACCACAAGCTGCACACACTGAAAAAAAGGGAATGACTGCGAAAGAAGAGAGGGCAAGTACTGAAGTGAACATGACCCTGTACAACTCAAAACATGCTACAGGAATAACAGGACAAAATCACACCAGAAACACTGTGAGAAACAATACTTTTGTTTGCTTTTACAGCTCCGGAAACAAATAAGAGACCATTTAAATTTGATTTTACCAAATTGAAAACCTCTGTAATATAATCAAGAGGAAGATGGATGACCACAAGCCATCAAACCAAACTGAACTGCTTGAATTCTTTCACCAACAGTGGCATAAAGTTATCCAAAAGCAGTGTGTAAGACTCGTGGAGGAGAACATGCCAAGATTGTGATTAAAAACTAGCGTTATTCCACAAATTATTGATTTCTGAATCTTAAAACTTTATAATATGAACTTGTTTTCTTTGGATTATTTTCTGCAAATTAATGCTCTATATGACAATATTTTTATTTGGAATTTGGGAGAAATGTTGTCTGTAGTTTATAGAATAAAATGACAATGTTCATTTTACATAAACATATAACTATAAATAGCAAAATCAGAGAAACTGATTCAGAAACTGAAGTGGTCTCTTATTTTTTTTACAGAGCTGTATTTTTTCCATACTGTCTCAACATTTTTTTTTTCAAAGATACTATTATCAAAGGTTCAAAGCAAATGCAAATACACTATCCACAGCAACACAACATTGGCACCACTTTACAATAAGACTACCTTTATAAAGGGTTTATAAATGGTTTACAATTTGTTTATTAATGGTTACTAATTAGGTTGTAAATGCCTTAAAAATCATTAATAATCAGTTATAATACTTACATAGAAAGGGCAACAATGACCTGTTGTTTGTCAGATAGTGAACCCACAGCCATCTATATTGTTGTTCTTTCTAAGTATGTGTTATAACTGATTATTAATGATTTTTAAGGCATTTACAACCTAATTAGTAACTATTAATGAAGTAATTGTAAACCATTTATAAACCCTTTATAAAGGTAATCTTATTTTGAAGTAAGAGTCTAAAATTTGCACATATGATCATGTTGTCTGCGTGAATGAATTGAAGATTTTGGTGGTATGCTGGCAACCAAGTTTTAACGGATTGAGGGAAAATGGAAAGCAGTTCATTCTGTAATTGTGCCATTGTTTTTTGTTTCCCACAGAGGAAACTGATCTAGTGTTCACTTCAAATTGAAACCCGTCGAGTCAGTGGCTGGTAAACCACCACTGCAAGTACAGCAACTTGCTTCTGTACTTCTCTTGTCTGGCCTGCAAACCTCTGACCAGTGTGTGTACGTGTGGTGAGGGCTGTCTTGACGCGGTACGGGGAGGTTGTGCTTGAATAACGGAATAAATGAAATGTGTGTGGGGGGGGGGGGACTTTCTTGTGTTAATCCCCACTATTTCCCGCTTTTATCCTCATGTCTTTGTCTTTAATTAGACCATTTCTCGTTACATGCTCCATCCTGATTTTTAGACGTGCAATATCGCCTCCATTATCTGGGATTAGAGCGCAATTATATTCTCTGCTACTGCACCCAAAACCACGCTCAAACAGACATATTCCAGTAAAGTTTTCATTAGACTTGAGGAGACTTGACTATGGAGGGTGAGACAGAGCCTGAGAGAGAGACAGAGAGAGAGAGAGAGAGGAAGACAGGGAGGCATGTAGACAGAGAAAGCACCTCTCATAGGTGTCAGAAAACACACACAGAAGCATGCAACACTACTGTATGCTAAAAAAAACACACATGCATCCTGACTTTACTCCATCTGTCACTTCACTCATCTGATGTCCACAGGACCCCCGTCACCCCCACCCCTCCACTTTAGACTTTAGGTTTGGCCACCAACTGTAAGAGCGGGAACCTCGAAAAGTGTGTGTGTGTGTGTGTGTGTGTGTGTGTGTATTTGTGTGCGTTTAAGTGGGTTAGGAGAGAAGGAAGTCCAGTGGCTCTGAGATGTTATCTTCTTCCAGCAGCTGAGACCAACAAGCGGAAACTAAACCTCAGAGAAAGATCAAGAGAGAGAGAGAGAGAGAGAGAGAGAGAGAGAGAGAGAGAGACTTTACTAATATTCTGAAGAATGTAAGAAAGTTGAGTTATAAGAAAACAGTGCTTAAAAAGCAATTTGGAAATTTGAGGTTTATATGTAAAATATGTTAAATGATGTGTATTATTGACATACAAGGGTTGAACAATGAAACTGAAACACCTGTCATTTTAGTGCAGGAGGTGTCATGGCTAAATTGGAGCAGCCTGATGGCCAATCTTCATTAATTGCACATTGTACCAGTAAGAGCAGAGTGTGAAGGTTCAGTTAGCAGGGTAAGAGCACAGTTCTGCTCAAAATATTGCAATGCACACAACATTATGGGTGACATACCAGAGTTCAAAAGAGGACAAATTGTTGGTGCACGTCTTGCTGGCGCATCTGTGACCAAGACAGCAAGTCTTTGTGATGTATCAAGAGCCACGGTATCCAGGGTAATGTCAGCATACCAAAAAGAAGGACCAACCACATCCAACAGGATTAACTGTGGACGCTGTAAGAGGAAGCAGTCTGAAAGGGATGTTCGGGTGCTAACCCGGATTGTATCCAGTGTACAAGAAAACTAGATTATATGGTGAGAACCTTGGAATAATCATTGTTAGGTAGAGAAGATGACCTCCTCAAACATGAATTCAGATATTTTTAAATACTATGGTCTCAGTGGTCTTAGTTTTTAAAAATATCTTCGTCCACACAAGCAGCGCTTCCAAAAATATCCCGTCCACACTGAAACCCCATACCACTCTACCTTCATTGCTGAGGTAGAAAAGGAGAATGCAACTTTTTTCAGAACATCGACAGGCGATCTCGTAACAGCTGTTTCCTCTTTGATGCAATGTTGAAGCATTTTACTCAAAGATACAAGGGTTTTTTTTAGACATTCTGAAGTTTTCTTGCCAATAAGCAATAACTCCATTTTTAAAATGGTCTCATCAGGTGTTTGTTTATCTAGGCCTGGTCCAGAATCTCTGTTCACGCTAAGGTTTGTACCTCCAGACACACCTTTTTATGTGGACAGAAAGCCCAAACTGAGACAAAATACAGGGTTAAAATTTTGAAATCCCATTTTTACTTTGCATACATTGTTAGCTATAAAACAGAAGGCACATGTTTCATGTTTAATGCTTTGAACATTCACTGGCAGACATTCTCAGGTACTTTTTTCTATATCATGCTCTGTTTTGCTAGTTGTATTTTTAGCCACAGGTTTTCAAGTGTTTTCCAGACTAAGACCAACACATTAAATTGGTTAATTAAAGGCTTCAGAGAGCAGAGATGTCATAGGAAAACATGAAAAACTGACTCACATTTAAACACAATTACAGAGTGGAAACAAAAAAACTTTGGTAGGCGAAAGTAACACCTAGCTCTGAAGGTCCCCACAATGTTTTGGAAATCGGATGGAACTTGTGCCACCATTGTTGGGGATGTAGTTAGAGAAGAAGGAAGAGATAGAAATAGAGAAAGAGAGAAAGAGAGAGGTTAACTGAATGTAAACGCTGCAGGCCGTAATCTGAGCTGTGTCTGTCATCGCAGAGTGCTAAATAACAGTTTTCTGAAACACACTCGCAAACACACGTTCAGCTCGCAAGCCTGGAACAAACCCACAACACTGTAATGAAAGTTCCTCGGTGATATTTCTCCAAGCCAGTGATGACATTATGGCAGATCATTGTGATGGCCATAGTACACAATGACACCATCCACGCACATGAACCCTGTGAACTGGAGTCAAGCTGGCACTTCTACTGGCACAGAGAGAGGAGTTTCAGCAAGCCCCATAAGAACAATACTATATATTGATATGGAAATCTTGAAAAATAATGGACATCCTTCAAATTTCGCAAATGTTCACCTCACACTTAACCATAGACTGTGTATAGCTGGACAGAGCATCGTCTCTCAAAAGTGAAGCCACCACCGGTCGGGCGCCCCCTGCTGTTCGGTTGCAGAAAGCTGTGTAACCCCACCCATCCCCATAGGTTTCAATGGCAAAACAGACAACTTTCAATCACGTTTTTTTTCCCAATATACTGTAATTCTACCTCCATTGGTTAAATGCAACAGCTAGTATAACCTCTGCTTATATTGTCACATTTTTATATCCCCACAGAATAATCAACCAGAATGTCCATCATAACCATGTTGGTCAAGCAGCAGTTTTTCCACCGCCTTCATGATCAAAGACCAGCAAGAATCTGAAGCATCTACCAGCAAAATCTCTGCCCTTCAACTTGATTTTTTTAGCAGGGTATTCACTGATCTAATGGACAAGCGATATAGATGCATCTTTGCAGAAGATTGTTGCAGAGTTTCTCTAGTTTGAGGTGGAAAATAAAGTTTGTTAATATCTCAGATGTTATAGAGGTATTTAATAAAAAAGCCTAATAAGTCCATGCACAGTGGATGCATGTTTGTATGTTCATCATTAAGGGTTAAAATAACGAAAAAACAAGAAGAGTTTCTAATGTTAGAAAGCGCTAAAGCTCACAGCTAGTGATGGGGCACTTTTCTTAAATCAATAAAAGTGAACTGGGCACGTTGTGAAAGAGTTGTAAAACGAATCTTTCTGGAAAGCTGAAGGAATGTCCCTTTAACTATTCCAATAAAAGAAATCATAGCCAATAAGGTCTATCCATCATAACAGCTTAAGCAGATGATGAGAGATCAGTCTAAAGAAAGAGACTAAGAGATTTATGTGTGCGAGTGTGTGTTACTGTGTGTATTTATTACGTTTGTGTATCTGTGTGGGAACTCCATTATCCAATCAGTCGGCACCCACTCAGGCCTGGTACTGTGAGTGTGTGTGTGTGTGTGTGTGTGTGTGTGTGTGTGTGTGTAATTGATGATGGGTTTGGGCTCTGGTTGGCAGAGCTGTGCCATGTCTTATTTTCCTCCAGATTTATAAAGGCTTAGAATAAAAACTCCCATAATCCAACATCCCTCACTGTCAAAACGCCTCACCACAAAGAGACTCCAAACGCAAACAAACCTAATGCAAAATAATATGTTGTGTGATCATGCAGTCTCTGTCTCACTCCCTCTCTCTCTCGCTCCCTCTCTCTTCTATCCCTCTCTTACTCTCTTTCCCTAACTCTTTCTCTCCCCCTCTCTCTTGCCCTTTCTCTCTCTTCCACTTTCCCTCTCTTTCTCTCTGCCTCCCTTCTCACTTTCACTCTAATCCTCCTTTGTACACTCTCTCCCTCACTCCTCTCTCTCCCGTATTCCTTCTTTCTTTCCATCACTCTCTCTCTCATTCCCTCTTTCTTACCCTTTATCTCACTTCCACTTTCCCTCTTTCTTCTACTCTTCCTCTCTTCTTAGACTCTCTTCCTTACCCCCTCTCTTTTCCTTATTCCTTCTCTCTTCTATTCTTCTCTCTCTTCTTACACACTCTCTCTCTCTCTTCTTACTGTCTTTCTAACTCTCCCTTTCTTTCTTACCGTTTCTCTCTCTTTCACTCTCCCTCTCTCTTCCACTCTCCCTTTCCTTTTTTACCCTTTCTTTCTCTACCACTCTCCCTCTTTTTACCACTCTCCCTTTCTTTTCTACTGTCCCGCTCTCTCCTACTCTCCCTCTCTCTTCCTCCACTCTCTCCTTCTTTCTCTTCTTACATTCTCTCACTCACTCTCTCTCATTCCTTCTCTCTTGTACTCTCCCTTTCTCTTCTTACACTCTCTCCCTCACTCTCTCTCATTCCTTCCCTCTCTTCCATTCTCTCTCTCTTCCACTCTCCCTCTCTCTCTTCTCTTACAATCTATCCCTTACCCCCTCATTCCCTCTCTCTCTCTCTCTCTCTCTCTTTTCACACAGTTTCTTTTCTTACTCTCTTTCTTATTATATGTCTCTCTCATCTTACTCTTTCTCTGTTCTCACACTTTTTGTCTCGGCTCCTCCCTATTATGTCACTCTCTGGGCCCTATCTTACACCCAATGCAAGGCACGTTGTGATGTTCATTGCTATCTTACACCTTGTCAACAGTCTGTTGTCACGCCCTGCATCTGCACCGTTAATATATATTGATCAATATGGTAGGCTTCAACAGAAAAAAGACAAATCGATAAATGCTAAGTACATCTTCACATTCTTTATTTATCTGTCCACATGGTATAAAAGTACAATAAATAAAGCCTTTTTGATTTTACACTCAACTAGTTTTTAGCGATAAAAAAATAAGCGTATATAGATTATATAGATTATTTATGGCATATAATATAGATGTTCCATTAATAGGAACTAAATTGTAATGAATCAAAGACTCGAGACACACAAGTTAGTGCATGAGACTCTGCAGTATATGAGCTAGTTTAGGCTCTAAGGCCCAGGTCAGCTCTGCTGGGCCAGCATGATGAATGGATTTTTAAACAAACATCAGTACTCATATAACTCCATACACTGCGGTATATTACAGGTTCTATATATTTTTCACTGTGCTTATGAAAATGATATACTGCATATTATCCCACAACATGATACATCTGGACACATATTTGTGCATGTGTGTGCGTGTGTTTGTTTTGTATGTTATATGGTGTGACTGCTAGTATCCATGCTTGTCTGCTCTGGGTTGGAAATACATGCATAAATATAACAGACTGTTGCTAAGTGGAGTTTCTGTCATCATCCCTGTGTGTCTGAATGCGTTTAGTATACCTGTGGGACCAACATCATTTATATTTGAGTGTGTGTAACTATGTGTGTTGTTTTGCCATTTGTCAGCTAAGACAGTTTAAGCTATGCTACACTCGGGCGACGCGAGCTTTCAGCAGTTCTCTCCAGTGACTAACTGCACAGTAAGAGTCTGAACATGTGTGTGTACATGCGTGTGTTTGTATTCTGACATTATCAGGACAAAAAGTAGAAAAATTACGTAGAAACTGGGGTCACCTACAATGTGAGGACCCATATTGTTAAAATGCTTGTTGGGTTGTTTTGGCTTTTTAAGATGCTACATATTTGGTTATTCTGATATTCTGATATAATTAAACTATTTAATAGTTATATATATATAACATAATATATAATATATATATTTTTTATTTAATTTATGTTCATTGAAGCTGAGCTTATCTTTACACTAGGGTAAGAAAGTCAGGACCAGAGTCTACACCAAGGTTGATTATGTTACATTGCTGGGTGGTATGAACAAAATGATTCTGACCGTTTCACGGTATTTTGTTTAAGATTCTGACAGTTTAACGGTATATCACAGTATTTTTATTTTATATATTTTTTATATGACTGGACTTTTATATAGGTTTGTGACTTACCGTACTGTAAAGAGCACATGTAATATAAAACACGAAGGCCTTAAATTAAGGCTTTGATTACTGTTGGGTTTACTTTGTCCCACATAAATTCACCATATATGAAGGAATCAGACTACATTGGCAAAAAACAGCTGAAAAATATAAACAACATGCCTTAGAAAAAATATGCCAACAATTTTAACACAGCCTTTTTAAACAGAGTTTTTTTAGGGAGTTAATCTCTTGTGCTGAATAAATTACTGTATCTGGGCTCTTCTCGGGGACGAGAGGAACATATTTTCAAGCTGTTGATCAAGAGTGCAAGTATGTATTCATGTCTATGCTCTAACAGTATGGGAAAAATGCATACCGGTTAAAAATGCTCCTCCGGTATACTGTATGAACCGTAATACCGCCCAGCACTAATACATTGTATACACTGCAGTTTAGTCAGTGGACTAAAGAACTTTGCTATCGTCAATCCATCACATAGGGCTGTGGCTCCTTATATTTTACTCTGATTGGTTTGTAGAATGTTGTCAGTCCAGCAAGGTCCCTTTTCTTAGGTGTTGTGCTGAATTCTGCCTCTCTGCCAGAATTTGACCTTCCTTTATGTGTGTGCATCAAACTACAAAAAAAACTATAAATACATACAACAGTTTATACTCAGATATCTTTATTTTTGTTTATAAAGAAAGGATAATCTACAGTTACAGTAGATGTAGGAATCACCAGTGTAAGAATTTGCATCCATACTGTTGTATGATAAACATGCACATAAGGGTCAGAACTCAGAATTATAAAAAAAACAACTCAATTTTAGGTTTCTACAGGACAGCAATTAGCATAGAGCTGTCATTCTAGGACTGAGGAGAATATGGACGTTGAAAAGTTACACTAAATAAAACAGCAAAAATACAAGTTCGCTTGCCTTGTATTTTCACTACTAAACAACATGCTGAGTGAGAGGGCTGTACATGACCTCAATCACTCATTTCACTATTGTAGCCAGGGCCTGAGACCAGCTGGAGGTGGAAAACATTAGCTCACAGCTCATTCATATTCATACTTCAGATATAAAGTCTATGTATACATTGAAATAAAGTCACTAAGGTTGTTTTTACACCTGGACTTTTTATTCGTGTTCCAGCGTAAGACAGATCTGACCAATAAGCAGAGAGAAAATTCTCATGTGGTTTGTTGTGTCACATTTTGGTGCATTTTGGTGTTTTTTTCTTGAGTGAAAACAAACCAAACCACATGCTTTACAATTATACAAATTAAAATAGCAAAAACATCATACACATTACCAGAGATGTTTAGTAACAAAGTATAAGTACTAAACCATCCACACTTTTACTAAAGTACCAAAATCCTGTGTCTGTATTTACTGAAGTATTATTTTTACTTCACTACTGCACTTAAGTACAAAAATGTTGTATCTGTATCTACTGGAGTATTATTTTTACTTCACTCCTTTACTTAAGTACTAAAATGCTGTATCTGTATCTACTGGAGTATTATTTGTACTACACTATTGTACTTAAGTACTAAAACGCTGTATCTGTTTCTACTGAAGTATTATTTTTACTTTACTATTGTACTTAAGTTTGATCTTCAACCAGCCAAAACGGGCACATGTCACTCCGCTGCTTGCATCAAATTCAAAGCTCTTACAATCGCCTACAAGGTGATGACAGAACAGGCTCCTTCCTACCTGCACTCACTCCTGAAGGCTTACGCTACCTCCCGGCCGCTGCTCTCCTCCAATGAACGTCGCCTCGCTTTACCAAACAAACATTCACACAAAGCAATCCAGACTGTTCTCATACAGAGTTCCACAATGGTGGAACAAACTACCTTCCACTACCAGATCAGGAGAATCTCTCGCTATCTTTAATAAACTCCTGAAGACAGAGCTCTTCAAAGAGCACATACTCTCCTAACACCTCTAACACACTAACTACTTCTAACCTCATTTCCTTCTTCCTCTTCTCTACTCCTCTATCCCATTATTTCCCTCTGACCTCCTTAAGGCCCTATCTATAGATGTTTTATTTTTAACTTCTATTATTTTTGTACTTAACCTCTTCTATTATTTGCACTTCAATATTGTAAGTCGCTTTGGACAAAAGCATCTGCCAAATGTAATGTAATGTAAAAAGTACTAAAATGCTGTATCTGTATTTACTGGACTATTCTTTTTTTCCTCCTACTTCCACTTTTACTTCACTACATATTTTAGATAAGTTCAATACTTTTACTTCAAAGCATTTTTTATGTGCTGTATTGTTACTCATTACAATTATAAAAATGTTACAGATGATTCCAAACCCACATTATCACTAAAGTCAAAGCGATAGATGTTTTGATAAACAAAGCTCCTCATCAAAATGAAGAAATCAAGCTGATCTTATAAGAATATATTTGTTCTGCAAACTTTTGACTGCCTTCTGTAATAACTAACACAGTACTGTACTTTTACTTTCAGTACTTGAGCACTACATTTAAGAATAAACTTATTGCAATATTTAAGTAAAAAAAAAAATTCTATACTAGTACTTTCACTTAAGTGTGGAGCTTAAAGAAAACTTCAACTTCTACTCACTTGACTTTTTTAATAGAGCACTTGTACTTTTTTTACTCAAGTCTGGGTCTTTAGTAATTTATACATGTCTACACATCATTAAACAAAAATATTTACAGATTTAGTTCCTGAGTTTACTTTTAAACCATCAGCTCAGTGTAGAAAATAAAAAATTCAGTCAGGCTCACAGACATGGCTGATAACAGCACTTAACATATACATACATGCAGAAAGGCTTTTTAAAGTGTTAATATAATTATCTTTACATGCAAATTTCATTAAAAGATAAACATAAATAACTAAGCAGCTTAGCGTTGCCACCCGTCTCGTAAAAATACGGAAGTTTTTAATTAAATACCTACTGGGAGATCAATGGGCACTGTATTTCTCACAAATATAAACATTTTAGAACAAAATACACAGACAACTGTAAAAAAAAATGTAATCTAAGAAATTATTTTGTTTTTTATATGTTTTTTGTATTTTGTGTCAAAATAGTTATATTTTTGAGGAATACAGTGTCCAGTGATCATTACATAAAATATTATGAGTGGATTTTAACTGTTTGGATGACCTTACTTTCTTTTCATAAGTCATAAGAAAGGTGTCATGTTCAATTTAAGTAAAAATGACCGCATGGCTCAAAGAGTGTCCCTATAGTTATGCACATAAAAATTATGTTCTCAATTTATTTATCTAAACATTTGTTGTAGCACACAACAATAATTAATATATTTAATTAATTGCACTTTATAAGAGAAAGTGTTAATTGTTAATAAAGCATTTTAAGCTGTAAGTTTGACCAATTGCTTTTTTGATTACCCCTTCAATAAAAACACCAGCACAAAATAAAACTACTACTGCTGCGGGTGCCCCGCCCACAGGTGTTGGTGGTGGGCGTCCCTTATTTTAAATTCTAAAAGGTGGCAAAACAGCTAAAACAGCTATAAACCCTAACTGTAGCGTCCCCAGTTATAACGTCCTAACACTGTATTAAAACAAACCTGTGTGTGTACATGTGTGTACTGTAGTGGACATCGGTAGGGAATAGAATGCTAACCTCCAAAAATGCTGCAGCCGAGCCAAAACAAAGCAGCAATAATCAGCCTGCGTCTCAAAACTCCCACAACACAACTCTCACTGCACACAGAGAGAGCCTGACATCAGCCACACACACACACACACACACACACAAAAAACAACAGGTCCAGTGGTCCAATCACTCCACTAATGAGAGCAATTATTGCAGATAAGGCATGCAGTAACGATGAGGGAAGAGGGAGCAAGTGAAGTAGAGCCTGGAGAAGTGCAAAAAAGGTTTAGGTTTAAGGTCCAAAAAAAAAAAAAACTTTAGCCTCTCTCTCCCTCTCTTTTTCAGTGAAAGAAGGCAATTAAACCACACCAAAAAGTAAAACATTGTAAATATATTACTATATATCATCATAGTCATCATATATCATCATACATACTCTCGAATCTCTGCAAAAGATACAGGGGTTGGACAATGAAACTGAAACATCTGGTTTTAGACCACAATAATTTATTGTCCCTACGGACAGTTCTGGTGGAAACAGGAGAGTTGAGGTGCACATTGAATTCTGGCGTGATTTGATCAGCAGTGGTTTTATGTTGTTTGGATACAATCCGGGTTTGCACCCGAACATCCCATTCAGACTGCTTTCTCTTACAGCGTCCACAGTTAATCCTGTTGGATGTGGTTGGTCCTTCTTGGTGGTATGCTGACATTACCCTGGATACCGTGATACCGCTCTTGATACATCACAAAGACTTGTTGTCTTGGTCACAGATGCATCAGCAAGACGTGCACCAACAATCTGTCCTCTTTTGAACTCTGGTATGTCACCCATAATGTTGTGTGCATTGCAATATTTAGAGGAAAACTGTGCTCTTACCCTGATAATTGAACCTTCAGACTCTGCTCTTACTGGTGCAATGTGCAATTAATTAAAATTTGGCCACCAGAATGCACCTCACTCTGACAACACACACTCGCAACATGATCACCTAACACTGCACACGGCACTTCACCGGAATATTGATTTCACCTGTGCACCTCAGTGTATATACACCTTCAATACACACACACTTGTTGCTGAGTACTGTTCAGTTCATCATGCTTTACAAAACAGTATTTTCCTAGCCCTTAATTGCCTTTTTGATTAAGACATTTTTTCTGTATTCATCGACTGATTTTTTTGTGTTCAAACCCTGGACTGTTATTCATTTCATGGTATGTTTTCTTCCTATGACTCATGTTTTTGTTATTAACCCTACACATTTTGACTACTTTTTGTATAACCCAATTTTTCGCAAAGTGGTTTAAAAGGTTTCGTGAGGACTTTTACCAAGAACGAACTGAATAAAATTCATATAAAGATGATGGTGAATAAAGCCTGTTTTTATTTGATTTCTGTTCCTAAACTTTACTTTTTCTCTCAGAATGACAAGCCGTAAAAATAAAAAAAATATTTGTATGTAAAATAAAAAAAAATACTACTCAACTGTCTCTCTCTCTTTTTCTTTCAGTCATGAAGAAGAAAAAAGAGATGAACGAGAAGAGGAATCCATTATAACTCTGAATCCCGGTCCAGCAGTGTGTTTACAGTCTACAGTCACCAGAGGAATTGGACCAGATTTTACACTTGTCATGTTGAAGATGTTCGGTGGGCTTTCCCACGATCAAATGATCTCTCCCACTCTCTCTCTCTCTCTCTCTCTGTATCTCTCTCTCTGAGCTTGTTGTTCTCTGCCTTCTCTCTTTCTCTTCTCCATTCATTCGTTTCAGCTTTCATGTCAGCACGCTCCTGCCAAGAATCACTTTTTCTCGCTATGATCACGGGACAGGCTGAAGGATTTACAGCCTCTAAGACTGCGCCTTTGTTTAGGAGCCCGTGGCTCGTGTGTAAACGTCATGGTGTTTGCATGTTGATCTTAATCTTTTGAGTCTTTCCCTTTTCTATATTGTTCAGTTCACTTATTTCAATTGTCCACTTTGCCTAAATGACAACTAGCAATCTTTATATAAATTTATTGATGAAATTAATATTCATAATGAAACTTTTGCTTTGTTACTATGTTTGTCTCTGTGGAAGACATTGTTGAACGTCATTTGTCTGACTAAACTGTGTGTAGAATTAGCTATTCGATCTTACATCACTTGTATCAACATTTAATTATTTATTTATTCTTTTTTCTTTTAAATCAAAATAGCCCTTCCAACAAATAAGCATAAATAACAATTTGCCCATTTTAGGAGAAATTCTTTTATTATTTTATTATTTTTTTTTTATTATTATTATTTTTTTTTTTATTTCATTTTATTTCAGATGTATCTAAAAAATGTTTGATATATCATTATTGGTTTAAAGGGATTAAAAGCTAATTAATTTGCAGGCATGTTAAAAAAAATGTAAAGGGAACTTGTGAACTAATGCTGTCTTCAAGTCATGCCTCAAATAATGTATTTATTTTATGAGTGCACACGAATGCAACCACAAACTAGTATTCACCAGTGTAATATGTATGTTTTTTTTATTCATGATTAAAATAGCATTGCTGAGGTACAGATATGATTAAAATAGCACTACTGACGTAAATTCATTTTTAAAATTGCACTACTAAGGTATTTTTATGATTGGACTTGCAGTGGTGAGATACATTCATGATTAATAGCACAGCTGAGGTAAATTAATGGGTAAATTAGCAGTGCTTAAGGAAATTTATGAGAAAAATAGAAAATTAGAACTGCTGAGATAACTGTATGGTTAAAATAGCATTGTTAAAGTAAATCTATGGTTAGATTATGAACTGTTGGGATAAATTAATCATTAAAAAACATTTATGAGCAAAATATAACTTCTGTGATAAATTAATGATTGAAATAGCATTGCTGAAGTAAATTCATGATTAGAATATGAACTGCTGAGATACATGTATGCTTAAAATAGCATTGCTGAAGTAAATTTATGAACAAAATATGAACTTTTGGGACATATTCCTGGTTAAAATAACAGTGATGAGGTATGTATATGAGCAAAATAGAACTGCTATGATACATTCATGATTAAAATAGCAGTGCTGAAGTAAATTTATGATCAAATTAAAAAAATAGAACTGCTGAGATGAATTCATGATTATGATAACAGTGCTGAAGTAAATTTCTACTATTACGACTCCGGAAGAAATGTTGTCAGTTGCACGATTTAATGTTTTAACATATTTAGCAAAAACAAAGATACATATATGAAGAGGTTATAATGAAACAGTCTTCTAGTAGAGTCTTTGGCGTAGGCCCCGTCATCAGCCCAGGACTTGATACATCTGGGCTCTGCAGATCCTGTCGTACATTGGAGACAGGGGCGGAGCCAACCCCCGGGCAACCAAACGGGACCAACCTGGAGGCGGTGGGGAAGGAGGAGGGTAAGAACGACCATCAGCGTCTGAAAGGCAGCAAAGGTACTGAATGAGTGATCTTATTTAAAGGCAGAAGGAACAGCTGATTGGATAGGTAATTAGGTGACGTAGCATTGGAGTCTTTAGTAGAACTTTCGCTGCGCTTTCATTTATGATCAAATAAAAAAACAGAACTGTTGAAATGAATTCATGGTTAAAATAGCAGTGCTGAAGTAAATTTATGATTAGAATAGCACTACTGAGGTAAATGTGTAGGTGTTTTTTTTCTCCTGGGACATTTATTTTTTTTTTCTTTATTGTAGCTTTCTATTTTTTCGTTTTTAAGAAGCAAGATAAGAAAACATCCAGGATATTAGATTTATTTCATTGTTAAAAAGTAGCACAATAAATAAACCTGTAAACAAAATGCATATTCAGTAATCTGCATTCAGCAACTTGTTTTAAATAGTTTTCATTTAGTATTTTTGGTGCCTTTCTATTATTAATATTAAATAGCTCATTTTTCATCAGAATAAGAACCGTGTAAAAAAAATCACTAAAATCCCAGCAGTGTCATCATTTTTATGATGAGTGTAAAAACTTCCAACCACAGCTGTAAGAATCATTAGTCCAGATGTGTAAAATGACTGTAGCTACAGTTTAAACTCTGTTCAATACCAGCAATAGAAAAGTTTTAACCACAGCAGAAATAAAACTGGAGTTAGAAAGGGAGCGGTGGAGATGATCACTGAACAGAATCTCATATGGACATGACGAGATGATTTCTCACCCTCTCCCACACGTCTGTAGAGCCGTGAGACTGCAGAGGTCATCACCACAGACAGGTTCGGCCATTCTGTACATTCTGGAGAGCACGTCTAGTGCATGTTAATACAGTATTTTATTTTAAATCATTTTTAAATCATGTTTTGTTGGAGTGTGGAGGACATAATACATATTTTTGACTTCTTCATTCGGCATTCACACAGTGTAGACTGTGCTGCTACACACACACACACATGAAACATCCAAATAAGAAAAAAACAGCCTATTAGAAAAGTTGGATGAGTCCAATAGTGATTGATGTGAGACCATGTGCTACGTGCTGTAGGTCCTGTTGTTCACCACAGAAAACACTAAATAAAAGCAGTAAAGTGTTAAAATTACTGTATATTTTTACAATCTTACTAAAATGTAAGTCTCATTTTAAAGAAACCATTTAATTATTGTAAGAGAAATATAATGTACTTTTTTAAACATATTTTTCTCACCGGATTATAAGGTGCACTATCAATAAACATCTATTTTCTGGTTTATTTCCATACATAAGGTGCAACAGATTATAATTTGCATTATGTGACACTAGTAAGGAATATAGGGGTGTCGCGAGTGTTCTCAAGCCTCACGCTTTGAGCGTGTGACACACGTACCTCAGCGAGTTCACACGCCACACATGGTATTTCTCACGCTTGCCAATCCATCGGCTGTATATTATAATGTGCTCTCGTTGAGCCAATCAGAATATAGATCGCTCTGTTGTTAGGCAGACCTAGTCAAAGAGGGTGGAGTTTCAGCCAGAGTGTCAGGAGCGAAGAACTGTCCGGTTCGAAAGTTCTGAAACACACGTCGGTGAACAACTGAAGGAGAACGGCGGCAACCCCGCCCACGTTGAACAACTGAAGAAGAACTGCGCGCATCCAAGGTCCCCCTCCCCACCCCCCTTGGTACAACTGAAGAAGAAATGCGTGTCCCAACCACCACCAACCCCACCCCCCCCAAACTTAAAAACTTTAGAGCCCTGCGTGTCGCCATGTTTTTATTCTAATTCAGCAGATATCTAAAGCTACCTGTAAAGCTAACTTAAGTAAACAAAACTGTAATTCTTAAAAAAAAAAACATTTTCAGATGAGTTAAACATGTCAAACGAGCACTGGATGTTAATCTACACAGATTTCTCTCCAAAAAACTGTTTATTTAGGTGAGTAAAGCACTTTTGTTTATTTACAGTAAGCTTACATTTCCACATTTCTACTAAAGCTGGAGCATTAGCATTAGCAGTTAACCGCTATCGATTAGCGGCTAATGCCGCCCGACAGAGCTACACTGAGGAACCCTGAGTGTTCTGGTAAACCTGGGCGATATTAGCTAGCAGTTCATCGCACATAGCTTTTTTTAAGACGATAAACACACAGACTACAGTCTGATATACTGTACTCTGAATAGTAAAAGAGCTAGCCAAGCAGTTAGCGGCTAATGCTAATACTTCTGGAGAACTAAACTGAAACTCCTGCATAACACTGCACTTCAGAGGAGTGGCTTTACTGCTCCTTACCACCTGACTAGAAAAATTCATACATAAGGTCTACGATAAATGCACCTTATAGTGTGAAAAATACAGTTATGTCTGCCAAACATTTCCTTTTGTTGCCATAAAATATTGTCACCTTTTTAAAATAAATGCCTACAAAATATTTTGCCAAATTTTACATACTGCATATTTCTCCCTTTTATAGTCACACTCTGCTCTGTTTTTCTCAACTGTGTGTACCTGTTGAACTTTCATCGTTTATCTCTTTATCACTGTGCTGAATGTCATACAAACACCTGTATAACATAAAGAGATTTCTCAGGAACTGTTTAAGAAGCTCATGTTCTTCTTTTTTCACTCAATCACTCCCTCACTCCCTCACTCACATACTTGATGTACCTGACACCCTGTTCTAGTGTAAAGCTATGAGTGTGTAGGTGTATATTGTATATAGAGGTCCATGGAGGTGCACTGACAGCAGAAAGATGTGTAGGAGTGTGATAAAAAACACACTGCAGAATGAAAACTGACTTTCGGTGTGTCAGTGTCATGTAAAGTTCTTGGAAGAAATCATAACTGTTTTTTTTTTTTGTTTTTTTTTTTAATGGGCCACTGTCTATTTGCCACCACCACCACTCCATTGGGGACCAAGAATTCTTAACTTCTTATATACAGCTCTGGAAAAAATAATTGACTACTTAAAAATGATGAGTTTCTTTGATTTTACCAAATTGAAAACCTCTGGAATATAATCAAGAGGAAGATGAATGATCACAAGCCATCAAACCAAGCTGAACTGCTTACATTTCTGCACCAGGGGTGGCATAAAGTTATCCAAAAGCAGTGTGTAAGACTGGTGGAGGAGAACATGCCAAGATGCATGAAAACTGTGATTAAAAAACAGGCTTATTCCATCAAATATTGAATTCTGAACTCTTAAAACTTTATGAATATGAACTTGTTTTCTTTGCATTATTTGAGGTCTGAAAGCTCTGCATCTTTTTTTTTTATTTGAGCCATTTCTCATTTTCTGCAAATAAATGCACTAAATGACAACATTTTTATTTGGAATTTGAAAGAAATGTTGTCTGTAGTTTATAGAATAAAATAACAATGTTAGTTTTACTCAAACATAAACCTATAAATAGCAAAATCAGAGAAACTGAAGTTATCTCTTAATTTTTTTCAGATCTGTAATATAAGAACATTTTAGTTCCGCTTTTCAGCATTCCAGAGAAACATGGAAGAGAAGTTTCAGGAATCCTCGTCGTTTATCTTATATCCCTGCTTATTTATAGGCACTCTAATCAGCGTAATACAGCATGGAGAAAGGTTGTTGGGATTGTTGGGGTCTCTGGTTGTTGTTTTTTTAATATTAATATATAATTTAATTGGAAAAGTTTGCTTTTGATAACCTATATGCTGCTCACTACTGTTTCCCAGACAGAAATTAAGGCTAGTCCTAGACTAAATTTTCCTTTAACAGGAAATTAACAGGAACTTCCCCATAGTGACTCAAATCTCCTTAACCAAATGCTGCTCATCTTTTTTTGTACTAAGTGCAATATCACCAAAAGCCTCTAAAGTATTCACTTTCATTACTCAGGTAGAAGTAATAATGGCTATAATGTAATATAATTAAAATGTTAATGTTGATACATTTGGGATGCACTAGGCTACATGATACAGTCCCATATATGTGAATTTGAACAAGAATGAATTTTAGTACAATTTAAATATATTAAAGAAGCTTAGTTTGGACATTTAGAGAGCTCAAGATCTTTTGAGTTACATGACGTGTGCAGGTGTGATGGATCGTATAAACCAATAGGG
This sequence comes from Astyanax mexicanus, assembly GCF_023375975.1. Classification (NCBI taxonomy): domain Eukaryota; kingdom Metazoa; phylum Chordata; class Actinopteri; order Characiformes; family Acestrorhamphidae; genus Astyanax; species Astyanax mexicanus. The sequence goes on along the minus strand of NC_064430.1, from coordinate 12,349,782 downwards.
TGTCGGAATGCTATATCTTTATATTTCTCAGCCAACCACAATCAAATTCACTTTATCTGGATGGAGAGATTTATCTGCATAGGTTTTTTTGTTTGTTTGTTTGTTTATAATGATGAGAAGCTGGAATGAAAATAAGCTGAAATGAAATAGGATTAATGAGGCTATTTTTTAAATGTAAGAAATAAAAAGTTCAGAACATTGTGTAGAAACTTAAGTATTAGAAGTGAAGAGCTGTCCAAAAAAAGAATTACTCCAGTAAAGTGTAGAGTAAATTTCTACTTAAGTAAGGAAGCAAAGTATTTGTACTTCATTAATTGACATCTCTAAATATCCCAATGTCCTCCATTATGCCCATTTATGTTTTGGTTGTAAGAAACCTTGGTACCACTTTAAAATAAGACTACCCTTATAAAGGTCTTATAAATGGTTTACAAATTAGATTATTAAGTATTATTGATTAGGTTGTAAATGCCTTAAAACCATTAATAAGCAGTTACAACACATCAACTGAAAAGACAACAGTGATCCGTTGTTTGCTCAGCCATTTAATTCAACTTAGTCATTTAATTTATAGTTAATAGATAAACATACTTACAAATATATTAAATTTAATTTAATGCTGATTGATGGAAAACACAAAGTAAAATTAGTATGTAGAAAGATCTGAGGTTTGACAGTAGAAATGAGTGTGGAATCACTACTTTGCCATTTTTTAACTCACTGTTGTCATTTCTATCCATGTTGTTATTTATTTATTAACTGCTTATTAATGAGTTTTAAAGTATTTGCAACTTAATTAATAAACATTCATAATCTCATTTATAAACCATTCATAAACCCTATATAAAGGTAGTCTTATTTTAAAGTGTTACCGAAAAGTTTAACTCTCAACTGCGCTCTAGTGGAAGTACTGTTTAATGTCCATGCAAATATAAGGGTTGTGTAGAAGTATGTGGCAGTGACGGTTACAGTGTTCGAAACGGGCGTATTTATTTTGGGAGAATAAATGAGCCTTAAGACAACAGCACAGAACTTCCTGGTATAATTCCAGTATTAAGACAGGTGTCCCTCATGCAAACATGTACTTGTCTTCTGAGTCATTTTAAAAAGAGAGAGAGAGAGAGAGAGAGAGGGACAGGTACACCTCACTCGGCTGTCATAATGTTCTTTTGTTCTTCTGAGCTGGAGCAGGAGTCGTGCCAGGTATGAATGAAGGCAGAATAGGGCTATTGTTTTCACCCAAAACAGTGACACTGATCCACATTCTCACCCTCTCTTTCTCTTTCTGTTTGTCTCTCTTTTTCTTTCTCTCTTTCTTTCTCTCTCTCTCTCTCTCTCTCTCATTCCAGTAACACAAATGGACAGTAATACATGCAGACCTCATCATGTGCAGGAGAAGGAATCTCTCATCTTGCGTGCTCTTGCGGCAACCCGATAGCCGTGGAGCGCGAAGGCCGTGTTTTTGCTCCTGATTAGATTTATCACCCAACAATGGGCTGTTTTGAAATGGAAATATACAAGAAAAGCATGATCCAATTTAATCCAATATCTGCAACCCATTGTTTTTGTGGAAAAAAACACAAAAATCTCAGTTTGTGGGCAAATTCTTTCATTTATTACAGTCAAGAAGAAAAAAGAACATTTGATAACCCTTCAGTAGGCCTTATTCTACATGGAATATCAGTGTATGATGAATGTTGTTGATGACCAAATCAAATCAAATAAAATCAAATCAGATTTATTGTCACATCACAGAGTATACAGGTGTACAGGTGAGTGAAAAACGTGGGTGCAAGTTCCCATAGTGTGCAAATAACAATATGAAAAAAGTGGATTAAAGTATACTAAGCATTATTAGCTATAGTGCACTAAAGTGTACCTGTAGCCACATTATTAATCAGTATATTTAAAGAGTGCTAAAATGGAACAACTTTTTTGTACTCATTATGCTTTAATTGTATAAAAATAGTACAAAAGTTATACTTAAATTGGGCTGATTGTGCTTAAATTAATACTTAAATTAAAGTGTACTTAACTGTACTAAAATGGAACTATTTTTAAATATACTTCAGTAACATTTAAACATACCACTTTATATATGTTACCTCATATTTTTAATATGCTTACAGTAAAATTATTATAAATGTAATGAGTATTACTACTGTATCACTATTATACACTTAGTATATGTAAAATGTACTAAGAATGTATGTTAAATGTATTTACATTAGAGTACAAATATCTGTTTCTAAGTATCTAAGTATATTTACAGCATACTTAGACATTTCTCAATATGTTTTAAGTACAATTAAGTATATTTTTTTCTCTTGAAAAGACAAAAAAATATGCAGAGCTTTTAAGAGTTCAGATATTAATATTTGGTGGAATAACCCTGGTTTTTAATTACAGTTTTCATGCATCTTGGCATGTTTTCCTCCACCAGTCTTACACACTGCTTTTGGATAACTTTATGCCTATACTCCTGGTGAAAGAATTCAAGCAGTTCAGTTTGGTTTGATGGCTTGTGATCATCCATCTTCCTCTTGATTTTATTACAGAGGTTTTCAATTTGCTAAAATCAAAGAAACCCTTCTTTTTTAAGTGGTCGTTTTTGGCTTTGTAGGCGGGTGTCAGGGTTTTGAATCTGATGCAGCAGCAACAGGAAGCCAGTGGAGGAAATGCAGTAAAGGAGTCACATGACTGAAATTCAGAAGATTGAGGACGAGACGTGCTGCCGCTGATTCTGAACGAGTTGCAGGCGTTTGGTGGCTCGCAGTGGAAGACCAGCCAGTAGAGAGTTGCAGGAGTCAAGTCTTGAGATGACAAGTAGATACCCGTAGGTACCAGCAGCCAATAGAAAAGAAGTTGTCATTGACACTAGACTAAATTCAGCCTTAAATTGATTTAACTTAAAGACCTAATTAATTTTAATTCAATCAAATGTGGAGTTTACAGTGCATTAAAATTGTATTTTTTTATTGTAAGTTATGCATCATCAGTAATCGACTTCCCCAATGCTGTTGATGACAGATCTGAAAACAGGATTAATGTAACCGAGGTGTAAGCTGGTGAGGAATCTTCACGTGAAAAACAAATGGCACGTCTCCTGATGTACATTTTGGCAAGAAGCCAAATTGTTGTCACCACAGGTATGACAGAAGCGGGAATATGATCTGTATGTTCATCCAATGGCAATTGAAGCATACAGTGTAAACACTGCTTGACGTGCTGATGGGTGAGCTGTTCAGCACTGTTTGAGTTGAGCCAATTGTTCAGGGTCAAACAGGCTTAACCTCCTGAGACCTGGACTTTCGCTTGGTGTGTATTTTTAATTTCTCCTATGAAAACGTCTTTGTACAGGAAGCTGTTTTTGTATGGGGACATAAGTTTATTTTTTATTTTAGCTTTCTATTATTGATAAAAAAATATAAAGGAATTTAATATCCTTATATGAGGATGCAGGGTCTCAAAAGGGAAAAAAACTGGTCAATAGAGAATACAATGATACTAAATGATAAAGTACTTATAGGCTGGAAATATACTTGCTGTTTGGCCATGTGTTTGAGTAGATAACAGGCTATAACATAACATAACATAACATAACATAACATAAAAGTTCAAATACTTGTCAGTGTGACTGGAGGTTTCTACTGGAGGCTTCCTTGTGGTCATCTTTGTCACACGGCCAGGCACTTATTTCCAGTCAAAAAAGGCCAGGCACCTGTATCTATGAATGGGGAGCAAAGATTACTCTAAACCTAAGGTCAAATTTCTGTTTCAAAAGCATATTTTTTAAAAAACTAATGAAATCTTATAGAAACATTATGCACAAAATAATGCACAAAAATTGCAGCTTGTGCATCTCCACACTGAGGTTCCCCACTAGCGCTCCACTGGAATCGTATAAAAAAAGGAAAAATAAATAAACAATTTGTATTTGTATATCACATTCCGTATTAGTTGATTTGGCTAAAATATTATTTCACAATATTTAAAGACATATTCACAATACACAATATTTAACATAAAGATTTTACACAGAGGCAAAATGCATTAAAAGTTTCAGATTCTTAAAAGCATGTTCTCCTCCACCAGTCTTACGCACTGCTTTTGTATAACTTTATGCCACTCCTGGTACAAAAAAGGAAAAAAAGTATTCCATAAATAAAAAACAGTCTCTTTATTTATAACATCTATGAAAATAACTGTTATTGACAGGAAGCCATGCTTTCAATGCTGGGCTAGCAATGTGGTAAGCAAGCAAGTTTAACCTGCACATTTACCTACAGTCTATGGAAAAGTACAGTATAGTGTCTACAGGATAACAAGTGACTTACTAAGTGTGTGTGTGTATGTGTCTGAATGTGTGTGTATTACAGCACTGAGGCTAAAATGTTTGTTGTTATTGCATTAACCTGGAGCAGCTGTGATAGCAGGATGAGTGGTTGTGGTTTGAGGGTATGGCCTGAATCCCAGTCTGCACACATACACACACACACACACTCATACTCTTTGTAAAACACACACACACCTACCTATGAACTTGAATATAAAAAATACACATATATAAGAAATTATTGTACTGTAGGAACAAAACCTCTAAATGAGTACTAAAGTAGAGCTAGTATAGCTTTATAAATAATGTATAATTTCACTGGTCATGATCATTGGAACGCTGATATTTCATGCCACTTTGCCAGCAGCAGGCCAGCCAGTATTTAACCTCACTTAAAAAAATAATATCTCACAGCTTATGCAGGTTTGTGCATTCCCACGCTTCACAGTAAAAAATGGTAACTTACTCTTACAGCCTACAACACAGGGGCTGGGCATTCAACCATTAGATACAATTTATCTGTAAACCCAATTTTCCCAAAAAATTGAGTATTATCGGCCTGTAGCCTGCTGCTAACCCCGGCTAGCACTGCTGAAGCAGCATTAGCATTACCCATTATTCTTGGCTAGCCTTAGCGGAAATCTGCAAATCTAAGCTTGCTGTAAATAAACAGAAGCGCTGTGTAGAGAAAAAGAGAAAACTGTGTAGATTAACATCCAGTACTCATTTGACTTTAAAATAAAATGTTTTTGGTTTACTTAAATTAGCTTTACATTTCTCCCGCCAGACCTGCTGAATTAGAAGGAAAACATGGCGATACCACTGTTCCTTATCATTGTTGCATAGTGTGCATTACAATTCAGTGCGCCTTATGTATGAAAATAGACTAGAAAATAGACATTTATTGATAGTGTGACTCATAATCTGGTGCACCTTATAGTGCAAAAAATACATGAATTATCAATTTTTTGTGTTTACCTAAAAAATATGGGTTCCTCCTGGTGAAAGACTTCTAGTGTGCAATTGGTGATTTGTGCAATTGTGTTGCTGATCAGTCGTTAAGTGTGCAAGTCTCAATAGCTAAAAGATTACCAATTACAGGTTGTGTAGCATTAAATAAACAACAACCTCATGTCTCTAAAAGTCCTGTAGTTTGACTTGAAGTCACATTATTACGGTTAGGCTTATACTAAGGCAACTAAACTAACCTTACCTACAGACTTCCAAGAACATCTTCCTACAGAAAAATGTTTCTAGAAAGCTCCGTGGCCCACATGCAGCCTACCATGTGAAATCGTTGTACAGTATTTCTGTTTTGAATTAAAACCGGCCCAACTGTAGTAACGTCATTCTCATTCAGATGAACTCTGAACACCGTCATTCCACAGAAGTAGGTGGGCAGGACGAAAGTAGTAAGTGTGGGCCAGAACTGGGCCGTGACCCTTTTGCTATCTGGGAAGTACCATATGTAGAATACGCTGGAATCAAGCATAACATTATGACTACCTTTTTGTTTTTACACCTATTGTCCATTTTTCAGATTAACTGAGATTTCAGATTAAATCTCTATTTCTCTGCATATTGTCACTGTCCAATGAAAAACAAGCATCTCCATTTTACTACATAATTTGTAATTCTTTATTTTTCCAGTGTGTATTTCCAAGAATTGACATTCACAATGTACAATTTTTTCAAATATACAGAACAAAGAACTATTAACACAGAGGATTCCTTAAATTACTGTGCAATAAAAATGAAATAAAACCAATATGGAAAGAAATAAAACATTTGTGTTCTGGGTAGTAGTTTATTCGGTTTGTATTTCAATGAAATCTTCTTCATGCAAATTGTCCATTTTGACCATAGTGTTGCAAATGTTGACATCTGCAGCTTAATAGCAAATGTATTTTTTTTATTACATATATTTCATTGAATATATTCATTGATTCTTCTATTACTGGGGGATCAGGTATACGCCATCTCCTTGTTATGGCTTTTTTTTTTTACAGTTTACTGCATAATTTGAACAGAGAAACTGTCCTTTACACTGTGCCAACAGTTCTTGATGAATGGACCAATAGAAACAACTTGAAATGACCAGAAATGAATTCTTTTACCTCTTTTATTGAAAGTTTAGAATGTTTTTTTTCTCTCTTTTGTTGCTGTTTGGGAGATACTTGTTTTTCATTGGACAGCAACAATATTTTATTATCCCACTTTTACCTTCCTGACCTTTTTAGTGGTCAGCACTCCACAGGACCACCAGAGAGCATCTATTATTTAAACGGTGGATCATTCTTATTCTGAAAAAGCATTGCAGTGACAGTAGGTGACAAGGTGTTAGCTTGTTAGTGTTAGTGTGTGTTGTGCTGGTACAAGTGGATCAGAGACAGCAGTGCTGCTGGAGTTTTTAAACCCTTCAGTCACTCAGTCTCTGTGTAAACTGTATATGATTACACACAGCAGACACAGACTGACTCTCTCAGAAATCAACCTGTCGTCTCCGCTATAGCTCATGTCTATTGGTCTCTGAGAGAGCTATGTGTTCTGGCTAATCCCACATAATAGAGCTCCATTGTAGACAAGCGATCCTTTATAATGAGCTAAATTAACTGTGTTTTCTTCTCAGTAGCCTTAGTCTGGCAGCCCACAAAGCAGTGGACTCGCCCTCGCCCACGAGCCATGAATCACCGCTAATCGCACGCAGGCTAGCAGATTAGCCGCTCTGAAAAACTGGCTAATCTCCTCTTCTCACACCCAGTCTTCCAGCAGCCACTGGCAGAGCCCATGCTTTCAGACTGCACCTTGAGAACGTCTCGCGCAGGTTTAAAGCGTCTGATTCAGGAATAAACGTCTCAATACATCCAACATCCACTTTCCCCATGTGTTGTTGATAACTCTTGTGCTTGTGAGCAGCTTGATCTTCTCTAATCTGGTCAGAACACCCCTAGTGCTGGAAACGCTGAACAAAAACACTTCCAGAGTATTTTTATGAATGTGATGAGGACCAGGCCGAAAAGCTGCCTCGCAAAACACAACAGGAGCTGTGGTGGCCATTTAAATTTCATTAGTTTCACATTAGGATTTATGAGTGTGCAAACTCTACATAAGGAATTGTTTTAAAAAAAAAAAAGGAAGCATCCAAGAGATCATTTCAGAATCTCATCTTAAAAATGTAAACTCATACACCCATAAAACAACCATAAAAAAGTTAGTGGTGAAAGTTAGAAGGTGGAAAAAAGGCTATGACCTAGGGACTACACATTCCCAAAGAAATGCATTAGCATTACCTGCTAACCGTGACTAGCTTTAGTGGAAATCTGCAAAATATAAGCTTCCTGTAAATAAACAGAAGCGATTTACTCTCACAAATAAACAGTTTTCAGAAGAGAAATCTGTGTAGGTTAGCATCCAACGCTCGTTTGACAAAAAAAATAATTAGAAGAAAGGCATGGTGACACCCCTGTTCCTTACTAGTGCTGCATAATGTGCCTAATCCACTCCGCTTTGTGTGTAGACCAGAAAATAGACGTTTATTGATAGATATTAACCTATGCACAATACTGTATATTTCCAGAGAAAGTTCTAAGAATGTTTAGCAACAACAAAAACAAAAAATAAATAAAAAAACAAGTAAATAAAGAGAGACAATTAATTTCTCCCAAAAACAAGAAATGAGTGGAATGTTTTTGTTTTTTCACCTAGTTTGTCAATCCAGACAAAAGCATTTAAATTGTATAATCAAAATTCCTTAAAAAAAAGCCCTTTACATTAACATACATTAAAAAATAACTATTTTTTCTGACAATATATTGTCTCAATTAAAATAAATGAAATTATTGAAATTTTAAGATAATTTTATTCTGTTCATAATTATATTGCTGTTATTATGATAACATTAAAGCATAATAATGCAAATGTGCAAATTTAAAAAGTAATGATTAAATAATAAATTAAGACTGTTTAAAAACATCAAATAAAAATGCTCTTAGAACAGCCAAAAAACTTGACCAAAAAATTGTAAAAAATAAAAATAAATAAAATTTAATTGTTGACTAATAATCGTTAGTTTGGTTTTAGTAATTTAATAATTAAGTTTTGCAGATAGAAACACAATGGGGACGCAGTCTGCCATAATGGAGCCTATTGTGTTTCTGTCCCTAAAACTTTATTACTAAATTACTAAAACTAAACTAATAAAGAGTAGACACTGAAATTTGGATTTTTTGAGTTTTTTGACAATTTTTTTGTAATCACACACCATTAAATTGACTAATCGATTTTATTGACTAATCACATTATTGCGTACACAAACACATAGTTAACAGCAAGTACATGTCAGTACAGTGTCAGTCAAAGTGATCTAGTCACATGATGAGTATTACAGTAACTATTTTATTTGATTATGTATTGTGACAGAATTACAGTATATTATTAATTATTCTAAATAAATAAAGCTGATGAAGGCAGATGGTTTCTCATAAAAGAGTTGCATCACTTGAGCTGAAGTGATTGACATCTTGGCTCTGCTGAGGCACAGACCAGGCTGAACTTCATGCTCTACTATATGACATGTGGGGGCAACGGCCAGGAGAAAGTCTGACAAGCTGATTTAGGATCTTAGTTTTGGAGGTTGTAATGATGGTGTATGTACAAATTTGATGATATATATATATATATATATATATATATATATATATATATATATATATATATATATATATATATATATATATATACACCATACATTATACAGTGCTGTGGTAGAGTGTTTACATACATTACTTATCAAGGACACGCTTATATGGGGTGGATATGAATGTAATCTATTTATCTATCTAATTTTGGAGGGTCTGGAAACCATTGCATTTCTTTTTACATAAAGTATAACTCATCATCTGTCCCTTGAAGATGACAGATAATTAAATAAAAAATAAATAAGTAAATAACTGAAATAAAATTTATTTCTCACAAAAAAGAGAAAAGTGGTATGTATACAGCTCTGAGAAAAAATAGAAGACCAGTTTCTGAATCAGTTTATCTGATTTTGCTATTTATAGGTTTATGTTTGAGTAAAATGAACATTGTTGTTTTATTCTATAAAACGGACAACGTTTCTCCCAAATTCTAAATAAAAATATAGTCATTTATAACATTTATTTGCAGAAAATAAGAAATGGCTGAAATATTAAAAAAGATGGAGAGCTTTCAGACCTCAAATAATGCAAAGAAAACAAGTTCATATTCATAAAGTTTGAAGACTTCAGAAATCAATATTCTTTTTTTTTTTTTTAAATGCAAAGAAAACAAATGTTTTTTTTTTTATCACAGTTTTTTATGCATCTTGGCTTGTTCTCCTCCACCAGTCTTACACACTGCTTTTGGATAACTTTATGCCACTCTTGATGCAAATATTCAAGCAGTTCAGTTTGGTTTGATGACTTGTGATCATCCATATTCCTCTTTATTATATTCCAGAGGTTTTCAATTTGGTAAAATCAAAGAAGGTCATCATTTTTAATTGGTATTTTTAAAAAAATGTTTTGTTAGGTTTATTTTTTTAAAAGACCATATCACACAATTAAGCACTCCAGACTAAACCATTTCAATTGTATAATCAAAATTACTTTAAAAACATAATATTCAAACATACATTTAAAAAATTTATTAAAAGAAATTAAATACATATTTGAGTCAATATAATTAAAAATAATTGCAATAAATTATATTATTGTAATTTTAAGATAATTTTATCCCACTCTCATAATGCTGACATTTTAGCATAATAATGCAAATTTTTGTGCACATATTTAAAAAGTAATGAACATTTAATTATTAAGAATATTTAGACATTGTAATAACAATTTAAAATGTAAAAAATAATATATATATATATATATATATATATATATATATATATATATATATATATATATATATATATATATATATATATACATTAAATAAACTAAATAACTAAACTTAAGTAAACTAAACATAAATAAAATAAATCTATTGTTTTAAACAAAGTTGATATACCAACTTCACATACAAGTTAATAGGCTTTAGTTATCAGGTAAACAAATAGGCAATATTGAGGTGAGCAAAATTTGACTAATTTTTTTTTTTATCACAAGTCATAATGCATAATAAACATGGCCATAATGGGATATGCATTTTAATAAATATTTATAGCCATGTTTATTATGTCTTATGATTGCATTATAATATATTACAAATGTGTTTATAGAGTCTAATAGAGATGACATTCATAGAAAGTGTTAGTGACTTAACTTCACACTAATATAAGGCATTTTGAAAGCTGTCTTTATAAAGAAATTAACTTGTACTTTATACATACTTTGCACATCTAATGTATGTTGCTATAAGTATGTATGAGTTATTTTTTAAGCTTCATTTTTTACATATTTGCCATTTTGGTATAAGGAGGTTTGCACTTTAACCTCCATTAAAAAGTGCTATGCTATAAATATTGTGCTATATATATATATATATATATATATATATATATATATATATATATATATATATATATATATATATATATATATATATATATACTATAGTAGCTACTATAACTTCATTAAATAAGAATTTCGTTACATGTTTATGTGTCTATCCACCCAGGTGTTTCAAGATTCTGCTAAAAGTGAAACGGGCGACTTTCTAAGAATTAACAAGACATTAAAGCGTGGCATGTGCCACGGCCCACTCTGAGTCAGCAGCCCAGGCCCAGAGCGCTCTGGAAGTCTGTGGAATTTCCACTGTATTCAGAATGATGACAGAACGCTCTGATTTTGAGTCAGATAGCGCTGAAGCTGCGTGTGTGTGGGTGTACGTAAAGGAACGTGTATGAATGTGTATGAAGGATACGCAGGTAATGCAATCAGCACAAAGCATGACTAATATTTAATAGACAGTGTGTTATTTTTGTGTGTGGGTGCGTTTTTTTTTTTCTTTTCTTTTTGCTCTTATATGCAAATATGTGCCTACCTATCAGTTCCTGTGAGCACAAGAATAGACAAGCACTTTTCTTGATCACTTGGCTCCTGACATAATGTATTTGCATCATTAATAGGCATGTTCCCCATCCCCATCCCTCACTCACCATCAGTGTGTAGCCTTTCACGACTGCACTGTAAACATTAAAAAAAAACTCCAACTTAAAATCATTAACTAGTACAACTTTATGGCTTGTTGGTTCTCTGCACTTACAAAATTAAGTTTTTAGACCTAACAAGTCTTAAATGTTAGATAACTTCATAGTTCTTTTATCACTATCTAATATTTTTTTAGTTGGCTAAACTTAATATATTTAGTCGAGGTAATTGAAAAATATATGTATGTATGTTGAAATTAGTTGCTAAAATTTTTAGTTAGAGAAACAAACTCAGAAGTGTTTGTTGTACATGTCAGACAGAAAACAGAAAAACACTACTAAACTAAACTTTTTTTAAATATAAAAAAAAATATTCATTGGTTTACCTTAACTCAAGTCAAGTCATCATTTTGCTTTGATTCAGTTAAGTTGTAAATATAGAAAATTTTAAGTTTCTTCAACTTTATTGAGTTAAACATTTTTAAAGTATTGTGGCCTTAAATAATTTAGTTTATTTAGTTTATGAACCCTACTGTTGAAAGAGCCTTGACATGAGTAGTTTAGTAAAAGTTGGTTGAAATCACATTTTTTCATTGGCTGAATAAGCATTTTTAAGTTTTCAGGTTGAAGTTCTCTGAACTCATTTTATTGAGCTGTACTGCCTGCGAAGTTCTCTCAACCTGACCAAAACACAAAATCACTTTTTTTTTTAGTGTGTTCAATTTTGATAATTTTACTTCATTTTTACACTCAAATGGAGGCTAAGGTCACGATAATGGTCTTTTTTTGGAAGTTATACTCAGAATAAAAGATTTTAACAGTTTTTTTTTTGTTAATTTACTTTATTATAGTCATTTTAAAGGAGAACTCTGGTGTAAAATTGACTTTTGGTGTAGTAAAACATGATAAAAAAGTACTTACCTTTGATAAATATCATACCTTCGTTCTCGCACAGCATTCCGACATCCGTTTGTCATAACACAAAAAAAAGTCTTGTGTAAAAAGTGCACAAGAAGCTTATTAAAAAAACACTGCTTACCTCCTATAACGTGAGCTTCAGCTCTGAGCGCCGCCATTACTCCTGGCTCTGGCTGCTATTTTATGCGGAGTCTATATTACAAACTTTGATTATGTTTTACTACACCAAAAAAACATTTTAAACCGAAGTTCTCCTTTAAGATAAAATGCAAGTGTAACAATGATAATACAATAACAAAACAATGTGTTTTACACCCTTTTAAAGAGCAATAAGTGTATAACCTTTAAGAATTGCCAGTATCTTGAATTGTTATATAATTGTTTAATATCCTAAATTAACAAAACATAAATCAAATGAAAAAGGTACACAAAACTTCTTCTAGTTAAATTCGAAAAAAATTGAGGCAAGCACAAATTATTAAAGTAATGTCTATATTATTTGATAATTCAATAAACAAATTACTATGACAGGCTCACTCTGGGGTCCACAAACAAATCCACTTAAACTAAACACAGTTTAAACAGTTTCCCTAAATCTACAGCATGTACTTTTGATTGCATCTTATCACAGATGGTACGTGACTCAAATCCAGAGGCTCTAAATAAGGGTTGAGATTTCCATCAATCCACAGCCCTAGATAAACAAGTTTACCTGGGAAGCGGAATTTCAATTTTATCATTATACACTAGTAAGTAAGTGCATAGTGCATAGAACTTAATTTCCCAGCATGCCAGAACTCTTTCTCTACGTGTCTCTTCCTCAGTCTGCCCTGATTTCCTGATTGCTTACACCTGTGTTCCCCTGTTTATATGTCCCTTGTCACAGTGTTTGTTGTGTATTTGATTTATTCCAGTCCTGTTTTCCTGTATTTTTTCTTCTGTTTCAGTCTAGGTTTTTTGTGTACTGATCTTTTTCTTTGTTTTCTTGTTTTATGTGTCAGCAAAATGCAAAATTAACGTTGCCATCCAGCATGTATGACCTATATTCAACCAGATATCTAGATGCCTATGTTGTGTTGATGGCCAGCTGGGTTGTAGGGAGTCTTAACACAACAATCAAAAACAAGTGTCATGGGGTGCTGTGTGGCCAAAAGTCCAGCATGTTGAGGACTGCCACTAAGATCGGGAAATCGCTGTCGCAATCAGCTGCCGGAGCCCTGAGAGAGCACAATTGGCTGTGCTCTCTCTCTGGGTGGGTAGATGGCACTCTTTCCTCTCATCCCTTCTAGGGTGATGTTGATCTGCACAAGGCGTCTGTGAGCTGATGTATTGCAACTGAGTCGCTGCGCTTTCCTCCGAACTGCAGCAGTTCGAAAAGAGGCGGTGGAGAAGGAGGCATGTGCTAGTCTTCACCCTCCTTGTAAATGGGGATATACAGCTGGTTAGCAGCTGAATGGGTGGAACAATTGGCCATGTAAATAAGGGAGGAAAATGGGAGAAAATTAGAAAAAAGATTAAAAAAAACAAGTGTCACATTTTTTAATGGAAATTAACTAAACTGAATAGAAAATCAGAAATCATTTGGGCCTTCTGTCAAGAATTAAGGGGTTTCCCACTGTCAATTTTTTTAAATGTTGTTTTAAATGTGTTTATTGGGATTTTTGTCCAGCCTAGCCATGTTTGCTACAAAAGCATGTACTGTACTGTATTTTGTGGGTGGAGCATAAGTAGGTCAGTTATACACAGAGCTTACAGGGTTTATAGGGTTAACTCTGAGCACAAAGACAACTGAAACCACAACTGAGAGATGCCAGAACTTAGCCGCAATCACACACTTACATGATGTCATCAGACAGGGACGATTACAGGTGGGCACAGGTGCGCTTAATTGTCTGCAAATTGTAACAACAAGCGAGTGTAACACACACACACACACACACACATACACACACATACTTTGACTCAATTGCCACTAATTTTTTTCTCTCTAACATACACACATTATATATATATATATATATATATATATATATATATATATATATATATATATATATACAGTATAAGTATGGCATGTACAGACAGAGACCCACATTCAACGTTTTATCTTTTTATCTGATTCTTTTTATTTGTTTATTTTTTCACAACCCTCTCTCTCTCTTTCTTTCTTATGCTCTATCTCTCTCACTCTTCTCACTCACACACTCTCAAACACACACACACACACACACACACACAGCATTCCAGCCAGACCACTGGATCACTTCAGACAAGCTTAAACAGGGTTTATCCCCCCGTCTGAGGTTCAGCGCTACAGTGCTACAGAAACAGTGCTGGAGAACCATGACAAACGTGCCAAAACCGGCCGGCCACCTCATCTCCAGTGTACCGGAGAGAGAGACACTCCAGCGTGGAGGATACAGCGAGCCCGAGGACGAGCAGACAGACGAGTCGGACCGGCTCGGAGCGTCTAGACTGCTGAATTACCCTCAGCAGGATTAGCCTTGTGTACATTTCTGTACATTATGCTCAATTATCTGCTCCATCAGGCTGCTATAGATAGCTGTGGACGTGGCTGCGTGACGAGGGGTGGGAGGCGTGTGTGAGCTCAAGTTAGAAGCAGTTTTTGTTGCAGATAAAGCTTCTCAGCGTTAAACAGAGCAGGAGTTTATTTAAAACGTCAGCATGAGCTCATCCCAAAAATGGCTGCTTTACCTCATAGGAAACTTCTATAGAAGCTTTACACTAAAAAAGCCATGAAAAAAAATTTGACAATATGTCTCTGTCTTCTGTAAAGTCCTCATCAGTATTACTCAGGCTATTGATGAAGTATTAATAAATCAACATGAAATCAGCTATGTCAAAATTTTCAACATAAACTTTAATTTATAGTAGGTGTGCCAGAAGTCTTGGGAAAGCAGTATGTAAACTGATCACAAAGTCTTACCTCAGGGTACACCTACACCTGTATAGAGTACATTGTGAAATGTGTTAAAAAAAAGCGAATGTTGGAGCCGAGTGGTCCATCGGTCTGAAGCGCTGCCACTGTGAGCGGGATGTCGCATGTTTGCCATCAAGCTGCCGGCACTCAGAGGGAGCACAATTGGCCCTGCTCCCTCTGGATGGTTAGATGGTGCTCTCTCCCCACATGACTCCTTGGGTGATGTCTGCAGCGCAGTGCATCTGTGAGTTGATGTATCGCAACCGAGTCCCTGCGCTTTCCTCCAAGCTCGCTGGCTGCTCTGCAAAGCTCAAATTACTAATTACCAAAGAAATCACATCCACATCCAATGCAGAAAGCCCTACATCCATATCCCACAGGCCACTGCAGCATTCTTTAGCTTCCTTGGGGCATAAAAAAAGCCATGTTGTGAGAAAAGTATGTTTTCTATGAGAAACAAGAGTCATGTTGCATCAACTGACCACATAAGACAAAATCATGTAGAATATTTACCTTAAAATTTTTCAAATGTTTTGCTGCTCCAATTGATCTGCAATTGAGAAAATAACGTATCCCTCATGCATTAGTATCGTTGGTCATTATATTTATTTGATGTATCTTTGGTGAAACAGGTAAGAACACTCATAAGTAACTCATAACTGTGTAATTCTGCATAACCAAAGTAACAATTGTGTAAAATCCAGTGATATTACTCTACTGTTTCATTACACATGCTGACCCTGCGTCAGCTTGTCCAGAAATGCATGTGTAAAGCATCTCCTGTAGGGATGGCTCAAAGCACAAATTCCACTTCCAATGTAGGGGGAACCAAGGAGCAAGGAGTCAAGGAGCAGGAAATAGCAACCCTTACATAATCATGTTAAAGTTGGTGTTAAGTTAATTTGGTTTGAGGGAACTAACTAAATACTATACCAAGAAACACTATATCAATGTTTCAGAGTATTTGCTTGCAAAAAAACATCTGTCTTTTCCATTATTTTAATTCAGTAGTCACTGAAATAAATGGTATTTTAACATATAACTAGATAATTACAAACATAACTGCAATTCCTACATAACATTGAAGCAAAATTAATAAAATAATGACTAAAATCATTTTTTGCAATTTGCCTGTTCAAAACATTTAAACTAAAGGTGTCCTGCTTTATAAATCAATCTTAAATCATACAATAAAATATCTACTTAATAAAGTTCATTACAGAAATCTCCCAGCATTGTTATTTTTAAAAACTGAAAGTGAATCAGTGTGCTGATTGGGCTGATTTTCATTGATGGCGGTTTAGATAGTTCTATATGCGGTGAAACAAACAGGTTTACCGCAGTGGAAGATTCAGTTCAGTTAAAACACTTTTGTTCCTTTAACCACCACACTATCTGCATCTTATCACCAGCTCTCAGGTATGAGTCTTACCCTGGGGTCAGCCACAAAAAAGCTTTAGAGTCAAGCAGAGGCCTTTACAGAAGTGGAGGAGGAAACAAGAATTTGCTTGTGCATTTGATCTTCTTTGTGTGAATTTACATGGATAGGATTACTGCAGTTATCTGATTATTCAGGTAATTGTGTAATATAATACTTATTACTTGTTTTTTCAGATTCCCCAGTATGTGCATATGCGAAAACAGACCCTGCAAAGTCTTGAAACTCTAGGATTCAAATATGCTTCATCTTTCAGCTGATGCACAGTATGCCTATATTGTGATACTGTGTCTTTATGTCACATCTTATTCTGTCGGTTTATAGGCTAATTGCAAAGCAAAAGCTAAATCAGCACCCCCACTAGGAAAAGCACCCCCTCTCTGGAGCGCACACCCTTGTCTTTTTGGCTTTACCTTTACTCAGGAAATGGAAATACTCAAGATACTGTTCTAAACTAAAAAAACTGAGATAATTGCTTTGATTTTACTTAAAACACACTCCTGAGAGGGACTGCTTTTCATGGCAGGGGTGCAGATCAAAGTTTATTTTAAAAATAAATATAAAATGGGGAGGACAAATTCATCTATTTCTGATATTCCCCCAGTTCCTACACCAATGCTGACAACCCCTAAATTATAAAGTGCATATAAACGTATTAATTGTCTTGTAACCTATTTACACTTTTGAAAATAATAACATATTGTATTGTCCAATTTATCAGAAACACCTTCCCTATTCTTCAACACACTGGCCACTTCATGAGCTCCACCAATCCTTTAGCTCCCCTATACAGGTGTAGAATTACAGACAGGGGCCAAGCTGTTATCAGTCGTTCTCTAATCCACTTGTCACTGGTCAGCTATGCCTCAAGTTGTCATCTCTGGACTCATACATGCGAAACGCACACATAAGCTCCTTGTAAAAAGTCACATTTCAGTCAACAGCAGCTCAGCAGGCTCCTAAACTTGCAGCTGAACTCGTCTGTCTGGTTCAGTCTTCTACTTTTGGACTGCAGGTGACAGTTTAAACTGAACTGAACTGAACTTAAAGCCGATCTGACCTCACATATCTGTTCATTTGCTCAATTAACCTGTAGCTAATTGTTGTGCATGACAAAAAAATAGCTAATTTACTTATAACACACTGCATTTGGCAGTTTATTAGATATATTATATTAAGTATCTTGTACATGTACTCATACACACACTTGTTAATAGTCATAAATAAAAACTGATAGGTGGGCTTGGCCGTGAGTAGTGGACGCTGCATCTGTGACGTTCAGTGTGAAACTGTTTAGCATGGAGCAGCAGAGACAGCATTTGTTTATAGCTGTGGCAATTAGCAATATCTGGTCAATATATCAGAATAAACTGCACCTTATTAGTAGTTTAGCTAAAAAAAAAATGGTTCGGATCAAAACCGGATCACATTCTAGCTGTTTTCACACCGGCTCAATTGATCTACACTAAGGGTAAAACGAACCAGAGTTCATTTTAACCAGACCATATAGTGCTGTTGTGAAAACTCCCTTAGGGTTAGGACTGAAAAATAAAATGCACCAACAGTATGTTCACATTTCCAGGCTGAAGTTAATCAAATCTAAGATTATTTGCCTTAATTTGACACAGATGTGATCATTTTCAGGGTTGCAAGGATGTGTCAAATCCGATTGCTTGAACCAGATTTCAGTCACTATGACTACACTGAGAATCAGATTTGCATGTCTGAACAGCACAAACATACAGTATCTGCATGGGTTGCTGTGGTATCGAAGTCGGAATCAGTAACTAACCCTTGGTGCTGTTCTTGGACCCCACACTTCCCTCACCCAAGATCCGATTTGAAAATCTGATTTAAGCATCCAGAGCGTCCAGACTGAGATGCATGTGTCAAATCTAATTGTACCTCTAAATGTGGCTTGGATCTGATTTGTTGAATATTGTTTTCAAAATAAACACATTGGATGAATGAATTTAAACAGCTTACCTAAAGCTTAAAGCTAATAAACGCAATTGAATTGAATAAAAAATGAAAATTTTCTGATGGGTTTCCTGATTGATAGTCAATCTGCTGCTGCTGGAAACACATCCATCAGAGGAAAGTGACCATTGTAGGTCCAGCACTGATCACCCCTGATATTATTACATGAGTAGCCATTAGGCCAACAGTTTAATAGCCTGTGCTGGTCTGAATGCAACAAGTAGGTCTACAACTCCTGTGTGAAAGGTGATTATGATAAAATGGCATGAGGTATCTGTGCTTAATGACCTGGTATAGCACAGTGTATACATTAATAGAGGCATCTGAAAACCAAAGGCATCCGAAAACCATTAACTATTAATCCCCAGTGTCACTGAGGAAGCGCAGATTGGTGAGAGTAAGTTGTAGGAAGATTACATGCATAAGAAGTAAAGTGTCTCAACTGCTAACTCTCTCTCTATCTATCTTTCTCTATCTCTCTCTCTCTCTCTCTTTCTCTCTCTCCCAGCGGAAGATTCTGCAACATGGAAACACACTGCTTCTTTCCCAACTATAAACTGACAACAGGTTTAAAAGGTTAGCATAGGTTCACACACACACACACACATACAGTACATGCTTACGTGCACACACACACACACACACACACACACACACTGTACGTATAAGCAAACAAGTCCTTCAACAAGGAGTGCCAAAACTTTTGCACTTGAATCTATATTAGCTAAGCAAACATTAGCATTAGAGTAAAGACAGATAAGCGATACATTGTGATTTGATATGCAAGTGAGTGAGAGTGTTAGCTGGAGGAAGGCCAACACTTTCCTGTACCAGCATCCAGCACCTAGTTTATCTAATCAGTCCATCATTAAAGGTAACCTGGTGAGCTGCAGGTGGAACTGAACAAATCCACACTGTATCTGGAGTTCACAGAGAGGTCAGCAACCAAGCCTGCATTCTTCTACACCTAGATATTATACAGGAGTATAATACAGTATGCGTATAATGCATGTTCACTCACACACACAAGATAACATCTCACAACTTACACAGGTTTGGCCGTTCCCAGCCATCCGTAAAGAGGTAACACTTTACTTTATGAACAATTTACCTACTGCTCTCCCATGGCTTTTGTCTGTAACAGACAATGCATTTAGTTGAATGGAAGTCAGAACTGTGATTTTCTGTAGGCACTTCAGATTAAGTGTTAATTAAGGACTTTTTTTGATCTTAAAACTAACTTTAACCTTTCACACTTGCAGTGCAATCAGAGTTCATGTGTTTTTGTTACACTGTATTTGTTACATTTAGTCTGCTTAGTTTTGTTTGTACACTGCAGTTTAGTGAGCGAACTAAATAACTTTGCTATCATCATCCACATTTGACACTTACTGGTTTGTAGAATTTTGCCAGTTTGTTGAGTTGCCATTCCAGGAGTTCTCTTCCAGAAATGATCTCCCTTTCACATGCATTACATTACAGTAAATTTGGCTGACGCTTTTGCCCAAAGCGACTTATAATAGTACAAAAAGAAATAGAAGTTAAAGGTAAAAAACATCTTTAGATAGGGCCTAAAGGAGGTCAAAGGGAAATAATGGGATAGAGGAATGAAGGAGGGGAAGAAGGAAATGAGGTTAGAAGTAATTAGTTTAGTTAGTTAGAGGTGTTAAGAGAGTAAGTGCTCTTTGAAGAGCTCTGTCTTCAGGAGTTTATTAAAGATAGTGAGAGATTCTCCTGATCTGGTAGTAGAAGGTAGTTTGTTCCACCATTGGGGAACTCTGTATGAGAACAGTCTGGATTGCTTTGTTTGAATGTTTGGTAAAGCAAAGTGACGTTCATTGGAGGAGCGCAGCGGCGGGGAAGTGGCGTAAGCCTTCCGGAGTGAATGCAGGTAGGAAGGAGCCGGTTCTGTCATCACCTTGTAGGCGATTGTAAGAGCTTTGAATTTGATATGAGCAGCAACTGGTAGCCAATGGAGCTTAATGAGCAGTGGGGTGACATGTAAACAGCTAAAATGGGCACATGTCACCCCACTGCTCATTGAGCTCATTGGCTCACTGCTCATTGGCTACCAGTTGCTGCTGTTATCCAAATTCCTAGCCTCATATTCCTTTTATTTCTACAGTAACAGTAGATACAGTAGTCACAAGTGTAATCTGTTGAATCTATGCTGCTGAATTATTCTCACATGCCACATTTTTAGATATGTCATGCAGCAGAATGAGCCCTACCCTGGGATTCATTTATTTCTGTTAATAAATAAGAGTTAATCTACAGTTACAGTACATACAGGAGTCACAAGTGTAAGTTGTTACATTTATACTGCTGGATTTTGACACAGTTCCTGTTCTTTTTCTTCTTCTATTGTTTAATAGATGACAAAAGCCTGCATCACCTTCCTATAATTGGTCTGAAAGTCCATCTAGAAAACACTGCAAACAAACTGGACCATGGTTCAGTTGACCCAGTTAATGAATTTCCTAATCTTAAACCTAACTTTAATCTTTCACATTTGATAGTCCAGACTAGAGCTTATGTTTTTCTGTTCTGTTCAGTTTTGGTTTTACACTGCAGTTTTGTAAGCAGCCTGTCATTATCACCTGCATTACATGAGCTGTTTCTCCTTATATTTGACACTGATTCTTTTGTAGAATTATTGCAGTTTTGTCTAGTTGCGTTTCCAGGAGTTCTGCCTGTTTCACATGCAAGTATGTTATGCAGCGGAATGAGTTTCACCCCTTGCATCCATCCATTTCTGTTTATGAAAAAGAGTTAATCTACAGTTACAGTAGATACAGGAGTCACAAGCCTAACTTGTTGAACCCATACTGTTGGATTTTGATGCAACTCCAGTTCTTTTTCTTCTTTTATTGTTTAATAGGTGACAACAGCCTGCCTCGACATCCTATAATTGGTCTAAAAATCCATTGAGAAAACACTTATAACACTGCAAACAAACTGGACCATGATTCAGTTGACCCGGTTAATGACTTTCCTACCCTTAAACCTAAATTTAATCTTCCAGTTTTGACAGTTTAGACCAGAGTTAATCTGTTTCTATTATACATTCTGTCATCATCACCTACATGAGCTGTTTCTCTCTATAATTGACTCTGATTGTTTTGTAGAATGTTGTCAGATCAGTGAGTTGCTTTTTTAGGAGTTGTGTGCCAAAAATTTGCAGGGGTGTAACAAGTGTTAATCTACACTTACAGTAGATACAGAAGTGACAACTGAAAGCGTTTGTGCTCCTACTGCAGCAAGATGGCTGTGCACATGAAGACAATTTGAATTTCAGCACAAAGAGCAGTTCTTTTTCTTCTTCTATTGTTTAATAGATGACGATAGCCTAAAGCAACCTCCTGTAATTGATCTTAAACATCCAGAAGAGTGCTTTCACACTGGAAACAAACAGGATCATATTACGGTTGATCTGACCAAATTTTTCTAAAGGATATTCCTTTATTCCGGACCAAACAAGATGTGAACGCAACCTCGAAGAAATGTGTTTGTATTTTTTTTTTTTGTTTGTTTAATAAAAGGAAACATGTGTCTTGGGTTCAAATGAAATCTTTCCAAATTCAGAACCATTTTTGGTCTTGTATTTTACAGATTAGTCCTGATTTTCTCTAACAAGGTACAACCACACAAACATACCACACACACACAAATGCTCACAAACACCCCCACAAACACCCACACACACACATAGATTCAAACTTTAGCCAGAGTGTAAATGAAGCTGCGTACGTGCTGCTTGCTTTGCACTTGACACAACTGAAACCTCTCGATACACTGATTAGTAAAAAAAAAGAGTGTGTTTTGTATGTTAATATATGTGTAATTCAGAGTTCAGGGCAGATTGAACTGATCCGTACTGAGTTGCCAGATAGTGTACTGATTTTTACACACAGCTGGATGTGATTGGCTGGATTGTCATCAAAGAGGCTTTGGAGTCTTCAAGGGTTGATGGTAATGATGATAATGTTCATGAGTATGAGTGTGTGTGTGTGTGTGTGTGTGAGAGAGAGAGTAGATGAGCGAGAGGGAAAGATAAGAATGTGTCAGTGTGTTTATGTGTGTGTGTGTGTGTGTGTGTGTGTTTGTGCCTCAGTACATCTACTTTTTAGCTTGAAAACAAGTAGGAGGATGAGGGTTGTTGTGTGCGGGTGTGTGTGTGTGTGGGTGTGTGATGGTAATGTGTGTTTGTGTGCACATGTGTTTGTTCGAAAGGGGCAAAGAGAAGGAAGGAGGGTGAGTCTGTGGTCCATGCATGCATGCGTGTGTGTGTGTGTGTGTGCGTGTGTCCATGTAAAGCCAGGTGTGTAAAGCTTCCGCTGTTACGCTCCTGTTATTTAACCTGTGGTCTGTCTGATCTGGACGCAGATAAGCCCCCCGGTGCTCCCTAACAGACGCCTGGTCACTCGCTGTCATTGTTGCCGAGGGAGATAGGTGCTCGGCAACCACAGTCCCCCGGCCAAAAGCCCCTCCCCCAAGGCCACAGGAAGTGTGGGGACTGATAAACAGCCGGCACTTCCTCTTTCTGCTGCTCTAACTACCAAACCAGCAGCTTCCTCACTCTACGCAATTACATAATTCTCACCTCAGCGCTCGCTCTCACACTCACATGTCCACAACATCACACACACACACACACACACACACACACACACACACACACACACACACACACACACACAAAGACACACACAAGTTTTGGGACAGCTTGTCTTTGTTACAAATTTAAGTTTGTAGTAAGACAGCCTCATATAAAGCATTTATAAGTAGTTTATTATAAGGTTATAACACCTTAATAAGCATTTATATCATAAATACATGTTTTGGGAGTGTATTTATATGTATTTATATAATTGTCATCATCATTTGCTGGATATTAATTTAGCTTCATCTTCACCCATCAGTCAGTCAGACAGTCATCTTGCTATAAGCCCCATGTCAATGAAAAAAAAAAAAAAACATTACTGCAGGTGGTCTTGATGAGAGCCAGTTCCATCATAATGCTTTGATGGTCTTTGAACATACTTTCTTGATACATCTTGTTCTTGATTTTTTTTTGTATTGACTGATCTTCATATCTTAAGATATTTTTTCTTTACTTAATTGAGTAGTTAATGCCATAATATGTAAGGTAGTATCATAAAGCATTTGTGAATAGTGTATTATAAAGTAAATAAGCATTTATACCATAAATAAAATGTTTTGGGAGTGTAATTATATAATTATAATCATCATTTTGCTGGGTATTGACTTTGCTTCATCTTCACCGATCAGACAGTAAGACAGTCATACTGCTATAAGCCCCATTTCATAGTTATAAACACATTATTACAGTTTAACTAGCAATAGGAAGGAGTGTTATTAGTCAGTAATAAAATTAAATATTGACCTAAATTAAAATACCCTCACTGTCATTTTTTTGTTCATTTTTTTATTTTTGTTCTATATGTTCTTCTTGTGCACAAAGTATTAATGTATAAACTATAAAATAAAAAGATGTTAACATTATTCACATTGTGATATAGGAAAAATTAGATGTGTTTATAATAAATAAATAAAACATTTTAGGTATGTATTTATATAACTGTAATCATCATTATTTCTAGGCATTTATTTTGCTTCATCTTCACCAATCAGACGGTAAGACAGTCATCTTGCTATAAGCCCCAGTTCCATAACATGTAAGATAGCATCATAACGCATTTGTAAATAGTGTATTATAAAGTGAGAAAACCTAAAAAACAAAAATAAGCATTTACATGTATACCATAAATAAAAGGTTTTGGGTGTATTTATAATGTTTATTTATTTATCATTTATAATGTTTTTAATTATCTTAGTGACTGCACTTGAGCATACTTTCACTGTTCTTGTAAATTGACTGAATCATCATTTCTTAGGGTAGTTTTTTGTCATAATATGTAAGATAGCATCATAAAGCATTTGTAAATAGTGTATTATAAAGTTACAACACCTAAAAAAACATACAATTTGTAATTATATCATTGTGATATAGGAAAAAGTTGTATGTATATAATGTCAATATTCTGGAACATACAGTTCAAACAACATACTGTATTATGGTACATTTAATTTACATAAGGGGTTTTCACTGGTACTGCACAGTTAAACTTCACTCAGTGAAGAAGATGTAAACACTCAGAGTCATTCAGAGTGGTTGCGTGTGAAGTGCCTCTTTCTTGAGAAACTTACTCAGACCACTATAGTGGTGAGAGGAACTAGGCATCTATAAAGCTTGAGTTAAATATATCTGACTAATACATTACAGACAATTATTACACTAATTCAGGATCAATGTTGTTCACAAAATTTAAGACATGCAGCTTCACTCTTTTACATATAATGGATTGCATATATATATATATATATATATATATATATATATATATATATATATATATATATATATATATATATATAAGATACAACAGAGTTTTGATTGATTAGCTTATTTTTTTATAAAAAAAACATCCATACAATGAATTCAATCAAAGAGGCTTTGAGTAAATGAATTACACTGTATCAGAGTCTATAAATATCTGTTCTGGTGTAAAAGGGCCTTAAATGTTTTATACCATTTCAAAAAACAATGCCTTTTTTCTGATTATTCGTTCTGTAAAGCTAATATGTTTTGTTTTGATCATTGCCTGAAATGTAAAACCTGTGAATTATATATATATACATATATATATATATATATATATACATATATATATATATATATATTTACTTTATAAATGCCTAATAATAACAGTAGTACCACTTTAAAATAAGACTATCTTTATAAAGGGTTCATAAATGGTTTACAATTAGTTTATTAATGGTTACTAATTAGGTTGTAAATGCCTTAAAAATAAGTAATAATCAGTTATAACACATATGTAGAAAGTGCAACAACAAAGTGCACAGCCATCTATATTGTTGCCCTTTCTATGTATGTGTTATAACTGATTATTAATTATTTTTAAAGCATTTACAACCTAATTAGTAACAATTAATAAACTAATTTTAAACCATTTATAAACCCATTATAAAGGTAGTCTTATTTTAAAGTGGTACCATAACAGTAATAATATACAGTACCATACAAAAGTTTGGACACACCTTCTTATTCAATGTTTTTTTCCTTTTTTTCCTACATTGTAAATGAACATCAAACATAATAATAAAGTAATCATTTAGTAAACGGATGAGATTGCACCTAAAGTTCTTTAAATTTTTTCAGATTTAGTGATCTTCATTATTTCTTTACTTAGTTGATTAGTTCTCAACAACTGATGCTCTCAAACACATTAAGAGGCAAGAAATTCAAGTAATTAACTCTTGACAAGTTGAGCACAGCTGTTAACTGAA
Source organism: Astyanax mexicanus (assembly GCF_023375975.1). NCBI lineage: Eukaryota > Metazoa > Chordata > Actinopteri > Characiformes > Acestrorhamphidae > Astyanax > Astyanax mexicanus. The sequence goes on along the minus strand of NC_064430.1, from coordinate 12,323,657 downwards.
AGCCTGAATTCTAGATGACTCTACCTCATAAAACTGACTGAGAAATTTCAGCCAAGATGTGCAAAGATGTCATCTAAGCACAAAATGCCTACTTACTTAAGAACCTAAAATACAGTATAAAACATATTCTGTTTGTTTTTTTTTTGTTTTTTTCTTTACTAAATAATTACAGACTTTAGTTTTAATCTTCAATACAGAAAACACAATAAAAAAAAACGTTTGACTGCTACTGTATCTTTATTTTTGGCCTGAAGCTGGATGCTGATAATATCTCAAACATGTAAAATATAAAAAAATGTGGCAATTGGCGTTGGTCCTACCACATGAAGCATGTCCAACCGTTTTCTGATGAAGTTTCTGCGCCACAAAACCAAACAAATGAAATCGAGGTTAACGTTGGCTAACAACTTTCTCTCTTTTCACCCAAGCTAGAATTAATCTTCGAGTGCATGCACAAAAAACAAACCACTTACAGTAAACGTCCATTTCCATCCATGTATCTTCTAATGTGCTTCTTCTTTGTGTTGGAAGGCACTGGTGCAGTGCATATATATGTCCCGGTGCACTGTACACCACAGATTGGTGTAGTACACATTATTTACTGGGGTACTATGGCATATACATTATATACTGGTACAGGATGCCGTATTCAATATAATGCATGTGTGCAGTATACAGTATATACTTTTGCAGCACATTGGATATGCTGGGTCAGTGTACAATAAAGAGCACATAATAGACCAAAATGCAGTATATATTATGTACAGATGCAGCATATACTGTATATGCTAGCATGTATATCAACACCCCACATTTTTGTTAATATTTTATTATATTAGTGCATTTAAAAAAATAGAATATGATTAAAAAGTGACTTTATTTCAGTAATTCAGTTCAAAATGTGAAGCACATATATTGTATATGTATTATACACACAGGGATCTATTTTAAGGGTTTAATTATTTTATAGTTGATGATTATGGCTTACAGCCAGTGTCTTAGAAAATAAGAATATTCTATAAGACCAACTGATACTTTTGGTAGTGTGGGCAGTGTGCCAAGTCCTGCTGGAAAATGAAATCTGCATCTACATAAAAAGTTGTCAGGAGAGGGAAGCATGAAGTGCTGTAAGATTTTCCAGGAGAATGCTGCACTGACTTTATATAGACTTATTATAACACAGTGGATCAACACCAGCAGATGACATGTCTCTCCAAACCATCAATGATTGGTGGAATCTTCACACTAGATCTCAAGCAGTTTGGACTGTGTGTCTCTACACTCTTCCTCCAGACCCTGATCCCTTGGTTTCCAAATAAAATGCAAAATTTACTGATGATCAGTGATGGTTTATAGATCACTACCATTCTAAAGAAACTTTATATTACTGCAGGTGGTCCTGATGAGAGCCAGTTCCATCATAATGTTCTTGATGGTCTTTGTGACTGCACTTGAGCATACTTTCACTGTTCTTGGACTTTTTCTAAATGACTGATTTTCTTTCTTAAGGTACTTTTTTCTAGATCTCAAGCAGTTTGGACTGTGTGTCTCTCTACTCTTCTCTGCTCCCTTGATTTACAAAAGAAATGCAAAATTTACTGATGATCAGTGATGGTTCGGAGATCACTACCATTCTAAAGAAACTTAAAGTAAAGGTGCTACACTTGCCAAGTATGTCTCCAAACCTAAACCCATTTAAGCAACTGCGGGGCATCCTCAAACAGAAGGTGTGGGAGCCCAAGTCTCTAACCTCCATCAGCTCTGTAATGTCATCATGGAGGAGTGGAAGAGGATTCCAGTGGCAACCTGTGAAGCTCTGGTGAGCTCTGTAGTGACACTTAGGGGTGTACTCACTTTTGTTGCCAGCAGTTTAGACATGAATGGCTGTGTTTGGAGTTATTTTGAGGGCATAGCAAATTTATACTGCTATTCAGTTTCATATATTTTAAGTTTTGTCCCATGAAAAGATGTAATAAAATATTTTTAAAAGTTCTATTTTGGTGTAATGTGCAGTTTACAGAAATACCATCATGTCTAAAAACGTCATAAAAGTTTTATAGTGCAACCAAGGCTTATACAATAAATCATAGACCACACACATGCTCTGTAACATGTCTATTTACTTCAGCCTGATAAGAAAAACAGGCTGGTTTAATGGATTAAAACAAATTTGTACTGAAAACCTTGACATCTCTAACTTTGACAACCTCTAACAGATGGTTTACAAGATATGAATGTGTCAGTTTATGGGTCTGACCACTGTATATAAGCCATCATCAAAAACACTCACACTAACATACACACGTCTGTATATAGATGTCTGTGTGTGTGTATATGTGTGTAAAAAAAATCTGCTCACTTGCAGAGGAAAGATACTTTTTTTTATATAAATATGCACTGGAACGTTAAACACATTAACACTTTTACACTTTAACACTTGATCCAATCAGAGCCTGTGTTGTTTAGGAGCATTTTCAGCACGTCTCTCATCTCTCACCATCTGTAACTCCTGACATCCTCGCACGCACTCACTTTCCCTCACACTCGCAGCTTTCATTCCCACAGTAAACACACACACACACACACTTTAGAGATCACTGCAAATCTACACAGCTTTCTCACCTGATGAGCTCTAACTCAAACACAGTAAACACAGCCTCATTTTGAGTGTATATGTACAGCTCTGGAAAAAAATTAAGAGACCATTTCAGTTTCTGAATCAGTTTCTCTGATTTTGCTATTTATAGGTATATGTTTCAGTAAAATGAACATTGTTGTCATTTAGAGCATTTATTTGCACAAAATGAGAAATGGCTGAAATAATAAAAAAATAACAAAAAAGATGCAGAGCTTTCAGACTTTCAGACAATTCAAAGAAAACAAGTCTATATTCATCAAGTTTTAAGAGTTCAAAAATCAATATTTGATGGAATAACCCTGTGTTTTAATCACAGTTTGTATGCATCTTGGCATGTTCCCCTCCACCAGTCTTACACACTGCTTTTGGATAACTTTAGGCCACTCCTGGTAAAAAAAAAATCAAGCAGTTCAGCTTGGTTTGATGGCTTGTGATCATCCTTCTTCTTTATTATATTTATATTTCAGAGGTTTTCAATTTGATAAAATCTAAGAAACTTAACATTTTTAACTGGTCTCTTATTTTTTTCCAGAGCTGTATATGTGCCCATTGAATAGGCTTTAAGAAAGAGCTAAAATAACGCTCTGAGGCTTGATCTTTCAATTATGTTTATGATTAAAGGTAAAGATTACCTAACAGTCCTTAGTACATCACACAAAAAAACTACACAGCTCCTGGCACAATTTATTTGCATTAAAAGACATATCCCAACCCTGGGTTATTCACCATTAGTGTGTAGTCTTGCTCCCCAGTGCTCCCTTCCCTTCTGTGTTCAGTTAATATGTGTGTAAAGTTGTTTAGCAGGATTGTTAGTATAGGTATGATGTCTACATGATATTGTAAATTAGCCCCTCAGTTTGACTAGCCATTGCTAACTTATGGAAGGTTAACTTGTTTGTTTGTTTCTTAACACATTACCTACTGAGAATTATGCTACACAACTTTTTACACAACTTAAAAAATTAGCCCTGCTAAGCTCGTTCTAGCATATTTCTGCACTAAAGTGAATTGACTGCAATTCCTAATTAGCATTAAGGGCCCTATTTTAGCGATCAAAAATGTTATTAAATTTCACACATGATTATCGAACTCCAGAAATGTTCTGTGTCAGATTCAGTCTGATTCTGTTAAAATTGCTTTTAAATTCAGGAATTAGATAAGCCCAATTAGTCATTTGTATTTTAAATAAAATAATGCACAGTAGATTATAAAGTCCTGTAAAATAGCAACAGTTTGATTGACTGGCCAGACAGATACTATAGCTTAATCTAGAGCTGTAGCACGATATTGTCACTAGATGAACTGGCAACCCCACTATACTGTACCTCATTAGCGGTTCAGTGGAGAGAGACATAACTGAAATAACAAAATTACCTTCTTCTGCCGTTTACTTGCAATTGCATGTTTTTACCAGAGGGGTCTCCAACCCTCAAATGTATATAATGCAGCTGGAATGTGGTACCATAGTTTATCAATAGGAAACTATATAAAAAAAACAACACATTAAGTGTATTCAAGTGCAAATGTTTAATATTGTAATACAACACGTATATACAAATTTTGTATATAAAATATAATTAATTAGTTTTTTTTTTTATAAAGTTACTGGGTTGGAGGGGGCTCCGAGTGCGGCCACTATAATCAGGAGCTCTCTCTCTGGGTGGGTAGATGGCGCTCTTTCCGTTTTTTGGGCATCACTTGTGATAGGGAGGAGTCCTAATAAGTGGGTTGGGTAATTGGCCGTGAGAGAAGGGGGAAAAAAAGAGACATAAAATTATAAAACAAAATGTTGTATTATGATGTATTATGATTCATACTATACATTTCCATTACACAATATTATTTGTCTTAATGCTGATGGAAAACCAGGTCAAATTTTCATGGTCATGATTCACTGTCTTACACATCCTCTAAGTAAAGTTGCAGCTTTTTTTGTGTGTGTGAATTCTGTATTATATTTAGAATAACAAATATAGCCTTGGCTAAATAAAGTGAAATAAAAAATATGTAAATTATTCATCAAAAACATGTCAACATAACATGTTTTTTTCTCAGACACCACATGATGGAAAATGAGAGTCAGACATTTTATACATTTTTTTTCTAAAAAAATTACTCATTTCTAATTCCCACGCTGTGATCACATGATGCCACCAGCAGTGGGTGGGAGAAAACTATCATATGCTTCCTCTGATTCACATAAAGACAGTCAATTACATGATTTTAAACTGCTGTTAATGTTCACACTCACACACAATCAGAACTGTATCCTCTGCTGAAAAGCGTTGGACGCGTCCCGGTATCTGCACCCCTGAAAAAACAATACTCCAAAGTCAGAGCTCACCTGGTTCTTAAAGGGGCACTAACCTTTTTGACTATAGCTGACTTCACCCTCAGCTCAAATTTTAAAAAAGTCTTAAAAAATTGGGAGGAGTATTTTGGGAGGGGCACTGGGTGATGTATGGGTTTAGAGGCAGGGCAGGAGGGAGAGCTGATTGGCTGAGCTGTAGCAGCAGCAGTGTGCCTCTGATAGCGGTGAGACGCAGATGGTTGGACGTCAGCAGGGGGGAGGTGTTATTATTGATTGACTGTTTTGCATATTGTGATATGTCTGCTGTCTGTGTACTAAAGTACACTGAAACATCATCCTCGTCTATAGCACAGTTAAACCTGAGAGGGCGCTGCAGAGGCAGAAATTACCACAATAAGAGTGTTTTTTAAATGTTAGGAAATGGTTCTAAAAATGTTAAGCAGGACTGGTATGTTTTATTACTTTAAAGGAACATATTTCAGCTATTAATGGAAAAAAATATGTGGTTTAGGCTTTATTGGCCCTTAAAGTGATACACTGTTATTTTAATTTCCATACGCCCAAAACACATTAATGATTAACTAAGAGAATTCAAGCTGCGAAAGGAGTACTTTTCCTGTTGTTATGATAGCAAAGACACACTGATTTTTATTCAGTCTCTGAGTTGTTTTACAAAGTCTTAAATATAATTTCTTTATACCTGAAAACACCATGTGAAAAGTTTACTTTTCGGCAATATTCAGGACATTTTGTCTTGAAATGTACAAAAACAAATACCGACACACACACAGCCACACACACACACACACACACAGTGGTGTCAGGCAGGGAGGGCGCAGCAATCCAGCTGTTCTCACAGCTGGTCTATTCGAAACAAGAGCAAAGGAAAAGACAACCTTTCTGTCATTTTTTCAGCCCAGCTCTCCTCCTCCCCTCCAATGACAATATTTACACAGATATTCATCCAAGACTGAGCTCACCTTTTGTGTTAGCACTGCCTTGTACGACAACAGGTCCTACGGTGGAAGTGATTAATTATGATTTATAAGGTCCACTTATCTTTGAGCACAATTACCTCACATACGCAAACTCGTTATCTTCGGTAAAAAAAAGATAGAATTCCTTTTTTAAAGGCATAAATGTTGAAGAGTTTGAAATCACAAAAATCACAGTAATTAGGAATGATTCACAACAATTATGTTGCAGATAAATGACTTAATCATTTAATGCACTTAATATTAAGATTGGTGAACATTATCATACTAAATGATTGAAAAATCTGTAAATGCAAAATAAAGTTATAAGAAAAATAATACCCACAATGTCTGATATTTCAACAGTTTTCTGAAAAGCTAAAGCTTGAGTAGACTGATAAATACCTGTGCTCATCAGCTATTTATCTCAGTGTTAATACTTAACTGTATTAAACCATGAGTAGACTGATAAATCACAGTGTAGTTTAGTTATTTATCTCAGTGTTGCATTTGCCACATACAAAGCAGTTTACCTGAGGTTAAGTAACACACAGGCAAATATGTGATTAGCTATCAAGATAAACTGTCAGCAGATCAGCTAATCAAATATACCACTTTTCCCAGACCACTAATGCATCTACAAATGTTCTGAATGATCTCCAATAATAATTCTGGGAATCTTGGGTTTCCTACCTTAAGTTACATTTAGTAAGTCTGAAAATGAATTGGAGTTCTTTAGCCACCACTCGAATAATCCTTTGTTGTAACCATATAGTTTTTTTTTCTACTAGTTTTTTTTTCTCTATCTATGTCCAGGGAGGTTAGTCGTAGCGCCACAGATAACTAACAGTATATACAGTACCTTCGTGTAACATATAAACTAAGTATTTATAATATTGTTATTATTTTTTTTTAGAGTTTTCTGTTATAATTCCTTAATTTATGTATAAATGTAAGAGAATTTTGACCATTCTTAACTTATTAAGTACTCCTTAACTTATTTTGTAAGTAATCATGACATAAACACTTTGCACAGATATGCAACTACCACATCTCCGCCCTAGCCCTGTGTTCCCCTTGTGATTATCTGTAGTTCCGCCCCCTTGTTACCTTCCCCCAGGTGTTTCTTGTTTCCTGTCTCCTTCCGTGTGTATAAATAGTCCTTTTGTGTCTGTGTTCAGTAGCCGGTTCTTGTGTGTGTTTTACTTCAGTCAGGTTGCATGTTTCCTTATTATTTTAATTTTGGTTTATTGTTTGTGTACTTGTTTGTGTTCTTGTTTTATGAATAAACATTACTCGCATTTGCATCCACCTTGGCATCTCCCTGACACGCACTAAACCCCGCATAAACAGCCTTTATGTTTACGACCTACAGTAAAAGGTGGTTCAACCAAGCAGAACTGGGTTTTATCCGCAATAAATACTCCTAAACTCATTTTAATTTTAAGATACTTAATAAAAAAGTGTTTTTTTTTTTGTTTCTTAATGCTCGTGATCTGGCTTTAGAAGAATATCTAAAGAAACTCTGTCAGTATTTGAGGTTTTCGTAGGTTGCTTTTCTCCGCTGGTCATGTCAGTTTTTCTTTTTACTCACTTTATGCAGAATCACAGTGAAATGAGAGTTTGGTTTATCACTGATAAGCACATTATGTACGGTGTGGTGATGGCAGGGTGTGTTTGTATGGGAAGTGGGTGTGTGTCTGTGTGCCTGACTGGTAGAAGGTAACAGAATACATGCTCTTTCCTGCTGTCAGTGGCGTTTTACATTATATGAACTCGTGTAGTTCTGTTTTTGGCAGCTTTAATCTCTAATCTAGGTTGGGAAAGAATAAATTGGGTTTCCATTACATTTCCTTCATTCACGGCGTCTCGTTTCAGAAAATAACCGTCTAAACTTGGCATTTATCGTCAGGGATTTTGTTCTCATTGTCATTATCTCATTCCCACAGACCTGAATTGAACTGCAGTGGGGTGGACTGTCTGCCACTTTGGCAGCTTTACAAGAACTGATTTGAACGAGTCAAGAAACAAACAGCTTTTTCTACTACATTTAGAATGAGTTACATTCATATACAGTATAATTGCTGTGGGTCATTTTTGTTTGAGCAGTTTTCTATATCAGCTTACATAAGATACAGTATACAGTCTACAGTATACAGTTTAGCTACATATCTTCTTTCTATTGTTAGAAATGAAATTTTGCAAACAGCAGTTTATACATATATCTAAGTGAACAAGAATGACCATATTCTCTAAAAATCATAGACTTTGTCTTCTAATAATGAACACAATAGGAAGCGATTGCATGCAAATTAACCACATTTCATTGGACAGGAACTAGTATCCTGTCCTGTGACTTCTGCCATGTCTCGTGGAAGCTATAAAAACACTGCGCTGATCTGCAGGATCCACGCATGAATCCTCGTGCACTGAATGTAGAAGTGTATAGAATTTCTGGTCTGAAGTAGCTGGTCTGTTCACATGGACAGTTCTAGCCAGATGCTGTTCATCACAATCATTACCACCTACTGCTCAGCTTAACTTTAACATATACTGTTGTTATTATTATTATTTAACCTGTCTGACAGTATTGAATGTGTATGTGAGTGCGGTTCATATTATTTATAATATATGTTTTCTGTTGGTAGGGAAAGAGAGAGAGAGAGAGAGAGAGAGAGAGAGAGAGAGAGAGAAAGAGAGAGAGGAAATTAAAAAGAGAGAAAGAAAAATTAAGGGAGAGGAAAAGAAGGAGACAAAGCAGGAGAGAAAAAGAAGGCGCATAAGAAAAAAAGAGAGAAAAAAAGAAAGCAAGAGAATGTGAGAAAAAGAGAAATAGCAAGAGAGAGGAGGAAATGGAGCAAGAGAAAGAGAGAGAAAATAGAGATAGCAAGATAGAGAAAAAGAGAGAGGAAGAGAAGAAGCAAGAAAGAGAAAGAAGGCAAGGGACAGAGAGAGAAAGAAAGAAAAATAGAGAGAGTAAAAGAGAGAATTTTGAATTTTAACCACACTTTATTAATACATCAGGCAAATAAAAACATTAGCAATCAAGTATAAAAATTATTGTATATCATCAGAGAAGTGTAAAATGCCATCTTCCACCACACAGAGAGCACCTTCATAATCCCACACTTCATTAAAACCATCAAAGTTTTGCATGTTCTTAAAAAACATAAAATCAACTCTGATTCTTGATTGCACTAAACCTTTAAAAACCCGACAGACATCACAATTAAAACCTGAGTCCAGTTTTTTCTTCCTACTAAAATAAATGGCTTGCTTAGCTTGACCCAAAATAAAATTAATCAGCTGGCACTTTTTTCTCCGTTTCTGGCTGTACGGAAAACCAAAAATAAATACATGAAGGTTAAAACTTTCACTAAAAGCAAAAAACAGTGAAGTTAAAACCTCAAACAAACCATTGAGCCTAAAACACTGGGTAAAACAATGAAAAACAGTTTCCCTAAAAAAACAAAAAGGACACTCGGAGGACACTGCAGGGTTTAAAATAGAAACAAACGCGTTAACAGCGATAATACCGTGCAAGACCCTCCACTGTATATCCCCAGCAGCTTTGGGCAACGGTGGCTTATAAAGCGCCCTCCAGGCAGGCTTTACACCATCAGGGACACCAAAATGTGCACGCCAAGGGGTGTCCAACTGTCCTGTCAGTTCTTTCTGGTTCAGAGTCTTAACACACCCCCGGTATAGAAGCTTGGCATTCACGCTGTCAAAACTCAGATCACAGAGTCCATCCGTATCCAGCAACGGGCTCACTGAGTCTGAGACAGTCACCATGGGGCTGACCCACAAACACGGAAAGGGACCCTTACTCTCCAGTCCAGTCTGACCATGTGTCCATTCTCTGAGCAGGCTCTGGTCCTCCTCAGTTAGAGCCTGCTGGACCCTGCGGAGCATCTGCATAGCCACCCTGCAGGATCTCATACCAAGTCTCTGAGCCAGCGCCTCGGCGTTATCCAGCTCCGCTCCTGCAGCCTCCAGCAGATGCTGGAGTGTGACCAGGCCCGTCCTCCTGATCCTCTCAGACATGCTTCGGGTCCCTACGTCCGTGAGTGCCAGTCTAGCCCCATGTAGTACCGGCTCCTGCAGAAGCCAGAAAAGTGAGCCCGTGGATTCCTGCTGCTCCACCCTGTACAGTCTCCATGCTTTAAAAACGCTGAGATAAAAAGAGGGGAGTCCATAAAACGACAGTTCATCAGTCTTTAATAAAAACACAGTCTCTTCCAATCCCAGGCCCCCAACTCTACGCAAAAGAAACAGCGCCATCTGTCTCCACAGAACATGTGCAGGACCATATAAAAGCTTCTGTAAAAACTGGAGTCTAAAAGTGGCTTTTCTGCTGTCAAGGTGTATAACACCCTGCCCCCCCTCATCTCTAGAAACATATAAAACACTTCGTTTAACCCAGTGGAGTTTATCCCAAATAAAATCAACAATAAGACCCTGAATGCCCATTAAAAAGCCCTGTGGAGGTTCAAGGACAGCCAGACGATGCCAGAGAGACGACGCAATCAAATTATTAACAATTAACGTTCTCCCCCTAAAAGACATACTTGGTAAAAGCCATCGCCACCTGTCCAATCTGTTTTTCACAACCTGTAAAACACCCTCCCAGTTCTTCTTCACCGCATTTTGATCACCTAAAAACACCCCGAGGTATTTAAAACCCCCTTTAGACCACTCCAGTCCCCCTGGTAAGGCTGGCTGTCCTCCCCTCCAATCTCCCACCATCAAAGCCATGCTCTTTCCCCAATTCACTCTTGCAGATGAAATAAAAGCAAAGTCCTGTAAAATACTTGATAAAACATTCACATCGCTTACATCAGAAATCCCCACAGCAACATCATCTGCATAAGCGCTGAGAAAAAAACGCGGGATCCCCTCAGCAATGCAGACTCCACTGAGACTCCTCCTGAAACGGTGGAGCAGAGGTTCGATGGCCAAGCTGTACAGCATCCTTGACAGCGAACAACCCTGCCTGATTCCCCTCTGTGCTGTAAAAGGGGCGCATAAACCACCGTTGAATTTCAGAACACTCTGAATGTCACTATAGAGCACCTTCACCATTGCAACAAAAACGGGCGAAAACCCAAACGCCTCAAAAGTGTTCCACAAATACTGATGTTCGACCCTATCAAAGGCCTTTTCTTGGTCAATTGAGAGGAGCCCAAAAGGGTGTTCAGATCCAGACACCTCCAAGATATCTCTAATTAAACAGATGTTATCAAAAATAGATCTGCCAGGAACACAGTAGGCCTGATCCGCATGTGTGACCTGCCCCATCACCTCCCTCAAGCGGGTAGCCAACACCTTGGAGAGAACCTTATAGTCAGCGCACAGCAGACTCACGGGTCTCCAGTTCTTCACCTCACTGAGGTCACCTTTCTTAGGGAGCAGGGTGAGAACCGCTCTCCTGCAGCTCAAAGGCAGCCGTCCTCTGACCAGACTGTCATTAAGAACTGCGAGCAGGTCCTCCCCAATCACATCCCAGTAGAACTTATAAAACTCAATGGGCAGGCCATCAATGCCAGGGGCCTTCCCTGTGGCCATGCCCTGCAACGCCACCTGCAGCTCCTGCATGGTAATCACCCGCTCCAACTCCTCGTTCTGTTCAGGTGATACCTGTGGCAGTCCCTCATAAAACTGCTGTGACACTGACTGGTCCTCTCTATACTCACTGGTGTAAAGCTCAGAAAAGAAACCCATGGCCCGCCTTCTAACCTCCACAGGGTTAACAAGCTCAAGGCCATCGGCCGAGCGGAGGGAGTGAATAAACCTGCTCTGTCCATTCTTTTTCTCCAGACTGAAGAAAAATTTTGATGGAGCATCCATCTCTGAGATGTTCTGGAAACGAGATCTGATCAATGCCCCCTGTGCTCGAACACCCAGCAGATCTGATAATGCTTTTTTCTTATCTTGAAGGGTCTGGACATGACACTGACCCCCCTCTGAATCAACCAAGCTTTGAAAAAACATTACATCATTTTCAAGTTCAGTAAAAGACTGAACTATGCTTTTTGTGACACCCAGAGTGTACTGCTTACAAAACTGCTGGATATGGATCTTACCCACATCCCACCATTGCTGCAGTGACTCAAAAGTACTTTTATTTAGCCTCCAAGTGTCCCAAAAAAATTTAAAACAGACCTTAAAATTAGAATCATCAGTAAGAGAATTATTAAAATGCCAATAAGCACTCCTGGACTTCACAGAGTTAATAAAAACACCCCCTGTCACCATACAATGATCAGTAAAACCCACAGGACTAATAACACAAGATTTAAAAATCTGTAAATGATGATTAAAACAATACAATCTGTCTAATCTAGCTAAAGAAATAAAACCATCACGTGTGTGTGACCATGTGTACTGCCTAGCAGTAGCATGCTTAGAGCGCCACACATCAGCTAGATCACACTGCTCAATCAAATCATTTAAAACACGCCTGGAAGCAGAATCTGGCTCCATATGATTTCTATCTAAAAAACTGGCAGTAGAATTAAAATCTCCCCCCAATACCAGGTAGTGATCAACGTCACACTCAGCTACAGTTTCAGAGAGCTTTTTTAAAAACGTACACCTCTCCCTCGGAGCTACAGGGGCATAAACACAAATAAAAACCAGATAAACATTTTCATATTTAGCGGTTACTTTTAAAAGCCGACCCTCAACCACCTCCTCAAACTCATAAGACTGGGGTAAAAAGCTCCTTGCAAAAATCACCGCTACCCCAGCAGAAGTGGGTCCTGAGTGTGACATCACCACCCTGCCCCCCCACTCCCTCTGCCAGTCTACCTCATTCCCCCTGTCGCTGTGCGTCTCCTGTACCAGAGCAACGTCCACCCGTTTAACCTTTAAAAGCTCGTAAAGAGCCGCCCTCTTCCGCACGTCACGCGCCCCATTCAGGTTAAGAGTGGATAATTTAAAATCACACATATCAAGGAGTAAAAACCCTAAAAAACACTTTAGCATAAAAGCAGATAAAAAAGGCGAGCTAAACTTTATCAGGTACATCAGGGTGTCCTAGCTGAGCTTTAACTTTTTGGACTAGTTTTTTTAAACGGTGTATTTCAGGCCCCCCAATACCACCCTCCTCCTCAGTCCGCAACAACCCTTTAGTACACTGAACAAACATCTCTAAGTCAGGAAAATAATCTTCAACTTTAACGTACCACTTACCTTTAGTTTCATCTAAAAAACTGCGCACCTGCTCCGCGCTGTACCCCACCTCCTCTAACCCGGGCGCGCGCTCCTCGGTCACGGTGGAAAAACTCTCCGGAGCAGACGGAGGTTCCTCCTCCGATTCACTCCGGTCAGCTCGGGTTTGGGATGAGGAGACCAGCCTCTTCTGAGTTTTGGGCTTTTTAGCGCTGCGGCCGGACCGGGTCCTAACCGCAGGTCGTTTTGGACCGGACTCCTTGCCCTTTTCTTCCTCACACTGTACCCCTTCACCTACCACCACAGTACCCTCCTCTTTACCCCCAACAGCCCCCTGATCCTCACTAACCTCCATACTGCCACTGCGCTCCCTACCTCCTTCACCTTCACCTTCCTGCCCTGCGAGCCCGTCTGCCCTCTCCACCTCCCCCTCTACCGCGGCCTCCGCCTGATCCCCGCCGGCCGGAGCTATGTCGGCTCGGCTGGGCTCAGGCTGAGGCTCCGCTGCCTTATTCGGGCAGTGCCTCACCAGGTGCCCCTCCAACCCACAACCAAAGCACTTCATGTTTTCTGTAGTAACGAAAATAACATAATCAAACTCATCAATCCTGAACTTTAATGTTAAGTTTAGCTCCTCATTACTTTTAAGAATCATAAAAACCCTGCGCCTAAAAGACGTGACGTGCTGAAGAAGACGGGACTTACAGCCTAAGGGCACTTTAAAAAAAGCGGACACAACCTGTCCATGGCGAGAAAGCTCGCGCTTCAGCATTTCATCAGAAACAAATGGGGGGACGTTGCTCAACATGACTTTTTTAGCTGGATTTACGAGTGGGAATACAGCAGTGTACTGATCTTTAAGCACAATCCCATTCTCCACCAGCGAATTTACTTTTTCTACTTCATCCAGAAACAGAACAATAGCACTGTTCATACGGGAGGCAGAGCGGACGGCGGAATACCCCACCGCCGCCCCCCACTGCCAACGCACAGTCTTCCACCGAGCACTCCGCGCCGACAGGCACCTTAACGCCATGCCGGCGGGAGAGCTGCTCTAACCCCACTACCACCATACTCCCCACCACACCCGGCCAAACACCGGCGTTTAACCCCCCCGCTTCCCCCCTGCACCCCCTAACCCCCCACCCACGCACCCAAAACTAAACTAACCAAAAAAGTAAAGAAAAAACCCAAAACAAACTCAAAATAACCAAATAAACAAGCCAGAAAAACCAGCCGCTCTCACACACGCTCCACTCACTCGCCCCTCAGACGCCCACGCATGCGCACAGAGAGAGAGAGAGAGAGAGAGAGAGAGAGAGAGAGAGAGAGAAAGAGAGAGAGGAAATTAAAAAGAGAGAAAGAAAAATTAAGGGAGAGGAAAAGAAGGAGACAAAGCAGGAGAGAAAAAGAAGGCGCATAAGAAAAAAAGAGAGAAAAAAAGAAAGCAAGAGAATGTGAGAAAAAGAGAAATAGCAAGAGAGAGGAGGAAATGGAGCAAGAGAAAGAGAGAGAAAATAGAGATAGCAAGATAGAGAAAAAGAGAGAGGAAGAGAAGAAGCAAGAAAGAGAAAGAAGGCAAGGGACAGAGAGAGAAAGAAAGAAAAATAGAGAGAGTAAAAGAGAGAGAATGAGAGAGAGACATAGAGAGAGAAAATAGAGATAGCAAAAGAGAAGAAAAGAAGGAGCTAGAGTAAGAGAAAGAGATAACTAACAAAAGAGAGGAAGAGAGAAAAGGAGAGAAGGAGCAAGAGAGAGAAATAAGAAAAAGAGAGATAGCAAGAGCAAGAGAAGGAGCCAGAGAAAGAGAGAGAAAAAGAAGGCAGAGGATAGAGAGAGAAAGAAAGAGAAAAAGAGAGAGAGCAAAAAGAGAAAGAGAGAGACAATGAGAGAGAGAAATAGAGAGAGCAAAAGAGAGGAAGAGAAGGAGCAAGAGTGAGAGAAGGAGAGAGCTAACAAGAGAGAGGAAGATAGAAAGGAAGAGAAGGAGCAAGAAAGAGAGAGAGAAAGAAAGCAAGAGACAGAGAGAAAGAGAAAAAGAGAGAGAGCAAGCGAGAGAGAATGATAGAGAGCGAAACAGACAGATAGCAAGAGAGAGGTAGAGAGAAAGAGGAAGAGAATGAGCAAGA
Organism: Astyanax mexicanus; assembly: GCF_023375975.1. Taxonomy (NCBI): domain Eukaryota; kingdom Metazoa; phylum Chordata; class Actinopteri; order Characiformes; family Acestrorhamphidae; genus Astyanax; species Astyanax mexicanus. Next base: position 12,308,429 of record NC_064430.1, on the reverse strand, counting down.
AAAAGAGAGCAACAGCAAGAGACACGAATAGAGAAAGGAAGAGAAAGACAGAAGACAGAGAAAAAGAAAGCAAGAGACAGAGAAAGAGAGAGAAAAAGAAAGAGAAAAAGAGAGAGACAGCAAGAGTGAGAGAGACAATGAGAGAGAGAAATAGTAAGAGAGACAAAGAGAGAAAGAAGAAGAGAAGGAGCAAGAAAGAGAGAGTGAAAGACAAGGCAAGAGAGAGAGAAACAGAGAGTGAGTTTCCGGCTTTATTTGAGAGCATTTTAAACAACAGTGATACGTGATAAACAGAGTGGGATTCTGATGGGAAGAGACTGGAATTGCTGGACTTCTTCCATTATACCAAATCTCTACTGACATAGATCTTTCTCTCTCTCCCTCTCTTTCTCTCTCTCTCTCTCTCTCTCTCTCTTTCTCTTTGTGTGTGGTTTCTGATGAATAATGCTTTATTGGCATGAATTTTACAAATGTAATTTCTGCCAAAGAACAAATGAAGACTTAACGGCTGCAAACAAAGTGAGGATGTTTGTCGCTGCTACTCCTTGTTGAGCTTGAACAACTAAACTCCTCAGACATCTGTTCTGTTCCCCCACTCTGCCATTAAACTTCCTGTAACAAAACATTCGAAGCCCACGGCTCTAGTGTTTTCTTTCAGTGGGGAAATACGTCACACTACGCATAATGCGTTCACTCAATCATCTCAGTGTTTTGGTTTAGCGCACTTCAAGCCTGGAGTTGTCTGGAGTTAAATCAAGTGTGTCCAGAAGACGCAATTCAATAAACTTGACCACATAAAAACTACATAGAGCTTTTGCTGAAGTTGATTTTACAACATATTTTAGCTCACATGGTTTGCAATAATAATTACTCTTGAAGCTCACTAAAATGCAGTATTAGCAACACAAAAATGAAATATGAAAGCTCAGAGAAAGTTCTACCAGGAGACTCTAATGCTACATCACCTTTACCTTTACCTTGACCAATCACCAGCTTCCACCTGTCTTTACCCATCTTTTAAACTACTTATACCTGATTTCCTGCTTTCAGATTTGGACGATTCAGATTTCATTCCATCCTCCACACCACCACTAAATTGGTCTCATTGGTTAGCCTGTGGGGTTGACTCCACCCTTTAATAAAAATATAAAAGCTCACTCTAAATTCTACCACAAAACCTGCTAATGCTAAGTCATGTTACCTTGACCAATCATCAGGTTCCACCCATCTTAAAAAAAATCTACTTACACCTAATATATAGCTTTCAGACACAACCAACAATTCGCATCTTATCTCTACGTTTCTCCACCGCCACCAGGTTGGTCCCATCTGGTTTCATGAGGGGGTTGACCCTGCCCTCTGACATCTACATGCAGCAGGATCTATGAGGGTCCAGATGCTACAAAACCTGGGCCTATGATTGTAGTATGATTTGTACCTCAAATAAAATATTTTAGATATTGTCTCTGAACCCATTGTAAATATTTATCTTCTGGAAGAACTTCACATTTAGTAAACAAAAGTGTGTATATTGATTCACATGTTTGATATCACTTTATAAAATGGCTACATTATTTAGCATTGTTTACAAGAGAATGTCTCAATTATTAATTGACATTCTTTTAAATAAGGTATCAAATCATTATTATTTGCAACATTTCTGAGCATTAAAATTAATACTGCTGATAGTAAAACTAGTGTCAATTAGTCACGACAACAGTCGTAAGTGCGTCATAACTATGTTATAAGTATGTTGTAAGTACATGATAAGTATGATTATTTGTGACCCTAATAAAATGAATACTACTGATAACTAAAGCTAGTATCAATTAATAATATGTTTTTCATAAATAAATAAATATGTTGTACATTTGATAAGGGTATGATAACATGACCCTTATTATAAGTTTTATCTAGATATGTTATCAGATATAAAAATCCATCTTGATAAAAAAAGATATAGAGAATTGTTTTATATTTATTGTATTTGCATGAACTTACGAAATATTTTAGTGACTGTTAAGCTGGAAATTGCTAGAAGCTGGAAGCTGGAATTTTTACTCTCACTCGGCTCAATAGTTCACAAATGATCGGTGCTTGAAACAAAGTTTAAATATTTTATTTGTAGTTTGCACAAGTAACGTACATAAAACAATTTTAAAATCCATTCTAAATTATTCAGCAAAGCGGTGTTGAGTGGTGCAATTGAGTAATCCCAGTTTATACTGGTTGCCATCAGCAGTCGGAGTCTGAGAGAGCACAATGAAGATGGGTAGATGATCTTCCCTTCCCATCCTTCCTAGTGTGATGTTGGTCAACACAGGCTTCTATATGTTAGCTGATGTATCAGAGAAGTAGTGCACTAGTCTTCACACTCCTAGTGTTGGGGCATTGGTAGTGATAGTGGAGTTCATATGAATGGAAATTGGGTAATTGGTGTCACAAACTGGGTAGAATATGGAACCCCCTAAAATGCATTATTTTTTTTAACACTACTTATTAGCAGTACAAATATGAAATATAAAAGCTAAGTGTGCTCAAGTTCTACTAGGAGACTCTAATGCTACATCACATTTACCTTAAACTATCACAATGACTTTATACCTAATTAAACGACTCTATTTATACCTGATTTTCTGCTTTCAGAATCGGAAGATTTAGATTTACGTTCCATCCTACGTTTCATTGGGTAGCCTGTGCGGTTGGCTCCACCCTTTAATAAATTTATATAAAAGCTCACTGTAAGTTCTACCAAAAAAAACTTTAATTCTAATTCACCTTACCTGGACCAATCGTTAAGTTCCATCTATCTTTCAAAAAATTCAATATACACCTGATATATTGCTTTCAGACACTGATTGGAATGGGAATTGAGTAACTGGTGTTTAGAACTGGGTAGAAAATGTGTAGAGTACAATTAGACATTTATGACATTTTAGACAACTATAAAAAAAGTCAAAGAAAGTCGATTTAGCAAAAAAAACTGTTGAATGTTTCAGCTTTTGCCACAATCACCTCAATATACAAATATACAAAGCATATACACACTGCATAAACTCTGACTGCATAAACTCTGTGATAAACTACATCACTCACACTTCCTTCACTCTGTGCTCGTGGTCATCACGACCGCAGCCATCCGTTCTTTATACGTCCTTTTTTTCTTCCTCTGTTCAGGTTTATACACACAGGGCCTCGCCGCCGTTTCTCAGAAGCACGGGTCTTTTCTCTTCTCCTAAACAATGTGGGTCACTTTACTGGAAGAATCTTATCAATTATAAAGTACAAAAAAATGGTTTGTAAGTGTGTGTTGGAACGTGTGTGTAGTGGTGTCTTATCAGATTTGTGAAGGAGGTGGATTTGGCAGGTCCAAACAGCTTTTGTTGTTCTTGGATTAACAAAACAAAAACGTAGTGATTAGTGAGCGAGAGCTGGCGATGCTATCGCGCACTGTGTGATGAAGGGCTTGGGGAAAATATTTGATTTGCAGGATGCAAACTGTTGAGAACACACACATTTACTTGCACACACACATACACACACATTTCATCACTGAACAAGAAATATATATGATATTAGAGGCATTATAGAAGGTGTAATGGTGATATTCATAAGTATGTGTACATTTTGTGAAATGTTTTCATGTTTTGTCATTTTGGCTTTGTACCCTACATTCATAGATTAGAAATGAATGGATAAAAAAATATATTTGTAGACATACAGATTTGATTTACAGGATATAACAAGAATATTGCATTAACCATTTAGTAATTACAGTATCTTTTACAGGTCAAAAGGTATATGGACTGTTGACTGATGAGCAATTTCATGGGCAGGTTTTGTCTGGTTTCTCATAAAAAAATTTAATAGTAAAAAATGCACTGGAAACTGGAATCATTAAAACAGAACCTGTCTGACCACAAGAAGCAGCCAAAAGATGTCAAAAAGCAACACATTATGCCGCAATCTGAAGAAATTTAATAACAGATGAGAAAACAAATTCATTAATCGTCTATCAGTCTGGAAAATATCACATATCACAAAGTAATTTCTAATTCTTTGGGACTCCAATGAACCACAGTGAGAGCTATTATTCACAAATAGAGAAAACATGGAACACTGGTGAACCTTCCCAGGAGTGACCAGCTGGCGGACCATAATTATTACAAAAGGGCATGGACAACTCATCCAGGAGGTCACAAAAGAACCCAAAACATCATTTAAAGAACTGCAGGTCTTACTTGCCTCAATTAAGGTCAGTGTTAATGATTCAATAATAAAATAGAGACTGGGTGAAAATGGTCTCCATGGGAGAGTCTCAAGGCAAAAAAAACTAGTGAACAAAAACAACACAACGACCCATTTTACTTTTGCCAAAAAAAAACATCTTGATAACACACAGGACTTTGGGTAAATATTCTTTGAACTGATGTGATAAAACTGGAACTTTTTGGAAGGTGTGTTTCCCGTTACATCTGGCATTAAATTAACACATAATTTCAGGAAAAGAACATCATACTGAAAGTAAAACATGGTGGTGGTAGTGTGATGTCTGGGCCTTTTTTGCTGCTTCAGGGACTGGGCAACATTTAAAACAATTAAGTAAAGTATTTGTAACTAAAGGAGAGAGTAAAAATCAAGTAAACAACATGTAACTAGCAGGACGTGTATATTTCTATGTAAACAAAGTAAGTATAGTACAGCTCTGGAAAAAAAATAAAAGACCTCTTAAAAAATAATGAGTTTCTTTGATTTTACTCAAATGGAAACATCTGGAATATAATCAAGAGGAAGATGGATGATCACAAGCCATCAAACTAAGCTGAACTGCTTGTATTTGTTGCATCAGGAGTAAAGGCATAAAGTTATCCAAAAGCAGTGTGTAAGACTGGTGGAGGAGAACATGCCAAGGTTCATGAAAACTGTAACTAAAAACCAGGGTTATTCCACCAAATATTGATTTCTGAATTCTTAAAACTTTATAAATATGAACTTGTTTTCTTTGCATTATTTGAAGTCTGAAAGCTCCGCATCTGTTGTTATTTCAGTCATTTCTCATTTTCTGCAAATAAACGCTCTAAATGACAATATATTTATTTGGAATTTGGGAGAAATGTTGTCTGTAGTTTAAAGAGTAAAACAACAATGTTTATTTTACTCAAACATAGACCTACAAATAGCAAAATCAGAGAAACTGAAGCGGTCTCTTAATTTTCATCCAGAGCTGTAAAGAAAAAAACTGTAACTGAAAATATTAACATCTTTAAAACCATTAAACAAACTACATATACAGTATGTGTCAGTTATGTAACTGTCATTCAAATAGTACATTTCCATATACAGCAGTTACAGTAACTCTATGTTCACTAACAGTGGCAGGAGTGGTTTGCCTCAAATTCCTCATACCGGACACATTGTTGCAGTGCGTGTTTGGCAGTTTACTGGTGATGATGCAGTGAGAATCTCCATTTTAGGCCTGACTCCACCTCATATGACATGCCGTCTACATTAGCCCTGTCTGGCCACATCTGTTACGTTAAACACACTCTTTAAAATGATACTACTCACTACACCTACACCTACGATCAGTATCTCTTACACATCAATGTGTGTCATATTAAGTGACTGTTATTCTTCCTTTACTTGAATTTTATTCGCTCTAGTGAATTTTATGACTGATAGTGAGGTATAAGCAAATACAGTTTAATTTTTTTTTTTATTATAGAGAGTATTTTTGGTCCTAAATTCATCAGGGACCAATATATTTAGGTACACAAAATGTTAAAATAAAAAAACTGAAAAAAAAATGTGATTGAGTGTTGAGCAGTTAACCCCTTAGCAGGCCAGAATTTTTGTCAATTGTCTGCCTGACATTACACCACTAAATCTTGAGGATTTTTAATTTAAGCATTACAAATATATATATATATATATATATATATATATATATATATATATATATATATATATATATATATATATATATTTGATAAGGAACATTACTAAAAAATCTTAATTGTAATTGTAAGAGAAAATATCAAAATATATTTAAGTAATTAAGTGAATCTAAGCTGTCAAAATATAATTAATAAAATAAAAAAATTGTCTCTTTTCTAAACTTCATTTTAAAATCGATATTTTCCTGAATACAAATCAAACAGTTCATGTCCTCCAAACCTTTAGTTTCGTTATGTTTGTCTATTTTTTTTTTTTTTTTTTCAAAAATTTTCCCAGTTTCTCCCCAATTTACTTTGCCAATTACAAAACAAACTCATTAGGACTCCCTCTATGACTAGTGATGCCCCAACACCAGGAGGGTGAAGACTAGGACATGCCTCCTCCGATACATGCAAAGTCAGACACCGCCTCTTTTCGAGCTGCTGCTGATGCAGCATTGCTGAGCAGCATCACAGCACGCTTGGAGGAAAGAACAGCGACTCGGTTCTGGTACATCAGCTCACAGACGCCCTGTTCTGTGGACATCACCCTAGGAGTGATGTGGGGAGAGAGAGCGCCATCTACCCACCCAGAGGGAGCAGGGCCAATTGTGCTCCCTCTGAGCGCCGGCAGCTTGATGGCAAAGCTGCATGAGCGGGGGTTCTAACCTGCGACCTCCCGCTCATAGTGGCAGCGCTTTAGACCACGGACTCATTTGTCTAGTTTTTGTCTATTTTTGTCTATTTTCAAACCTGCACAATTTGGCTTGATTCCTCTTCCTGATCTGGAATTATTAAGTGGAGCAGAGAGAAAGTGAGCAGGCAGCTTTTCCAAGTGTCCTGTAGAAAATTTCAAAATCCTCAACTTTTCAGAGTAGAAATTAGTTATTTTACTGCAAAAACTAAGGGTTTTGTATCACCTACACCTATAACCAGTACATGAGACAAGGCATTGTAAGCAGTTAAAGTACTGAATAACTACTGATACTGATTCATTGAGCATTCAGAGTGTCTACAAGTACTGAAGATGTTACTGTAGGATATGTTGAAAACTGCACTTTTGCAAGATTGAATGTAGTACATTTAGTACTTTTAAGTAGCCTCATTATGCAATATGCTATGTGATTACACAGGAATATCCCATAAATAAGGATGTATTGCTTAGTGTGAGAATCCAGTATAGGCCTGATGGAGAACTGCTGTATTGCCTCATCTCCGTGTTGCATGAGCAGTATCTAACAAAAACAGGGTCTCTAAAAAGTGGCATTATGATGTCACAATGCAAGTGTGCTTGTGGTTGTAAAATTGCGTGCATTGAATGGTTGATTTTACAACTAGAGATCAACATTTCCCTTCCCGAGTCATTGCTCAACTGCAGCAATTTTACTTTTCAGTAAGGGAAAGAGAAGTGGGAACTGGCTTGACCCTGCGGGTGCAGGCGTGGTGTAGCCGAGCACAGCGGCGTCCTTAAAAATGTTCCTTTAGTACTTCTCATCGACTTTGACGAGTCGGCTGGGAAGTTCCCACTCAACGGACACTACGTGATTTCAGTTTCCTGAAGAACAGTTTGCATCTATGCTTTTGAAGACAGTTAAAATTATATAAAATAATTCAGCCCTGAGAGAGCACAATTGGTCCTGATCCCTCCGGGTGGGTAGATGGCTCTCTCTCCCCACATCACTCCTATGGTGATGTCTGCAGCACAGGGCATCTGTGAGCTGATGTATCAGAACCGAGCCGTTGCGCTTTCCTGCAAGCGCACTGTGATGCTACTCGGCAAAAAAAGAAGCGCTGGCTGACTTCACATGTATCGGAGGAGGCACGTGTTAGTCTTTGCCCTCCTGGTCTGTTGGGGCATTACTAGTGATAGGGGGAGTCCTAATGAGTGTAAATTGGGGAGAAAATTGGAACAAAAAATTGAAATATACTAAAAAAAAAAAAAATTAAAATAAAATGTATCCAATCAATCACAACAATATTCTGTGATTGACTGTGATTAATCACATTTGTTCATCGTTCAAGATGCACAAAAAAGATTTTTATAGTGGATATTTAAATGTAAAGAAATGAATCAATGTAACAAATGTAAAACGCATTAATATTTATTTAGTGGTTTCAATTAAAAAAATACTAGTATATACTTGTATGTTTGAGTGGAGAAAAAGCCAACGTGGCACGCTGGAATAAATAATGCATAATAAATTGGATAGAGGATTTATTTATTTATTTACTTTAAAGGATTTCTGAATTAGAACTTAATTTGCTGAGTATAAACATCTTTTGTGTTTGGCATTGCACACATGCTCACAACGGGGGATAATTATTTAAATGGTTAAAAATTGCAATACAGACATTGCTGGAAAAAAAAATGCAACCCTGGACACAGCATATGAGTGTCACATATTAGCCTGTGTCTGTCCTGTGTTTTTCCCTCTTTTGGTTTTCTGTGCTCCTGCCCTGTTTTCCTGTCTTGTGTTTCCAGCCTTTTTTGAGCACATGGTATTGTATTGTTATTGTCCTGTCTCCGCCCTAGCCCCGCCCTAGCCATTAGTGTTGTCACCTTGTGTCCTGTTTGTAACCCCGCCCCCTCATTACCGGTCCTCACCCTCCTTGTGTATAAATAGCCCTTTGTATGAGTGTTTGCTTGTTGAGTCTTTTGTATCTTTGCTGTCTGTATATCCAAGTTTTGTATTTTGTGAATCTATGTTCCCTGAATCCAGGTCTGTTGTTTTGTTAATTCAGTAAGTGTACCTATTTTATTTTGTGTCCCTAGTGTTCTAGTTATTCAGTGTTTTGTTTGTTTAGTCATACTTAGTTTTGTTCTATTCATTATCTACTTCTAAGGGTTTATTTCTTTATTTATGCGATACCCGTGTTTGTTTTCTGTTTTGTTTTCATTTATCTTGTTTATTAAAAATATTTGTAATATATCTGCACTTACGTCCACCCTCTCATTCGTAACAATGAGTGTGACATTTTGTGCAGTAATGCTGAAATCATAGAAATGTACCAACACAACCACATACAGTGACAGAACATGGCTTTTGGATTCGTGGCTGATAACTGTCTGGATGGTCTTAGATGATGCTTCTGGACATGGTTAGCAGCAGGGCTTCTGTTTTGTGCAGTAAAGTTTTAAGTTGTATTTGTAAATGTAATGCTGTGTTGTTCTTTTGCTCATGTAGTTCTTTCAGCTGATTTTACCTCACTACTAGCCCTATATTGCTACTTTTCCACTTTTTTTAATTGCAGGCCTGAAATAGAGGGATAGATGTTTTTTTTTTATTAATGAAATTAAGTTGTACATGCGTTCATACTGTCTATAATGAAAACTTTGCACTTATACTGTCTATACTGTCACAACTTTTTTTCTGATTTTAAGTTTTAATATAATTAATAATAACAGCTGAAGTATTATATTACCCTAATGCTCATGGTTCATTTATAGTTATATCGATGATATGCAATAATGTATGCACTGAATGTATGCTATGTATTTTTCTTGTATTTGTATATTGATGTACTAAAACTTGGCCAATTTACCCCACATAACAGTCCTGAGTTTGACCCAGGAAATAACTGAACACACACTCACACAGGTGTTTATAAGTGTGCGTGTATATATGTGTGTGTGTGTGTGTGTGTGTATGTTCGTACACTGTCAGGCACACTACAGTCTTTCGCTACAAAGTCCCACAGCATGAGAGGAAGTTGGTTTGTGTGTGTGTGTGTGTGTGTGTGTGTGTGTGTGTGCTTTGTTGAGGTAATCAGACTGTCCCAGATGCCATCTACTAGCATGGGTCTGCGGTCACCATGCGTCTCTCTCTCTCTCTCTCTCTCTCTCTCTCTCTATCTGTCTAACTCAACCCCCCCCCCCCACCCCCACCCCCCACATACACACAGTTTCCCGACAGCCTTCCACTCCTCTTCCTTTCTTCTGGTAAATTTCCCCTTTTTACCCCCCTGTCACTCAGTTCTGACAACTGTCCTTCAGGACAGAGGAAGGGCAGAGTGTTTTTGAAACTGCATATCGGTTACAAATGCACGTGTATCTTGCTGACATCACTGCAGGAGATCCGCCGGTACACCACGTCCGAAACGGAAATAAAAAACGTTTATTTTAGAAAAGCGGGAAATTTTGCTTCATTCGATTTCTTTTAGTAAAAAAAAATACATTTTGCAAAAAAAATCTGTTTAATTTTTAACATAATTTGAATTGCGTTGACGTGACAGTTGTTGTTCTATATATTGTGACAAATTTTATGATAAAAACAAAACAAAATAAATGCTCAAAAAATACATTGTACAGTCATAATTATATATTTTATATTATTTACACATCTGAGAATTATATTTTTACAAAAGTCAAACATTTGCTTGGCAGCTACAGTATTTTTAAAGAACTGCAATTAATTCCAAAATATTTTGTATATTATATTTTGTATATATTGTATAAAAAAGTCAAGTCAAGTAGTTTTATTGTCAATACTGCATGTGTACAGGACATACAGAGAATTAAAATTACGTTACTCTCCTTCCCAAAAATTACAGCAAGTACAGAAAATAGATATATAATATAAAAGAATGAGAGACAATATATTTACAATACAATAAGGACGCAAATAGACATACGTGAGTCAGAAGACAACAGTGCAATAGTGATTGGGGTTAAAATAAGATATATAATATATAAGAATAGGAGACACTATATTTACAATACACAAATAGACATACGTAGAACAACAACAAACATAAAGAAAGAAAAGATACTGGAAGAAAATGTGTCATTTTTCTTATGATTTTTTTTTACACTTAATAAAGGTTAGTAGGTACAATAAATGATAAAATGAACACGTACACATAAAGTAGTAGTGTATAACTCATGAGCAATGCACATATAACACAGCATGCCAGACAGCTCAGTTTAGAGTTGTTGAGGTTCCTAATGGTGTCCTGCAATAATAAGTTCCTGCAGCTTTTGCCATTGTGGCATCCCACAATGCCTTAGTACTTAGCAGTATGTGGATGAGCATTGTCCTGATGAAATAATGCACCAGATTAGGCTTTCAAAAAAGGTAAGGCCACTGGTTACAGCTTATTAACGTAATGTTGGAGTGTCTGATATGCCAGGGACCTCTGTTATTTCTGCTTGGTTGGGTAACTGGCCATGAAAATTGTGAGAAAATGGGATAAAAATTTGAAATAAATTATATAAATAAACAGAACCTAATCTAACCAACTGCTGAAAACAAAAACGATACACTATTTCAACAGAACAATGCTTCCACTAACAGTCTTGCAATTATTTGAGCAAAACCTAGTTTTATCAAATTCTATTTTTTTTTCTGTTGAGGTAAAATGACTTTACTTTACCCTTCTGCAACCCCCCAAAATCATGAATCTGATTGGTTAGATTGTCCTGTAACTTTGCTAACAGACTCATTACTACACCCTTCTCAAAATCAGGAGAAGGGTCCACACAGACACGTGGGAGCAGAAGCCATTTTAAAAAGCTTTGATTGGTTAGAACAGCTGTCTGTCATATAAAAGTCCACTGAAAAACACAGACTAATGCTTTGAATTAGTTGCTGTTTTTTATTTTAGTTAATTTATAAAATAAGTCCATACACTTACAATAACTATGATATGTATTTCCTGATTAAAAATTATGTACATTTTTACATGCACTTATTGTCACCCCTTCTCTGAAGGGTTAGAAGGGCCTTACTGCACACCACTAGATTTAAGAGCATATTGCTTTACAGAAAAAAAGTAATAGTAGCAGTCGGAATACTTTTAGGGGGGTTGAATACTTTTAAAAGGCTCAACCATCATGCATTAATTAGGTTTTCCATACTGCTCAATCTGTATCTATACAAATAATTTGGGTCAGGAGTAATAAATAAATAAATAATTTATTTTTTAGCACTTTACAACTCATTTAAGCTAATTAATTTAAGTATTAGTAATATCATTATCTATTTTCATAGAGAATGAAACTAATATAGATATCTATCACATATAGCATGAAACCTTGTAACTTGTAACTGTAGTAAGTGTACATAGTGAAAAGTACATTAATGCAGAGAAGAAAGAAAAAAAGAGGAGAGAAAATGCAGTTAGTTGTGAGTATTGTGAGTCATTTGTAACTGAGAAAATGAGTCAGAACTGATCTGTTATCAGTTGTCTGTGGATGCATACATGACTGAGACTACTGCTTCAAAACTGCTACTCATTTCAGTCTCTGTCAGCAAAAAAACCCTGTAAATATGAGATCTTGTTATTGTGTTAGACGGCTAGACACAATTTTTGATCACATGTGAAATGTGTGTTTTCATATATACAAAATTGTTACAATGACTAAATATTCATCCTGTGATGAAATGTCCTGATATTTTATAATGCTTCTATAGTGTTCTGGTCAAAATTAACTGATCTACAAAATGTCTATTTGAAAATGTAGTTTTTATCTGTTTATTATGAGCCTACATGACTTTATCCAAAATGATTTTTGTTTTAATTTTTGTTTTTTGATTTAAATGCATTTTTTCTTCAGCTTACTTGATTTTCCCAGTCTAAAATTAAAGTGTATTAAAAAAGGAATTAGTCACATGATCATACATTAGACGGCGTAAAATTGTAATGCTTGTTTAAGTGGAGACTTTTCCTTGAAGAATATCTAGTTTCCAAACTCTAACCTGTTCAGCCTAATTTACATTTGACAAAATCAGTTGGTACCACTTTAAAATAAGGCTCATTTACAAAGGGTTTATACATAGTTTATAAAGTAGTTTATACATTTTTATTATTAAAAAACATTAACACTTACAACACATAAATAGAAAAAACAACAGCGAAAATAACGTTTTAAACATCTAATAAAATAATATAGAAAGTCAGTTTAGTCATTTAATATTTTATCACAGTTAAATAAATAAAGTGATTAACAGAAATGTTAATGATGACTGATGGAAAATACAAAGTAAGGTAAGCATCTAGTAAAATCTGAGGTTTAACATTGTAAATAAATGTGGATTCACTATTTGCTACATGACATACCACTGTTGCACTTTCTATTTATGTGTTGTAACTGTTTATTAATGGTTTATAACTTAATAAAGTAATCATTATTAGACTATGTTGTAAACTATTAATAAACCCTTTATAAAGGAGCCTTATTTTAAAGTGGTACCAATCCATCTGAGATAAATAGTCAAAATAAGAAAAAATATGTTTTTATTCAAAAATAAAGCTTCATTAAGGTCAATGAGGCTTACAGGCCACAAATAGCAAATACAATTTTATTAATAATAATAAGGGAAGGTCATACTTAAAAAAGGTTAGAAAAAGGTGAGTAAAAAAAAGAAAAAGTGAGAGGGACAGTAAAAGAACCACAAAAAAGCCCAGTTACATCAGAGCTAGCAGCTTTTTAGCATTACGATATTGTTAGTGTTTGATATTCCAGACATTTCAGAATTTATGCTAAGTTCATCTGGTCAAATTTAAAATAAAAAAATATTTAAGCGTAGTTTCTACACAGATTTGAACCAGCTTGTAGACTGAGCTGAACCTTTAGCTAGCTTAGCAATTGCTAACTTAGCCAAGATCATGAGTTACGTGTTGCCTTTTTACTGGTTTACTCATTATTAGGGCATTTTAGTTATTATAATATTGTTTATAAGCTGAAAACTATAAACTAATTGTTATTTTGCTAATTCAACAGCTAATGCTTGAGTTCTGAAGCGTATATAGTGAAATAAGACTTGTAGAACCACTATTTAAACTGAATCTCTGTTATTTTGGACACATTATGAATAGAACAAGTTCAGTGGAAAAAGAAAATTCTGCTTGGAACAGCTAAAGGTAAAAGAGGAATAGAATAATCAGCAACAAGATGGAGGAGCAAGCATGAATGAGCTAATAATAAACCTGAAGATACAAATAGAGGACTGCTCTGTTCTGGAGGAACACAATCCTCTAATTATTTTTTACTATGCTGTTTCTACTATTTCTGTTTAAGACACTTTTAAGTCAGGAATAAAAAGTAAAACCCTGATTTAACATGTTTCGTTATAGTAGTTAATTAAGGGATAAGGGATGAACCATTAAGGTATATTTTGGCACCAAGGAGCTATAGGAAAGCTTATTCTTATTGGTACTAAGTGAGTTTGTAGACAGATTGTTAGTTTTTGGTAACAGAAAAGTGCAGAAAACTGTGTGTGCACTCATTAAAGTACAGAGGAAAAAAAAGAAAAAGTCTTAAGTTTATTGAATTTGAAAACTGTAGGTTCAGGTAAATGTTAGGATTTGAAATTCATTTGATATTTAGTACATATTCATTTGGCCTAATCCAGGTTTCTGTCAGGCACAGAACTTTGAATTTCTGATCAGTTATCATTTCATTCACTAGAACTGCTTTTGAATTTAGAGATCTAATATTAAGTAAACCAATCTTTAGGTTTGAAGTGTTAGTGCTACAGTCTGGATATGATTTTTTAACATAGGTTAAGTTATGTAGATTGACTGTTTGAGTTTTTTAACGTTTTCTGTTTGACTCGGGGGACAGACACAGTCTGAATACACTGGTATCTTGGTAACGTCTCTTTGCAGCTTGCAGACGGTCGGTAAAGCCTCTCTGTCTGCGGCCTGGTCCCTGCGGCCTGGGCCTGGTCCCTGATTTTTACTGTAGACAAACTAAGTCCTAGAACTAATGGGTTTAGGTTTGTGTATTTAGTAACTGTATTTAGTAACTGCATTTAGTAACTGTATGTTCTTAAAGTAATGGAAATCTATTGGTTGTGGTACTAGGACACTATTTGAAAATGTTCTGGTATTAGTTAGAAAAATAAGTGTGATTTCTTGTACTAAGACACTGTTGGAGATTATTTCATAAAGTGCTGTAAAGGGAACTACCTGGCTGTGGTACTAGGGCACTATTTAAAAACTTGTAGATTCTGGTATTAAGACACTGTAGAAAATATTTAGGATTTGATACTAAAGAACTGTAGTTGACTATTAGACATCTTGTAGATTTTGACACTAAGAGTCTTTAGGAAAACTTAAGGATTTACGTGTTTTTGTGTTTTTTTTTTACTGTCCCGCTCACTTTTTGTTATTTTACTCACTATTCTCTATTCTTTTTTAAGTATGACCATCTCTCAGTAGTTCTGTCCTTCCCTTATTATGATTAACAAAATTGTATTTGCTATTTGTGGCCTGTAGGCCTCATTGACCTTAATGAAAATAGTTTTAGTAAAAACATATATTTCATTATTTTGACTATTTATTACTATTTATTATTGATTAAAACAATCTGGAACTGTCACCAAAAACAAGTTAAACAAATCTTCCTCTATTTAGCCACCTGATCTTGTGAATAAATCCATTTTAATACACAGGGAATATCAAGATATATTTAAACAAGTAAGCTGATCAGTTGATATTGAAGCTGATATAAAAGATCAGTTTCATCACAGGGTGAATATTTAGTCATTGAACCACTTCAATTTTTAATTTATGAAAACACACCTTTCACATGCAATCAAAATCAATAATCAATAAAGTATCTATCTTTCTATCGATCTGGTACTAAGGGACTGTAGGAATACTATTTTTTTTTAGCAAGTAGCAAATGCCTGATGACTATAAAGGCATGGGAAAGGTGAGAGGAAGAGGCCGGGGTGTGGGGGGGGGGGGGTAGAGGATGAGTGAGGAAGAGGTCAGCAGTCCGCCCTGCGTGACTCAGAGCAGATGCTGGGGCTGCGCCTGCAACATGGAGGCCGCTGCTGCCTCTCCCTGCTGGGGAAAAAGGGAAGCGAAAAGGGCTGACAGCTACAGCAGGCCTCGCTCAGGCCTTCCTGTTGAGTTTAAATTAGGGCGAGAGAAAGAGAGAACTCCTGTCCTCTTCTCCCACCCTGAGTCGTTCCATCCATCCACACGAATCACGCGGCCTCAACATCTCCTAACCACCATCAGATACTTCTGTTTTCCATAAAGCGGCTGTCTGTGTGCAGATGTCTTGTTTTCTTCCGCGCACCAATGTCAGCATGTTTTGATAGCAGCTGTGTTTGTGGTGATTGCTAGAAAGCGCCATCCCAATAATCTAAAACATCATTCAGAACTTAAAACTTATATTGTATGATAATATTGTGTTTTGAACTAGGGTTAAGATCAGAGAGCAGGTGAAAGTGGCCTAAAGGACAAGCATGCACAAAAAAGCTGTGCTTCACGTGAAGTTTCGGTTTCATCCCTGCTAGAAACATTAGAGCTGTACAGCATTCAAGCTCGATACAAAAAAAGGCCATATTTTTGTCATTTTTTGGTTAGTAGAAAGTTTTATGAATGTTATACTGAATGTTCAATCTCATAAAGCTTTCATTTTTAATGTTTTAACATCACCAACATCACTTGTGTCAATGTTTTAAGTTTTAGTTTTAGAAATGTTAATGTTTTAAGGTTTCCATAATTAATAATAGTGTTCATCTAGCTGAGAATGCTATTACCTAATAACGTTCTGATGCAAACCATTATTATATCACACATTTTCAGAACGTTCCTGAAACATGTTTTCTGTATATTTATAGTTTAACCTTTCTGGAACCTTTATAAACAGCTGCATCTAGAGCCCACATTTGTCCATTTCATTAGAAACCCCTCATTTACTGCTGTCATCCATTTTCCCGTCTACTGAAATTCATTTTTCCTTCTCTTTAATGCCTTTTTTCCTTCACTTTGATGGAATTAATTCTGATCTGGCTAGCTAGATAAAGTTGCACTGCCGAAAATTGGATATATATTGGATTTAAGGCCAACATATTGATTTTAGGCCATGTTTATCGGTAACACTTTACTTGGATGGTCCATTTTATGGCCTTGTTGGTGCTCAACTGACATTCAACTAACACTGAATTGAATGTCCATTAAATTTAACTTAACCCTATGTTGAATGTAAATGATTCAAAATAGAACCTAACTGTATACCTAACCCTAACCTTAACCCTTAATCAACCCTAAAGTTGAACCCTACACCTAACCTCAACCCTAACCTTAACCTAAGCTTAAAATCTAACCCTAAACCCAATCCTAAAATATTAAGATAAGCGTTTGGATTAGAGTTGAATGTTGGGTTATATTCAATAGAGAATCATTTACTTTCACCTTTTAGTTCATTTGCATTTAATAGACATGTAGTTGAACGTTAGTTGAATGTCAGTTGAGCATCAAAGAGGCCATCAAATGGACCATCCAAGTAAAGTGTTACCTGTTTATCTGCTGTGTGGCCTTATGTAGACTGACATGCTAACATTGTTGGTGAAACAATCAGTTTTTAGGCTGTAAACCTTCAAATCATTGTGCTATGATATGGATATTAATGGATATGAGCTTCTGTGATAAAAACTTTCTGGTTCACATAAAGAGGAATCCAATTTATTTGTCTCTTTCTCTCTCTCTTTTGTTCTTCCCACATTTGTTAAAAACAGTCTTTAACCACTAAGACTGATATGTGAAAGCGAAAGATAAAGTTTTACAAGATACAAATGTTAGCAGACCCACAAAGTCTAATCTTTTAGGCCTTTTAGGTTTTTAAACATTTCCCGTCACTGCATTCTCAACAGAGACTAGATATCTGAGATCTTCATTATGAAATAGTAACACCCTCACTGGTTAAAGGATGTCTAGAAAAACACTGTGAGAACTTGACCTCCCAAGTTAGCACAGATTCTACATTTATTAGCTGCTACTGCTTCAGCAAGGGTTGCTAACTCAGCTTCGGGATAGCATGGTAACAGTATGGTAATCAGTTTGCTTTAAATTTGCTAAATTTCCAATCTATTTTAAGCTTTTTTAACATGAACATCTTCAGCAAATGCCCCCCCAAGTGTAGATGGCAGAGGCAGAGCTTACAACAACAGTTGGGACCATCTTGAAGCAGGTGAGAAGGCAGGTAGGGAAGCAGGTGGAAGTTGGTGATTGGTTGGGAAATTAAGAGTCTTCTAATAGAACTTTCATTTGCACATCTGGATAAAGCCTTGTTTTGATAGGATCAGTTTTATATGCGGACGGGTTAGTAATTACATTTTACTGCATGATGTATGTAAAATACAACTCTGGAAAAAAAAGAGACCACTTAAAAATGATGAGTTTCTTTGATTTTGCCAAATTGAAAACCTCTAGAATATAATCAAGAGGAAGATAGATGATCACAAGCCATCAAACCAAGCTGAACTGCATGATTTTTTGCACTACGAGTGATATGAAGTTATCCAAAAGCAGTGTGTAAGACTGGTGAAGGAGAACCTGCCAAGATGCATGAAAACTATGATTAAAACGGAAAGCTCTGCATCTTTTTTGTTATTTCAGCCATTTCTCATTTTCTGCAAATAATAAATGCCCTAAATGACAATATTTGTTTTGGAATTTGGGAGGAATGCTGTCTGTAGTTTATAGAATAAAACAACAATTTTCATTTTATTCAAACATATACCTATAAATAGCAAAATCAGCGAAACTGATTCAGAAACTAAAGTAGCTTCTTATTTTTTTCCAGAGCTGTATTTAAGACACAGCAGTTAACAGAAACTTAGACATTCCAACATAACTGCTTATACAGTATAATTGCTTGAATGGCAAATTAGCCTCCTGTTTGACTACAAATTACTTTTAGAACAATTTAGCAGACTCTGGAATGATGATGCAGTGTTATACTATGCAGCAGCATCTGCGCAAATAGGATCTTAATTTAATAATCCTCATATTTACATTGTAATTTTAGTCTTTAAGTCAAATAAATTCCAGGTTCAATTCAGCACGTTCTAAACAGCTGTTAACCTTTTTGCAAGGAAGTAAAGCACAGCAGATTATCTCTTTATATCAGAGGCAGCTTGGAGTTTACGTTTGGTTTACGCTGCTTTGATGTTGTTCTTGCGAAGCCAATAGTTATGTCAGAATGCTGCTTTACTGTTTCGTAAGAAGCGAGATCAGAGAGTGAAACTGTTCATCTGATTTCAGTTTTGCTTTCTGTTTTTCTAACAGCAGAAGACACACACAAGACAACAGGCGTGCTCCTACTGTACACTTTACACACACATATTATGACTGGACAGAGGACAGTCATAATATGGGGTGGATCTGGTAGAAAAAGGAAATATAAAAAATAAATCATTATTAAAAATAATAATTATTTTATAATGAGTGACACTCGAAACACTCATCATCAGGACCTGTTAAATCTAATAAGATCAACTGAAGTAAAAGCAGATGTATTATATCGTTAATTAGCTTAAATTGTATCTATTTGTGTCACAATAAATCAGGCATATTGTCCTTCTTCTATCTGTGGAAATGTTAACATGTGTTTGGATGCACAAAATACAGTACTCTGTGTTGTTATCAATGGATAACAATGCTAAAATGGGACCATGCGAACTTGGGCTAATGCTAACAATGCTAACCTGGGAGAATGCAAAAAAAATGCTAATGCAAACCTGGGACAAAGTATCCCCTCAGCTGCTTTGTGTTTGGTGATGCAAGGCTTGGATGGAGCTGCTCAGCCATAGAAACCCATTTAATGAAGCTCTAAACATCTACACTCTACTGTTCATGAGCTAATCTAAAGGCCACATTAATTTTTAAGATCTGTAGAAATTAATTCTGCATAAAGTTCGCAGCATCTGGTGATTCTGCTCTGTCATATTATGTGCCCAGTCTCTTCCACTGTGTTAGAAGATCACTGACAGTAGACTGGACGACTGGATGACTGGACTTGTTGCACAGGTGCTGCATCCTATCACAGTACCATGTTGGAAATCTGTGAGCTCCTGAGAGCGACTCAGTCTTCACTAATGTTTGTTTAAGCAGTCTGCATGCCAAGGGGCTTGGTTTTATATGCCTGTATACATGGAAGTGATTGGTTTTGCTATTTATAGGTATATATTTGAGTAACATGAACATTGTTGTTTTATTCTATAAACTTCGGACAACATTTCTCCCAAAATCCAAATAAAAATACTGTAATTTTGAGCATTTATTTGAACAAAGTAAGACATGGCTGAAATAACAAAAAAGATGCAGAGCTTTCAGACCTCAAATAATGCAAAGAAGACAAGTTCATATTTATAAAGTTTTAAGAAGAGTTCAGAAATCAATATTTGGTGAAATAACCCATAGGTTTTAATCACAGTTTTTATGCATCTTGGCATGTTCTCCTCCTCCGTCTTACATACTGCTTTTGGATAACTTGGATATGCCAGTGGATATACCAAAAATTCAAGCAGTTCAGCTTGGTTTTGATCAGCCATCTTTATGTTCTATTATATTCCAGAGGTTTTTAATTTGGTTCGTTTTTTTTTTTTTTCAGATATATATATATATATATATATATATATATATATATAAATTCAAGAGTATACTACTACAACAAAATAAATCTAAATGTTTTATTTAGTATGCATTAAGCAAAAAAAAAAAAACATTTTTCTACAGTTGGTAACTGTAAGTTGTGCATCACTTTATGAAGTAAAACAGATACAAGGCTTTAGCTTAGGTCTGACCAGTAGTGTTCCCAGGCTTCAGGCTGCGGTGAGTAGAGAAAGTGTGCAGAGAAGGGTTGTGCAGTTTGAGATGAAAATCTGCAGTTCATTGCCAGAGTCATTGTTCAAAGAAAATGTGTGTGTGTGTGTGTGTGTGTTGGAGGGGGGGATAAGGCAAACGCTCACAGCATCAGAGATGACTCTGTGAGTGCGATATGTGTGACCAAGAACTGTTGGTGGTACAGAGAAATGTGACAGTGTAGTTTGAGTTATCTCGGAGCACAATCAAGTGTAAGGAGAAACGGAGAGAGCCACCTGCCCTGCCTCATCACAGATTAAGAGTGGGAGCGAGAGATAGGGGAAGAAAGAAGCTGCGTGTTGAATAACATGTGACGTCTGATTTTTTTTTACATTTGTTTTTTTTAACATGCTTCTTTTTTTTGCACGAGGCCTTGGCTGTGTGAGGCCTTCTTCCCCCCTCAAGTACATTCACATCAAAACTGCACAGAAACACGTTCCTCAGCAGAGAAGAATCCTCTTTTTCTTTGTGCGTGTGTGTGTGTGTGTGTGTGTGTGTGTGTGTGTGTGTGTGTGTGTGAGTGTGTGTGAGTGTGTAAATACGAGTGTGTCACAGTGCTTAAGGCAAAAACTCTCAAACCACACAGGTTGATAAAAAATTTAAACACGTGTGGAATGTGCAAATTGCCTCTAGCCCTTTCTTTCCCCTCCTCTTTTTTAAGCACTCCAGCCGCCTCAGGTTTTTTTTTTTTTTTTTTTTTTTTTAGCATTCCACAAACAGGAATCTTACTATTCCATTTGTTTCCAGTTTTTCTGACAAAATTCTGACTAATCAATCACTCCAAACACTGTTAAAAAGCATGGGCAGTGCAATTTCTCTCAAAAGTAAAAAAATATGTTTCAAAAGCTCTATCTGGACAGGATAAATTAGGATAAGGAGGTCCTGGGGTAATTTTCTCTTTTATAAGGGGGTCATCTGTAATTTTATTCCAGTCCAGAACAACCATGTATGTGTTTTTTTTTTCTTAGACGTCCCCTGAAAAAATTACAGGCTGAATAACCAACTGTTTTTCACTGAACTCTGTGGCCGTCCAGTAATTATATTCTTGTCTGGATGCAAATCTCTAAGTTTCGTCATCTCAAGTTTAATAAAACAGCTGTTTGTCCACTGCAACACATCGTTATTATAATTTGGGCCCGCATTTCCACAGAGATCCACGTAAAAACACAACAGCGAGTGGAAATGGAGGAGTTACTGAACTCCAAAACTCACTGGTCCTCCTGTTTTTTCAATTGCAGTCCAGATGCAAGATTTTATCACTAAGTAGTAAGTGTGAAATATTTTTCACAGACGTCCCTCTAAGAAACTAATCCCATCCAGATAGGGCTAAAGACAACAATAGTCACCTCCAGCAACTCAGCAACTTATCAAAAAGTCCACCTAAAGTAGTAGAAAGTTTATCTAGTCCAAATCAGTTAACAGGTTAATTAACTTGGAGCGTTTGCCCCCTTGGTTTGATTTCACACAAGAAAACCTGCAAGTGGAACAAAATCCATCACAACAGGTCATGTGAGCATGTTGTGTCTGCTTATTGGTCGGACCGTTCTTGGGCTGAAGAAAGAAAGTAAATACAGGAAGACGTTTCAGAGTTCCAGAGCAGCACATACTGTATTTCAGTGTAATTTAGCTTAAAGCAGTAGCAGAGATTTTATGTGTTATCTGTAATTATCCCTGGAATAAATCTGGTTAAACTGCATCTGAACAGCCGTTTAGCTCAGATATGAGGATTTTTAGTAGCAATAAATGTCAATGCCAATGTAAGGTAATCAGTTGTTAGCTTGCCAGATAGTTTTAGTGCAGTGTCAGGGTTGACCCAGGCAGAGAGACGAGGAGGCGGACGTAAACACAGGTAGGGCGAATTTATTAAATAAATATAAACAAATAAACAAGTAAACAAGAAACCAAGAAAAACAAGAAACAGAGGCTATAAAACTAGACAGGATGAACTTAAACAGGGCAAGGGAAGAAACTAGAAAACTAAACAGGGAACTAGAAAATAAACAGAGATAAACACTAAACAAGGACCTAGGGCAATGACAAATGAAACGCGGAGAGGCTAAGAAAACGCAGAGAGAGACAGAAAAACGCAGAGAGACAGACAATGGGAGACAGTGCAAAGACCGACAGAGGACAAGTGACAGAGGAAGTCTATTTAACTAAACAGGAAACACACTGGGAGTGGAAACACCTGGGGAAGGGGTGGAGCTACAAATGAGACATGAGGTAATGGAAAATCACAGGCAGAACACAGGGGCACGGGTCACGTGGGACAACACAGGCCCGAGGACAGACAGGAAACAGGGCCAGGCGTGACATGCAGTGTATTTGTACATCCCTTACATTTATTTTCTGGCCTAGAGTCCAAATACTGTATAAAACATAATTTTAACATTTAACATTATTTTCTTTGTTTAATCTGCACCGGTGTGTTCTGGCTCTTTTGCAGCATTTTAAAGGTTAACCCTTGTGTGGTGTTCATATTTTTGTTACTCGTTTACTTTGTTACTTGTATTTAATTCAGCAAAATTAAGCAATTTTACATTAAAATGCTTTAAACATGCTTGCTTCACCTAAATTGCAAGCAATATAAACAGCTTAAATGTTTAATATTTGCCCTTTACCTTTCTTATGTTACATTTCTTTCAAAAAGTGCTACTCTTTTTTTTTATTAGTTTTTTAATAAAATGTAAAAGAAAATGAATGAAACTCAAGATATGAGTAGAAAATCTGTTTAGTTTCAAGTTTACAAATGAAGCAATGTTTATTAGCTCTTGGCCAAACATACTGTATGTAATATAAATGTGTAGGGGGGGGGAGGGGGGGTACAGTGTGTGTTTATCGAAAATGTGTTTTGATATATGTTTTTCACAAAAAATGAGCCAATGCCAATGAGTTTGAGTTAGAAAAAATATTTTTTTAGTATCATTTGATGAAAAATGAAAACGGGTCCCACAGACCCGAACAACACACAAGGGTTAAACTGGACTTTAGCAGTTTAGTCTATTTAGTTGATCTTAGGTACTTTAATTTGATGGAATTTGATTTAAACTGATCATGCTAAAATACATGAAATGCACTATTTTGTTTTACTGTTAAAACAATACACTTACTGGACAATCTGGGTGTTATCCAGTGGTAAAATCTGCTTTCTTTCTGGTTCTTTAGACCATGTACAGGTGTGGGCTTTCCCAAGCCACCACCTGAGGTTTAGACTTCATAATTAATGCATATATACTGCTATCCTGTGATCTTTGGCATGTCATATATGACTATACATATTTTTTAAGCATGCTGTGTGCTCTAGTTGTGTGGCATTAGGGTTAAATGTGCTTTTACTGTACCAAAGGTTTGTAAAGTTGGTCCAACCATTTGTAAAGAACTGTAAGAAACACATTTGTAGGTGGAGCATAACTAGGCCAAGTGAAATGGGAGTAATCTGTGAGGTAAATATGGACTAGTACAACCAAAGTCACCCAGTGTAGGCCACCTTTAACCCTTAGAGGCACCTTGTGTAAACATTAGGGAGTCACTCTGGAGAATCACCTTCGGCCCCATGAGAAATGTGTGTGTGTGTCTGTGTGTGTGTGAACCTTTTTGCATGAGTAGGAAAATTCCACTGCAATAATTAACCAGTCTTGGTGATGGTCTACGTAGTATTAAAGCACAATACATCATCTTAGATCTTGTGCCGACTGGCATGGCCTGGTTGGGTGTCACAAGTCACAAATGGAAAATTATAGCGAATATATTTCTTTGCATATAATGCAACATAATTTTAGTCATACATATCAGTGATGTGTCAGTAATTCAGGAAAAAAAAAAACTAGTGTCCTTTTGAAAAAAATAATAGCACTCGGCGCCGCCTTAAACTGGTCAATTAGAATGATTCACTTCTCATAAAATTAATCCTCAATTTTTTAGAACAGAGAAATGATTGTCCACAGTTGGCCTGGGTGTGTATGATCCTGGATTAAACATATTTAGTTTAATGTCATAGTGTCTGTCATATAAACACACAGCACAAATTGTGAAATACTGTAAATAATAAAGAACATTCAATTAAATGCTATATACAGTTCTGGGGAAAGAAATAAGAGACCACTTCAGTTTCTAAATCAGTTTCTCAGATTTTGCTACTTATAGGAATATGTTTGGGTAAAATGAACATTGTTGTTTTATTCTATAAACTACAGACAACATTTCTCCCAAATTCCAAATAAAAATATTGTCATTTAGAGCATTTATTTGCAGAAAATGAGAAATGTCTGAAATGGGATGCAGAGCTTTCAGACATCAAATAATGCAAATAAAAAAGTTAATATTCATAAAGTTTTAAGAGTTCAGAAATCAATATTTGGTGGCATCCGCTGGTTTTTAATCACAGTTGTCATGCATTTGGCATGTCCTCCTCCACCAGTCTTACACACTGCTTTTTGATAACTTTATGCCTTTACTCCTGTGCAAGAATTCAAGCAGTTCAGCTTGTTTTGGTGGCTTGTGATCATCCATCTTCCTCTTGATTATATTCCAGTGGCAGAAACTCGTTTTTAAGTGGTCTCTTACCATTTTTCCAGAGCTGTATAAATGGTAAGAGCCTCCCATACGATAATTACTGAAATATTAATATACATGATTGTTTAGTGAAATATATCCTCAGGCGTTTAAATGGTCAAACCCTGTTCTCTGACATTCCTTTCTAAATGGAGCAGCGTGCTAAGGGGGGGTCACCCTCCCTATATGCAGAGCAACAGGCGTCTTTACATTGTATTAAAAGTGGATTTTTTTTCAGGTGTGAACAGTGTGGAGTCAGGGTGTTCCTCTAAGTGGTAATGATTTACTCAGTACACTGTTTGCTGAATGGAAGAGGTAAAAAAAAAGGGAAAATATCATTTTTTGACCTTTGCTCAGGGTCAATGCACCTGTGCAGAGGCCAAAGATCAGGCTTAAATAGAACAAACGAAAAAAGAGGCCCTACTGGAGAATGAATCAGACGTACGCAGGATATGACAGGACAGGTCAGAGAGAGAGAGAGAGAGAGAGAGAGAGAGAGAGATAGACAGAATGAGATGAGTGCAGTGGTGTGGTTAGGCTAAAGGGGAGGAGAAGAAGACAGAAAAAAGACAGATCAGGAGAGAAAAAAAAGCTGCGGGTATCTTGTTACTGCGAGTGGTTTGTCAGGGGTGATTTGGAAGGCTGGTATCTGTTGGTGACAGCAGAGAAAACGCAGAGCGAGGCCTGGTTTCGTAATCAAAAATTCATTTTTGATTACGTGCCAAAAGCCACAAATTAACATGGGATGAATAATGGTTGTTATTGGAATCAGTTGAACGCTCCAATTCGATATTCGCTAAAAGAGGGCTGTTTGATATGTATATGAGTTAATAAGATCTGGTATTTTTATATCTCTCTGGCAAAGGCAGCACAATGTAAATTCTTTCTGTTGCTGTGTTTCTCTTCTCCTCGTGATCCATAATGACTGATTTACTGACTTACTCACCGTGCTGTCAGATTACACATCAGTGTGTGCAAAAAGATATTTTATGGATTATAAGGTGCACTATCAATGAACGTCTATTTTTTGCTCTATTTTTATCACCATGTTTTTTTTTTCCTTCTAATTCAGCAGGTCTTACTGCTGAGTGGTGGTTGGTGTAAGGGGAACTAAGTTAAGTAATGCTGAGCTAAGTATACAAAACTGTAATCCTTAGAAGAAAAAAAATTAAAGTCAAACAAGTGCTGGGTGTTAGTCTACACAGCTTTCTCTCCTAAAAACTGTTTATTTGAGTAGTAAATAAAGTGCTTCCATTAGTTTACAGTAAGCTTAGATTCCTAGATTTCCAGCAAGGCAGGGTGCAGCAGCATTAGCATTAGAAGCTAACCGCTAGTAAATGCCACTCAACAGCACTAAACTGAGGAACCCTGAGCGTTTAGTATTGTCTGTAGAAAAGTATGGCTTGACCCAATGCTAAGCATCAGTTAATAGAGTAGAAATACTAATAATGTTTGTGATTCAGAACTAAACATCCATCAGGGTACAGCTTTATTCATACTCTGTTACAGCACAGTGTCTTTTGTACACACTTTTGTATTTTTAATCAATAATCAGTTTTTTTTTGCAATATGTAACATTAAGCAAATATACAGTATATACATGATAAAGATGTGTTAAAGAAATTATAAATGTTATGCCTGATCGCTGTGTGTGTGTGGGTGTGTGTGTGTGAAGCATTGTGCTTGTTCATGCTCTGTCTTGCAGATATGTGAGTTATATCAGTTCTAAGATGTGACTGATTAAACTGTGCACTGCCTGAGGAGACATGTGCGCACACACACACACACACACTCATAAGTCCAGAAACACAAACCCACACACACCGCACTTACACAAAGTGCTTGAGGGTTCCTTCTTTTGGCTGAACATCCCTCTCATTTACTCTCATTAAAGTGCCCCTAATTTTCCCTTTAGACACATTAGTGAAGTTAAAGTGGAGTGTTTTATTGCTCACTATTAATGCCAACTAACCACTTTCTCCATCCAAAAAAACTGAGAAAAAAAAACAATAGCTTTATCTTTATTTATGTGCGTGTGTTTGTGTGTGTGTGTGTGTGTGGGTGTGGGGGTGTGTGTGTGTGGGTGTGGGTGTGTGTGTGGTGATGAATATTTGCTCATCTGCTTTCCTGTAGGTGTGTTTATGTGGACGTGCATTTAGGTGTGTGTTTGTATGTACAGTACCAGGCAAAAGTTTAGACACACCACTTCTAATTCAATGTTTGTTTTTTTTTAAAACATTAAATCTATACAGAATCACATGCAGAATTATTCTGTAAACAATAAAAAGTGTAAAGAAAAACTGAATGTGTTTTATACTTTAGATTATTCTAAGTAGCACATTTAGGACACTTTGTATTTTAATCTCAGTGTCTTCATGAGGGAGAGTCACCTGGAATAGTTTTCTCAGCATCTTGAAGGAAGGAGTTCCTGGAGGTGCTGAACAATAGTTGTTGCTTTTCCTTCACGCTGTGAAAGAAGCTCCAGCTCATCCCAATTAAATCACCTCAAATTACCATCTCAGTTCATCAGGTTTGGATTAAAGGATTGTGGAGGACTAAACCCTTTTTACTGTTTACTACATAATTCCATATGTATCCTTTGATTTTCATGTCTTTAAGTTTAAAAAAGAAAATTAATTAGATAAAGAAAAACTTTAAATGAAAAGATGATGTGTCCGAACTTTTGACTAGTAAAAAAAACACATAGTGACAAGGATGGTGGAAATCATTGTGGCATGTCCCAAATGCAAAATGCTTTCTCTTCTTTTTTTTTTTGAGAAAACCCAAAGTGCATTTTCCCACTTTTCACATTTTAACTAGGGTTAAATTAGACTTAGTTTGTTTTCACAGTAGATTTGGATAGTTTTTGCAGGTGTGAATACCGTAATCACACTTGAATACAGACCCAAACAACCATTCCAGTCCAAAACAAACTTATTTGTGGTTCATTTGTGATGAAACGACCTCTAAACGGCTCCTGTAACTAGTTTAACTTGGTATATTGAGCTGACTAAACTGTACATAATAATAGAACACAGGAGCTTCTTCCTGTATTTACCTTCTTGCCCTTACTCCAGACAGGTCTGCCCAATAAGCAGAGAGAGTGTTTTCAGGTAGTACGGTGTGATGTTTGTTGCATTTTCGTGCACTTGGATTTTTCTCTGTGTAAAAACAAACCAAATTCCAAGTTTACAAACTTGTTAAAAGCTAACCAACCATAGATTAGTAAAAACACCCACACAACTCTGTCTTTCACCCTGCGCAAGGTGCATTGTGGTGCGTTTTGCTCTCTTACACCACATTAATAGTCCATTTTGATGCTTCTGGCTGTGTCGTGTAAATAATGTTTTACAAATTATGTTTTTTATGCCAGTGGGTGTGGTGGTCTGGAAATAAGGTGTGTTATGGCATGTTGCTATCTTGGCAATGGAAAACACAGGTGCTTCATTGACTGATTACAACCTAGACATACGTTCTTCTGCTGAGAAGCACAGAATCGCTGCGCCGATAAAATAGCAATCTGCCAAAGCCAGATACTGCCAATACTGTGTGCGATTATATTTTTCACTTTTCTGCTCTGCCCCAGAAACATTTAAATTTCATGTTATGGTAGCACTACTATAGTGATGACCTGTGGTCTGACCTTTACATGAAGTCTTACTGACCAAACAAGATGTGAAGCTTCCTGCACGAGTGTCTCCTGATGTTCTACTGACACATATTTAACCTTAAATATACAGCGCATTACTACAACCAGAGGTATAGCAAATTTGGATAAAGGTCAGCTAGTGGCAAAATTGTGCATTAGTGACGCGTAACAGCGAGACTATGTTGTGTAATGCGTCAAGAGGAACATCATTAACTTGACAGCATTATGTCAGACAAGAAAAGCTACGTCTGGAAAGAGGAAGAGTAGCCACAACCCGAGACTGACATTTTTCTTGGAATGAACTGACCTCAACATTATGGGGTTTTATTATGTTTCTCATATTGGAATCAGTTTTAGCACTGTTCAAACCTTAAAGATCTCATTTCATCGTTTTTTCATTCATTTTAAACAGTCAAAAATAAAAAAGTTCCTCTTTAGTTGTAATAACCTGATGTTTTAATTTATGCTAACTAAAGTTTTCATCACCTATTTCTTTTTTTAAAGCAACCGGTTTCCTCAATTTTTTAAAGTAAATTCAACTTATCCGGGCTTACAGTGTGCAGTTTAAAGGGGATAAATCAGATAAACTGCTAAAAGCAGCATCGGTTATAGTTGCAGTTCTAAACATGAGTGCTGTTAGGGCCTGTACTATAATTGTTCTTGGCAGGTTGAGCCTCAGTAAAACCAACAATAAGGTGAAAGGTTATTGGTGGAGCATTTGTGTGTGTGTGTGTGTGTGTGTGTGTGTGACCTCACCTACTGACATGTGCACCCAGCCGAGGCTCATCTCAGAGTAGTTAAGAGTTCAGAGTTAAGAACTTTTTGTGTTAACACTTATCATCTTACACACACAACCTTTGGACTGGGTCTCTGGGTTCTTCTTCTCCTCCTCTATTATTATTATCTCCTTCTCGCCCTCTCTTCTTCTTCTTCTTCACTATCTGTACTCTATCGGTAAAACCCCTTGAGCGTCTATCACTTTAATTGAAGGATGTAGATAATAGGAAGTTAATGTTTAAGTTCAGAGGGACAGAGAGAGAGAGATTTACAAAACACTGAAAATATATACAGCTCTGGAAAAAAATAAGTGACCACTTCAGTTTCTGAATCAGTTTCCGATTTTGCTATTTATAGGAATATATTTGAGTAAAATAAACATTTTGTTTTATTCTATAAACTATGGACAACATTTCTCCCAAATTACAAATACAAATATTGTCATTTAGGCATTTGGCTTTTTTTTTTTTTTTTACAAAACATGAGAAATGGCTGAAATAAAAATATGCAGAGCTTTCAGACCTCAAATAATGCAAAGAAAACAAGTTCATATTTATAAAGTTTTAAGAGTTCAGAAATCAATGTTTGGTGGAATAACCCTGTTTTTTACACAGTTCTCGTGCATCTTGGCATGTTCTCCTCCACCAGTCATACACACTGCTTTTGGATAACTTTATGCCACTTCTGGTGAAAAAAAAGTAAGCAGTTCAGTTTGGTTTGATGGCTTGTGATCATCCATCTTTCTCTTGATTATATTCCAGAGGTTTTTAATTTGGTAAAATCAAAGAAACTCATCATTTTTAAATAGTCTCTATTTTTTTCCAGAGCTGTGTATGTATATAAAATTGTGGATATCAATTTGAGAAGTTGCTTGCTATATATATTTGAATTTGTTTAACAAATACCTAAAAATCTTCAAAACAGCAACTTGACAGAAGAAGCAAAGAATCAATCAAGTCATTGTAAAAATATTTCAAATCTTTTTGTAGCATTTCTATTGGTCCCTTCATCACAATATTAGTACAAAAAAAACAAATTGTAGGTTTTAAACATAAAATTAAATGAGAATTTTTACCATGTGTCTACCTGGACTGACTGTAGAAACTTTTGACTGGGTTTCCCGCTATTATGTTTTTTAATCATTTGAGTGTAATTTTGTCATGTGGCCAATAGATGGTACAGGCAGTGTCTCCATGAGGGGGCCATCATTTAAAAGTGTCATGGTGTAGAGAAGCAGAAATGAACGCAGGGTCTCAAGAGGTTTAGTGAATGCTGCCATAAATCAGCCGAGCTCAGACTGATTCTTTATGCTATCTGGGAAGTACTTCTGGAAACAATCACACCCACATGTGATGCAAGAGACCCCACATGCATACCCTACCAGTGAATGCAGTGTTCTTTACCTTCCATGGGACATGGCAAAAGTCATGGGACACGGTCCTAATACCTTCTAGCACTAGCAAATGCTGTACTTTTTCAATAAATCAATTTTAAAATATTAAAACTGAAGTCAAGTAGCTTCGAAACCTCATATACAACTTTATATTATATAACTGATAAACCAACTGTGAAACTGCAGACTCAGCAGTGAAGTTGTGATGAAGGGATGTAAGGAGAGAGACAGAGAGAGAGAGAAAGAAATTGAGAGAGAGAGAGAGAGAGAGAGAGAGAGGGAGAGAGAGAGAGATGCCCTGGGCACAGTTCAGCCCTGCTGTGATGAGGTTATCATGGCCAACACCAATATTTCATTTGTAGCTTCACTCTTTGCTCAGTTTTAAAAGCGCAAACACACACACACACACACACACACACACACACATTCTTCTACTCCCTCATAAACATACCCATTTCCAAACACACACACACACACACTTACTTTCAGACTCACACACCTTTCACCTGGTGCAGATTTATGCCCATCTACCTCTTCAGCATAACAGAGCACGAGCCAATAGCATAATAGCAGAGCAGAGCGTGTGTGTGTGCTTTGGCTGGAGATGATGGGGTTGTGGATTCCTGTTTGATTGCAGTGATGATTCTGCTATCATGACACGCTCTGAGTGAATGGGTTACAACCAGCAGGGACATGAGCAGAGCTTTCAGAGCTCTCTGTGCATGACTGACTCTCCTTTCAGTCGCAAATTAGAGAAAACCTTTACAAATGGGCGAGTAAACGGGAATGTTTTCTAGGGTGAATTCACACCTACACTATATTGGCAAAAGTATCCACTCACCTGCCTTATAGTTGGTGATGTAAGCCTTGGATGGAGCTGCTTGACCATGGAAACCCATTCCATGAAGCTCCGAAGGCCACATGATGTTTGGAGGCCTGCTTGCTGACCCTGCTCTTTCATTTTACGTGGCTTAACACTTCATGACTAAATTGCTGTCGCTGCCAGTCACTTCTTACACTTTGTTATAATATCACTGACAGTGGATATTACCCTTTGGTGTGATGAGGGGAAAGAGCACCATCTACCCACCCAGAGAGAGCAAGGCCTATTGTGCTCTCTCAGGGCTTAGGCAGCTGATAGCAAGCTGCATGACCAGGATTTGAACCAGCGATCTCACAATCATAGGGTCAGCATAGTGGATCAAACCAAAATAGCAGGAGTATAATGTTTCACAAATCACAGTCCGGGTAAAAAGAACCAACATTGAGGCTCAATTCTCATGTGTACCCCTACACCTTGTTTTTGAGTTCACCCTTCCCCTTGAAACTGATTTCTTACACTTTGTTATAATATCACTGACAGTTGGCTGTGGAATATTTCGTAGTGAGGAAATTTCACGACTGCACTTGCCGCATCCTATCAGGTTGCCACGCTGGAGTTCTTTCATCAGTGTTAGTAGAAGCAGTCTGCATGCATAGGTGCTTGGTTTTACACACCAGTGGCCACAAACTAAACCCTCAGTCTATCATTTATATTTGAGAACTAGATGGTCCAGCAGTCTAAAATGCTGCCACTATGATTGGGAGATCGCTGGTTCAAATCCCGGTCATGCAGCTTGCTCTCAGCTGCCTAAGCCATGAGAGAGCACAATAGGCCTTGCTGTCTCTGGGTGAGTAGATGGTGCCCTTTCCCGTCATCACTCCAAAGGGCGATATCAATCAGTACAAGGCATCTGTGAGCTGATGTATCTGAACCGAGTTGCTGCGCTTTCCTCCGAGCTCGCTGTGATGCTACTCTGCAATGCTACATCAGCAGCTGTTCAAAAAGAGGCGATGGCTGACTTCACATGTAACGGAGGAGGCATGTGCTAGTCTTCACCCTCCAGTTATGGGGATATACAGCTGAGTAGCAGCTAAATTGGGTGGCACAATTAGATTGGCCTAGCTAAATTGGGAAAAAAGGAAAAAAAGCCGAAGTGGAGTCCTTTTGCTGTAATGATAAAGTGTGTTTATTGAACTACAGCCATTACAGGGAAAAAATAGACAAAACGAGTAATAAATAAATCTATTTAACATTCTCAAATAGTGTCATTGTGATGTCAAACAAACTGTAAAATATACACATACATACATTCATAAATTACTGATGGTTTGACATCACAAAGTTCAAAAGTGCAGTAAAGAATGTGATCAACGTTTGCTATTTACCATGGTTTGAACATTTATGTATGTCTCTGTATGATACATATAAAATATGTAGAAGAAGAGGTGAAGAAGAGGTGACTTCATCAAGATCCCAACATTTCAGTCATCCTACTGATTGATGTGTTGATGTATGTATGTATGATGTATGTTTAGTCCAGCCTTTCGGACTTCTTAGTTTGGATCAAACCAAAATAGCAGAAGTACAATGTTTCACAAATCACAGTCCAGGTAAAAAGAACCAACATTGAGGCTCAAATTCTCGTTTGTATCCCTACACCTTGTTTTTGAGTATCACCCTTCCCCTTGAAACTGATTTACAAGGGAAAGTGGTTAAAATCCCTCACCCTAAAAAAACGAGACATGTAAACCAATGTCCTGATAAGTATTACTGCTCTCAGTCTTCAGTATCTATATGCTGAAAGCACTGTGGTGTGAGTGTGTGTGGCGTTGATGTGAGTAATGCTCTGATGGTTTTGGCCCAGCGGAGAGATACCTAGCGTCCCACAGAGAGCTCCCACTCCCAGAGCTCCAGAGATGGCTTCGGCTAGGAAAACAATAGCTGGTGTTTGCAAACGCTTCGCCTTCGAATTTATGTCTTTTTCCTCAAAACAGCATTTGCTGATGTGAGCTAACGGCACAGGAGGGAAGGATGATTCATTTTTAGCCTGAATCCTGAAGCCAGAGCAAGCAACGCTGGGGCTGATCTGAGACAAATTCTGAAAGGTTCTGTCAGGTTTAGTTCTGGACGGGATATTCAATCATTTCTGAAGCTGTGAGGACATTTAACATTCTTGGTTTAATTGTGGTGATTCCATTGGTAGAGTGTTGTTCATTGTACTGGTGTTGGAGCAGATCTAAATATATCTAAATATATATATCGATCTGTCTTTCTGTCTATCTAGTTATCCACAGTGTCACATGTGTACCATGAATACTTCATAGAAGGCATTATCATCCACAATGAAACACACAGTGGACGGTAATGATAGTGACCGGTGGCATCTGGCTAGAATTGTCCATGCAAACAGACGATCAACTCTGGCATGAATCAAATACACATTTATTTATATATTTATCATAGATTTTTTTTGTTGGATGCTAACTTTATTTGGATGAATACGTGCATTTATCTATCTATCTATCTATCTATCTATCTATCTATCTATCTATCTATCTATCTATCTATCTATCTATCTATCTATCTATCTACCTCTGTCTGTCTGTCTGTCTGTCTGTCTATTTATCCACAGTGTCACATGTGTACCAGGAATACTTCATAGAAGGCATTATCATCCACAGTGGACAGCGCAGTGAGTGGTAATAATTGTGACCGGTGGCATCTGGCTAGAATTGTCCATGCAAACAGACGATCAACTCCGGCATGAATCAAATACACATATGATTTATATATTTATCATAGTTTTTTTTGTTGGATGCTAACTTTATTTTGTTGAATCTATGCATTTATTATCTATCTATCTGTCTGTCTGTCTGTCTGTCTGTCTGTCTGTCTGTCTGTCTGTCTGTCTATTTATCCACAGTGTCACATGTGTACCAGGAATACTACATAGAAGGCATTATCATCCACAGTGCACAGCGCAGTGGGCAGTAATGATCGTGACCAGTGGCATCTGGCTAGAATTGTCCATGCAAACAACGATCAACTCTGGCAGGAATCAAATACACATAAAATCTATCTCTCTATCTATTTATCCATCCATCCATCCATCCATCCATCCAAATAGGTTTATTAGCTTTGGCCTATCATATCACTTTAGTATAATACTGTGCTTGTTTGAAGTTGAATGCTCTAATAAACTGATAAAGTGCAATTTTTTTTATTTTTATACGGTTGTGATGCTTATAAAACAACGTAGTTTGGTTTGAGGCAAATGTGTTAGCAGTTAGCAGCCGGATGCTAATGGCTATTAGCCTCATGGTTATTAGCCTCAGAGCTTCAATAAAAAAAACTATAGAAATAGACTTCAGGCTTCAGAGACATCTGAAAATGATCCATGATCCATTGATGCAAAAATACCATGTTAGTGGTGGTTGGGCTTCACTGATATGGGGATTGTTTTTCAGAACACTGCTGCCGTGGTGCCACGCTCTTCATTTCCACTTTAGAAAGCAGAGAGAAGCAAACACACGGGCTGAGATGTTTGCACTGGACTGACTGGACCTGTTAAACCAGCCAGATCATTGTTGTTAGTGAGAAAGAGACAGAAAGGGAAGTGACACACACACACAAACTTGTCTACATCCTGTCAGAGTGAGCATTACTGGCAATCCGCAGCTAGTCTGACTGGTTCAGTGCTTTTGCCTGCATACAGTCATATGCAGGAGTACAGAGAAAAAGGCTGAACATCCTGTGCTTCCTTTAGTCACCATATTCTGCTGAAGAACACTGCAGCTAAAGCTCTTCATTATCTCACCCTCAGCACAGCTGTCAGAACGCAGCGCAGACACCTAGCAGTTCATCAGCACTGCAAATCAGCAGGAATTCACTTTGAGTCACCTCTTAAGGGTTAATTTAAGAATTAAAGATGGGTTTGAGAGTTCCCACCATGCTGGGGGTCAGCCGTGTCTGCATGCTGGGGATATTGTGGGGTTTTTTTTTTCATTGTTTGTGGGGGTTGTGTTTGTGTGATTGTGTCATATTAGTTTGTTTTATATTCGGTCTATAAAATACTCGACTTGTTTAATGTTGGATGATCTAATAAACTGTAAAAAAAGTGCACATTTTCAGGTTCATACTTTTGCAATTTTAACAGTCAATTTTCACTGGTAATAAACTGGCTCTATGTGGCACATTACCAGAGGTAAAATAAATAAATACAGAAAAAATTGTAATTAAGTAAAAGTACCTTAACTTTGCTAAAATTCTACTCAAGTAAAAGTAAAAGTACCCATCTAAAAATCTACTCGAGTAAAAGTAAAAAAGTACTAAAATGTACTTTAAGTAAAAGTTACATAGTTAGTTTTAATTATTTGATGTAAAAAGTACAACAGTCATTGCCTTGTTATTGTTGTGGCATCCGCAACAATTATTATTTTTATTTATTTTTTTCTCAGCATTAAATTTTTTACTCAGTAACGAGGAGTTTTCAATGTAGCGAAGTAAATTATGTGTGTCAAAATGTACTCAAGTAAAATAAAAATTACCTACTTTAAAAACTACTTTAAAAGTAACAAATTACTCATAAAATCTACTCAATTACAGTAACTTGAGTAAATGTAATTCATTACTTTCCACCTCTGCATATTACCATTATATCTGAGAAGAAGCTGATCAACAAACTCAACTTACTGGGCAATAAATGATCTAAATTTGTGCGACAGCCTTTAAAATTGCTGATCACCAGAATAATTGGGTGCAAGACAGCAATATCTCCCCAAGAAAATGAAACAAAACAAGAAAAAATAATAGAGCTTAAGTTCAAATTGAAATATTTGTGTTAAAGCTGATGTCTGTAAGTTTTGGGATTTTTAGGGACCTCTCTGGTGAGAATGGATATTTGCACCGAGCATGCGGAAGACATTTTTTTAAAACTGGGCGGGTGTGATGCGATCTCTTTTCAGAGCGGATGAATCCGATGCCAGGTTATGTTTAGTCAGAGAGAGAGAGAGAGAGAGAAAGAGAGAGAGAGCTTAGGCAGAAACTTCACTCATTTCTTCTTTTACTATGAGTGAATTAGCTACTGAGGTTTGAATGATCCCTTCTGAAGTCTCCATTGCTCCACCAGCCGCTCGCGTTCAGTAAAACTGACCCGGATCCTCTTTTAGAGGCCTTATGTGTGACGTAAATACATAAAGACGAGTTTTTAGAATGAATATATTAGGCTTACCAGGGAAGGTGGTTACAGCACACTGGTACCATTAAAGACAATATTGTATCCATTCTCCACTCAGGAATGCTTCTGCTTTCAGTTTAGAAACAAAATAATACAGACTGCCACTTTAAATAAAAAATGCAAAGCAATAAAACATCATGTAACATCATTCCTTCAGTCGCCATTATGAGTATTACACATTTAAGTATATCTTGCAAAAACATACACACAAACTAGTTTTACATATTTTTTGTGTAATTTTTGTGATGCAAAGCGTTCAGATATCAAATGTCACATTTTGATGTCTCCTTGGATATGTGTTGATAAAGAATGAGTGTGATTTCATTTTATGCTGTGGTCACACACTCTTACCCAGTGATAGCAGACGTGTGATGACACATTTTTATTGACGTGTGTGAGAACATCATGAAGCACTGCATAACTCAACTGGCATTTGAACGTGGTGTTATAGGCATTATCCAAATCACATTTCCTAATATGGAGTATGTTAAATCCATCTTAAATGCAACAATAACATTTATTTATTTCATCATTTAGTTATATAATCTCTTTAAATTGTATATTTACTGTATATTGTAGCAATTGTCCTACATATTATTACTATTTATGTTGCCACGAGTGTAAGAATGAAACTGATCTTAGTGTAGCTAAAAATAAGCTTGAGGGAAACTTTAAGTATCTACATTGAAACTCATTGAGTACTAATTGTTAGCTGTGCTGCTATATTGATGTGCTTTGACCCTTTTAGACCTGAATTATGTTCCACTAATGGGGAAAATATAAGAAAATAAGCAGATTTTTCTGTGATAAACACAAAATAGGATTGTGATATTTGAATATAAACTCTAAACTCTAAAGTATGAATTGCTTTTTAATGTCCATTCCATTGTTTATCATTTTTATTTCATATTTGATATTGACGTTTTTTTTTTTTTTTTTTCATTTCACAAACAGGAACAATAGTAAACAGTAAAATAAACATTTTAAATCAGTAAATTAGCTCTTTTTTGCCTCATCCGTTCTAGTATTGGGTTTTCCAGTGCAGTGGGCGGAGCTAAGATAAACTTTTTTAATGGCTGGTTCATGGTCTATTCTGAATGACAAACAATCTTCAAATACTGTTATGGGCAAGAAAACATTTAAAAAATAAAAAAAGGAAAATATGTGTAATGTGTAATGGATGCAGGGTCTGAAAGGGTTAAAAAGAGGAAGGTCAAATTCCCAGTATATATGTATATATACCAGTCAAAAGTTTGGAAACATCTCATTCCATGTTTTTTTTTTGTACGTACATTATAAATGAATTCTGAAGATATCTAGACTATGAAGGAACACATAAGGAATCTTGTAGTAACTTCAAAGTTATAAACAAACCAAAATACTCTGTGAAGAATTTATTAAGACAATTAGGTGCTCTTATCTGGGGGCTGTTAACTTGCTGTTCTGAGGCTGGTAACTCTGATGAACTTATGCTGTGCAATAGAGGAACTCTTGCTCTTCCTTTCCTGTGGCGGTACTGACGAGAGCCAGTTTCATCATAATGTTTTTGATGTTTTTTGCAACTGAAATACTTTCAAGTTTCAGTTTACTTTTAAGTTGAATTGACTGACCTTCATTTCTTAGTTCTTACTTATTTGAGCAGTTCTTGCCAAAAGGTAAATTAGATTGTTGGGAAGTTTAAAGACCTCAGCATGTAATTTCCACTCCATAATAAACAGCTAATTAAGACGATTCCCCACAACCCCTCTCTCTCATTCTCTCTCATTCTGTTTTTCCCTCTGTCTCCATAAATCATACAGAGATTTTTATTGGAAGGATTATCATGAATATTCACAGTATAATGAGGGTGTGATTGTTAAACCGTGGCTTTGGTTACTGTAACTGTTTGGAAAGTACAGTAGATTATTTCAGCAGAAGTGAAAGTGAGCCTCCAACAGTCTATTCAGCTGAAAATATGAAAGTGATAAAACATGAAAGAAACTCATGGATTTCATTGGTATCGAAAGGAAAAGAAATAACTGGAGATTAAAAATACTTGAATTTATATTTAGCACACAATACTCTCCTTCTCATTTAGATTCATTCAAAAATTGCACACATGCTATGGTTAGTTATCATCGTTAGTTTGCTGCTGAATTTGATTGAGTTATGAGTTATTATATTAGAAATATACTGTAGAATGATTCAGATTAAACAACTTGTTTAAATAGACAGAAGCCATATCTAACCAACAACAGGTATCAACAGTTTGTTTACATGCAGAAAGGATTTTTGTCATTTAATCTCAATTACATAAACTTGGATAATCAGATAATGGACAAACTCAGAGATTACATGAGTCAAGCAGTAATCAGATTTTTGCTTTGCAACCAGCCAATAAACTCACGAATTAAGATATAACAAGAAAATGAAGAATGTATCTCTGCCAGACATTTTTGATTATTTTTGTGTATAATTGTTTGTGTAATGTGTATAATTTTATGCATGCCCAGCAGTTTTATCTTATTATCTACTAAAAATATGTTTAGTATAAAAAATTATACTACAGTTAGTTCTGATCCTGCAATGCAACTGGCTGAGAGGCGTTCTATGAGTGCCATTATCAGCCGGTAATGCACTGTAAACGAAGCACTCTGTGTATTACTCCACCTTATACAGGTAATCTAGCAGTAATGCAGCGCTTACAAGCCAAACAGTGCAGCTACACACAGAGCAGCAATATAACTATTTTAACTCGGGGAGTGGTTATAACCAAACAGATAATGTTTTCTTGTCCTCTTAAACTCAAAATCTTTCAATAAACAGCGATAATGGAACTGTGGTATAATCGAGATAATACACTCTAGGTTTGTGCTATAACGTGTAATATTGGCACTGCTGTGCTGCGGTCGTAGGCATGAGGTCACAGGCACTCCCTCTTGTGTATTATTGCTTAAGTAACACACTTGTCTCCTGTTTGTGTGTTTGATTTGAATCTAAACTAGAAAAGGCAAAGTTCGTGAACGAACTTTAAGTTGGCTTGTCAAATAGTTACTAAGTTGTGTAGTGTGGTGTGGAGTGTGTGGGGTGTGGAGTGGGTTGTGGAGTGTGTTTGGTATGTGTGTGGTGGAGTGTGTGTGGTGTGGGGTATGTGAGCTGTGGAGTGTGTGTGTGGTTTAAAGTGTGTGTGGTGTGGGGTATGAAGTGTGTGTGGGGTGGAGTGTGTGTGGTGTGGGCTATGTGAGCTGTGGAGTGTGTGTGGTTTAAAGTGTGTGTGGTGTGGGGTTTGTGTGGTGTGGAGTGTGTGTGGTGTGGGGTATGTGTAGTTTGAAGTGTGTGTGGTGTGGGGTATGTGTGGTTTGAAGTGTGTGTGGTGTGGGGTTTGTGTGGTTTGAAGTGTGTGTGGTGTGGGGTTTGTGTGGTGTGGAGTGTGTGTGGTGTGGGGTATGTGTGGTTTGAAGTGTGTGTGGTGTGGGGTATGTGTGGTTTGAAGTGTGTGTGTGTGATGTGGGGTATGTGTGGTTTGAAGTGTGTGTGGTGTGGGGTTTGTGTGGTTTGAATGTGTGGTGTGGGGTATGTGTGGTTTGAAGTGTGTGTGGTGTGGGGTATGTGTGGTTTGAAGTGTGTGTGGTGTGGGGTATGTGTGGTTTGAAGTGTGTGTGGTGTGGGGTTTGTGTGGTGTGGAGTGTGTGTGGTGTGGGGTATGTGTGGTTTGAAGTGTGTGTGATGTGGGGTATGTGTGCTGTGGAGTGTGTGTGGTGTGGGGTGTGAAGTGTGTGTGGTATGTGTGGGGTGGAGTGTGTGTGGTGTGGGGTATGTGAGCTGTGGAGTTTGTGTGTGGTTTAAAGTGTGTGTGGTGTGGGGTATGAAGTGTGTGTGGGGTGGAGTGTGTGTGGTGTGGGCTATGTGAGCTGTGGAGTGTGTGTGGTTTAAAGTGTGTGTGGTGTGGGGTTTGTGTGGTGTGGAGTGTGTGTGTGGTGTGGGTTATGTGTGGTTTGAAGCGTGTGTGGTGTGGGGTATGTGTGGTTTGAAGTGTGTGTGTGTGGTGTGGGGTGTGTGTGTGTGGTGTGGGGTGTGTGTGTGGTGTGGGTTATGTGTGGTTTGAAGCGTGTGTGGTGTGGGGTATGTGTGGTTTGAAGTGTGTGTGTGTGGTGTGGGGTATGTGTGGTTTGAAGTGTGTGTGTAGTTAGTGTGTGTGTGTGGTGTGTGTGTGTGGTGTGGAGTGTTTGTGTGGTGTGGGTTATGTGTGGTTTGAAGCGTGTGTGGTGTGGGGTATGTGTGGTTTGAAGTGTGTGTGGTGTGGGGTATGTGTGGTTTGAAGTGTGTGTGGTGTGGGGTATGTGTGGTTTGAAGTGTGTGTGGTGTGGGGTTTGTGTGGTTTGAAGTGTGTGTGGTGTGGGGTTTGTGTGGTTTGAAGTGTGTGTGGTGTGGGGTTTGTGTGGTGTGGAGTGTGTGTGGTGTGGGGTATGTGTGGTTTGAAGTGTGTGTGGTGTGGGGTATGTGTGGTTTGAAGTGTGTGTGGTGTGGGGTTTGTGTGGTTTGAAGTGTGTGTGGTGTGGGGTATGTGTGCTGTGGAGTGTGTGTGGTGTGGGGTGTGAAGTGTGTGTGGTATGTGTGGGGTGGAGTGTGTATGGTGTGGGGTATGTGAGCTGTGGAGTGTGTGCGTGGTATGGAGAGTGTGGGGTATGTGTGGTGTGGGGTGTGAAGTGTGTGTGGTATGTGTGGGGTGGAGTGTGTATGGTGTGGGGTATGTGAGCTGTGGAGTGTGTGTGTGGTATGGAGAGTGTGGGGTATGTGTGGTGTGGGGTGTGAAGTGTGTGGTATGTTTGGGGTGGAGTGTGTGTGGTGTGGGGTATGTGAGCTGTAGAGTGTGTGTGTGGTATGGAGTGTGTGGGGTGTGGGGTATGTGTGGTGTGAAGTGTGTGTGGTGTGGGGTATGTGAGCTGTGGAGTGTGTGTGTGGTATGGAGTGTGTGTGGTGTGGGGTATGTGTGGTGTGGAGTGTGTGGTGTTGTGTGAATTGTGTGTGGTATGTGTGGGGTGGAGTGTGTGTGGTGTGGGGTATGTGAGCTGTGGAGTTTGTGTGTGGTTTAAAGTGTGTGTGGTGTGGGGTATGAAGTGTGTGTGGGGTGGAGTGTGTGTGGTGTGGGCTATGTGAGCTGTGGAGTGTGTGTGGTTTAAAGTGTGTGTGGTGTGGGGTTTGTGTGGTGTGGGTTATGTGTGGTTTGAAGTGTGTGTGGTGTGGGGTATGTGTGGTTTGAAGTGTTTGTGGTGTGAAGTGCGTGGGGTGTGGAGTGTGTGGGGTGTGTAGAGTGTGTGGTGTGGTGTTGGTTGTGTGTGGGGTGGGGTGTGGAGTGTGTTTGGGGTGGGATGTGGAGTATGTGG
This sequence comes from Astyanax mexicanus, assembly GCF_023375975.1. Lineage (NCBI taxonomy): Eukaryota > Metazoa > Chordata > Actinopteri > Characiformes > Acestrorhamphidae > Astyanax > Astyanax mexicanus. The sequence continues at coordinate 12,266,094 of NC_064430.1, read as the reverse complement.
TGTGGGGTATGTGTGGTGTGGAGTGTGTGTAGTGTGGGCTGTGGACTGTGTGTGGTGTGGGGTGTGTGTGGTGTGTAGAGTGTGTGTGGTGTGGGCTGTGGAGTGGGGTGTGAAGTGTGGAGTGTGTGGTGTGGAGTGTGTGTGATGTGGAGTGTGTGTGATGTGGATTGTGTGTGGTGTGGAGTGTATGTAGTGTGGGAAGTGGACTGTGTGTTGTGTGGGGTGTGTAGAGTGTGTGGTGTGTGTGTGTGGGGTTTGGTGTGTGTGGTGTGGGGTATGTGTGGTGTGGGGTGTGTGGTGTGGGGTATGTGTGGGGTGTGTAGAGTGTGTGGTGTGTGGAGTTTGTGTGGGGTGTGGGGTATGTGTGGTGTGTGGTGTGTGTGTAGTGTGGTATTGGTTCTGGTGTGGGTTGTGTTCAGCAGTCTCTTCTCCATACAGATACAGTACTGAGGAGCAGGGCAGAGAGGGGGGCCGTGCGCAGGATCGGCTGGTGTGTGTGAGATGGCCAACATTCCGCCCATTCATTCCTATGGGGAAAGTTCGTACGATAATTTTACGAAAACCGTAAATCGTATCGGTGAGATCAGCATATCGTCTGAAACGTCTCTGCAAGTTCTGTATGTCTTGTGAATTTCGTGGTTCTAGCTTGAAAATTGTGACTTTTAGAGCAGTTTGAAAAAAGTGTGAATGGAAGTCTATGGGGAAAAAAGTGACTTTGACGGAACCGTGCTAGAACCCTGGTTCTCCGATCGCTTAGAAAAGCACAAGCACACTCCACGGCTATGGGTTCTACCATCCTGTGAAGTTTGGTGGTTCTAGCTCGAAAACTGTAGGAGGAGTAGCGTTGAGAAATTTTAGCGTAGAATAATAATAATAATAATAATAATAATAATAATAATAAGAAGAATAAGAAGAACAGTAAGTTGGCTTTGACAAGCCAACTTAATAATTCTATTTCTTCTGATATGACACACTCACTGCTCCTGGGATTATATGAAAAATCTCTAGTCTTTTTTGTTGTATTTTGGGGTGGTTTCACTGGGTGCTCAGCAGGACTCCTTTATAAAGGGTTTATAGTGTGTAGTCTTTTTTATAGAGAGCTTATTAATGTCATTAATTAGGTTGTAAATACGTTATAAACTATTAATAATTAGTTGCAACACATAAATAGAAAGGGTAACAGTGGCATGTCATTTGCAAATTATTGCTTTCAATTTCATTTATACTGAGAAACCTCAGATCTTCTTGAAAAAAAGCTTATCTTCTTTATCTTTCTTTCAATCATCATTAATAACTTTATTATTGTAACCACCCAGATAAATTATTGTATAGTGTATACTGACATACTGAATACATAAACTGATTTTCTGTATTAGTATAATAGATGTGTTTATGATGACAGATGAAAAAAAAACTAAGTAAGAAAAAAAAACAGTATAAATTGATTATGGAATCAATGTTGTCCTTTGTATTTATGTGTTTTAAGTGATTATTAATGTTTTTAAAGTATTTAGAACATGATATAACATTAATACCTGATAATAACATTAATACATTTTCAATAACCTTATAAAAACCTTTATAAAAGAGCCTTATTTTAAAAATGTTCTTAAAAAGAAGAACAAATGTGATTTATCACGATTAATCTAAAAACTAGATGCTTTCTAGTTTTATAACTAGAAAGCATAAAAAACATAGAAAGCTGCTTGCCTGCCTGCTATTTTTATACACATTTTAAAGGAGGGATATGAAGAAGGTTACCAGAAAATGGTCTTTTGAGTTTTTAATAGTCAAATTACTCATATGTTACCCAAAGGAGGAATACTCAGATAACATAAAATTAAAAAGAGAACAAGTTCGGACTCTAGGAATCTGCTCCTACATCAGCATTCCGACTTCTAAGAATACAGGTAATGCTCCTTAAAGAGGACATGTCGTAAGCTCCAGCACGTTCGGGCTGCGGGCTGTTTGCTTTTTAGGAATGCTGTGACGTTTTTCTTTGTTAAGATCTTCACAGGAAACTGCGGCTTTCGGGAAACTGCAGACCTGTTCAGCAGCAGCAGCAGCAGCAGCACCTGAGCGTGGGCAGCATGACTAATACTCATACCATGATGGGTGCGATTTGTACCTTCTGATGTACTGAATGTTCAGAGTGCAAAACAAAGACTATGGGAAAAAACAAGCTTCTCAAAATATCAGTTTCATTGTCAGATTACACTTACGATAGATTAAATATTAAATGAATATAATCTATATAGTGTATTTTATAACATACTATAGTATATTGTTATTTAGTGTACAGAATATAAACAAGATATACTAACTCCCATTCATGCTATATAACACTAATAATAGTGATGCGGTGATGTTAATATGATGATAACTAAGTGTATAAGATCAACATTTAGTTGTCACATTAACAGTCGTTATTTTAGTCATCTACAGCTCTGGAAAAATGTAAGACCACTTCAGGTTTTTTTTTAAATATATATTTGAGTAAAATGAACATTGTTGTTTTATTCTATGAACTACAGACAACATTTCTCTCAAATTTAGAGCATTTATTTGCAGAAAATGAGAAATAGATAAAAAAACAAAGAAGATGCAGAACTTTCAGACCTAAAAAATGCAAAGTTCATATTTATAAAGTTTTAGAAATCAATATTTGGTGGAATAACCCTGTTTTTTAATAACAGTTTTCATGTGTCTTGGCATGTTCTCCTCCACCAGTCTTACACACTGCTTTTGGATAACTTTATGCCACTCCTGGTGCAAAAAGAGCTGTATATCAGGTAGTAGCATTAGTAAGCATGCTACCTTCCAAGAAAAACACAAATACAGCCTGTAAAGTAACAATTAAATGTCTATCATGTCTTGTCTAGCTAAAATATTTTTTATAATAAAAAAATAAGCATTCATCTTTAAAAGGAATTGTTGCACACTTTCTGTAAATCCTATAAACTTTATTTCACTTATCAAATATCACTGTGTTTGTCTGCTATATGATATTTAACTGAAATTGCTGATCCAAACAATTAACCAATTATAAAGAAAAAACATGAAAATTATCAGAGGTGTCTAAAACTTTTTTTACCATTCTAGGTGCCAAATTCTGCCTCTCTGTAAGAGTTCATCATCGCAAACAGCAAAGTTTTTTATTCCACTGACTACATTCTATATAGACTGATTTCTATATCTTTTTTGATTAGACAAATAAAAAACACATTATTATATAAATAACATAATAATTCATTTTTTTCAGTGTACAATAAATAATATGCCTTCTCTCTCTGTGTGCAGGATTAGACATGCTGGCAGGGTTAGTGCTTAATTAATCACATTAGTTAAACATTTGCCTCTGGGTGTAATGGATCCTTCTTTTGCTCAGCCAGCCTTCTAAAGTCTTCTGCTCTGTAGTTCTGAGAACGTCTGAAAAAAAAAAAAAGAAGTGATGAAAGTGATACCTGACTATCTTTACGGTAGAGTGGATGTGAGAAATGTGCTTTGGGTCCAGTGTATGAGGATAAATACTGAATTTCAGCAGCTCTGAATGACCTGGTGTTACATAACAGAGACTAAACAGCTGAAGCATGCATTCTATTCAGTTCAATTTCAGTTCAGTTTAACTGTATTGTCATTATACTGATGAAATGCTGTAGGCTTTTAGATCTTCAGTACATCACACTCTAAAAAGGGATTTTGTGTTTTAGTCAGGAGAAATAATATTATCAAGTTGAGTGAATTTACCGGCCAGAACAACTCAATAAAATTCAGAGTTCAGAGAACTTCAACCTGAAAACTTAAAAATGCTTATTGAGCCAATGACAATGAAATGTGATTTCAACCAACTTTTAGTAAACCACAATGCTTTTTGTGCAGTGTTCATACAGCTTTCCCATAAGGCTCCTGGCACCATATGTTTGCATATTGGGTGTGGCCTCTGCCTTACTTACCATCTTTGTGTTGTCTGTTGCCCAAAGCTGCCTGTCATGGTCAGAACAGAATAGCAGACAAGCGCAGATACTGATAAAAACAAAATGTGTTTATTATGATAAAAAAACAGATGAAATCAGGGTCGATACAAAAACAAGGGTGATCACCAGTAGACAGAGCAATGAAGACAAAACCATACCATAAACGAGAGACAGTCCAGAGTTCATACACAAGCAATCCAGTATCAGAGGTAATCCAAGAGGCAGTAGTGAAAGCACAGTCCAGGTCATACACAAACAATCCAATATCAAAGGCAGAGGCAAGAATCGGCGTCGAGTAAACAAAAGCAAGGTCATACACAAAGTAACTGAGACAAGAGATAAGTAACGCTTTGTACGAGGATAACCTACAATACGCGGCGATGAAGTCTGTTTGGCGTGCACCTTTATAGTGCCAGTAATCAGTATTCGGGGCTTCCTGGTGGAAGCAGGTGAGGTGTCACGTGATCAGGTGAGTGCGTGATGTCAGCGGGTGGTGCATTCTGGGTAGTGTAGTTGTTAACCTGAGAACCTCCGTTAGAGCTGGGTGTGGAAGGGACAGAGGAGCTAACAGCACCAGACGTGACACTGCCTTATCCTAGACATGTATTAGTGTAGCATATATGTTGATTTCTAGGCCTCAGTGTTGTAGGATATAAGAGCAAGTTACCATTATTCTGTGTGTATTAATTGTCACAGTATGTTGGCTCTGAGCTACAGTGTTTATTCTTGGGCTGCTGCAGTATTATGCTGTCAGTATTGGCAGTTCTTTAAAAATATGCTAAAGAATACCAATATATATTATATATTCTTTAACATATTTTTATATGCTATATATGTAGTGCAGAGGTAGAAGACAAGACACAAGGTGCATCAATAAACTTAAATGATTCAAGTTATCATCTAGCTTTGACTCAGTTATATTATATGTAAATGTATATTTTTACAACATAACTGAGTCAAAGCAAAATTATAGTTTGACTAAGTTAAGTTGAATTAACTTAAAATTCTAAATATTTACAAATTAAATCAAATTTGAGTCAAAGCAAAATTTTGACTTTTTTTTTTCAATATAGTGCAAAGGTAGAAGACATTTGATTAATCATGATTAATTGCACCTTTTCCTTCTTCTTCTTAGGACTAAGCTTTGTATGTAAAATAATGTAAAATAATCACATTCTTTACTATTTATATAAGTGCTGTCAGCTGATTAAGAAAATAGTCCAATTAATTACATGCTCTGTGATTAATTACTCTAAATGAATCTAAATGAATTGCATTACACCTCTACAGTACCACAATGTTCCTATACAAACACACACAGGTTAATTAGGTGGGCAGTGTCTGTGTGAATATATATAAGAGACCACTTAAAATTGATGAGTTTCTTTGATTTTATCTAAAATCTCTGTAATATAATCAAGAGGAAGGTGGATGATCACAAGCCATCAAACCAAACTGAACTGCTTGAATATTTGCACCAGGAGTGGCATAAAGTTATCCAAAAGCAGTGTGTAAGACTGGTGGAGGAGAACATGCCAAGAACATGCATGAAAACTGTGATTAAAAACCAGGGTTATTGCACCAAATATTGATTTCTGAACTCTTAAAACTTTATGAATATGAACTTGTTTTCTTTGCATTATTTGAGGTCTAAAAGTTCTGCATCTTTTTTTGTAAATTCAGCCTTTTCTCATTTTCTGCAAATAAAAATATAAGTGTGTGTGTGTGTGGGTATTTTACAGTTTAATGTAGTAGGTGTTTACTACCTGCTTGAATCATTGGGCTGTACACTGATAGATTCTTTAAGTAGAGGTTGTGTAGTGCAGTACTGTGTCAAGGATTTAAATGCTCACATCTGGATTAAATTTGTACACGACCCCAATCACACATAGAAACCAACACACACACACACACACACACACACACTGCTCTGGAGGCCGAGGCACACAGCGCTCTCAGGGGCTATGACATAATAGAGATGCAAAGTATTTGTGTGTGTGTGTGTTCCTCATGTGACTGACTGACGTGAAGTCATTTGACACCAAAATATCCACCAACAAAAATACACATGTGGTTTAGCCTCCCCTCCTCCACCTCTCTTTTTCCCACCCACAATTCCTCACATCTCATGCTGCACTCTGTTGTGGTATTTGATGGACTGAAGCTAATTGGAGCAAGTAAGCTTAAATTATTTCACTTTTTAAAAAGAATAATGATACATGTATTATGTTGTTTGTAGTGCTGCTAATTAATAAAATGTTAATGCACATGATTCATCTGGAAAACTTGATTTTTTAACTTTATTGCCATTAACACACATTGACAGGCAATTAACATTGTGTAACAAAATCTCCTTGAGATCGGGCTTCACTTAACACATATTATATACAAATAGAATCAAAGAAATATATCCATCTTTACCTTATCTTCATTCATATCTACGTATTGATACATGTTTACCTATACATACATACAAAACATACATACATTCCTACATATCCACCTTTATACCTACATACATTCCTTTAAGATACATATACAAGTTTGATACAATCTAACTAAGGTACATAATAACAGGTGTCTACATTCTTATAAAATTGGGTAGCTTTAGTTGTAGCTGTGCATTCATGTGCTCCATCATATAAACATATTTGAAAACTTGATTTTTAATATGCAATAATATGTTGTTATTTCGGCCCCAACGTCCTGCTATAATACAGTCTTAATGCAGAGCCTTTATTAACTGGTATTAGCAACAAAAAAAAACATGTGAAACAAGTGAAATTTCTGAAGGTAGATATTAATATTTAAAATTCACACACACACACACACACACACACACACACACACACACACACACACACACACACTATAGTTAAGTGTTCATTTCCTCCATTAAAGCTAAAGTATAGTATAAAGTTTATGATTTGTTTAAGGTGTTATGTTATTTTTTTCACATATTTCTAAATATATTTTGGAATGCACTAAAAGAAAATATATATTTTTTGATGGCGAATAATCAGTGCATCCCTGCTAAAAATGAAAATGAATTTCATATATTTTGTCAAAACAGATGGATTCTAAAATATGTAAATTCTATTTGTTCATCTGGTTTGTGTAAAGACTGCCACAGCTTCTTGTAACTGGTCCAAAAAACCTGAACCGTCTAGAAAAGTGATTTTTACACTGCAGATGAACCAAATCATGGTTCAGTAGATCCAGAATGAGAACAACACTTTTGGATGAATAAAACTCAGATTCTTAGCCCCTTGCTTAATTTGGTTCAGACCAAATTGAACAATCTGAAAGTCCAGACCATGCAAGGCAGGTGTGAAAGCCCACTAAAACTCAGTCTGTTTAGTAGAGATGTATTGAATGTTTGGCAACCAAAAAAATAATTTCTGATAATTTATATCGAACAATGACAAATTTATTTGCACATTTGCAGTGATACACACAACATTAATGAAAAGCTACAAAACACTATGTTCTGTATTTGGCGCCAGGTTTTTCATTTTGGTGCATCTCTACTTATATACACCTATAATTTTTATTTATTTGAAAAAAGTGTAAACAGACTGAATGTACTGTAGTTTCCGTAGCAACCCAGTTTTATATATATATATATATATATATATATATATATATATATATATATATATATATACATTTTAGCATATAAGGACAACTTTCCAGCCTGCTATTGTTAAATAAATATACAAAAAAAAACACCAAACATCACAACCCAAGGCTGCTTAATTTTTATAATTTTTATAATTTTTATTTGGTACAGATCAGTAATTCTAATCATAAATCTGAAAGAAAGTAGTTGAAAGGAAGGGTTAATTGTGGATTTAATGTACAAAATAAAGAGCAGATATCATAGAAAAAATATGAAACTGAAACTAACTTTGATGGTTTAGAGTGTGGAGAGAATATTAACTGATTAAATCACAATATGAAAATATGAAGTTATTAGTAATGCTGATTTTAGCATAGAGGAGATGTTAAAGGTGGCATACATTGACATACATTGTATCTTCATGGTCCAGCTCACACACACACACACACACTTATCACTACATTAATCAAGCATTTAAACCAAGTACTTTCACAAGCAATAGTAGGGGTTGCTAAGGTAGTTTCATAATTAGTCATGGGAGTGTAACTGAACGCTCTCTTATGACTGGGCTGGTCGGATGGGGGAGTTATTATTGTGTCCCCTTCCTATTCTTACTGTGCTACTGTGGGCAGGTATTTTTAATACTAATTTTAAGACTAATTATTCACAGCAAAAGTATTACTAAGCAACTTTAACTTTTCTTCTTATGGCGAGGAAGAGGATACGGTGGCCGAGAAAGCCCAACGCAGTGCAAATTGAAAAGCGCTGCAAAAGCACAAAACACATCCATCAAAATTACAACACAGGCGCAGCAACTAGAAAAACGCGCTGCAAATAGAAAAACGCGCTGCAACTAGAAAAACGCGCTGCAAATAGAAAAACGCGCTGCAAATAGAAAACCAGCTAAGCTGCGTCTTCAGTAACGTCTCGGACTTCACTATGTGTACAAAGGACAATAAGTGGCAAACAAGGCGTTTTGTGAAGCCGAACTTTTAATAATATGCACACAACCGTGGTAATCACAGGTAATAAACATTACTTACTTTTCAGAAGCTTGTTTGCCACTTATTGTCCTTTGTATACAGCTAGTACAGCATCTTTTAAGGTCCCCCGGGAAAATTCCGTTGTGTTGTGACTCACTTCCGTTGTGTTGTGGTTCTATTTGCAGCGCGTTTTTCTATTTGCAGCGCGTTTTTCTTTTTGCAGCGCGTTTTTCTATTTGCTGCGCCTGTGTTGTAATTTTGATGGATGTGTTTTGTGCTTTTGCAGCGCTTTTCAATTTGCACTGCGCTGGGCTTTCTCGGCCACCGTAAGAGGAGGACAGAAGAGTATCAAATGTTTTACTAATATTTTTAATCTCCTAAAAAGGTACAACTCAGGCCTCCGAGTGTTCCAGCAGGCTAAACACTGCCACTATGATCATTGATGATTGAGATTGGTAGTTCAAATCCTGGTCATGCAGCTTGCCATGAGCTACTGAAGCCCTGAGAGAGCATAATTGGCCTTGCTCTCCCTCTGGATGGGTAGATGGCACTCTTTTCCCACATCACTTCAAAGGGTGATGTTGATCAGCACAAGGCTGCGTCTGTGAGCTGATGCATCAGAACTGAGTCGCTGTGCTTTCCTCCGAGTGCACCGTGATGCTACTCGGCAATGCTGCATCAGCAGCATTTAGAAAAGAGGCGGTGGATGGCTTCACATGTATCAGAGGAGGCATGTGTTGGTCTTAACCTTCCTGGTGTTGGGGCATCACTAGTGATAAAGGGAGGAGTCCTAATGAGTGGGTTGGGTAATTGGCCTGTACAACTCCTTAGGCTGATCTTTCTGATATTTATTTATTAAATGTGGCAAATTTAAGAATCTAAGAAGATTGCAATAAATCTATTGTGGTTCATTGTGATAATGTTCGAGGGTGTTTTTTTAAACCTGAAAGTAGTGTCGTGGTACTTTAGTCCCAGGACCATAAACGAGCGGTCTATGGTCTCATCTCAGTTTCAACCTCATTTCAAATGTGGTCTCGTCTTGGTCTCGGGTTAAGGTGGTCTCATCAATTGCTGTCGAGACCAGACATGTCCAATATGTCTGAGGTAGTAACTGTGCAACACGTTGCATAAACACTTCTAGCTATGGCTGGGTTTTACCACTGATTCAACATTAATTAATTTAATTCCATTCACAGAAGAGCAGGTTCTAATCTGTGCGAATGAAGAGAGACAAAAATAGTGGAAATTTAAAGACATATTACTGGTTCAAAAACATATTAAAATTCACTGATGAAATGTTCATCAGTAAAATCCTGTGACTAGTTTGTAGCGATTGGTTCAACAATGCAGATAATGATCAGGAGATTGTTGGTTTGAATCCTGTTTATGTAGCTTGCCACAGCACCCCCAAGAAAATCATGTATGTCTGTGTGTAAGGAGTGGGAAAATGTGAAAAAAAACTAAACTATAGAGCATTCTCACAAAGCTAAAGAAAATCTCTGGAACTGCCTCTAATCTCATGCAAAAAAATCCCTTTTTATCTCCTCCTTTAACCCTTTACAACCTGAATTATCTCCAGTGATGGAAATAAATGTAAGAATGCTGTTTTCTGTCTTAATGCACAGAAAACTCTAAAAATCTACGATAAAATCTACATAAGCAAAAACAAATATCTAAATATATACTGTATATATCCAAATAAAATATTTATTATTTATTTATTATTTATTATTATTATTATTTCCATTGTATTGGGAGCTTGTGTGTAATATTATATATTTCATGTTGACCATTTTATTTCATAAATCATCGCTAAACAAGAAAAAACATGATTAAAAAGTGTTCTAAATCACATTAAACTAGGAAAAATGAGCTGTTACTTTGCCTCAATGGCTCTAGAATGAGCCTACTCTTTTGTCAGTGCAGTGGGCGGGGCCACGTTACTGTTTCATTGGTTTATAAACTTGCCTGATTCATGGTTCAAATTCTGATGGACAACAGCTCTCAAATACGGTTATGTGCGACAAAACATTTAAAAAATAAATATATATCGCAATACGCAATACATTATGTCCATTGTAATGGACGCAAAGGGTTGAATGGACATAAAGGGTCTGAAAGGGTTAAACTCAGACATCTCTCTAAATCCAAGCTCCAGACTCAAAGCAAAAGTCCAGCCCAGGTTTTCAGTGTTCCCTCCCTCTCTCCTACAGTCATATGTTACATTCTCTTCTCACACCATCATCATATGCTGATGTACAGTCCAAACAAACACAACTCATGGCTCCAGCCTAAACACGTCTCTGAATGTGATTAGAGACGTATATAAACTGAGGTGTTCATTAAAGTCACAGCATGTTTTTCCAGGTGTTTATTTGTAGCAGTTTCTATTTCTGATGTATCCAGAGAAAGGTGGGCAGTGACGAGTGCTGACAGAACATCAACACAGTTACCCAGAATCTGAGTAACAATAACTAACAGTAACTGTCATGATTATTTCACATTTAACACTAAATCTTTCTCCAGGTCTCATTTTCCTACTAGATGGCAAGTGTGGATCTTATTACAGCGTATGAGTCATTATCAAAATACTGTGCCTTTGTTTCTTAAAGCTAAAAAAATAAAAAAATGACTTTTGATTACACAGAAATCATCTTTTACAGCTTAATCACTTTTTACTTTCACTTGCGTGCATGCGTCCAACCTGTCACGGCAAGCTGCACCAATTTCAGGGAAAACATGGCTGACCTAGAGTTACAAAAAAAAATATTTTCTAAAAATATTTTTTATTTTCTAAAATTATTTTTTAGTTTTTATTTTCTAAAAGTATTTTTAATTACTTGATATTTTACCATAACAGGGTGGACAGTTTAAGCTTTACCTCTTTAATGTAAATATGTTCAGTGCCCTGAACATAAAACACTATGAAGGTCGTGATGTTTTTTTGTGTGTGTGTTTTTGTAGTAGAAACAACAAGATAATATTTAAATTTTCCACTGAAACAAGGATAATATAAAAGCATACTAATGCAATTGAACATAGCAATAAGGTTTAAATAATTATTAATACTTAAGCACTGTGATTGGAAAATATATATTTAAAAATCACAAATAAATGAAAAATGAAAAAAAAATGTTGGAACACATGGGCTGAATGACATTAATGGGCTTCTTTTTCTTAAAAAATAATAATAATGGCCAATATTGAGGTCAGCAAAAATGATTTAAATATTGTGTTAAGTTATTCACTTTAGCTGTCATTAATAACATCATATGTACTCTATATAAATTATATATACTCTCTTTCTCTCTCTCTCTCACACACACACACACACTTCAGGTGGTTTTGGCTAATAAGTGTATAACATCATATATGCTCTACAATAATATACACTTTCTCTCTCTCTCTCTCTCTCTCACACACACACACACACACACACAAACACTTTTCAGGTGGTTTTAATGTTTTGGCTAATTATTGTATGGCATCATAACTAACCTTAAATAATATTTACTTTCTCTCTCTCTCTCTCTCTCTCTCTCTCTCTGGCAGTGTTCTTGTTATTGTGTAGCGTGGTCAGGAGGAATGTTATGAATTCACATAAATTATTTCCGCCTCTGAAAGGTTTCACTCCCTCTCAGTGTGTGTGTGCGTTTGTGTGTGTGTGTGTGTGTGTGTGTGTGTGTGTGTGAGAGAGAGTGTGTGTTTACTCAGAGAGCAGAGAGTGTCTTTCATAATCAGTTTTATGATCTCATGATCAGATCTCTCTCTGCAGGTGGGTTTCTCTGAATAAAGATGCCACGGTTTGATCATGACCGAGAGCGTTCTCTGGGTACAAAGGTGGAAAAACATTAGCAGGAGTTGCACACCGTGGTCACCGGAGTGTGTGAGTGTGTGTCACAGGGAGAGGTTCACTCGAGCATGGGATGACTCCATGATGTCAGCAGGACATGAGGTGTCATCATGTCATGAGTGTAGCGTCAACAGTGCTGCGTGTGTGTGTGTGTGTGTGTGTGTGTTGTGATGCTGGGCTTGTGTGCCTGAATGTACAGTACTGATCAGAAACATCAAAACAGAATTAAGAGACGAGTATGTATATAGGTGCTGATTTTTCAGTTAATAAACACAGACAGTCTATAGATTCAACATACTGTACACTAATCACAATCAGAATCTGATTTATTCTAATTATGCTGAAATTTGAGATTGGTTTCACTAACTCAATAACTCAGTGCACGACTACAATAACTATAGTAATATAGTAATAAATACTAATAGAAATTATTTTTTTAGTTATAGTTGTGTCAGCTTTCTTCTGTTTTTTTTTCTTACTTCATTACATGTCTATTTTTCATACATAAGGCGCACCGGATTATAAGGCACATTATGTGACACTAGTAAGGAAAGGAACAGGGGTATCACCATGTTTTCCTTCTAATTCACCAAGCGGCGAGACCTGTAAAGCTAAGCTAAGTTCAGTAAACACAGCTGTAATTCTTTCTAAAAAATTCTACATAGATCACTCTCCTGAAAACATTAGCATTAGCATTGCCACCCGACAGCAATAAAATGAGGAATCCTGAGTGTTCCGGTAAACCAGGGTGATATTAGCTAGCAGTTTGTCCCACGTAGCCAGTTTTAACACTGTAAATGCACAGACTACAGGCCAATATTCTCATCTCTGAGCGGCAAGAGCTAGTGGTTAGCGGCTAATGCTAATACTGCTCCAGCAGTGCTAGCCAACATTAGCAGCAGGCTACGGGCCGATAATACTCACCTCTGAACAGTGAAAGAGCTAGCGCTTAGTAGTCTTGGTGCTGGAGAACTAAACTGAAACTCCTGTATAACGCTGCGCTTCAGAGGAGTGGCTTTACTGCTCCTTACCACCTGACTGGTAAATTTCATCAAAATTCATACATAACCGCACCGGATTATAAGGTGCACTGAAGATTTTTGGGAAAATTGAAGGATTTTAAGTGCGAAGTGATACAATACAAAGCAGAAACTATACAAAATATCACAATATCAATATATTGTTTCTCCTCTGTACAGATATCTAAAATTCTTCATTTGTTTTGGCTTTTTATTATGCTGCACTTATATATTATTATATTGTAAAATATGTCTTTTGTTGTCTCAGGCCCTGTCCACACTTACCCAGAAATTTTGTAAGATATTCCCTTTATTCTTTTTAAAGGACGATACACCACAAAAAAGGTAAAGACACAGTATTTGTTTTATTTTATATTTATGTTTTGTGTAGTTCACTATATATTTAGAGAGGAGGCATTTGATATTCAGCCAGAAACAGGAATGTGCTGTAGAAAATCAGCATTTTATAAAATCAGCATTGTATTTATGTTCGCTGTATTATTCAAAAATATTCTGCTATATGCATTTGTTTAAAAGCTACATTTTTAGTGATTAAAAAATAGCATTTTTTTGTGTGTGTGACCTAAGTATGAATGGTCCAAACACACTGAATGCATTTTACTGTGGGCTTTGTAGACATGCAGGGACTGCAACTCCACAGGGAAAGAGTTCAAATCCATATTGAGACATTGAGACTGAAAGGGTTAATGTTTGGAACTGAGATGGCACTGTATCTAAAAAAAGTGAATTATCAACTTTCCGAATCCTTACAGCTCTACTTGCTTTTGCTCCCATGCTTTTTGGCCTGTTCTATCTGTGTAAGTCTGTAAATGTGTGTGTGTGTGTGTGTGTGTGTGTGTGTGTGTGTGTGCGCATGATTTCCCAGCTCTCCGTATTCCAGTTTATCCACGCTGTCCTTTTCTCCCCCAAGGCAAATCAATCTATGTCATAAATATCATTTTCTCTCTCTCTCCCTCAATTTCTCTCCCTCACTCTATCTCTCTCTCTCCCTCACTCTGTCTCTCTCTCTTCCTTACTTTCTCTCCCTCTCTCTCTCTCTCTCTCTCTCCCTCTCTCTGCAGGGAGCTGGAAAGCACTTTATCTAGTTAAGAGCATATTTGGAAGTCTCTGCTCTTTTCTCATCACTGAATGGGAGTGTGGGAAACTACTGGTGAACATCAGCGGCTCTCAGTGTTTCTCTCCTGCTAAGAATAAAAGGAGCCAGGAGAGCGTAATGAAGTGCAAACGAGTGCGGGCAAAGCTCCGTTCAAGAATTGTGTGTGTGTGTGTGTGTGTGTTTGTGTGTGTGTGTGAGTGTGTGTGCACGTGTTTCCAGTTGTTATTTATTGTAATTTGGAGCTCGGACATTAAAGTAGCGGATGCCAGTTGGATTCTCAGGGATACAGTAATTTAGAGATGAATGGCCTCAATGCAACATACTTGCAGACAATATCACACTCATACCCGCCCCCTCACTCACACACACACACACACACACACACATCACATTGCAAATGGACTGACTTCGTGCCCAACAATAAAAATACCCCATCATGAGACATTATCACACTGAGAGCATGAGAGAGATAGAAAGAGAGAGAGACAGCAAGAAGAAGAAAAGAAAAAAAGAAAAGCAGAGGGTTGAGGCAGAGAAGAATGGATCAAGCAAAAAAGTGAAAAAGAAAATAGAGATAAAGAAATTGGGGACATGAAGAGAGGAGAAGCAGAAAATAAGTCAGAAAAGGAGAGAGATATACAGGGATGACACAGAGAGATGGAGAGAGTAAGAATAGAGAAGATAAAAGGAGACATGGTCAAAGAAGAGGAAGAAAGAAAAAGGAAAGACAGAGAGAGTGAGAAAGGGATGGGAAGAAATAGAGATAAATACAAAAAGAGGGACAAAATGTTGAAAAAGAGAGAGAGTAAGAATAAGACATAACGAAAGAAAGAAAGGCATTTGGGACAAAGAGAAAAAAGAAAAGAGGGAAAAACAATGGAGAAAGATGAAAAAGGAAGAAAGAGAAAGAGCAAAGAGAGACATTTGGAGAGAGAAAAAGAGGGATACAGCTAATAAATAGCGGCAAGCAAAAGTATCATGAACGAAAGAAAGAAGGTTGAGGGAGAGAGAAGCTTGAGGAACGAGAGAAAGGTTCGAGAAAAGATAAAGAAAAGCGAGAGACAAGAAGATTTAAGGGAAAAAGAATGAGAGAAAGGTTTGATGAGAGGGAAGGAGAGATAACATGCAAGAGAAAGATGGAGGGAAAGAAAGGAGAGAGAGGTTTGAGGAGTGAAAGAGAGATAGAGAGAGAGGTTTGAGAAGAATGAGAAAAAAAGAGGTTTGAAATCGATTGAAAAGACAGAGAGAGAGGGAGACTGAGAGGGAAAGAGAGGAAGAAAGAAAAAAGTGAGAGAGAGAGAGAAAGAAAGCGAGAGAGGTAGAATGGTTTAAGAAGAGATTTAAAAGAGAAGAGACTTAAAGAGAGAGAAAGAGGTTTGAGATGCGATTAAAATGAAAAAGTGAGAGAGAGAAAGAGAGAGAGAAAGAAAGTGGTCAATTAAAAAGACAGAGAGAGAGGGGAGATTGAGAGGATTGAGAGGAAAGAGAAACAGGGAGAGCGAGATAGAAAGAGAGGGAAAGGGAGAGAAGGAGAGAGGGACAAAGAGGGGGAAGGAAAGAGGGGGAAATGAGAGAGAAGACGAGAGATATAATAGGTTTAAAACGATTGAAAAGACAGAGAGATAGGGAGAGAGATAAGGAGAGATGTGTATATATATATATATATATATATATATAGAGAGAGAGAGAGAGAGAGAGAGAGAGAGAGAAAGAGGTTTGAAATCGATTAAAAGGACAGAGAGAGGGAGACTGAGAGGGACAGAAAGGAAAAAAGAGAAAAGGAAGAGAGAGAAAGAAAGCGAGAGAGGTAGAATGGTTTAAGAAGAGATAGACTTAAAGAGAGAGAAAGAGGTTGGGATGTGATTAAAATGAGAAAGTGAGAGAGAGAAAGAGAAAGAGAGATAGAAAGAAAGAGGTCGATTATAAAGACAGAGAGAGAGGGGAGATTGAGAGGAAAGAGAAACAGGGAGAGAGAGATAGAATGAGAGGGAAAGGGAGAGAAGGAGAGAGGGACAAAAAGGGGGGGAGAGAGAGAAAGGTTTGAAATCGATTGAAAAGACAGAGAGAGAGGAAGAAAGAGAAAGTTGAAGAAAGAGAGAGAAGAAAGAGAGATAGGTTTAAAAAACGATTAAAAAGAGAGAGTGAGAGAGAGAAGCGAAAGAGAGAGAGAAAGAGAGGGAGGTCATTGTGGGCCGTGTGTTTGGCGAGTAAGGATGCTTGGCGGAAATGACTTATTGAGCTCTCTGTGGTGTATCTCAGTTAGCCAGCACTACTAAACTTCTCACACTGAATGGGAAACATATGCAGAAAAACTGGCCTGTCGCCGCTTACACACACACGCACACACACACACACACACACAGGCAGGAGGCAGAAAGAGAGTTAGAGTAGGTGACCAGAGGGGGTTCTAACTAATCACTCCCGAAAGGGTCAGAAAGTGATCTAATGATGTATTTGTGTTGTGTTTTGAGTGTGTGTGTGTGTGTATTTGTGTGTGTGTGTGTGTGTGTGTATTTCGGATGCTCGATGCGATTAAAGGATACTCTGTAGTGCAGTGTTCCTCCCCGCAGACTGAGCTAATCTGGATTACTCAAGCCCATTATGGGCCAAGAAACAGGTCGATCTGCGCTGATTTATCATTCCCTCTGCAGCACAACAAACTCAAACACAGAGTTACCAACTTTGGGATGCTTACAGATTCTCAGACCAGAGGCTGGTAACAGTACACCTGACTGCAATAAACCATATTCAGCTTCAGGCTTCAGGGAAGGAGTACGAGCACTATTGAACGCACACCCACGCTCCCACATACAACCAGAACCAAAAAGTCTTATGCACAAATCACATTGTGTTTTTCACTCTTCTGGACATCAGGTATGTGATTGGCTCTGAACAGAAAGACAGAAAAGACAGTACTAAAGATCACAAAAAAAAGCTTAAAAAAGTACTTTATTTCTATTTTTTATATAAACTTCTTTTCTAATCTGGAAGGCCAATTACCCCACCCACTCGGACTCCCCCAATCACTAGCAATGTCCCTAAGACTAACACATGCCTCCTCCAGCCAGTCACTATCCCTTTTCCAATTGGGTAACCAGTGCTCTCAGAAGAAAGCATAGTGACTCTGAAGGCTGTGCTAGTAGAAATGTGGAAAAGAAATGCCATCTACTAATACAGAAAGAGCATGGCCAATTGGGCTCTCTCAGACTCCGGCTGCTGATGGCAAGCAGCATGACCCGGGATTCAAACCAGTGATCCACAGATTATAGTAGCAGCTCCTTAATTCGATGGAACACTCGCTTAATAAAAAGAGTATCTTGCCAACTGTAAAAGCATGGGGGTGGATGCCTAATATTTGGGGTAGGAAATTTCCTGGTAGCAAATGTCAAACCTTCTGCCAAGATGTTAAAACTGATAAAAAGATAAAGATACCTGAAGATATCCTGAAGCTTTGTGAATGTCTGAAATAAACTCTGGAATCATAGGAAATTCATGAAGAGTCCTTAAATTAACTGTGCATAAAAGGTGGCTATAGAACTGTTAATTTTTTAAGGACCACATCGATCATTTCAATTTTTTTTCAGTAAAGAAATATGTATAAACGTACTTTACGTTTGCTCTCAGTTTCAGCTCTAGCCGCTTTTTTGAGGTGAAATACAGGGTGGCCAGTCAGAATAGAGGTCATTTGCATATCAGTTTTAGGGGTCCAGAAACAAAAACAGCGCAATAATTCAAAGGGAAAAGAGCGGTTGGAAAATGGTCAAGTACAAAATGAATTACAGCTGTTTTTGATCCCTAAAACAAACTATGTAAGTGGACTTCCAAGGCAAAATAAAATGCAACAAGAAACAGGATATAGGCCTGTTAAAGAGGCCAAAAACCTTAGCCAAACTGTTTGCATTATTTTCTCTGTTTTGTTGAGTTACAAATGGTATTAGCACTGGAATAGCGATTTTAATGAAAAGAAGAATCAGTTGTGTACCCCTAACAGCAACTTAAAAACTCAAAAAACTTAAAAAAAAAATAATAATCTAAGGCAGCATGAAGGGGTTTCACACCTATAGATCACTTGCTCTAGTGCACATTTTGTGTACTTTGACACTGAGCAACAACAAGGATGGCATTTGTTTATAGCTGTAGTAATTATGTAGTAATTCTGGGCAAAATACCAGCATAAACTAAAGCTAATTGTACACGTACAGTTATTTTAGATAATGTTCCTCCCACAACAAATTGTTTTAGAGTAAGAATAAGTCAGAGATCCAATTAATGATTCTATTAATGAAAAGAGTCAATCGAGGGCGCAGAGTAGTCACTGTAATTGGGAGATCCCTGGTTTAAATCCTGGTCATGAAGCTTGCATCAGCTGCCAGAGCCCTGAGAGAGCACAATTGGCCTGGCTCTCTCTATCTTCCCCTTATCACCGTTACGGTGATGTTGATCAGCACCATTTGTCTGTGAGCTGATGTACCGGAACTGTTGAGTTACTGTCCTTTTTTCCGAGCACGTTGGCTACTTAGCAAAGCTGCATCAGCAGCAGTTCTAAAAGAAGTGGTGGCTGACTTCACATGTGTTGGAGTTTACTAGGAGTTGAAGAGTGGGACAATTGGCCAAGCTACTCATCCAACTGATAACAAGCTGCATAATCCAGAATTCAACCAGTGATCCACAGATTTTAGTAGCAGCATCTTGCCAACTGTGAAGCATGGGGGTGGATGCATTAAATTTAAATTAAATTAAAACTGAAAACATAATAATTAATTATAATTATTATGGCCTAGCTAAGTTGGAAAAAAAAAAAAGAGTCAATCAGCTTGGTGGATGTGCTGAGTGCGCTTCTGTTCTAAAACTGGCGGAAACACAGGCTGGTTTGCTAAAAAGCACCACGGTTCTTATAAGCCTAAACAGAACTGGTCCAAGTTCTTTTTTGGTGAAAAAGTGTTATAACAAAGCTTATCTAATGCCTAGTTCACACTACTGATTGATCAGCAGCACAGGGTCATGGATTACACAATTTTTCACCATGACATTCCATGTAGAAGATGGTGACCATGGTGGTTGGTCAAGTGATTCTCGCTCTATGTTCTTTCCTTTTGACTGTAGGATTTCGCAGCTCTTGACTCGCAGTGGCTGACTGGTATAGATATTAAACCTGCTAGATACTGTGACTTAATCGTGATCACTCTGCAAAAGCTTGGCAAGCTTCTTTCAGAAGTTTACATGACATGACATGACTGAGCGAGTGCCAGGTGATCACCGATTTGCCTCTGAGCTGATGGTTTTGTTGACGATCAACCAAAAAATGAAAAACGAAAAACTGACTGCATTTTTCTTAAATATTGTAATATTCACTGCTAAAAACTGTCCCCCTTCTCAGCAACGTTCCTGCTTCTTTGTCACACATGGCAATGGAGCCTGTAATTCGTACAATACAGTGCATGCCAATCTGTCAGGACACCCTGATATGCTTTCCTTGTTTTCATTTCTCTTCATCACGCCCACAACAATTTGAGACTCATAGAGAATGCTGTTGATGTGGATCTGCAGTAGAATTCCACTGCCTTTCTTACTGTTTAGGAGCACGAAGGACAAAGTTCAAACCCAGGCCACTCTGTACCTCTGCCTGCTACTGGTACATGATTGTTACCACCCTACCGCCCTACCTCGCCCCTGACTCCTGCCACCGCCTGGCATCGCAGCCCAGCACATGGCCCAAAGGTGGGCCCCTTCCAGCATGCATGGAGGCTAAGAGCATTATGGATTTAAATCTAACTCTGAGGAGGATTTAAAGGCCGGCTCGGTACAGTACGATTCGGTGACGTAACTGGGCTCCACTCGCCGCTCCGTTGTTTGGGAGCTGGGCGTGAAATGTGACGCAATCAGTTCTTGCTCGCAGATGGGCACCGTCCAACTGTGGGAGTGCCAATATCCAGAAACACAATAAAACCTTCAGGCCTGAGTTAACTTCTACAGAGGCAAAGTAAATTATATTCCACTCTTCACTGGAATGCATATAATTCTAGCAGAGAAAGTCGTGAGTAAATAATTAGAGTTAATAGTGAAACACTCAAACGTTGCACTGAAAAAAAATAAATCTTAGCAAGTAAAATGTTCTATTTTTAAAGCAATAAATCTTATTTTCTTCTCTGATAAGACTTTGTGTTACTAAGCATTGTAAATATTTAATTATTTAGCTAATTTAAACTCGAAATATGCACAAAAAGTCAGTAATCAAATTATTCTGATGCTTGTGTCCAAATTTAAGTAAAAAAATCTGTGATTTTTGCTTGATTTAGGTCTTACTCATCTAATTTTGAGACTTTGCGATTGCTTTTTTTTTTTTAGTCTTTCTAAGAAAAATTCGCTTACCCCGGCTTTCAGACCCTGCATCCATTACAAAGGACATCAAGTATTTTCTTTATTTTTAAATGTTTTGTTGCACCATTTGAAAGCTGTTGTCCATCAGAATAGACCATGAACCATCCAGTAAACAAGTTTATAAACCAATGAAATAGTAGCTTGGCACTGCCCACTGCAAAAACACTGGAATAACAGTAGTACTAGAGGGAGCCATTGACGCAAAGTAACAGATATTTTATTTTTACATTTTAATCATGTTTTATACTGTTTAGGGATGGTTTATAAAAATTAAAAAGGTCAATATGAAATATAAATATTACATATTACACTCAGGCTTCCAATGCAAGTGAAATAAAAATAAATTACTGAATATTTTAGTAAATTTGAATTATTTTCTATAAAGATTATAGTAGGATTCTTACAGCATTCTTACAGTTTTTCCATTACTGGAGATCTGCAAAATTGCCTTATATTACATATATTTTGTCTAGTTTTTGCCAATTTTTTTTTTTTTTTTTTGCAGTGTGTCCATTAACTTTATAGTATAAATAAATCTTAAAATGAAAATAAGAACAAATTCAGTAGATTCAGATTTCCTAGTAGGAAAGAGCCCCACCAAGCCACCAAATTCAGAATCTCAGAATTCAGAATCTGAATTCAGCACTGAACATCTCCAGTAGTAAAAGCAGCAGTATTTTTATATAGGTCTATCTCATTAAATCTAAAATATCCGAATAGGTGCAAATAGGGTCATATCCACAAGCCTTGTAGAAATTCCTGTGATCATGCAGTTGTTATGCCTGTTAAAATTATACAGGCTAATTATCCTATAGCAGCACAGTGCTTTCTGGAGCTAACTGGCCACTAGCAGCATGCTCTTCCCAGTCTGTGACCCCACTGATGGTAAGAATGTATGAAGACAAGTGGGTATCTTTTTATTTTTGCACTAGAGCAGAGTTCTGATCACATTTTAACCAGAGCGTGAACTCATTCTGGTTCTCCACATTTCCAAAGTGTTAGTGTTAACTCTACAATAAATAAATTATAAAAAAAAAAACATGGTTACACACACCTGTCATGCACGTGAGTCTAAAGGAGGAAAATATTTGGACACTACAGTCCACTACAGGTTGGTCTTTGGGAAGCTAAAAACTGCATTAAACGTCTAAGAAAAACAGATCTAGGAAAGTCTATATATATATATGAAAATATGTGCATTTGAGCATTATTTAAATTCATTGAGATGAGGAGATAATCTGATTAAATGTGTGACAAAACTATTTGTAAAATATAGTCAACACAATTGCATTATTTTTTAGACAAAGTGATTCCTTCACATGACTGTGTATGAATTCAAAAATGTTTAAAAACATTTAACCTGTTTTTCTTTAACTCTTCATGCTCTAGATGCTCACCTGCCCAAAATAAGAGAAACTATAGAAAGAACATAGGATTTTAAATACTATAAAAATTTACCAAAAAAAAAACAAAAAACAAACCGAAATGTAGCTGCAGCATCTTTTAAGGTAGAACATAAAATTTAAATAAGAAATTGCTTAATAAGAGGCTGACTTCAGCTTCATACAGTGGTAGTGGAAAATGTGTGAACACATATAGTTATCCAGATATCCCACAGAAGACCACCCAAAGCAGAAGTCTGGACATCAGGACCTGGACCTTCTGCTACCGGTCCTGATGTTCCTGTTGTCTATGAGTTCATCACCTTCTGCTGTACGGTAAATGGCACCTCACATTTGCAGAACTTCAAAACCACAAACATCAATAACCAAGTGTCAGTTTACGACCCAACCAGGTTTCAAAATCACCTAACGAAGAGAGTGGCAACATGTCAGGGTTTCAAAACGCAGAGACAGTTGTCATTGGGTCGTTGTTGCAAAAATCACAAAAAAATTCTTAGGAGACTGAATAAGGTATTTTGTGTTTTTCTGGAATGTTTTTTGAAAACAATTTTATATAAATAAAGGTTAACTATTAATTATAAGGTGTGTTTTAGTTCGACACATCATATAATTTTTATGAATACATAATTATTTACATTTATTAAGTATTTAAACACAGTTCACAAAGAGAATACATACAGCTCAAACAAACATACACAAAAAAAATCTGAATATTAAAAAAAATCCCACTGTGATTATCTTACATTCATTCTTTTTTATATATATTTAAAAAGGCATTTTTTAAGTTTCAAAAAGGAAAATGCAAATTGTGTGATTAACTTGTTGCTAATTTATGTTATCTGAGTCAAAATAAAATGTGACTTAGGCAATTTGAAGTTTTCACTGAACTAATTTTACAATTCAGGCCTCGTTCTCAGTTTTTCTATAATACAAAGTTGACCTTTTTTTAATAGTCTATTTGCAACAAATATTGCATAGTTTTTTCTGTTTTAGTCTTTTTTATTGAGTTTAAAAAAATAATAAAGCTAGCTAAAAATGTTCTAAAATCTGTGGCTGTTAAAATGTTAAAATTATCAATATTTTTTTATCATATATTTTCAAAATGTTGAATTGGGATTGTTTCTGGTGGTTCTGCTGCTCCACTGTATGATAAACTATTATCTTAAACCATTGCTAATATTTAAATAGCCATAACAACCATTTTATGTTTTTTGTGTTTCTGAAAGACTGAAAAAATGAGTTAATTGATGAGGCAAATATTTTAGTAAGGTATCAATCACTGTACTTCTGTACTTCCAGTTGGTGTATTTCCAACTAGTTATTTGTGTCTTAAAAAATATTTTCAATCATTTATTGTACTACACAGACATTTAAAACATCCTGAAGATGAAGAAAAATGTGATTAATCATTATTAACCACAGCAAATTTTGTGATTAATTAGTAGCTAATTAGTTATTACTAAGTCAAAAATATATATATTTTTTCCAAAATGGCAGCTACCTTCACTGAACTAATTCTATGATTCAGGGCTCGTCCTTATTTTTTTTTAAATATAAAGTTTACATTTTGTATAAAATCTATTGGCAATAAAAATTGCATATTTGTTTAGTTTTTAGTATTTTATTAAGTTTTTAGTTCACATGTTCTACAATTTGTGGCTGTTAAAATGTTA
This sequence comes from Astyanax mexicanus, assembly GCF_023375975.1. Classification (NCBI taxonomy): domain Eukaryota; kingdom Metazoa; phylum Chordata; class Actinopteri; order Characiformes; family Acestrorhamphidae; genus Astyanax; species Astyanax mexicanus. The sequence continues at coordinate 12,242,072 of NC_064430.1, read as the reverse complement.
AAATGATCAATATTTTCAATCATATATTTTCAAAATGTTGAATTGGGATTGTTTCTGGTTGGATTTGCTGATCGACTGTATGAAAAAAAATATTATCTTAAACTATTGCTCAATTGAACAGCCATAACAACTGTCTTATATTTTTTTGTGTGTGTTTCCTGAAAAACATGAATGAAAATGAGTTGATGAGGCAAATATTTTAGAAAGGTGTCAATTTAGAAAGCACTGTAGTTCTGTATTTCAACTTCTTATTTTTTTCTTACAAAAGATTTTCACTCATTTAATGTACATCCCACTCATTTAAAACATCTTGAAGATTAAGAAAACTGGATTTTTTTTCATGTGTGCCGAAACCAGTGTTTTACTATTAGAACAGAGGTTCACACCAGCAATGACACAACTTAGCTGAGCACATCTTCTTTGAAGCTTCTTACTGAATTCGTATTGTCTCTGTGGCCTGGCTGTGATGACCTCACAGGTGCTAAAATGAGGGTTTCTCTTCCTCATAGTGGCGTTTAATATCAGATACTTCTGCTTGACTGCCAACTCCCTCCTTTTAATTAAAATGGTAAGCCAATAAAGCTGACATTTATCTTCATGTTTTGACAGGGTAATAACAAGATGCTGGTTCTTGGTCTGACATCAGTGTGTTGCTGGTTACTGTAGAACTGCGGTAAAATAATGTAGGGCCGTTTTTTAAGCTTGTCACTTAGAGGGATATTTAGTCGGATGGTTGGAGCTTGGAGGCATGTTTCTAAGATGTGTCTGGGGTTATTTGTTTTCAAACAGGCCTGAGTGGTCTTCAATTATGGTTCGACCAAAGCATTTTTTTTGTCATGCTAACAGCATAAATAAAGAAAATGTTTATAAACCACTGATTTGTCATGCACTCATCCGATGCAGTTAATATACAGTAATATAAAGTGTTAAAGAAAACACAGACAGCTTAAGGACTTTTGCTGACAGATGTACAGCAGATGGTTGATAAAGCCTTTGTTCTCAAAGAAATTCAAGTGTTTTGGATTGTAATGTTAATCAGGAGGAAGATAAAAGTTATGATTAAAAATTTTAACTGAAATGAGGATTATTTATTAGATTCTACATACAGAAGTAGTGTGTAGCGCATGCATGTGTAATGCAGAATTTGGTTGTAGAGGTTCCTAATGGCGTCCTGCTACAATCCATCCCATTCAGCTTTAATATTCTTAAGATTTTGTGGTAGGACCATTGATGAGCATTATAGAATGAGCATTTTCCATTGGAATAGTGCAACAAAGTGTGGATTTGTGCTGCCAAAGTGCCTGTAATGAAGACCAAAGCTCAAAGATCTAGAATTGTGTCATAATCTGGTGTCATGGCATGAGGTGTAATATCATGTTACTAAATAGCTCATCACAGAGATCATTTTTTTGTTACGAACTGTATGTAAGCGTTTGATGTGTGTGACCAATCAGAAGCCAGGCATCACATACAGTATTTGTGTAATTAGAAACATAGATTTGTGTTGATATCAACTGACCAGAAGCCAGTTATTAGAAATCTACACAATTATAAATAACCTGATCAATCAGAAGGCAGATATCACATATCTTGCAGTTATTGATTTTCTGTCCAGCTCAAGCTGTGGACTGGAAAATGGATCCGTAAGTGTATTGGCCGCACTCGCCCGATATTTGATACGTTTACTTACGTCAATATCGTCCCTGATACTGATATTGTATCGGATCGGTCCTATCGCTAATATTTACCTGTGTTAAGAAATGTCTAGTTGCAAAAAAAATCTAACTATCTATGTATTAGAAGTATCACTATTTACATTTACATTTACATTTAAGGTATTTAGCAGACGCCCTTTTCCAGAGCGACTTACAATAGTGCTTCAATGTTACTTCAAACATCCAAAGCTAGTTTGTAGACAAGAATCAAGAGATACACAGAGCTTGATCATGTTTAGAACCCTAGATACTTTTTTTTTTTTTGGTTTAGTTTAGAAACTCTTTGAAAAGATGTGTCTTCAGTCGATGTTTGAAGACCGCGAGTGACTCTGCTGTTCTGACAACCAGTGGAAGTTCATTCCACCACCTTGGTGCCAGCACAGAGAAGAGTCTGGATGTCTGTTTTCTGTGTGTTTTGAGGGATGGAGGTTCGAGCCGAGCCGTACTGGAAGCTCTAAGAGCTCTTGGTGCAGATCTGGCTTTGACCATTGCCATCAGGTATGAAGAAGCTGGTCCATGATATAAAACTGATATTTTATGTGGGCTTTTTAATTTTTATGTATGCAAAAAACAGACAAAAGACAAAAAACAGACAAAAGTCAGTCAAATCTCTCACTCTCTCTCTTGCTCAGTTTGTGCTAGTCCCATCAGATTGCAGGTTTAGGGCCCCTGGCCTTGAAACAAACAGGCCCAGACAGTTCTTCCAACCCGTCCTCCCACATGATCTCTCTTCTCCACCAGGAATGTACATATTGTACCTATACAGTACCAGCAGGTTGCGTCTTGTTTCTGGGCCATGTATTAAATCAGGCACTTTTAATGGGATCTTTGTTGACTCATCTTTATATTCAGTCTTAACTAGTGGATTTAGGCATCCTGGGAGCATATATGTGGCATGCCTTGGACATGCCTTGTTGATGCTTTTGTGAACAATATTAACGCTAGGATGACTGCAAATTTGGGATTTTAAGGACATTACCCCCCCCTTCACCAAAAATATAAACAATTATTGTTTCAATAAAAAATGTGTGTATGAATGCAGCTTATTAGCCTTTTCCAAATGAAAATTTTATTTCTCAAATGTTGATCTGTGATGTCTAAGAAGATGTATTTGTAATTCTCACTTAGGTTTAATTTAGCGATTTAAAAAATATATAACATTGTTGCTTCTAAGGTTTTCTAGAATGTAAAAATGCTATATATTTACCTTACAATAATTGAAAAAAAATTGGTATTAGGGGCTTCGAGTGGTCCAGCAGCCTAAGGCGCTGCTATTATGATCAGGAGATCACTGGTGCGAATTTCGTTCATGTAGCTTGCAGCTGCCGGAGCCCTGAGAGAGCACAATTGATGATATCAATTAGCACAAGGTGTCTGTGAGCTGATGTATCGGAACCGAGTCGCTGCGCTTTTTCCTCCGAGCGCGCTGTGACGCAACTCGGCCAATTTTATGAATTTATTCATTATATTTTGGCATTAGCAGATTTCCTTATTTTCTTTTCCTATTACAATTACAATTATGGTTTTCAGTAATGCACTGCAAAAAATACATTGGCAAAAACTAGACAAACTATATGCAAATTAAGACAAATATATGTAAATTAAGCAAAAAATCTGCCAATGGGGTAAGCAATTTTTTCTTAGTAAGATTTCTTACAAAAAGCAGTGGCAAAGTCTCAAAATGAGTGAAGTAACACCTAAATCAAGCAAAAAAAGTCACTGTTTTTGGACACAAGAATCAGAACAACTTGATTTCTGCTTGATTGTGCTTATTTTGAGTTTAAATTACTTAAAATAAGGTACAAATTCTAAATAAGAATGATTAATGATTTTCTTCTCTTATCAGAGAAGAAAATAAGATTTATTCCCTAAATTTAGAAAATTTCACTTGCTAAGATTTAGTTTTTTGCAGTGTGTTCATTCATCAATCATGAAGGCTTTTTTATAATGTAATTCTTGAATAGAAATCCTTAAGATTTAGGGATGTAACGTCAGGCAAAAAATTGACAAAATTTCTGGCCTCTTAAGAAGTTAAAGTTCTTGATAAATGCATGATTTTGCATGTACTTGCACAATAATCAAGAGGGTGCATTATTTAATGTTTTGGAATTATTCTAGATCATTGATCATATGCGTGTCAGTTGAGGAATGCCGTTAAGTACAGTGACCCTTTTTTTGTGACTGTTTTGACGTGCTGCTGTTTTTCTTATCAAAGTCATGCAATGTTGGTGGGTGGAAAAGTTTTCTTCTGTGAGCCGAGCGCATGTGAATCAGCACATCAGCACAATACTGCCTGCCTCAGTGGGAAGTGGTCAACAAGTTCCCCTTTTCATGGCTACTGCAGAAGGAGAGAGAGAGAGTCTCATGATCAGAGTGGTGCATGTAGGGGAGAGTGTATACCCTTTATATCTGAAAGTACACGGCCTATAAAAAGATGGTGCCATACCACTCCATGTGTGTTTGTGCATGTGTTCATGTTTTTTTATAGGACAGAAATAAAATGTCCCAGTGCTGGAGGAAGAACGGAAAAACAACAGACTGACCAATTTTTTTTTTCTTCCAAAAGCTAAAAATGGAACAGACTGTGAAGTGTTTTTAATGGTAAGATTAAGACTAGATTTTAGGTTTGGACTTCTATTCTATTCTTCGCTAACATAATAACATATGAATGCTTTCAGCTGATTTTTTTAATTTATAGGTTTACGTTTGACTAAAATGAACATTGTTGTTTTATTCTATAAACTACAGATGACATTTCTCACAAATTCCAAATAAAAATATTGTCATTTAGAGCATTTATTTGCAGAGAATGAGAAATAGCTGAAATAAAAAAAAGATGCAGAGCTTTCAGACCTCAAATAATGCAAAAAAAACAAGTTCATATTCATAAAGTTTCATAAAATTGTAAGAGCTCAGAAATCTATATTTGGTGGAATAACCCAGGTTTTTAATCACAGTTTTCATGCATCTTGGCATGTTCTCCTCCACCAGTCTTACACACTGCTTTTGAAAAACTTTATGCCATTGCTCCTGGTGCAAAAATTCAAGCAGTTCAGTTTGGTTTGATGGCTTGTGATCATACATAATTTGGTAAAATCAAAGAAACTCATAATTTTTAGGTGTTTTTATATATTTCTTCCAGAGCTGTATAACATGCATAATATATAATACTTTATACTGATTGTCAAACTAAGTACTTAAAGTGACAAATATAACACTTTATAAAGAATAAGTAGTGTATTTAACATGGCACATTGTGTCCTTGGTAAATGCAGGTTTGCTAATCAAACATAAAATAAATGTTTTTTTAAAGTCCTAATGCACAGTTTTTGTAATATTTATAAATATAAGTATGCACCAAATCTTCTGCAACTCGGAATAATTTATAACGAACAATGACTAATTTATTTTAACACTCACAAGCCAACCCCCAGCTCTGCGCTATGCAAAGAACTAAACCCCAGTATCCAGTGACCTGTCATTAACTATCAGTTAGTAATCCAGCTGAGAAAAAAAACAACTAACATTGTGGCTAATCAGCTCACAAGCAGGTGTCTGAAAGTGCTCAAACACAAGAGTGTACATGATAAGTTATGTTTTTTTTGTGCAAAATAATTGTGTGCAATAAAACTAGTGTTTTATGTTGAATCTTACCATACAGGTTACCCACTTATTATTTCCCAATTTATCATTGTTAGCATTGTCCCAGGGTGGCATTGAAAGGGACCTGTGGATAATAATACTGTGTGCAGTATTTTGCACTTCAAAAAAACACAAAAACAGATCTTCAGATTGTGTTTCTTTAGAGAGTCATAGAAGACACGCTCTTTTTATCTCTTCAGCCTTTAAACAGATGGTTTGTTCTTTACCTTACAGGATTTGCTGATGAATAATGGAATTAATTCTTCACTCCTGCAATATTGTCAATTACCAACACATTAAAAGACATGGTACATCCTCCCCCATGCTTTACAGTTGGCATATTCTTCTTTTCATAAAATGCAGTTCCTTTTTTTCTCTAAACGTACCATGGCTGACTGTGGTCAAAGAAGTTCTATTTTGGCATTTATCTCCTCAGCATCTGAAAAGTTCTCTCTAAGAGTTTTCTTGGTCACCCACATCTCATTCTAACCTCCAGAGCCATTTCTTACTAACAGTCTACACAATAAAAACCACAAGCTGAGAACACTTGGCTATCTTCTGATCTTCTTCTGCTCTGTGGGCATTTATTACTTTAGTTTTTACATCTTTAGATATAAAAATACACAGCTCTGAAAAAAAGAGCTGTGTATTTTCTATTTGATTTTACCAAATAGAAAAATCCTCTGAAATATAATCAAGAGGAAGATGGATGATCACAAGCCATTAAACCAAGCTGAACTGCTTGAATTCATGCACCAGAATTAAAGGCATAAAGTTATCCAAAAGCAGTGTGTAAGACTGGTGGAGGAGAACATGCCAAGTCGCATGAAAACTGTGATTAAAAACCAGTGCCACACAACTGCCACACAAACAGTTCTTTACAGTTTTCTGACAGACAGAAATTCTCTACTAAGATTTCCTTGGATCTCAATTTGCTAAGTGCGGACCACGCCTTATAGAAGTAGAAAAGGAGGAAAAAAAAGGGGAGGGAACTCGGGGAAATTTGGGCTGGAGTTCTGAACTGCGTGCTGAAGAAGCGTGCAGTTATATCCCCCCCTTTTTATTTAATGAGAAGTGGAAGAGTAGAAAAAAAGGGGGTTGTTGGGGAGGAGGTGGGTTGCGAAGTTTTCGTCACGAGAGGTAGTTAGTTAGGGGAGGTATTTATAGGACGGTTGATTGATACGGGGTGGAGTTAGAACGTAGAGTTCGGGCGTGGTCCTTCTCCCAAACTTTTGTTATTACATAACATCATTTACATCATTTGTAATTTTATAACAGTAATTTGATTAACTAAATTAATTTGATTAATCTTCCAGCACTAATCAGGGCAGTATTTAATCATATGTGGTGCATCATAGCTTTTTGTACACTGATTAGGCCCCAAAGTTGCGCAGTAGATGCCCTTTTATTTTTCACCTTGTACTTTCAATAATCAAAATGTGTGTGTGTGTATGGAAGTGTGTGTTATCCTCTTAAGGCCCATGTGTCTTGGCATCTCTGTGTACAGTAACACTTGCTTGTGTGTTTGTAGAGGGGCTGTCCATTACAGTTGATGTTACATAAAGAGCCTGGCTAAACAGCTGAGCCCACAGAACAAGCGCTAATCACTCACCGCGTCTCTCAGCATGTGTCTAAAAACGCAGGCTTTTCACTGATCAATGTGTGAGCCCTGAGAACGGCTCAGTGTTTGTGGGTCAGAGGGCAATCAAAAAGAGCCGCCAAGCAACACACAAAGGTCAATTCACTCCTGCTTACGGGGTTATTTCTGTACAAGCGGAATTTGCTTTGAGGAGAAATCCATTAGGCTGTTTACTTGTGCTTGAAGGATTCTGGGAGTGGCAGGGATGCCAAGAAATGTGTTCAGAATGGCTCAGAGAAAAATACACTTTCTAATCTTTCTGTGGGGTTTAAATGAAGTTAGTTAGTTAATGTTTGTGTTTATTGTCTCAATTTGAGTATTATCGTGTCCCATGACTTTTGACATGCTTTATGTCCCACATATCTCTCAAGAGATGTGTGCCTGGAACTTGCATGAAGAGTGGATGTGATTTGTGAGTCATTTACCTGTTTTTATGGACAATTTTAGCCAGATGTTGCCAGTCACGATTAGGGGTGTGTTTAAAAAATCGATTTTTTTTTTCATTTGAATGATCCAATATATATATATATATATATATATATATATATATATATATATATATATATATATATATATATATATATTCATATAAACCCAGAGATTGATCCTTTGAATTAGCCTATTTTCCCTGTATATGCGTACAGTTTTAATGTCTCCCATTTTAAATAGGGGACCCTTGTAATTCAGCAGGTCTCGCCACTGGGGGCGCCTAAGTAACCAAAAATGTCATTCTTAAAAAACATGTTTCATTCTCTTTCAAAGTCAAACGAGTCCAGGCTAATAATCTACACACATTTCCCCCCTGAAAACTGTTTATTTGGGTGATTAAAGGGGCAGTCTGTATTATTTTGTTTCTAAACTGAAAGCAGAAGCATTTCTGAGTGGAGAAGAATATGGATAAAATATTGTGTTAAATGGTATCAGTGTGCTGGAACAACTGACCATCCCTGCCAAGCCTAATATATTCATTCTAAAAACTGGAGTGTTTGGTTGCTTTTCATGGGAGTTCTTCTAGCCACGTCACGCATCTTTACATCCTTACGTCATCCTTACATGTTAGTTAGTTAGAACCTATATGCCTATGTGGCATATTGGGCAGCAAACGATCGCCATTGGGCTCAATCTTGTGTCCGTGCTTCAGCTTCTTCTAACGCTATTTGATGCCTTGAGGTCCTGATGGAATGACCATCGCCAGGTGTTGCGGAGGTGTCCTCAAGGTCTTTTGGGACCTGGTTGTTGCCATCGCAACGCCGTCTTCAGGATCTTTGAGTTATCCATGCGAAAAACATGGCCGGCCAGTCGAAGTCGTCGGCACGTGACGATGTTGTGGACTTTGACCGAGCTACTACTTCTTCGTAGGCCCTCCTCGTTGGTGATGTGGTCGGAGTAATGGATTCAGGTCTCGCTGGCGTAGATGGCAGTTGGGATTGCTATTGAATTCAGCAAGCAGAACTTGATCTTGAGGGAGATGGTCGAGGAGGACCAGATTTTGTTCATCCTACGGAATACCACGGCCTCCTTACCAATGCAGCACTTGATGTTCACCTCCGCTTCGCCGTCATGGGAAATCACGTTATCTAGGTAGGTGAATTTCTCCACTTCTTCCAGCCGCTGGGTCACAACTTAATGCGAGTGGCTGGTGGAGCAATGGAGACTTCAGAAGGGGAAAGTTCTGACTGAGTTCTCTCTCTCTCTCTTTCTCTCTGACTGAACATAACCTGGAATCAGATTAATTCGCTCTGAAAGAAGACCACATCATACCCACTCTGTGCAATTACCCATTTCCACCAAAGAGGGCCTTAAGTCCAAAAACTTACAAACATAAGCTTTAATAAAGGCCACCATGCTTCCACTGCCCAGTTTTGGTGAGTCTGTTCTGTTAGCGACTGCAGCCTCAGCTTTCTGTTCTTCTGCTGCTTCTCTAACATCCTCATGTTTTTGCCTCTGTTGACCTCTCTCATCAACAAGGTGTTTCCGTCTGCAGAACTGCTGCTTACTGGATGTTTTTGTATTATTGCACAATTATGAGTAACTCTCTAAAGACTGTGATGAAAATCCCAAGAAATCAGCAGTTTAAGTAATACTCAAACCAGCCTGTCTGACAATAACAATCATGATCACACTCAGAATAACCAGCATCACATTGTTATCTGATGGCTGATCTGAACATCTGATGAAGCGGTTGGCCTGTATCTGCATGATTTGTTTTTCTGAAGCTTTGTACTGCTGCCACATGATTGGACAGATAGATAACTGCATAAATGAGTAGGTGTAGTAAACAAAAGTGACTGATGAATGTACTCGCCAACGGAAAATAACCTTTTAAGCCTTTTCAGGAACAGTGGTCACTATGGTCAACAACTGTTTTTATTTCTCTCTTTGTAATTGTGATTAAAGAGGAAATCTCTACATTGATCTCTACAATCTGATGTAAGAACTGTAGCTTTTCTGCAACGCTGGATTTCACCCTGCTAACACTGATGTTCTGACCAGTCCAGTGGATATTTCTGTGCTTATTTGATGATGTGTTTGAGCACATAAAGCAACCTTTATGGCCCCCAAGCAATAAACTGTCCAGTTTATGTCTAACTACTAATGAACTAAGTCATTAAATAAAAAAACATATAATCAACACCACTTAATGCATAGTGTTTACTTAGGGAAAGCATTTCAGAAACCCTGCATCACAACCCTAATCTGCTTTAGTTTAATGGTTTATAATTAATGCATATCAGTAAAAAAGGCATTTTAATTGGGATTCTGTATCTTCTGCGACAAAAAAGCCGAGAAAATGAATCACAAACTCAGACCAAAAAAGAAGAACTGGAGAAAGAATGGTGTTGATATTTTGAGAACTGTGTGTGATTTGTGTGGTGCAGTGGATAACACTACCCGCTGCCAGTGAGTTAACATGTGGGACAATGGGGTTCAATTCCAGGTGTGGGTGACTGAATGCTGTGATTCACCAATAAGAGTCCTTGGGCAAGACTCCTAAAACTACATTGGCCCACCTCTGTAACAGGAATAACCTTGTAAGTCACTCTGGATAAGAGCATCAGCTAAATGTCGTAAATGTAAATTTTAAATAAAATGTAATTTTTTAATTTATTTAAAGTGTCAAAACTGTTATAATGTGGTTGTTACAGTTATAGAGTATAGCCTTATATATTACATTATAACAGTAACTGTAATAAGTTTGAAAAAGAATGATCTATTTTCTGTGGCTGAAATATTAACTGCTGTTAATATTAACTAAGCTAAATTAAGTAAACAAAACTAATTCTAAAACTAAACCAGATTTCTCTCCTGAAAACTGTTTATTTAGGTAATTAAAGCACTTCTGTTTATTTACAGTAAGCTTAGATTTCAAGATTTCTACTATAGTTTAGTGCAGCAATTTTAACATTAGCTGCTAACCACTAGCGCAAGATGCATAAGAGCGTCAGCTTAATGCTGTAAATGTATATTTAAAATAAAATGTAATTTTTTTTAATTTATTTAAAGTGTCAAAACTGTTATGCTGTGGTTATTACAGTTATACATTATAACTTTATATATTACAATATAACAGTAACTGTAATACGTTTGAAAAAGAATGACCTAATTTCTGTGGCTGAAATATTAACTGCTGATTTCTTTAAGTTAATGGTATTTTAAAACCTTTTGAGCTGTTTAATGTAATTTATAGGAAACATATATAATGGTAACTGTGACAGAATAAACATTATATGAATATTCTAAATTTTTAATCTAACATATATACAATCATTATTTACGAATGTTAACACTATTAAAATGAAAGGAATTCATTATTTTTTTATTTAATTAATTCTAATTAAATCTTAATCTGTAAGGATCATGTAATCTATATTGTTCTTATTTAATATGAATGTACATATACACAACTTTCTTAATGTTTAAACAGTTGTAAATTATACTTTTTTTTTACAATTTTATTTTTACAAATTGCCCTGATGAAAATCCTTGAAAATGGATTTCCACTTGATTTCAGTGGAAGTTTATAAACACGCTGTAAGTGATAAATATGCAGTAGCACAGATGCTACATTTCATTCCTGCTTGTTACTGAGCACAAGCATTATTAATGGCATTTCAAGCCGCGTATTATGTGTAGATTATGGTAAAATGTTAAAAATCCCTTGTGATATTAGCTTTTTGCGTAAGGAGAACTTACTGTATATCAGCACGTAGGCCTGCATGAATGTTTGACAGTCTCTCATAAAGTTGCGCTGCACTGACACAGCAAGGAAACGCTCGCCAAACCGCTCCACACTGAAACCGGAGCTCCGAGATTAGGCTTAATCTGTGCAATATTGCTTTGGGAATATAATGGATAGGCGCTTCGGCTGAGGGAACGTGCGATTTGTTATGACGCTGACCTTTTGGGAAAGTGGCGCGGTTCTGTAGCAGTGTTGTAATGTTCGAAACTGTTCCTCTGTGTTGCTTTATTCTCAGTAAGCATTTATAAGAGTTTGTGGATTTTGATGAATATGCTTTTGACACTGCGGAGTGCCTTTGCGTGTTCTTACCCCGTGCGGGCCTCTCGCTCGTACACACGCAAACCAGCAGCTGTAACTCTGTTACTCAGACAGCGAGTCAGGGAGGCTCGAGTGCTGCCCCCCACCAAAATCCCGCCTGTGATAAGGTCCATTAGGGAGTGATGGGAGGCTTCCTACAATGAGGCCCTGTATGGGACGAAGACTGGGACAGGCTCATGATCTGGACCATGTGAGGAGCAGGCTCCATGTCTGGCAGAGAGAGAGAGAGAGAGAGAGATGGGGTAAGTAAGTGAGTAAGTGAGCGAGTGAGCTTGCTGACATATTGCTGACTCAGTGAAAGTGGGCAGAGGGTAAATACTATTCATTTCTGATCCTTTTTCAAACATAGTTCTGCCCTGCGGCGTTTAACCTGATATGCAGAAAATGCAGTCAAGGTTAAGAACGTATTAAGAAAGTATTTGTGGAGCCGGAATGCAAGAACATGATTCGGTTCACGATATATGATTAGGACAAGGTTTCAGTGCTGGACTGAAATCAATCAGCCTTATTTGACCTCAGTTTGCGAACCTTAAAGAGCCAATATCCTACAATTTTTCTTTTTTATTTATATATTTTCTATTTATTTCTTATTTTTTTACTATTTTAATATTTTTTCTTATTTTTTTTAGTCCAACACTTTGTGGCACTGGAAAGTCAGCATCTTGTGTACAGTATAGTATAGTATAGGGTGGTAAAAGGTAGTGCTGGTTATGTGTAGCCTTAACCTTAGAAAAATTACCCAGTCTCCATTCATGTGTTCTCCCCTTTCACTAGTAATGCCTGCAACACTAGTGCACACAAAATAGGTAAAGGCCTTCTCCAATACTAGTGAAGTCAGCCAACACCTCTTTTCCAACTGACACTGATGCAGCATCACCAGGCAGCATACCCGTCCTTTATAATGAAATGTACCTTAGGTTAGTCAGACTGAAATCCTGAAATTGCTGTGTTGACACACTGGATTATAAGGCACCCTATCAATAAACGTAGACCTATTTTTATACATAAGGCATAAGGCATTATGGGACACTATTAAGGAATAGGGGTGTTTACATGTTTTCCTTCTGATTCAGCAGGGCGGGCAGACCTGTAAAGCTAAGGTAAACTAAGGGACAAAACGGTAATAAAAAAAAAAAAACGTAATTTTTTTAAAAGTCAAACGAGCTCTGAATGTTAAACTACACAGATTTCTCTCCTGAAAACTCTTTAAAATTTACAGTAAACTTAGATTTGAAGATTTCCACTATAGCTGGGTGCAGCAATATTATCACTAGCAGCTAACCATTAGCACTAGCGGTGGTTAAAGCCACCCCAAAGTGCTACACTAAGGAACCCTGGGTGTTCTATAAGCCAGGGTGCTATCAGCTAGCGGTTCGTTCCGCAAAGCTTGTTTTGACACTGCAAACAAGCAGACAACAGTCTGATATGCTCACCTCTGAACAGCTTAGTGTAGTTAGCGGCTAAAGCTAATTCTGCTGGAGAACTAAAATAAAACTCCTTTATAGCGCTGTACTTTAGCGGAGTGGCTTTACTGCTTCTTACAACCTGACTGGTAGAATTCATACATAAGGAGCATTTGATTATAAGGCGCACTGATGATTTTTGGGAAAATTGAAGGATTTTAAGTGAGCCTTATAGTGCGAAAAATACGGTAACTTAGCTTAGATTAGAAAGTGGTAGCTTACAGGTCCATGAACAGAACAGACCAGAGACCGTGTCGCTGTTCCCATTCATTCAATGAAAATGAAGCCAAAATCTTCCACCATGTTGACGATCCTGATACCCAAGTCTGCGCAGTAGAGACCAGAGGAGGGAGAAAGACTGTGGAGAGACAGCCTACTCATTTAAATAAATCCACCACTAAAGGACTGCCTCCACAGAGCTATACACAGTCTATGGTCCCACCCATACAGTTAATGATCCCACCCCGGCTATAGGTGTACCCCAGCCCTTTTACAATAACCACACCTTTTTGAATAGAGCTGAATAATGTTTTAAAAAATGAATTCTGTCGGGATATAAAAATGTGACAATATAAGCAGAGGTTACACTAGCTGTTGCATTTAAATAATGAAGATAGAATTACAGTATATTGGAAGAAAAAAACGTGATTGAAAGTTGTCTGTTTTGCCATTGAAACCTATGGGGATGGATGGGGTTACACAGCTTTCTGCAACCGAACAGCAGGGGGCGCCCGACCTGTGGTGGCTTCACTTTTGAGATACGATGCTCTGTCCAGCTTTATACAGTCTATGGAACAGACAAATAATGTAATAAAATATAATAAAAACAGAATACACACAAAACTACAAGTGCTTCTAAGAGTAAAACTATATAAAAATAGTGTAAAATAGTAAAGAAGCTGAAAGGAAAGTGATTGTTAAGTGTTTTTAAACTTTTAAAAGGTTCTTCAAGCTTCTCGCATGCCCTTTTGTTTTGAGAAAAGCAAAGCAAATCCAGTTCTGTGTGTTATGGGCTTTTCCAGGGGTTAGCTCAGCTTTCAGCTATTTAGATTCCAAAAAATGATGTGTGAGTGTTGTTATTATTGAGCTTCCCACTGCACTGTGCTTCATACGGTTTAACAGCGTTATTGTAGGGGACTTAACAATAAAGAAATGTCCACTGGATGGAGGAAGAAAAATGAGTTCATGGAAAGGCTCTGATCAGCACGCTGTTTTATCTCCTGACCACACAGCCAAAACAGCCATCAGGCCGATCCGGGTCATCTGGTCCTGTTGGCTTCGCGCTTTTAGCATGCAGCCTTTGAAGTTGACTGGAAGGAGCACTGTGAGAAACACCCCTAATTACAGTGATGAATTCACCGTGTCCAGATTGAGAGCTTTAAAGCTTGGAGAATCTATTGCTTTCTGATGACAGATGGAAAAAAAATCAAGCTTGGACGTAGTAGTAATGGAAAAAATAAATAATTAAATCAATAAAGAAAAAAACGCAACACAAACAAACTACAAACCCCTGCAAGGGTGGCTGTTAAAGGATTACGAACTGGTGTGTTTAACAAACTCAACAAGTTCAGCTCACATTTATATAACTCCTTTTCCTTTCCAGAACTGTTAATTAAGGGTTGCATCATAACTCTGATTGCCGAGCGATGCTCCACAGCTGAAGAGGCTGGAGTTTCTGCATAACTGTGCTCTGAAAGGTCAGTGAACTCAGAGCTTTTGCCTATGCAAATGAAGGAAGTAGAGCCGCACTGGTCTGGGGTTTGCTCTGGAGAGACGCTGATGGAATATTCTTTCTGACTAACGGCTCAAACCACAGCCCAGAAAGAAAGAGAACTTTAAAAAAAAAAAAATGTCTTTCTTTAAATTACTGAATGATTTAACTGAGCACTGAGGGACTGTTCTGTCATACACACTCGCTGAAAACCACAGAAACTGTAATGCGCTGGTGTCGATACTTCCATAATTCTGCAAGCCCCAGGGTTTTAAAATAATGATTACATTATACTATTATATTTTGTGACTGTTTTCTCAAAGGAAATAGAAGAGAAATATAATGTTATATTTGCATTTAAACTAGAGACGCACCAAACACATGTGGCAAATGAGAATATTTGGCAATAAAAATGTTTGCCAACCAAAAATATTCACAAATGGCACAAAAAAATGTACGTGCTCTGACTATTAAGATAAATGAACAATCACATTCAGTCCAAGTTTCAAAAGGTACTGATTTTATGTATTTATTTGTTTTGCATGATAGGATTGTTGCAAATAAATGATTAGCAGAGATCCAGAGAACTGCATTATTTTTATATTGAGAACTTTATGCATATTCTTTCTCTGTCATGGTGCATCTTACAGAAAACCAGATTATAATTTTTTGTTTGTAAAGGTCTGGTTGTAAAAGTACTTATTTATTGACTTACATTTATTACACTACATACTTTACCATTTGACTACCAAAATACTACAAAAACGTATTTTTTTATTTATTGTTTATTTTATTTTTTAGTTTATAAATTATTTTTGACAGTAATGTGGTTATATAAATTATATATGTCATTTGCACACAGCAGTTGACTGTAATGCTCCCAGAGTTATCCTTCTGGAGATGTTTAAGATTTTGCTGGTTTTCGTTTTTCAGTTTACAAAGAGACGTATTGTTCTGTTGGAGGTCAGGGCTCTAACCTTGCCCTGCATTATCATCTACCAAACACAGCTTTTATCTTCTCCTATCTCCTGTCTGATCAGTAATCTTATCAATAATGTAATCAACCTCACATTCCTCTTATCAACCATATAAGCTGGTACTGTGTGTCACCTGATCCATATAGAGTAAAGTTATTCTCTGCCTCAGGGGGTGTGTCAGTTTGTGTATACTTAATTACCAACGTGTATCAAAGTAATTTAACTGATTTCTATTTAAAAATATTTTTGATAAGCACTTTTTTTTTTACAAAATCTGACACTAATTTAAACCTAAAAACACTTAAAATCAATGTTTGTTCTGTTATGTGCCTTTCATCGTAACACAATATTTTTATGACACTAAAATCAGGTTATTTGATTTTCTTTGTGGTTTTATATTGATAACATCAAGGGGTATTTAATAAGCTTTTAACCAGACACACATTTATGCATTTAAATGATGATGATATGATTTATCATAGTTTTATATAGACAATACTGTTTATAATAATTTCTAAAGAACCCTTTAAAAAACCTAAATAAATAAAATAATTAAGAAAAAAGCATTTTATTTTGTGTAATTAATCATCTATTGACAGCCTATAACATAATTTTATTTAGCCAGTTTTACTTTGTTTCTTAAATTTAAATTTAAAATACCTATTAAATTATACTGACTTATAGCACACTACCCTCATATTAATACAATATAAATATTGCATTCATATAGTTGTTATATATCTAACTAAGTGACCTGTGGGGTCAGTAGGCTAACTGTCAGGCTATTATATAAAACTATCCAAATATCACATTTCACTTTTTTTAAGAGTTTACAAATCAATATCTTGGAACAACATTCCCCAAAAAAGTGTTTATTTTTATTTGAGTAATCGTTACATAATGTTACATCACATAATTCTCATGCTGTTTCAGTGGTGCACAGTGTGGACCTTGGTGAACAGGTGCTTCCAGCATGGCAGATCGACAAATAAGGAGTTTATTTGAAAACACAGATAGATGCTATTCTTTAATTCTGTAACCTCTGATTAACCGATTGGTAGAGCACATTTTCACATTTTCTTATTATTCTTCTTATTATTATTATTTTGCTCCTGGATAAACAGTCATGCAGAAGAAACTACAGGTTTTAGAGATATCAAACCTGGTAGACAGGTGCATAATTTGTGCAGAAATGACACTGATTGGCTATTTGGGAGGAGCTATAGTGCATCAATTTTTGTTCCGATAAAAACTATTTTGAACCATTCAAAAATCCTGTCTGATATTATGATATACTGTATTAATGTTGTTGCCATATTAATTCCAGTATTACAGCAAAATTTGTAAATACAAGTTTGTTTTAAAGATGCTTTATTTATTCATCACTGTTAATTGTTTGAACAATTTACCATTTTTAAACTAGTCTCTGGATTTATCACCTTAAGTTTGGTCTTGTTGTACACAGCGGAGTAAGTAGATACATAATTATCAAAAAGTCCTGTAACTGTGGTGTGATTTAAAGCAGGCTGTTCATGCTCAGAAACCATCAAACCTGACTGAACTGGAGATGTTTTATAAAGAAGAATGGTCCAAAATACCTTCAACCAGAAGCCAGACTCTCATTGGAAGCTATAGGAAACGTTTAGAGGCTGATATTTCTGTAAAAAGAGAATCTATTAAATACTAATGTAATTTTTCTGTTGGGGTGCCCACATTTATGCGCCTGCCTAAATCCTATAAGCTTAATTTCACTTCTTAAATATCACTGTGTTTAACTAAAATTGCTGATCCGAACAACCATTGATTTATAAAGGAAAATCAGGAAAAGTATCAGGGCTGTCCAAACTTTTTTATACCACTACACCATAAAGTGTCATCTTAAACTTTTCATAAAGATTCATGCTTAAGAAAATGTGTATTTAAAAAGAAAAAAAATGTATTTATTTTTATCCTAATTATTTATTTATACTTAATAATCTTTATTATCGTCCCAAATAAAAACACAGAAGTATAAAATATTTCACTGTATTTTGTTAAACAGTTCAAAAGACATGTAATAAACTCTTTAAATATTCAGAATAATACAAGTACAAAGGGTTAAATTCAGGGACAAATCTTTAACCACATTAAGGGAGGGAGATGAGTTGTAAGAAACTAAATTATTAAGTTTAAAGTGCCCCAAGTGGAAAGTCAGGTCCTGTCAGGTTTGGACAACAGGATGTACCCGATTCTCCAGCCAGGTGAGCTTTCATCAGCTGTGGTCCTTCACCCTGAATACTCCATATATAATATCCTCTTCATCAGGTGATGCAGCGCTGAGCTGATCTCAGGTCATATCTGAAGCGTGTTTGGTAGCCATATGCTGAACACCAGCTGGTCTGCAGCCAAAATCCAGAATCAGAGGCCTCTTTAGAGGCCGGAGCTGGAAGCCTGCCCAGAGAGCTCACACGATAGGCAAGCTGACTGCAGCCCTTCAGCCAATGAGCAAACACATGGGGCTAACACCCCACCCAACCTTGACCTCCCACCCTCTGGGCACCCTGGAGCAAGGCCGCGGGGTTGCGAGGGGTCACCGGATTAGCTGTTTGCTCTGATTTGACCCTTTGGCTCGGCCAGAAGTGGAGTCCCAGCCTTCGCGCAGGAACGGAGCGGGAGAAGTGTTTTATGAAGTGCTTCTGAGAGTTCATTTGTCTTGTTCTTTTCCTCTCTGGAGCACTTTAGATACTGTCTTGTTGAAAGAGTTCAGCGGAGGACTGTGTACACATGCTCTCCTGGCCTGAGGGAGGCTGATATGGCCAGAACCGAGCAGAGGTGCAACTGTCAACCAACACGCATCACAATATCAATAATGTGGTCAGTGCAGTCCACTCACAGCAGAGGGTTTCTATCAGACGTGTTCTGCTCTTTTGATTGTGTCCATGTGTAGAGACTGGATTTATAGTCAAATACTTGATTTTTGAGGTTTATTATTATTTACTGTATTTTTTTTTACTCATTTACTTGGTATTTCTCTGCATCATTATTACTATGAAACTGTTACTGAGAAGACTGCACATACTTAATCATAATTGTTATTCATCTGCATTATTTAATCCTCCTAATATGTTTATTTGGTGGTTACCAAGGCAATTTGACCTGTTTCATGTTTAATTATCCAAAAGATGTGGTTGTTTTTTTCTGGTTGTCATATTATTATCCTGGTGATTCCCTTCTTAGCCACGTTCCTTTTATGAGTAATAACTTCTGCAATGTGGATCACCAAAAGCTGACTTTTTAAACTTTCTAAAAATTATGTGATCAAGAAGTGATAAAATGACACCTTTTTATGTTTTTGCAATATTTTGCAATATATTTTGGCCAGCTGTTATACACTTATCTACAACCAAACACAAGTTACAGTATATTGTTGTTGCATTGTTTTATATTTATTCAAAACTTTTTATTCCAAAGTTTCAGTTTCAAACCTCTTTTTTCAGTGTATTTAAACTTTCTTAATAAGAAATTGTGGAAAGAATATTTACAGAATACAATGTATCATATGAACTTCTTATCTACAGTGGGGCAAAAATCTTAAAACACACAAAAAAAATTGGAATTTGTGTTCCATTAAAACATAAATATTTAAAATAGGAATTTAGATTTTGTTTAACATAGTTTTAATGTCTTGTTCCTCTTTGATCAAAGCGTATGTTTCAAGAAGACTCTTATATGTTATTTTCAAATAATTAATACGAGAGTTTAAAATATATTTAAAACTAGCTAAAAGCAAATTAAAAACATATTGTATTTCTACTTAAGTAGGTTTCTAAGATCTCTTCTACTAAATAATGTAGCATGGCCTACTGGAAGTGGTTTATATGTTGAGGTTAAATATCCATTAGATGAATTTTATTTTAGTTCTTCTACTAAAAGAATCTTAATGGATTTTAACAAGAAAATAACCTGTTTTATTGAATCAAAGATAAAAGTAAATTCCTTTACAAATTCCTTTAAGAGAGTCTTGTAATCCACACTATTTATTTCTCAAATTTCTTAAGATGTCCATTGGTGGAGTGAACAAAATGATGGCTTAGCTTTTCTCTTGTCTTATCTGTGGCTCCAACCCAATCCACACACAAACAAACACATGCACTTGCCTTAGCCAGATCAAACAATCCAGCTCCAGCAGCCGTGCCACTCCTACCTGCCCACAGGTTACAACGGCCGATCAGGCAGTGTTTGCTTCCTGCAGCCGTGGCCCTCAACTGCCCGGTCAAGGTCCCTGCAGTTCACTGCTCTGTTTGCTCTAGGATTGCTGAGTTCGCAAAAAGCAGAAAAATCTTATTAGCATTTATGAACAAACATTTTTATATCCATATTTCTACAGTAAAACTTTCTGAAGCAGTCTAATTTTTCAAATTAAACACAGCTTTACATTTTTTGTGGTGTCACAATTGACTAAAACAATAATAATCTGAATAATCACAGCAATATTTGATTATTAATCGTGATTAATTCCACTTTTTCTTCTTCTTAACACTTTAGCTTTTTATAATGTATATTTAAATGACACATAAATAATACAACCAGTGTTAGAGTGGCCAAATGGAATTAAACTTATATTTTTGGTGTCAGTTCCTTCTGTGATTTAAAAAAAGATTAAATGCTGGTACATTACTCTATTTTTACATTTAGAGAAGCCAATATTAGCAACATGTTTTTTTTTCTTATTCAAAGTTATTAAACCTGCTAGTTTTACAAGATATGTCCTTTTTTAGAAAATCTGTTTAGCATTTTTTGTCTTCAATCTAAATGTGGCGGCAGGTATATTTAGAGAACATTAAAAAAAATCAATCCAAACATTTCTTTAATAATAAATTCAAGCACTTTTATGACACTAAAGCTTTGTGAAACTGTGTGAGAATCACAGCCATGTGTGTTTTTGCATTACATGTACACTGTGTTGTGAAACATTAATGTAACTGTTGCAGAAATTGTAGTTCTCTAAAAATCTCTTTTATATCTAAACAAAACCTGTAATTGTAACTGAAATATTCCTAATGAATTAATATTTAAATTGAACTGAATTGGGACCTTGTGAATCGGAAACTGCTCTGTTAATCAGTGGTGATACCTAGCCCTAGTTTCCAGATTAATCATGATAATTAAACATTGACAGCAATATTTTTTTGTTTACCAGAAAATGAAATGCTGTGGGATTTAATCAGTGTTCTTATATTGATGTTACTCAATGATGATGTTTCTCTGATTATTTTGGATCAGTCAAACCAATGCAGCTGTAAAAAAGAACATCCAGAACACTGTCAATTTGCACTGACATCCTCTATTTACATACTGTCTTCCTAGAATGAAAAACTGTATTTATCTTGGCTTTGGTGAAAAGTGAAAGTGAACCTTAAATGAACCTTAATCACTACTGTCAGAACCCATATAAGTAAAATAGAGCTGTAAAACAAAAAAGAAAAAATATTTATATATTTTTTAATTTGGAAGGCAAATACCCTTCCACTTATAAGGAATAATACCACTAGTAATTCCCCCAAAACCAGGGGGGTAAAGACTACCACATGCATCCTCCAACATATCTTTTGGTCAAGACCAAGTCTTTTTCATAGTTGAGTCTGGGTCAAGACCGAGACCAGATAAAAAAAATTAAAACTTCACCACATAAAGTAAACTGAATCAAATTCCATTAAGTTTTACTATAAAATGAAAACAATCACAAGTTGCCCTCAAACTAAAACTATTAAAAATATATTGAAAGGAAAACCAGCAGCAAACCTCTGAGCTCATTGCTAAGGTAACATTAGTGTGTTATCTAGCTTCCTGCTAAGGTTAGCTAGCTCACTGCTATGATTAGAAACCTCTTCGTTAAGGTTAGCTAGCTCGTCGCTAACAGCAGTTCTCTCCACGGTAACATTAGTGTGCTAGCTAGCTCATTGCTAAGGTTAGCTAGCTCATCGCTAGCTTTAGTTCTCTCCCCAGTAAGATTAGCTAGCTTGTTGCTAAGGTTAGCTATAGTTCATTGCTAATGTTAGTTCTTTCCCTGGTAACATTAGTATGTTTGCTACTAGCCTGTGCTGACCAAAATCTGATTCAACCAAAATCAGGATCAACTGAAACATGGTCCAGTTTGTTTCCGGTGTGAAAGCACTTTTCTAGAATATTCAGATTTCTATCTAATTACAGGAATTTGAGCCAGATTATCATTTACATTACATTTAAGGTATTTAGTAGACGCCCTTACGCCCTATTAAAGAATGGATGATGAAAAAGAACTAGTCTTGTTTTGAAATCCAATTATGTGATTCCTGTATCTCCTGTAACTGTAGATTAAACTTCATTTTAAAACAGAAATTAAAAAAAGGGGAAAAAGGGAAATCTTTCAAGCTCATTCTGCTGCGTAACACATGTAAATGGAATCGAATTCTGACATTCTACAATCCAATTAGAATAAAGCATATAGAGATGCAGCCCCCGTAGATGATGTAAAAATAGAGGCACTGTGTAAAAAAAAAAGAAATCATATATTTTATTTATGTTAAACACATGTTGACTGATTTACTTCAAATCTGTTCAGGTGGCATCACTGGTACTGCTTACTGGCATTACGCAGAGTGATCAGATTTGATTTGGCAGAGGAAATGGCATTGCAGTTACTCAATGATCTGTGGCCTGATAAGTGGAAACACAGTCTTTGGCTTGTGGAACTGGTTCTGGACCATTTGGGTGGAAAACTTGGCTTTCTTTTGTAATAAGATGATCCTTTTATAAATGCTGCTCATGTTTGTCTCTGTATGTTTCGTTTTAACTTTGTTTCTTGCATGATAATTTCAAGTTTTTTTTATCAGATTTTTCTTGTTTTGGTTCCTCTTGAGACTTTTCTAAAAGTTCTGAAATCTGGCTTTTATGACTTTTGTCTTTTCTACCTTTTAAAAAGCACTCACAAATGTGCATGCGGGAACCTGATTGAGAGGATACGCCCTTAATTAGCATCACTTTTTAAACACTTAGAGAGACTAAAGCCACTTTTCCACAGTAGGGATGAATATTTCTAAGCATGGAGGGTATCCATTCTGGTAGCTTTTCCATATGGACACAGTTCCACAGGAAATGCTCAAAAACCAGTTCAGTAGGAGCACTTATACACTGAGGGATCTTGTAGAGAACCTATTGGCTAGCTGGGCCAGGCAGCCACCATGGCAACATTGGATAAGCCCGGGCGCCAGCATTGGAAGAACCTTGTCAGGGGCATTGCTGACATGGCGTTACCAATGTTGGATGGCCCAGTTGCCTGTTATTGTTATTGCTAACATGGCATTAGCAATGTTAGCAATGACCTGGTGGATTACCCGCTGCCTACACTAGTGTGGGATGAGGCTGGCACAGTAGCTGCATAAAAAACTCACTGTTCACCATTTAGCATTTAGTTAGATCTGTTCTGTGCCCTTCCTGATTTTGTTTAAGAACCTCTGGACTAAGGCTTAAGGTTGTGGACCTGGTTAATGTACAATCTGCAGGCATTAATACAATAAGACAAGACTGTATGCTTGATTTGCTTCATTATAAATAATGAGATTGAGATTCCCAGTATTCCAGTTCCACAAACTCTCATTATTCAACTCCTCCAAAGGAGCTGGTACAGTCAGCTGTGGTAAAAAGCATGACTTGTACTTCTACATGATGCAATCATTTTTGAAAGATGGTTTCTGTCACTGCTATAATTATGATGTTCCGTCATGGCTGACATTTAGCAGTGTTCCATAGTTTACACTCGCTGAAGCAGAGACGCACCTTCAGTATCCGTGACAACAAACACCCTACCGCTAGGTACTTTTCCCATGGTGGTTGCCATGAGAAACCATGACGTGCTGTTTATTTCCAATCACTTCTCAAAATGCCTAGATTCCACTCAATCACCCCGTTTTCTCATACGGTCTGTTAAGCATTCCAGTATTCCACAATTCAGAATCAATCAGGCCTGTTTAATGTCAGACTGACTTTCAGATAAAGGATGTCTGTAAATTTTTACATACTGTTTTCTAAATATACACAAAGCCACCCACACACACACATCAATCATCTTTTTTTTTTCTTTCAAAATTTTATGCGTCACAGACGCCTTGAGCTGATCATTATCACCCTTTGGAGTGATGTGGGGAGAGAGTGCCATCTACCATCTACCCACCCAGAGAGAGGGCAAGGCCAATTGTGCTCTCTCAGGGCTCCGGTAGCCGATGGCAAGCTACATGAACAGGATTCGAAACGGCGGTCTCCTGATCATAGTGGCATCTTCTACCAACAGTAATGCATGCTAACTCTTCAAAAGCCTGACTGAATACTAGACCAGAAAACGAGCAAAGAGGAAACCGCAAGAACATTAATGTAGGTCTTTCCCTATTAATCTCATGCTGCAAAATTCAGGGGAGTCATTTCTAAAGATCAGTATGTTGCTGGTGGGAAATACTCTGCCTTTGGATTGTTCCTAAAATACACCCATTAGTAATAACTATATTACCACCTGCCTAATATTGTGTAGGTCATCATGCCACCCAAGCAGCTCTGACCCACTTGATGATCTTTTTAGGCTATATCTGGCAGCAAGACTTTCCTAGCCAACATGATCATTTGGGGCTTACATGGGCATGGGCTTCCCAATTGGCCATCATTTTTACAGCCCACCTTAACCCTCCTATTATGTTCTGGGTCAGTTTAACCTGTTTTAAAGTTTGAATATCTAGAAAATTTGTTTTTTTTTTCAGTGGGAAACGTCTTCTGCTTGCCTCTGTTGTGTAAAACTATTGTTTTATATGTTGGTCTTTTAAAAGTAATAAAGTAGTGAAACATTAAAAAGTTTGAACATGTATTGCACTACATACTGATAGAATAATTATTAATGGAGTTAGTAAAAAAAAACATATTTGACACGGTCACTGGTCCACTGGTTGTTCTTTCTTGGAGCACCTTTGGTAGGTACAGACCACTACATACCCAGAGCACCCCACAAGACCAGCCTGACCAGTAGCCATCACAACTGTTATCTTCTCAGAGTGTCCCACACTATTACCTGACAGTAGGTTCAATTTTACATAGTTGATCAGTGTATAGCTCTTAGCAACTGGGCTAATACTATGGTACAAGGTCCAGAGATCCCAAATCCTATTTACATGAAAAAAAACTAAAGGTAATGCTAATCTGGCCATGGACTTCTGAATCATTTGTGAACCTATTTTTTGTTCTTTTTGCACACACTGAAAATTCCTTAGTTTTGTGTTGTATTGTATTTGCAATTGTGTAAATTCTTTAATCGTCCCATTATGTTCAAGCATAAAAAGACAAAAATGTTTTCAGGTCAAACCAACCTGTGTTAAACGAACTAACCAAGTTAAACAATATGAAAGTAGACATATATCTAACTAAATTTTCATTCCTATCTTCTCAACAATGTGGTTCTGAACATGAATGAAGTTAAAGAGGATAAAATGTTTTTATTAATTTTATTTTCCTGTTTTAAATAAAGAATTTTTGTACATATGCAGGGTCAATTGAAAAAAAGTGTGGAAAAAAGTAATGGATGGATGGATGATACATAGCTTGCTAGATTAGCCAGCGTGTCAACCAGTGATGGTATAGTTACTTTGAAAAAGTAATCCGATTACTGATTACTGATTACTCCTTTAAAAAGTAACTTAGTTACTTTATGGATTACTTGATTTTAAAAGTAACTAAGTTACTTTACAAGTTACTTTATTAGTTACTTTCAGCAGCTGCAGACACCACCTCCCGCCGCCTTAACATAAACATTATAACCAGTTTTGCCAATACTCCCTTTATTGGAAAATGCATTTTTAACAGCAACAATTTATCTCTATTAAGTTGAACTATTTCCTAAAAAAAATAAGTTTTTTTTTTATAAAAATAAAAAAATTAACTTAACATAAATATTTTTTTAATAAAAAATAAAATATGGTCTTTCTTGATTTTACTAAACATAAATACTTATTTTTATAAAAAATATATAAAATAAAGAAAGTCTTTCTTGACCTGACATATTTAACACTGTAAAACTGAACATTGAACCTGTTGTTCTCTGCAGGGCAGCAAGGAGTGGTCTTATAAAACAGAACCGTGTATATGGTCTAGACCAGGGATCACATATTTGCAGACTGCGGTCTGGGTCCGGACCTACTGCAAAGGATTTAATTCTGACAGTGTTCATTTGAAGCACCGGAACTTTTCTTCCCTTTATAAAGAGATAGTGAGCGGAAAACGGGCGGAAAACGAAAACGGGCGGAAAGTAAAGACACGCCGAGCGCGCGAGAGAGAGACAGGGGAGAAAGCGAGACGCCTGTGATTGGGGAAGAGCGGAGGGGGAATGGGTAAGGGAGCGGTGTGTGTGTGTGTGTGTGTGGAGGAGATGAGGTGGAGAGAGAGAGAGAGAGAGAGAGAGAGAGAGAGAGAGAGAGTAACGCACAGTGACTTAAATAAGTAACTTTAATCTGATTACTGGATTGGAAATAGTAACGCGTTAGATTACTCGTTACTGAAAAAAAGGGCCAGATTAGAGTAACGCGTTACTAAGTAACGCGTTACTGACATCACTGGTGTCAACTGGCAAATATAATAGACATTGATTGGTTTGATTGGTTCGTGATGGCTCACAGAAGCCATAGCTTAGCCTAGCCCAACCTTGTCTAGCCTGCTGTGTTGTTAGACCTCTAACAAGAACCGTAGTTATCTGGGTCCTCCAGGTTAGCATTTAGCATCTGCTCACACACTCTTCTTCAGCAATCATATATGGCCTTTGTACTCAGTTTGCATAGCCCTCTCCTCAATCAGTGCTTTACAGATGTAAGGGATATATAATAAATTGAGTTGAATTGCAAAACACTCTATTGTATTGTTGTATTTTTATATTTGCTATGGGCTAAGTCACACCACAGTATCATACTAAATTGAATTATGTATTTGGTGAATGGTTACGCCTCTACGTTCGGGGTTTGAGGAAGGAAATACAAGTAATTTAACAAACTGTCACTGTAACAATAACAGTGCAGAAACTAAATGCACTGCAACATAATCGCTCACTCCTGCTGTTCCGTTGATAGGCCTACTGCGTGACATAGTTGACACCATACTAGATCATGTTGGAAAAAACTGAAGCAACTTGAGAATTGAAAAGGCAACAGTAGGGATGAGATGTCTTCATTTCCAAATCAATGGACCATGCTTTACCCCTAACCTACATTTGTAGCGATCCAAACGAAAGTAATATTCTCTTGTTTTTTTTTTTATCCCAAACTATCAAAGGCACGTAAACTGGAACTGAGATAAAGATAACTGACTCATACTGTTACACTCTAACTGGCAAGAAATTAACTCAGGCTCCTGGGATTCCAGTTGATGTATAAGAATTGCTGGGCAAATTAAAAGCAATTATGCTTCATTGGCTCTGCAGCTTTTCCTTTTCTTCCACTTTCACCTTTCCACCATTTGTTCTAACAGCTGAGCTATTCTCTCGCTTTTATTTATCCAGCCATTATATGCCATTTCCCCCCTTACTAAAGCCCTGTTTTGTTTTTTTATTTATCTGGCATGCTTCACTTCCTGTACTAAAACAGACACAGCAATTTGGAAATGTTTCCTTTTCATCCTGCAGTTTAGCAGTATGTACGTGAGTGTGTGTGTTTGGGAGAGTGGGTGTTTATAGCTGACATGCCTGAGTGTGCATGTGTGAGGGTGTATGCATACCACTTTTATGTGTGTGTGTGTGTGTGTGTGTGTGTGTGTGTGTGTGTGTGTGTATGTGTGTGCATTTCCAGTATTTAAACTTAACTCTAGTTATATTACGGTAAATGGATACAGGATTCTGAATCAACTACCACACATTCAAATAGACAAACAATGCAAAAGACTTACTGCACTTAACACTCCAATAAACCTGTTTGGGTTTATTGGAGACTATATCTTTTATATATAGTCTTTATGGAAAGGATCTGCCAAAAGAAAAAGACTTTAGAATCATAGTGGAATTTAGGTTAGTAGTGTGGTTTTGAATTAGAGTGGTGTTTGAGTTAGAGAGGTGAATGTGATGGATTGGTGTTAGAGTCAGCATGGTGTTTCAGTTAGAGTGGGGTTGCGTCTGTGTGGTGTTTGATTTAAATTGGTGTTTGAGTCAGTGTGGTGTTTGACGTGTTTGGGTCAGTGTGGTGTTTGAGTTAGAGAGGTGAATGTGATAGATTGGTGTTAGAGTCAGGATGGTGTTTGAGTTAAAGTGGTGTTGCGTCTGTGTGGTGTTTGATTTAAACTGGTGTTTGAGTTAGAGTGGTGCTTGAGTTAGAGTGATGTCTGAGTTAGAGGGGGTGTAAGCCAAAGTGGAGTTAGTTTAGAGTTGTATTTGTGTTAGAAAGGTGATTGAGTGATTAATGTTTGAGGTAGTGATGTTTGAGTTAGAGTGGTGTTTGAGTCAGTGTGATGTTCGACGTGTTTGGGTCAGTGTGGTGTTTGAGTTAGAGAGGTGAATGTGATAGATTGGTGTTAGAGTCAGGATGGTGTTTGAGTTAAAGTGGTGTTGCGTCTGTGTGGTGTTTGATTTAAACTGGTGTTTGAGTTAGAGTGGTGCTTGAGTTAGAGTGATGTCTGAGTTAGAGGGGGTGTAAGCCAAAGTGGAGTTAGTTTAGAGTTGTATTTGTGTTAGAAAGGTGATTGAATGATTAATGTTTGAGGTAGTGATGTTAGAGTTAGAGTGGTGTTTGAGTCAGTGTGGTGTTTAAGTCAGCATGGCGTTTGAGTGCTGTTTGAGTTAGGTTAGAGTGATGTTGAGTCAGTGTGGTGTTTGAGTTAGGTTAGAGTGATGTTGAGTCAGTGTGGTGTTTGAGTTAGAGTGGTGTTGGAGTCAATGTGGTGTTTGAGTCAGTGTAAAGTTTAGATAGAGCAGTGTTTGAGTCAGCGTGGAGTTTGAGTTGGAGTGGTATGTAAAACCTCAGAGTGAACACCATAGCATCCATCTTCCAAACACAATAGCAACCAGCTAGCAAAACCAGGTAACCACCTGATTGTAAATTAGCTATGTTGCTTACCATAGTAAACAACTAGCAACCATTTAGCAGATTTATCATAGTAACCACCTTGCCATGGCATAAGCACCCACTCAGCAACAACCTGGGATACCATAGCAACCAATTAACACCACCATAGCACCACTGTAGAAATCCCCTAGTAACCACTTTGCAACAGCATAACAACTTCCTGGGATACCATAGCAACCACTTAGCAATTCCTTAGCAATAAACTAGCAGCCAGTTGAACACCTGAACTAAAATAGCAGAGCTGCGTAACCATTCTGTACAGAAAAGGCACTTTTCCAGTTACTACAGTTCTTCTAAATAAGGGTGTGTATTCGTGTGAACTTAGAAGATAAAGAGAAGCTCTACTATGTCACTCTTTTTGCCCCACCCCTTTTTTTCATTATTTGTCGCACCATGGTTACCATGACACCAGGGACAAATATGTGTGTTTACTGACCTGCAGATTGTACGCCCTCGCTCTCAGTTACATAATGACCCCGTACACATCTGTGGGGGTCTCTCTCTCTCTCTCTCTCTCTCTCTTCACTCTGTAAAAATCAGTTTTATTCTTCTCAGCTTCTCGTTTATGCTTTTTTTTTGCATGAGGGAGCATGAGAGCATAAATCACAGCACAGCTACAGCCGGGTACACACGGCCCGTTAGCAGCATTCAACCACCATCTCTGACAGCTGTCTATTAGCTGACTCAGCATGAACCTCTCTCTTTCTCTCTCTCTTCTTGACTCTCTCTGTCTCTCCTTACCTCTCTTTTTCTCTCTCTCCCTCTCACTGAAGCTTTCTCTGACTTTCTTTCTCTCTCACTGACTCTTTTTCTCTTTCTCCGTGTCACAGAATCTCTCACCATCTCTCTCGCTTGCTTTCTTTCTCTCTCACTCACTGACTCTCTTTTTCTCTCTGTCTCTCCTTGACTCTCTCTCTATTTCTCTTTCACTGACTCTTCTCTCTCTCTCTCTCCTTGACTCTCTTTCTTTCTCTCCCTACCTCTCTCTTTTTTTTCCTTACTCCCTCTCACTGAAGCTCTTTTACCAACTCGTTCTTTCTTTTTTTATTTCTTTCTCACTGGCTCTCACTGAATCTCTCTCAACAACTCTCTCTCTTTCTTTTTTTCTCTTACTGACTCTCTCTCCCTCTCTCACTAAATCTCTCTCACTGACTTTCTTTCTTTCTTTCTCACTCACTGACTCTCTCTCTTTCTCTCTTGCTCACTGACTCTCTTTCTATCTCTCTCTAAATCTTGTCTTTTTTTTCTCCCTAACCGACCATGAAACTTTCTTTCTTTTTCCTTTTCTCTTTCTCACTGACCTTCTCACTGAATCTCTTTTCTCTGACTCTTTTTTTTCGACTCTCTTTTTCTCTCAAACACACTTTTTCATGCTCTCTCTTTCTATCTCCACATCACTTGTCTTTGTCTTTCTCTTTCGTTCTTGGTTTACTTGGTTTCTCTTTTTAGTGCTCTTCCTCTTATCTGTTTCTTTTTCTCTCCTTGTTTTATTCATCCTTTATTTGCAGTCTGTTCCACACAGTCCCTGTTCACTTAGTTTTTCTTTCTGATTTCTATCTTCTATATTTTCCTTCCTCTATTTTTCCTTATTACCTTATTATCATCCCACTCTCTGATTTCTCCCTTTAATGCAGTAGATGGAGTGTATGCTGCCTTAGAATGTCTGTTCAAGAGACAACCATGCTTTTTTCAAAAAGACAATACTAAACCTCATGCTGCACATTACAAAAGCATGGCTGTGGAGGAAGAACTGTGAACAATTAAATGTATAAGACTAAACAACAAAGATATAAGATAAGTAAATAAAAACAATATCAGCAAACAAGATTCAGATTAATTTTAGATTAAACTTAAAAACTGTAATGGTGGATGATGCCCTAATAAAACCAGGCAGACAGGCAGACTATTCCACAGTTTGGTGCTGCAACGGAAGAATGTGTGGTTAATTTTGTTTCACACCTTAAGACTTTCCTTTTTTGTGTCAAGCCCCTCCATTGCAGTAGATGGACTGATTGTCTTCAGGGGGCCATATGTGTTTAAACAATCTGTTTCTCTGATTTGTGCCTGTGTGGGCACAGTGGGGTCAGCATGGCGTTAAGGCCCATAAAGCACAGCGTAGGCCTGCTGTTGGCCTGCCGTTACAGGGCCGCAGGAAGAGCCGCACGATTGTGTCCAGAACAGTCTGTGGAGCAGCCAGCACATTTCACTGAGGCCATGAGTCCAAATCCCAGAGGATCACTCCTACTGAGTTTATGGAGCGCTGCTCTTACTGACTTCTCTCACTTTTTCTCTCTCTCTCTCGCTCTTTTTTTGTCTATCACTCTCTATCTCTCAGTATCTCAGTCTCTCTCTCTGTGTGAGAGAAATGCCCCTGAACGCAGGGAAAAGATATCATTGGAATGACTGTTAATCACATAAACCTTAAACACAAATAAAATCAAATGGTGAATAAATACAAAACGAGTCATCAGGTGAAAAAACAAGCAAGCAGAGCGGTCCCACAGGTACCAGTGACTGCCAAAACTCAAAGAACGAAAGAGATAAAGAGAAAGAGAGAGAGAGATCTGAAGGGGCGTATGTGCTTGAAGCTCACATTTAAGATTTTTTTAAAAAGTGGACTCTGAGCTTGGGGGGAGAGGAGCTTGGATTGGGAAACAGGAATTGGGATGATGATGGTGGGGAGTTTTAGGGGGGACGCCAACCCAGATGCCTTGAGTGGACAAGCAAACCCGGAAATATTTTTTTAATAGATATTTTAGTTTAATTTATCCTAATCTTTATCTGCATCATCTGCATTGTTTTGCACTTTTAACAGATAATTCTTAAATCGTAGGCCAAGCCATATAGATGGAGATGACCAGGCCATATGAATGAATGGATGGATACTTTATTCATCCCAAAGGAAATAAAGGATTCGGGTAATTCAAGTGCTTCATCAGAATTCATAAAATCAAGAATTATGCTCCTAAATCTGTGTACATTTAACCTGCTATCAATCCTTCTAACCAAAACAAATTGACCATTCAACAAACACAGTTTCCTCAAAAAGCAGGTGAAAAAAATAAACTTTTTCAGGTGCACCTTTTTTCAGCTTGCATGAACAACATCGCACTTCAATGTGACCAGCTCCAAATTCTGACTTTACAAACAGGAAGTATCTTCCCACAAGCACATGAATGCATAAATAGTGCTGCTTAGCGACTTAATTTACATCAACATGGAAAGAGACAGGAATAACCAACTAACAAGAAATGGTTTTCTTTTAAAATTATGACCTATTGGTGAAGACCCTTATTTAGCCCCACGCTAATGCTAGACTTTGGACACCCCTAGCTTGGTGAAAGTTCTATGGTGGGGTTTTAAAGAAAAACATGAATAATGCAAGTAATGTAGTTTTTGTTAGTAACTGTAATATGATTACAAAATATCGGCACCTACCAAAAATCATTTTTTCAAGTTTTTCCGGAAACACAAAAAAATACAAAAATGAGCCAAGCAGCAGAACCAACCAGAAACTACCATAATTCACAAATTTGAAAACACTGACTGAAAAGACAGAAAACTTAAAAAGTTAATACTTCAAACTGTAAAGATTTTCTAACTATCTTAATGGACTTTTTGGCTAAAACGCTGACTAATAAAACTCAATAATAAGACTAAACGAGCCCCGAATCATGGAAATTAGTTCAGTGAAGCTACCCACCAACTACCTCCTAGTTACATTTTATTTTGACTAATAAATGAGCTTAACTTTTGACATAGGCCATTATTCTAAAGCAGTAGAATCAAATAATCTGATCAATTTAGGGTGTATGAGATTTTACAACAAGTGGCAAAGCAGCATCATGAGGAGATAATTTAGACACAAATTTGCAAATTTGCAAATTATTTTTGGAAAGGTGACAATAATTAACTATAATGTGTAATTGTTTGATTAGCCGATTAGTCAACGACTATTTCTGCCATCCCTTCAACCACTGCTTCCTGTTAAAGACTGCACATCTGTAAACGTCAAATTGTAGTCCATTCCCCAGTTCATGAAGCAAGAATTAAATAAGGACTGATGAAACTCAAATATAAAACTGAAGCTTAATAGCCTAATCAAATGTATTTCTATAAACTGAGTAAATAATCAGAAAACTTGTTGCAGCTTTGATCACAAGACAGTGTGTAACACTAGACTAGACTTGTATTGAGTCCTATGTAAACATTATATTTCATTAACCATTTATCTGTTACTGTAGTAAAAATAATAATGGTAATGATATTCCAGCCACTGAATAATTCAGCAGCTGGTACAGGAGGTACAGGGACCCTTGTCCTGGTTTGTGAATGAGAACAGGCGTCAAAAAAGGAAGCAAAAAAAGAGAAAGGCAGCAGGAATGTGTTCTTTCGCCCTTTGCTCTCTGTCTGCAGCAAAGCGCTGTGCTTGAGATCCTCAAGAATGCTCAGGCCTGCTGCCAACCAATACAACAAACGTGTCTCCTTCGATTCACTTCACTGAAAAAACGGCATGTAGAGGGGGTCGGCTAGGGGCACACAAAAAAACAAGGCTCCAAATTTGCACTTTATATTACTAAAATAATAATAATAACAGTAATAATAATTATAATCACTTTTAGTTGATAGATTAGCCTTGTACACTGAAATAAAAGTCTGTTGGATGTGCATGAAATAAACGTACATCCGTTGCACATAATGAAGATATGAAGTGATGTATTCATGCTGAACATTTTTGTTTGTTAAACCGATATGACTATTTAAATTGTACAACTATTCAAAAAGAATTAGATTAATAAATCAAATAAATGTATAAGTTTTTAATATCATAATCTTTACATGACTTAACATTCTAACAATCCTCACCTTCACATGTGATGATGGAAAAATTCTGTTTTAGTTAGGGTGACCAAACGTCCGTATTACCCGGGACATGTCCGTATTTCACGTCCTGTCCCTTAAAAAGTGAGGAAATGTCCTGTTTTTTAAATTACCTTCATTGGACCATTAAATTTAAAGGCACTTAATAGCATAAAAACTGTAACATGCAATACAATGTAGACCAAAGAAGTTGTTTTCATAAGTAAAGGAGATGCATATCAACAATATACAAGAGGAAGTCATTTATTTAGAGCTTATTTTAATTGTTAAATTTGCCAAAGGTTTTGGTAACCTATGTATGGGACAAGAGAAAACGGCCATTTTTGAGGTGGTCCAGAGGTATTCGATCTTTTGAATAATATCTAAGGAGCTTATTTATCCACCATATTTTACAGTTTGTCTGGGACAGGAAATGTACCAAAATCCTGGAATGTCCCTCATATGGTAATTGCAAATATCATTGATCTTGTTCAGACCAGCGTATTTTCTGTATGTGAAACAGACAGACACTCTGAAACTCTTAAACAGACAGGAACTTGAAGTTTATGCTCTGTAGGAACCCACGGTTCAGCCTTGCACCTTGTTCGGATTTGACTGAGGAGCTTCTGGAGCTTCAGTCTTCTGGGTTTAAAAGTACTGGAGGAGTTTCTTTACTTTATATAAGAACAGACAGTTCAGGTGCACGTACAAGCAGAGGCCAGATCCAGCAGAGCTTTAGTGGGATGGGGTGGTCTCTGACTCAAGCGGTCTTTCAGAAATACTTTAAACTCCAAGCCTCTGCGCGCTCCAGCACTGATGAATATTTAAACCAGTGTGTGTATTTCATCATCCTGAAACAGTTTTAGTCGACAAACACACTCTGAATTAGTGTGAAAATGTTCTGCAAAGTTTCCAGAAGTTCCACTGAAGGCCTCTAATGTGAGTGAATGTTACCATCTAGTGCTGAAAGGGGGTACTGTGTTCCTTATGTGCAGCAGAGGCTGTTGATTAAAGACATGCAGCCTTAAACACACATTTCAGCACACCTTAAATTCACTATGTATTGTGAAGAGGTAGAGTTGGTATACAGTGACTGGTCCAATTTTGTTATTATTTATTTACGTAATTTATCGAACACTCTTGATTTTCAAGCGATTTCACTGTTGCAGACAAATTTCTAGAGTAAGGATAACATAAGAGAGCTACGATTGTTTCGATGGTTCAGTGTAAGGTGGTTAGGACTGAAAGTTTTAGTCAGTCTGTTTCTCCTGCTGCTTCATTCCTTCTTCCTCTACTTTACTCCTCTATTTTATAACTTCCCTTCGACCTCCTTTAGGCCTGACTAAAAATGTCTTTTACCTTTAACTTCTATTACTTTTTGCACTTCACTATTTTAAGTCGCTTTGGACAAAAGCGTCTGCCCAATGTAAGGTTAATGTAATGTAATGTAATGTATTAAAAATAGATAATAATTAATATTATTAATTTTACTTTCCATTATTACCTACTGGAAACGTGTATTGTGCTCAGATGAACCACCATTATGTATCTTTTTTAGCAAGTCTAAAAGCCAGGGTGTGTCATAGAATGGGAGTGTGTCAGCAGCATTAATGCAGAACAGTAGACTGACATTTTAAAGACTTAAAGATTATATCTATTCTGGTGATGTCCATCCGCTTTTCAACAAGACAATGCAAAACCACATGCTGCACATTACATTACAAAGCCATATCTGTGGAGGAAGATGACTGTACAGGTACTGAACTGGTCTGCCTGCATATAGTCCTGAGCTGTCCTCAATAAAGAATGTGTTAAGAAAATGTCACACAATAACAACAGAAACACTTGGTTTCAAAGCTTAGTATCTCCAGTGCTAAAAGGTCTTTTGAGGGGGGTTGTGAGAGGAAATGGCAAAATTACAGTTAAGTGGTTAAGGCCTGAAATGCAGGAATGCAGGATGTATAAATATGAAATATCTTGGCTTTATACTGTCTGCATTAAAATAAAAGTGGGGTTTTAGAGTTGTATAAGGTATTATTGTATAAAATAACAGTAATTAAGTGTGTGGCACTATAAATCCTGGCTTTAAAGCCACACAAAAGCCTATTGTTTTTCTTTTCCTTTAAGTTATTGTATGTTCATAGTAAATGTGGTCAATGTAAATATACTTTCAACTGCTCTTTCAACATTAAAAGCGATGGTTCAGCATTTATAAGAAGATTCTTTTTAAAACCTCAAATTACATACTGTATGAGCTTTGTGTATGTATGCAAACTATACAGACGTAAAGCTGGAGACAGAGCTGTACGGGTCTTACTTACTGTACTGTACGTGAATGCTGGGTGGATGTGGGCTTAGAGACAATCTATTGGACCATATGTGTGTGTGTGTGTGTGTGTGTGTCTCCCTCAAAGTTTTTATGAAGCATCCAATGTTGAAATTCTCCCCTGATAAAGCCTCGTGTATCCAAGTTTACTTCATACTCCTCTTAAGACTCCCTGAACGCGCATGGCAGCGTTCGCGTGGCGTGTGTGCGTGATTTTGAAACACAGATTTGTGGTGAAGTGCGGTCCCTGACCTGCTCTCAAGTTCGCTCCCTGGGCGATTGCTGGGCCGAGTTAACACGCACTGTGCAGAGATAAGTCTCTGGACTGGACAAACAGGAGGTGGTGGGGTCAGGGGTCAGATGTCCTCTCCAGCTGGCAGTGGCTCCCTCAGAAAGGTTGCTCTTTCCTCATTTTCAACAGGCCATCAAACGAAAGCTATAAATGACTGGACTAATCCATATCACAATTTCGCAGTGAGTGCTGCAAAGTTCAAGTGCATGCTAAAGTGTTAGAAGGTTCTTTAACTTTATCTTGTATGAAGGGGCTCAGTGTGGTCCACAGATGAAGGTGCTGTCACTATGATTCGATGATCATAGTTAAAATCGTGGATCATGCTGCTTGACATCAGCAGCCGGAGTCCGAGAGAGCACGATTGGCCTTGCTCTCTCTGGGTGGGTAGATGGCGCTTTTCCAAAAATTTACTCCTAATCTGATATTGGTCAGCACAGGCTTCTGTTAGTTTATGTATCGAAGCTGGGATTCTGCATTTTTTCTCCAAGTGAGTTGGATACCCAGGCATGCTGCATTAGCAACAGTTGGTAAAGAGGTGGTTACTGGCTTCATGTGTATTGGAGGAGGCATAAGCCCTATCTGGACGGGATTTGTTTCTTAGGGGGTCCTGGGTAATTTTCTCTCTCTTTTATGGGGGTTCCTCTGTGAATTTATTCCTGTACGGAACGACCATGTATGTGTTTTTTTTTTTTCAGACGTCCTCAGAGAATATTACAGGCTGAATTATCTACTCTTATATTATAACTCTGTGGCCAGCTGGTAATTTTAGTCCCATCCGGACTCACATATCTGAGTTTCGTCACCTTGTGTTAAATTAAATAGCTATTTGTCCACTGCCACCCACCGTAATTACACTTTGGGCACGCGTTTCCACAGATATCCATGTAAACACAACAGCGAGTGGAAATGGAGGAGCTACTGAACCAATTCCTTAGTGTAGGTAATACAAATTTATCATACGGCTCACAGACGCGTTTCCATACGGACTCCCGCACTTTGTGGTTGTGAACTGTACTTTTGAATTGTTGCTTAAATTTAGTTTTGACCTAAACCGAAATAAAAGTCAGAGTCTCTTCTCTGCTTCAGTGTCTTTTAGAGTGCTTAAATGCTGCCATTGTGCTCTGTGTGCAAAATCTAATATCACTTGACAACACAATGTCATTTGACCGAGAAAAACTCACTGGTCCTCCTGTTTTTTCATTTGCAGTCCAGATGTCCAAAGTTTTATTACTGAGTAGAAGTGTGAAATACAGTATTTTTTACAGATGTCCCCTGAGAAACTATTCCCATCCAGATAGGGCTATAGTCTTCACCCTCCTAGTGATGGGGCATTACTAGTGATTACTAGTACTATGAGTGAGTGGGCTAATTTGCCTTCTTAACTGGGAGACAAAGGGGATAAAATTTTTAAAACAAAACCATTATCATGTCAATGAAGAATCATTTCACTAGGCAAAAAGATTTTTCTGGCACAGTCCTTTTCACAAAAAAATAGTGCTGCAACACAATGGAACCCCTGTAAGTTTTTGGGGTCAAAAATACCTTGAGGGGCTCATGAATATGTGCTAAACCTTGCCAGCCTGGGGGAGGATTTGCTTTAATTATGTTCTGGATTAGATATGGAATATGGAGTCTTGTATGTTTTTATAGCCTGCTTGTAGTAAGATTGAATATCCTTCGCTTTTTTGTTTTGATGACAATAACAGTAGACTATAAAATCAGGGAAACAGATCAGTAGTCACTGCCATGTGTTTGTTCCTTCCCAAGTCTTTCCTTGGGGACTGGTGTCTCAAACAGGCAGAGCTGGACATCCCTATAAGCTGTCTAAGACCCCGCAAATGAATGAGGGCCCCTTACAAAAAGTTAATAAAAGTTAGTGTCCCATATCAATCAAAAGATAAAGAAAAACTCTCCCTAAGGACGTGAAAATGAATCAGGGAACAGCAGTCAGGTTATCGCTTTTTCCTTATTATTCCACTCCACCTTAAACAGTAAGGTTTTTATTCCAAGTGCTCAGTTGAATTCTGTAAAGTTTCTGTGCCACCTTAAATGCTTTTTTTTTCACACAATCACACTAGATTCACCTTAAATGCTTAACCTTATAAATGCTGAAACCCATTTATCCTTGCTTGCATCCATTCTCATTTTATACCCATTCATCTCCATTATCCTATTAAACCCAATTATCTCTCAATCCATCCTCCCATTAAACCTATCATCTCTCCATCCTCCTCTTAACCCCATTCATCCCTGCATCCATCCATCTATCCATCCTTCCATTAAACCCATTCAGCTACACAACCTCTAACTTGTCATCATGCAGTGGGAGGTCCTGGGCAGGGGAGGGCGCTGCTGAAGCATCTTCAGATTTTAATTTCTCCTCCTCTCTCTGGGAGAGCTCGAGAGTCTTCTGCTTCAGCTCTCGGAACGCCTGTCGCCTCTGCTTCACCCTGCCCAGGAACCAGTCCCTCGCGCAGTCTAGGTGAAACACCTGCACACTAAAAACAGTTGGGCTAAAAATAACCCAATATGGGTTATTTTCAACCCAACCGCTGGGTTATTATAGCACCAGCCCAGCAGTAGTTAATTTGACCCAGCAAGATGGGTTGACCCATTATAACCCAGCAGTTGAGTTAAAATATACTACCCAAATGCTGGGTCAAATTAACTGCAAATTAAGGTAATTTCAACTACACATATTTGTTATCTACTCCACCCAAATGCTGGGTCAAAGTAATTTAAATTCTGGGTTGTTTCACCAGCGAGATACATTTGTTCAGTTACCTATCCAAATGGTTGGTGAAATTAACAGAAATGACAGATTAATTCTAACACACCATAGTTTAATCCTTTGTGAAATAAACTGCTATAAACTATATGTTATGCAATAAACACCTAAACAATAATGTAATTTTTACAAGGCACTGCCTTGAAATTTATTATAACTGAATGCCAACAATGTAAAATGTAACAATTATTCATATTAATTATAACTAAAATATTATTGTGATTAAAATTCCAAAGCCTGTCCAGCAAGGATTGTCATTTCCCGGTGTCAGGACATGGGTAAGGTCTGGATGCCATGGCCTCATGGAGGTGCTCCACCATATTTGTTCCAGGCTAAAAAAGATAGAAAGAATGCAAAAGAGTAAGTGAGTGTGAGAAAGGACCATTTAAAATAAAGAATAGTTAGGTTTATAAATTGGAAAGGATTCAGAGCATCTCAAATTCAAAATTCTAAACATGAGTACTCTACCTTCTATTGCATAGTAACAGAATAGTTAAACTTAAGCCTTCAGAACAGAAATGTCCTTCACAAATTATTAAAAAAGAAATAAAGCCAGATTGCAGTCAATTTACATTTACTGTCAATGAAACAAACATATATACATCCATTATTTTACATGCTTCTAAGCTGTGCACTTTGGGTGGCAATTTCATCCTCCAGAAACTTAAGCTGGGAGAGTCTTTAGCAGCCCTCTTCAGTGCATTTGATTTTGAGAGGAGCTGTACCATTTTACCATTTTGCCCCCCCCCCCCCCCCCACACACACACACATTAGACGAACACTTAAACTTTATTCTCACAAAAAAATCCTGTCATAAAAAAAGTATTTTAGAATCGCTAGCTATGTTGTAAAAATGTTTGCAAAGACCTACACGAAAAAGCTAAGCTAAGCTAGCAAATTAGCCTGCTGGCTAGCAAATCAGTTAGCAGTATTCCCCCTAATTCGTTTAGTTACAGTGAAATAAAGCTGATAGTTAATGATAAAGTGGGAATTGGGGTCCTTACACTAGCTATAACACAACACAGACACCGTGAATTAAATATTTACCACAAAGATGATCAGTCTCTCTCGAGCACCTGCGAGCTGCTGAAGGAGCATGGAGCCTGTCTGGGCGCGAAATGGTGGAGGAGGAGCACGTCCTGTAAACGTGATGACGGTCGAAGCACAAACAACCCAGCTGCTGGGTCAACTGATGCATGTTGGGTTGAAGAACTTTGCGAAATTTTGACCCAGCACATGAGTTGCACAAAAACAACCCAAATCCCCCCAAAAATAACCCAGTTCCCATAGAAATAACTCATAATGGGTTAGACATTTCATAACCCAGCAGATGAGTAGTTAAAATAACCCAGCAGTTTTTAGTGTGTGGGCATCGAGCTCTTTCAGGACCTCCTTCACTCGATCCTCATCCCCCCTGCCCGGTTCAGCGCTCTTCCTTCAGCGGCATCAGGCCCGTAGCCAGGGGGGATCGAAGGGTTCGTTCGATCCCCCCCCCATCCCCCACAACCCCCCCCTCAGCCACCCCAATCCCCCCCCCCCCCCCCCCCCGCCTGCCCCCAGAGTAGTGACGAGTAAGAAAAATTGGAGAGGGGGTTACAGCCTTCATTGTACTGTACCGTGACGTTTTACGTGACAGTGCCGCGAGACAGTGTCACGTGCACCCCCTAGTGGTGCACGCCCTTTACTGCAGTGGCATACTTTACATGGATGTGACGGTGCTACGTGCAAATAAAGAAATAGAGAGCATTAATTTTGCAGTAGAATGATAACAAATACTTTATATTAACCATTTTTATTCTGCAATGGGTGTTATACAATTTTAATAATGTAATAATAATTGTCCTGTACATTTCATTCGGATGTATTACATGCTCTGATTTTTTTTTTCTAAAATAATAACTTAATAATATCT
Source organism: Astyanax mexicanus (assembly GCF_023375975.1). Classification (NCBI taxonomy): domain Eukaryota; kingdom Metazoa; phylum Chordata; class Actinopteri; order Characiformes; family Acestrorhamphidae; genus Astyanax; species Astyanax mexicanus. The sequence goes on along the minus strand of NC_064430.1, from coordinate 12,201,101 downwards.
TATAAACTTATGACAATGACATAATGATGTAGCACATGTGAGTTTACATGTAAATATACATGATACATATATAAGTGTGTCAGTTCATAAAAAAAAAATATACTATTATTACATGCTCTCTGATTAATTAATGCTGTCATGTGCCAGAAACGGCAGACATGCTTTTATCTTAAAAGTCCTCTAGTGGCGCATGTCCGTTGTGACTGGAACGCCACAGCAGGCAATGTCTGTCTGAATGAATATCCTATGAACTTCACATATTGTCATGCGATTTAAGCAGCTGATTTAACTCGCAATATTAACAGTCAAAAGCACAGCAGCCGTCCTTGATTTGAAATCAGAAGTAACAGCCTGGCTCAGCTAGGTAAAGAGCCGTTTCCCCTTCACAACACTTTTTTTACGCGCTGCAAGTGTAAATAACGCTGTCAGGTCCCACTGTCACTGTCTAACTGCTATGTAAAGTATGCCACTGCAGTAACTGGCCTGCACCACTAGGGGGTGCACGTGACACTGTCTCGCGGCACTGTCACGTAAAACGTCACAGCACAGTACACTGTCCCGTGACACAGCATGCCACTGCAGTAACTGGCCTGCACCACTAGGGGGTCCACGTGACACTGTCTCGCGGCACTGTCACGTAAAACGTCACGGTACAGTACAATGAAGGCTGTAACTGCTGCTCAAAAATTGTTAATGTTTCTCTTTACACATTTTGTTCAGACTGTTTTACACAAATCCAGTAGGTGGCGATAATTTCCCCATTTCTGTTCTTAGCTTGTGGAAAGAATAAGAATCAGGGGAAAGTTACTTGAGAAAATGGGTAAAAAAGAAGACAAGGAGCGAAAACGGAAGAAAACGGCGGTAACATTATCCCAAAATATTGGTGACTTGTTCAAAAAAGGCCCAAAATCGGTAAGTTGCTGAGTGCAGGCTTCTATTTCTTTACAACTCCCCTGCGTTAAAAGTGCCGGGCTCGGCTGAGCCCAAAAGTATAATTGTACATGTAACACCGGATTATTACTGTTATTATTGCGATAACTCCAAAGTCTGGATTTTAGTTGATTTTTAAGAAATGTAGGTTAAGTGACAATAACATTCAGTCACTCACTTTGCAATTCTGACGATCAAGCTAGGGTGTATTTTACTCTCAACATGCCTGTTGCTCCTAAGGCCATATATAAAATACAGTATAGAGGTGTAAAAAGGGGGTTAACCTCTTAACACGGGCCAGAAAAATATCATATTTAATATCTGGCTGTGTTTATGAATACTTATAGGTTCAATGTAGACACCCAATATGCCATTTTAAAGCTTTTCAGTTATCTAGCCTATTTAGCCGTATCTCCTTTCAGAAAATAAACATTTGGGGCGAAATATGCCTGGTTTATGAAAGTTATGAAATATTATTTTCATATTTACGTTTTTCGTACGTCCATATTTGATCGAATGCGGACATGTTATATACACCATTCGAACCGTCTGCCTCTCCGGATTACGGAACTGTGTTTAGAGTTTAAATCTGCTTGTGTTTCGCTTTGTGTTTACCTCAGGACACTCGAGACACACACCCAACTCCCTCCAGCACTTCCCCCACACTCTTACCTTCAAAACGCCTCCAAACTTAAGAAAATCCATCAATCCAGTCACCAGTAATTCTCACATATATCCAAACAGTGCTTGAAATAATTTGAGGCAGAAAAAAATATCAACTTTAACGCGTTATTAAAAGCGGATTATTGGTCGCTCCACGAATCCACGCATATCTAATGAATCAGCAGACCCACGGCATGCAAATGAGCTCTGTCAGCCAATCAGGCGCAGAGTTCAGCGAGCTGAAGGGAGAGGGGGGGTGTGGGGGGCAACGAAGTCCCAGCACAGTTATAGGAAGATTTTAATAAGACAGAACACTTCAATTTATATTATTATTAATTCATGTTTAAGTTTTAATGACCATACCGATAGTGTTCCTAATGAAGTAATTCTTATCTATTTATGTCAATAGTAGAGAGATAGACAATAAAGGACAGCAACATCAGAGACAGACAATGGAGGGCAGCAACAGAGACAATGGAACAAAGCAACAGACAACTGAGGTGAGCAACAGAGACAGACAATGAAGTCACATCACAGATGTAGGAAGTTTGAGTAACACTTACATTTATATCAAATGTATGTTAACAGTGGGGAGCAACAGACGAACAAATAAGGACAGCAACAACAGATTCACAACAAACTTATAATAAATAAAATATGTCTAAATTAAAAGGTTTGAAGTGTGTTCGTGTATTTAGGGGGCATTGGAGTAGAGAGCCAAATGAAGTCCACTTTTGGGGGAAAAAGATCCCCCCCCCATCACAATGCTGGCTACGGGCCTGGGCATCGTCCCCACAAAAGCAGCTCCAGCTAAACACACCAACTCAACCTCACAACAGCTAAACTCAGCTAAACACAGCAAAACAGCTAAAAACACCAAAACCACCAACTCAACCTCACAACAGCTAAACTCAGCTAAACACAGCAAAATAGCTAAAAACACCAAAACCACCAACTCAACCTCACAACAGCTAAACTCAGCTAAATACAGCAAAATAGCTAAAAACACCAAAACACTAACTTAACCTCACAACAGCTAAACACAGCAAAACAGCTAAAACACCAAAAACACCAACTTAACCTCACAACAGCTAAACACAGCAAAACAGCTAAAAACACCAAAACCACCAACTCAACCTCACAACAGCTAAACTCAGCTAAACACAGCAAAACAGCTAAAAACACCAAAACCACCAACTTAACCTCACAACAGCTAAACACAGCAACTCAGCTAAAACACCAAAAACACTTACTTAACCTCAGAACAGCTAAACACACCAACAGCTAAAAACAGCTAAACAGCTCAAATCACCAACCTAACCTCACAACAACCGCACGTGAAGTGATGCTGCTCTGTCGAGCTACGCGTATAGGCAGGCACGTTTAGAACGCAGCAGTGTTGTTTGAAGTTCTGACAAATGCTGCAGTTCAGCCTCAGTAATACAGGCTATATACTGTTATGCCCCTCTGATAGAGAAGAATATTGAATAAACCTAAATGTTTGCTTGCATTAAATCTTTAAAGGTTAATGACATAAAAACAACATTGCATAATAGGCAAGTGTTGAAAGTCGTATCATAATTGTCCCCTCAAATGTATTATATTGATGTTTAGAGGGTCAGATATGTTCCCTCTGAAGTCTTTTCTAACAGCAGCAAGCACAGATTTGTACCATTTAACCAGGGAAAAGGTACATTTGGAATTATGTATCCCTGTATTAATAAACAATATATATTTTAATTATACATTTTTTATTTGCCAGACATGCCAGACAATTTTGGATCATCATGTTCTTGACACAAATTCAGTTAATGTTTATAATCTTTACTGGTACAAAAAACATGGGTAAAAAAAAGACTTTACTAAAAGATACTCTATACCTCAATATAAGGTACAACCCCAGCGATACATAAGTTTTGTACTCTTTTAAGTACAAATCTGTACTTATTTTTCTTAGTGTATTGAATTAACATTAATTTAAAGGGTTTAAATTGTTGTGCTGGGCTATTCTACACTCATAATGCTTTTAGGAGAAGGTGCTTCCCACAAATAATAAGATGTTAATATTAATAATAATTATTTAGATGTTTCTTCCACACTGCATGACCACAGTGCAGGCTATTATAATATCACAGCAAAAACTGTATTGTTAAAATTTCAGAATGAATCATTTCCGAGTTGATTTTCACTCCCAAAGAGTAATTTTAACACTCTTAGGTTTTATATGATGTTCAGTGTTGGGAGTTATCTGACAGAGTTGATCAAATCAGCGTTAACCCGAATAAATGACCACATGACCCAACACCGGAGAGATGCCTACCAGACAGTAGTGAATAGTAGTAAATGCTCTCATTAAGTAAAGGAGATGTATTAGAGTTACTACATGCCCCTCAGGCTGGTAACTAGTTCTAGATCTGAGGCTCATCAGGGTTTAATGTGTAGTCTTCATTAATTCTGGTATGATCCTGCCCTCTAGTCTTTGGCTGATGTGTTTATTAATCAAGCAGCTTATCCCATTTACCTGAATTCTTAGTTTACATTTAGAAGGATGGAGTTTCAGGTTTCTTAATAACCAGTCTTATTATTTGAAACCTATTATAAGTAAAAATCTTAACGTGGCTTAATGTACTACAGCAAGGAGCCAGAAGCAGCAAACATCTCTAATTTATTCCACTGCATAATAAAGACGGTAAATGGTAAAACGTGCTACAGCTTTTAAAGGTGGTTCTGGGTTATTCTGTTCTGTTTGGTTAGTCTTTTTCTGCTGTTTGGTTACACTCTCTGCTCTCCTCAGTGAGGGCATTAGTTCATTAATTGGATTAGCTGGGTGTAATATGCTGTAAACATACGGCCGGAGTTCGCTGGTGTTGGGCTGAAAAGAGTGATACAGTGATTTTCAGGAGTAAAATGTACACAGAATAAAATGTACAGGGTTCTGAACAGATTTATTTTCCTCATAGTGAAAAAACGCTTAGACACCGAAGCCATGCGAGGACTACAGAATGACACACGACTTCAGTGGTCTATAGACCAAAAATATGAACAAAAGAATTGGTGTCCATTTACACCCAAACAAAAAACACTCGGACACATGTTAAGTTGTAATTGACCTCCTCTAACCTCATAAGTAGGAATTTCCCTCAAGGATTTGAAGGCAAGTGGTGGAAGGGGCCCCTTTGATGGGGATTGTGATAAAAGTTTTATGCTCATGGACCGTCACAATTTAATAGGGTGCTCACACATTTTGTCGCTGCATTTAATTCTTAAGTCAAGTCAAGTCAAGTAGTTTTATTGTCAATACTGCATATGTACAGGACATACAGAGAATTGAAATTACGTTACTCTCCTTCCCAATTTTACAGCAAGTACAGATAATAGATATAATAAAGGAGAATGGGAGACACTATGTGTACAATACAGCAGGGACACAAATAGACATACATGAGACAAAAACAAGGTGCAGTGGTGTGGGGGAGGAATAGATATATAAATATAAGTAAATAAGTAAAAATAGCTATATAATTATAATATAAAAGAGTGGGAGACACTATATGTTCAATACAGCAAGACACGGGCGCCGAGTGGTCCAGCGGTCTAAAGCGCTGCCACTATGAGCAGAAGGTCGCCGGTTCGAACCCCAGCTCATGCAGCTTTGCCATCAAGCTGCCGGTGTCAGAGGGGCAAAATTGGCCCTGCTCCCTCTGGGTGGGTAGATGGCGCTCTCTCCCCACATCACTCCTACGGGGATGTCTGCAGCACAGGGCGTCTGTGAGCTGATGTACTGGAGCCGAGCCGCTGCGCTTTCCTCCAAGCGCGCTGGCTGCTCGGTAATGCTGCATCAGCAGCAGCTCGAAAAGAAGCGGTGGCTGACTTCACATGTATCGGAGGAAGCATGTGCTAGTCTTCACCCTCCTGGTGTGTTGAGGTATCACTAGTGATAGGGGGAGTCCTAATGAATGGGTTGGGTAATTGGCCGTGTAAATTGGGGAGAAAATGGGAAAAAATTAGAAATAAAAAAAAAAAAAAAAAAAAAAAAAAAAAAATACAGCAAGACACAATAAACATACGTAAGACAATAGTGCAATATTGATGGTGATTGATCCCGAAGGAAATTTGGCAGTGAGTGTGTGCTTGGGGCAGGATTGGGATGGGGGGTAGAGCAGGATGAGAGTTCAGCATCCTCACAGCCTGATGGATGGGGCTGTCTCGCAGTCTGCTGGTCCTCGCCCCGAGACTCCGCAGTCTCCTCCCTGATGGCAGCAATAACCTGTCAATAACCTGTCATTGTTGCAATTGCTTGGCCTGAATACGAGTTAAAAGTTTGGACACACCTCTTCTCATTCATGTAAATGTGTTTTCTTTCTTTTAATGATTTTGTACGTTGTAAATTTAATATTGAAGGCTATATAAAAACTTTACAGGAGGAACACATGCTGAATTATTTCAGTAAATAAAATGTGTTAAACAAACCAGATCATATTTTAGATTCTTCTAAGTTGCACATTTAGCATTGAGGACAGATCTGCACACTCTTGGTTTAAATTTTAATCTCAGTGTCTTCATGAGGGAGAGTCACCTAGAATAGTTTTCTCAGCGTTTTGAAAAAAGGAGTTTCTGGAGGTGCTGAACAATAGTTGCTGCTTTTACTTCACGCTGTGAAGCTTCAGCTCATGCTAACTGTTTTTACTGTTTACTGCGTAATTCCCTATGTGTCCTTTAATTGTCTCCATGTCTTTAATATTAATAAAATAAATAAAAAAAAACACTAAAAGACTGTAACCCGTTTTGGTGCCACATGGGTGCACTCTTGGGCAGCTGAAATGCTGCCTTGCGACGGTGTACGACAGTACTGCGTGGCTTTACGGCCCGTTGCTATGGTTTCGGGCAGGCGGCAGTGGACCTCCACATGGCAGTGGAAGCAGTCAGTTTCAGTCACGTTTTAATACAAACAGATTAAAACACTGTAACCCGCAGCGCGATGGGAAAAACCAAGAACACCCGCTACAAACGGCCGCAGTTCAGCGCGGACGGGCTCTCCGTGTCCGCTGTTAAGGACGTGCTGGAGGAAGAGGAGCAGCAGGAGGAGGCTGAAGAGTCTCCGGCGGTGGAGTTGCTGGAGAAGGTATATAGATATACCTAGAGCTGAGCGCTAATGCTAGCTAACTGACCAGTGTTCTGCTGAGTTTTGCTGCCTTGTCAAACCATGATACTCAAGTGTGAACAGGCTGTATTTAAGGATAGAAACAATGTTCACTTAGGCGTGTATTCATTTTTTTACCAGTGGTTTTAGACATTAATGGCTGTGTTGATTATGTATAATGGCTCAGAGAATGTACACTGTTATACAAGCTGTACACCGACTACTTTACACTGTATCAAAGTGTTATATCCTCAGTGTTCGTAAAAGACCACTTAAAAAGAGTTTTTTTTTTTTACCAAGTTAAAAACCTCAAGAGGAATGTGGGTGTTCATAAGCCATCAAACCAAGCTGAACTGCTTGAATTGTTGGCACCAGTAGCGGCATAATGTTATCCAAAAGCAGCGTGTAAGACTGGTGGAAGAGAACATGCCAAAATGCATGAAAACTGTGATTAAAAACCAGGGTTATTCCACAGATATTGACCTCAAATAATGCAAAGAAAACAAGTTCATATTCATAAAAACTTTATGAATATGAACTTGTTTTCTTTGCATTATTTGAGGTCTGAAAGCTCTGCATCTGTTTTGCTATTTCAGCTATTTCTCATTTTCTGCGAATAAATTCTCTAAATGACTATATTTCTATTTGGTATTTGGAAGAAATGTTGTTCGTAGTTTATAGAATAAAACGACAAGGTATATATTTGAGCTATACTTAGAACTCAACACTTCATTAGAATATATCTGCTCATCTTAAAAAAAAGTTCTGCCATGGGCCAGATTACTCTTCCACTTTTGAAGCTCCACAGTTGACTGACTGACTTTCTGTCTGAATGACTGACTTAGGGATGTCTGGATCAAGTTCTTTTTTTTTTTTTTTTTTACCCAATCCAATGTGTGTATCTTAGTGCTGAGTATTTAATTTGTGTAAATAAAGCAGCCCCTCAGTTAATTAAAACTTTTTTTGGAAAATAGTATTTACAGTGATCAGCTGGAACATAAACACCATATCCTTGTTTCTACACTCTCACTTCTACTTTCATTTTAAACGCTCCACTTATTTCATGAGCATTGCTGTGGCTGATATGCTAATTCCAGCAGAACACATTACTAACTCACCACCACCATGCCAGTGTCACTGCAGTGCTCTGAAAGAATGACGCACCACCCACATAATACCTTCTCTGTGGGGCCCTTACCATTGAAGAAGAAGTGAAAGGAGAATTATAAAGTAGTTCTGTCTGACATGCTTACTGTTCACATCACTATCTGTCTGTCTCTGTCTATCTGACTGACTGTCTGTTGGTATTGTTCTCTCAGCTGCAGAGTCCCTGTGCAGATGTGCGCGAGTATGCGTCTGCGAGTATCTCACGTGTTGTCCAGCAGAGCCAGACCATCCCCAGCTTTCTGCAGAGAGATGCAGTGAGGAGACTTGGACCACTACTACTGGACAGCAGCCTAGCGGTTCGAGAGACTGCTACAGGAGCACTCAGGTAAGCTACATATTTAATAAAAGTTTCAAGAAGTTTTTTTTTATATAAAAGATAGCTCTTTTATAGATGCAAAGCATCTTGTAGACTTGGTTTGTCTGTCAAAATAAACACAATATAAGATTTACAATAAAATATATTGCAATATCTTGTGATACTGTTTGGAATTTTAGGAAAATGGTTTATTATTTAAAATTGCACAGTTAATTAAATAAAAGTATAAACACACACCAATAGTTACATCTACAAAAAGACTCCCAGGGCTTTTTCTCTTTCCTGTCCTGGAAAAAAACGTCTTTCTCAGACATACCCAGCACATCCACTTCATATTTTCTGTTACTTTTGTTACAGTTTCTTATTTATCTTGGGGTAAAGTGGTCTGGTTTTTAGTCTGGCAAAAGGGTCTGGGGAGCGAGCTTATTCTCATTTTCTGTTGCGACCTGACCCTAGACCAGGTTGTAACAGTGTGGTTAAACATGATATAAAATAAACCACATTTTTTACACAGATATTTACATATAAACTATTACAATTATAATAGTGTGTTGTTGAGAATTTATACAGTATTGCAGAACAATAATATTAAAAGTAATTTCTTGTGCTTAAAGATTTACTCAAATTTCTTTTGGTGCTTTACATCACTGACACTGTGTTTCCTAACTCAGAAGTTATTAGCCTTAGAAATGCTGTGTCAGCGTATGCTTATGCAAAAAAAAAAAATAATAATAATATTAAACGTGTAATCAAGAATGGAAAATTTTTTAATTGTCTGAAAAACCTAAATATGCCTAGAGTGAAGTTTGTTGGTTGAGGAATTTTATTAGACATATTTTTGTCATTTTAAAGTGAGCCATGGTGCCACCACTGACTATCAATATTGCTTTTAACATATATTATCAATAATTATTCATAACATCATAATTTTACAGAAACCTAAGTGCCTGTGGAGGCCCGGATGTGTGTGAGGATATGGTGCGACAGGATGTGCTCACTCCCCTGACTGCCCTTCTGAAAGAGGTGAGTTCACTCACTAGGGGCCAACCTGTAGATCTACTCTGTGGTCATATCACTGCTTAAACCTACTAAAGATATATATTTACAAAGCTTTATAGGATTTCTGTATAAATATATATAGTTTCATACTGTCTGATAATGATTAATTTTGAAGTAATCTACAGTATAAAAAAAAGAAAAGCTGATCAGGATAGCTGGAGCTACACATTAAAAAATATTGTTGGGGCTCTGAGTGATCCAGCGGGCTAAGTGCTGCCACTATAATCAGGAGATCGCCGGTTCGATTCCTGATCATGTAGCTTGCCATCAGCTACTCTCTCTGGTTGGGTAGAGGGCACTCTTTCCCCACATCACTTCAAAGGGTGATGTCGCTCAGCACAAGGCTTCATCTGTGAGCTGATGTATTGGAACCAAGTCACTGCGCTTCAGCGATGCTGCTTCAGTTCGAAAAGAGGCGGTAGATGAATTCACGTGTATCGGAGGAGGCATGTGCTAGTCTTCACCTTTCTGGATTTGGGGCATTACTAGTGATTAATAGAGGGAGTCCTAATGAGTGGGTTGGGTAATTGGCTGTGTAAATTGAGAAAAAAATAAATAAAATTATATAAAAAAAATAAATTCTTGTCAATAATTGTGCCTGTTCATTTACCAGGGTTTTTGATGAGGGTTATTTCTCTTTATTCCTGCAGTGCTGTGGAGGATTTCAGCCAAGTTCCAGCCCAGTGAAAAAGGAACAGAAGTACACAGTGGAGGGTGTAGCAAATGAAGCTGTGAACTTACTCTGGAACCTCTGGTACACTCACTTCTTATAGCAGAATTAATACACAGCAATATAAACACAGCATATTAAACTGGTGATTTTTGTATCTACTCTATCTGTAGATTAACCTGTATTTAAAAGCATAAATAAATAAAATTCATGGGTTATCTTTTAATATTTTTTTTAAACAATATGTTTGTGTCTGTGTTTGTAGTGAGAGCAGCAGTACAGCAGTATCTGTGTTTAATAGAACTGGGCTTACGGATGCTCTGTTGCTTTGCCTGGAGAGACATCCACAGAACATCCAACTCGCTGTATCAGCAGGTGAAACACACACACCAAATAATATTTTAATTATATGCAGAATATATTCTGATACACTGCAATATGCAATATTAACCCACCCTTCTCTTCCTGTGTGTCCACTTTGACTGCTTATACCTTCTGCTGCATGTGTTTACAGTGACTGAGTATATATGCTTATTCTTGTTTTAATCTGTGTTTGCAGCCCACTGTCTACACACAGTGACTGAGGATAACTCAGAGCTGACAGGAAGTGTGAGCGGGGCAGTTCTGGCTGCTCTGGAAAATGTACTGCTCTCCACACAGTCCAGCATGGAGCACGTTCTGCTGCGCACACTGGCTGCAGGTACAGAGATGGATACGACTGTTAAATATGCATTTCTTAAAAAAATGTCTTTAAATCCATCAATTAAAAGCCTTAAAATGCCACAGACTGTAAAGACAACCTTGGCTCTATTTATTTACTGTTTTTCCCTCCGCTTCTCAGGATCAGTATGGAACCTAAAGGCCTGCTTCTCCTCCCAGTGTCAGGCAGAAGCTCTGACCGCGGTGGTGGCCACTCTTGCCCACTGCCTCAGTCTGGACACTGGGTCACTGATCCCTGATCTGTGGCAGGCCCAGGAGAGCCGACTAGCCAGCAAAAGCACAGCTGAGCCAGTCTCAGCTTCAGCGCATTCAGAGGAGCAGCCTGCAACAGGAAATGGAGCTTCTGTGGAAGAGGAGGAGGAGATGGAGGAGGGAGATGGGGAGGTGAAGAAGAACGGTAGGAAGAAGAATGGGAAACATGCAAAGATTGATAAAGACATCTCTGATTTTCTACCTGTGAGTATTTTTATTTAATTTTTATTTTTAATTATTGCTCAGTCATATGTTAATCATTTAACATGCCTTGTCATGTATACAGGCTACTGGTGTAGGAGATAAAAAAAAAAATTTTATTTACATTCTGAAAACTTTGAGAGCTTTGAAATCTCCTACAGGACACTTAGAGAAGCTGCCTGTTTTCTCTTTACTTCACTTAATAATTTCCAATTTTGCATGTTTGAAAATAGATGTAAAAACTAGACAAGCATAATGAAACTAAAGGTTTGGAGGACATGAACTGCTTGATTTGTATTCAGAAAATATTGATTTGAATATGAAGTTTAGGAAAGAGCCAATTTTATGATTTTATTTATTACATTTTGACATTAGTAGATTTACTAAATTCTTTTCTTTTTTTCTATTACAATTACAATTATGCTTTTCAGTAATGTTCCTTATCAAACATGAAAGCTTTTTATGCAGTGCTTGAATAGAAGTCCTCAAGATTTAGGGTTGTAACATCAGGCAGAAAATTTACTAAAATCCTGGCCTGTTAGGGGGTTAATGTGTACATTAATCTGCTACTAGATTGAGTTGGTATTGAGATAATGTAGAAATGGAATGTGAATTTTAAATACCTTCTCAATTTCAGAAATGGTGTCCTGTTACTTTAAGCACTATAAGACCTCATTTAAACTCATGATAATTCACATCAACTTTTTGATTGTAAATCTTTAATTGGTGGCATAATATGAGTGTGTGGAAATATGAGTTCATGTATTGAGTAGATTGTTTTTTCCCCCCACGTACCTCCAAGGTATGAATGTTCATGCATGGGTGGGTGTATTTGAGTGGGTGTGCTTAATGTGTGAAGTAAAATAAGGACAGTCGTAGCCCCCCGTCCCCCTGTTAGGCTCTTTTTTTCCCTCTATCCCCATATATCCCCTAACCCTTAGCCTCAGTCTCACTAGTGGCCTCATCCCCCTCAGGGTCCAGGCGACTGAGTTTTGTTTCTAATACATAATGACATCCATAAAGCCAGAAGACAAGAAGACACTTGTTTTACCCTCTAAACCTTACACTGTCACACCTGCCTCCAGGATGCGCCTGTGATTATCATAGACTGCATGGGTTTGGTTAAGTGTCTGCACAAAATAAAGCAGGCCAGAGAGTAATAAATCACATAAAAGTAGAGATGCAATGAATGTATTTATTTTTTGTCCGAAACAAACAAAAAAGCATTAGATTGAGTACTGGATATAGATTTTTTTTCGTCACTGAAGAAATTGAAATAACCTAATTATTTTCAATTAAAAAGCAATTAAAAACATTATTAAATACTTTATATTAAAAAAAAAAATCAGCAGACATACCAACAAAGCACAATGCATTAACCTCAACAGTGCTATTTTAATCATGTATTTACCTCAGTGGTGCTGTTCTAGTTCCACATTCAGCTAGCTAGCTCGCTCAGCAGTGACATTCTTATCAAACGGACCTCAGCAGCGAATTTTAATTATGACTAAGTCAGCGGTATAATTTCAGTAATAGATTTAGCTGAGTAGTGCTATTTTAATCATCAGTTTACCTCAGTGGTGCTCTTCCAATTAAAAATGTACCTCAGCTGTGTAATTTTAGTTATGGATTTAGCTTAGTAGTGCTATCCTAATATTCGGTTTACCTCAGCAGTGGCCTTTTTATCAGAAATGTACGTTCGCAGTATGAATTTATTCATAATTTTACTTCAGCAGTGCTATTCTAATTATCATAAATTTACCTCCACCATGCTGTTCTCATCACGCCTTTAGCTTCCTAGCTACCTCAGAAGTGCTATTTTTGTCATAAATTTATAACCAGTGATGCACAGTTCAAATGTAAGTAAAGCTAAGTAATGCATTTAGTCTTTTGGAAACAAAGTTAGCTAGCTAGTTAAATTAGCTTATCTTCTGTCTTGGCTAGCCCACATCTTCCTAGAGTAAAGAGGTATTAAACCGATATCAAGTGGGTTGCCAAATAGTCTGTGCTTTTCCAAGTAAAAGGTTTGTTAATGTTGCACAAAACCTCCAATATGGCAACTTTGTCTGTCTTGCTTTTAGTCATTCACTCTGTTTTATGTTAACTAACGTGAGGGTGGAATCAGTTAGCTGATGTAACAGAGCTGGAAGTTAGTGTTCCCTTCCAAGCATGTTTAACTGTCCAATGAAGTTTCTAGCTTTCACCCTTACAGCACTGGTGGCCTTATGAGATAGGGGGGATTCCTAGCTACTTGATAGGATCTAAAAATTGGGGTGAACCCTGAATATGAGTTGATTTGAGTTCATATGAGTTGAATTTGGAGAAGCAGGGGAATCACCAAACTGTGCTGGACTCTGGTCCTTTAGACCACAGTTGGGCACCCCTGAGCTCGCCTGTCAGCTAATGTTACTGATCCTTGTATTCTCTCTCTCTCTCCCTCTCTCCCTCTCTCTTGTGTCCGTTTGTGTGTGTCCAGAGGGACAGGCTGGAGTTGAGGGAGGCCATAGCCCTGCTGACAGCGCAGCAAACATCACTAGAGATCATTGTCAACATGTGCTGTTCAGATGGTACGTGTGTGTGGAGGGGGGGTTGTCTGTATAGATTTGCTGAGGGGGTTTGTGTGAGGATAGCAGTGATCTCATGGGCTTATCTTGTAAGGACTGGCTGATATAAGCACTAACCTCAAAGAGCAATATAATTTAATGTAGTTTTAAAACAAAGAATATGAAAAGAAATCATGGATTAACAGGATTAATTAAATTAATTTTATAGTTGTTAGAAGAACAGCAGAATCTCTGTATTGATTTGTGCAGATGGTAATTTTGTTTTTGTTTTTTTAACTCCTTTATTGTACTGTGTGTGTGTGTGTGCTTTGTGTGTAGAGCCCTCTGATGATGAATGGGAGGAGATGTCGAGCAGTGATGAGAGCGAGATGTGTCTTGACGGCACTGACGGAAACACCAGCCTTCTCTCACCTCTCTGCCTTTCTGCTGAGCTACACACGACACTGCTCAACCACAGCGTACCCCAGCAGGTAACAAAAATGCTATATATTGCTTAGCAGGTTTTAGTTACACTCTCTGTATCAGGTCCTCTTTCTCACTTCTAAAATGTATGTGCCTGTTTCGTCCACCATGTCAATGCCATTTAAAAGGCTAAAAAAAAGCCTAAATTAACATATTTTTGCCATGTTTTTATAGAAAAAGCAGATACAAACTTTAAATATTATTAAATACATTTTTTAAATACTATATATATAATAAAAACAAAAACACTTTTACTATCCCTGCATACATACCAACAAAATTCAACAGTGCTATTCTAGTCATTAAATTATTTCAGTGCAGTGCTATTTTAATACTTTAGTGACATTTGGGGGGGGGGAGCACTAAGGGTGAGGGTAGAGTGTGGGCCTACCACGTAGCTGCTGAAAATTCTGAAATTACTGAAAACATTGTTCAATATAATTGATTTTTAAATTGTTATGAAAGTGTTTTTTTTTTTTCTTGTGCTAAATATTTGGTGCATCCCAAAACATTTATTTCAATAGAAAAGAGTTAATTGGACTAATCTGACTCTAATTAGAGGCCGTTATATGTTGCAGATAGGTTATGTTCAGACTGCAAGATTATTTAGATTGTATTCAGATTATTATGTCATAGTCTGGACAGAAAAAAAACTCAAGTAAAATCAGATATTTCCTAATTGAATTCAAAGGACATTTGGAGGTGTTTTTTATACATTTTCATTTTAACTCTGTTTCTAAACTTTTCCTTTTCCCCTTTCCCCACACATGCACTTATCCTTTAGGTTCTGAAAAAAGCAGAGTTTCCCAGTGTTTCTGCTCTTGACATCTGCCGCAAAGATTCATCATGGAGATGCCTCATTAAAAAGTAATATTTCCTTAATTATGATTATATATATATATATATATATAATGATTATATGTATATTAAATACGTAGCTTTTTATTCAGATTGTTAACGTTAAAATGTGTTTAATGGTTAGTTTAGTTACATCGCAGGTTTACACTACATCTAAGCACATCTTTATGTTCCCAGAATGCAGCGGGTGCAGTGCCGGGCCTTAACGTGTCTTAATAACATTCTGTCTGCGATGGATGCGGAGTGTCTGGGTGGTGCTGCAGGGCTGCAGGCAGTCGCTCAGCATCTCTCCTCTCTGGTCTTCAGCTCAGAAGGTTAGAAACCATCCATAATATTCAGGACAGACTTTATCTTCTTCTTTTTATATCTTATCTCTGTCTCTGTCTTTCTAGACCACCAAGATGTGGATATAAAGCGTGTCTGATCTGATATCATTATAATACTTTCATTCAGAATGTTTGATTTTTCTAATAATATTAATACTACCTTTAACTGAAGACATATATTGTTTTGGGTGTGTTTTTAATGTTGCAGAGGTCCTGAAGGAGGAGGAGTTTTTGGAGGCAGTGACGAGTGCCATGCGCTCTCTCCTTCAGATCATGGCTTCCAAAAAAATCCCTCAGGTTAGAACACACACTGTCTTTCTATGAAAATTAATGATGTATACACAGTAAGTGGATGTGTTAATGTATAGCTGTGGTCAGACTTGTCATGTCATTGAATTATTGGGTTTTCAGTTATTGGTTATTAAGTCAGTACAGTGTTTTCCCGAGAAAATCTTACAGCACTTCATGCTTCCCTCTGCTGAAAACTTTCATGGAGGTGCAGATTTCATTTTCCAGCAGGACTTGGCACAGTGCCCACACTGCCAAAAGTACAAATTGGTCGTATGTAATATTCTAATTTTCACTCTGATTTTATTAATTAATTAAAATAAATTACTGTGTGTAATACATCTATGTAATGAGTTTCACATTTTAACTGAGTTACTAAAATAAAGTAACTTTTCAATTAATTGTTTTAGAACACCCTTAGTGTGAGTTCAAGAAAAAAAAAGTATGTTTGTCTACATTTCTGAATTTCATGATGGGCATCTATCAATTGTTCCGTTCATAATTTCGAACTTCTTTTTGTCCAGATATTCCATTATGCTATTTACGTGCAACTTGTAATTATTTAATTGTAACATGATTTATTTTTTACTGAACACAGTGTTTTTAAGTTTTGAAAAAGTAATGAATATTGATGCATATTGCTTAAACACTAAATTCACATTAATGTGTCTCTGTGCTGTACAGTGTATGAGCCCCCAGCAGCTGATGAGTGTGTGTGAGGCAGCGACGAGGTGTGAGCTGGTCAGTGTGAGAGTGAACGCTCTGGCCATTATGGGCATTACAGGAAGCACACTGGCTAAAGAGAACGGCTCTGCTGAAACACTGCAGGTGATTATATCATACACAACACCACCATAAGCCGTGATAACAGAATAAGAATCCAGGTGATTATAAGATGGAAAGGGAAAATATCAGTATCTGAAGGGTGATTAATCTGGTTTTAGGCTCATGTAAATGTTCTGCATGTAATACTAATCGTCGCTGTCCTATTAAAAACACTTATTTCAATTTTTACCGATTTTTAGTTTACTACATAATTTGAACAGACAACCTGTTCCTTACACTGTGCCAAAAATTCTTGATGAATGGACCAATAGAAACCTTTAAAAATTACCTTACATAAACTCTTTTTACATTGATTTCCATTGAAGGTTTACAAAGTTTTTTCTCTCTCCTGTAAAGTTGCTGTTTCGGAGATAAGTGTTTTTCATTGGACAGCGACAAAATATTTAATCATTTTTTTCTTGTTGCAGCTGATAGGGAATGCGTTACTGAATGTAGCAACAAAGGACGCTGACCTGGTGGTGTGTGGAGAGGCTCTGGACGCTCTGTTCGATGTGTTTGCTGATGGAGATGAAGCAGAGAGTGCAGCACGGAGCATCAATCTGCTCTCAGCTCTCAAAGCCTTGCAGCCCATCTTCAAAGCTAAGGTATGCTTTTTATTTTATTCCATATTGTGTAGTACCGAGACATTTCGTTCTGTGCCTTTTTGGTATTGAATTTCGAAACCCAGCCCTATACACATCTACAGATGAGTTTAGAGAATTCACTTAAAATCCTTTTGGTTTTTCCCAAAATTGTCAGTGCGCCTTTTAATCCAGTGCGTCTTATGTAGGAGTTTTTCCAGTCAGGTGGTAAGGAGCAGTAAAGACACTACACTGAAGTACAGCGATATACTGGAGTTCCAGTGTAGTTTTCCAGTACCATGGCTGAAGTAACATTAGCATTAGCCGTTAACCGCTATTTCCCCATTCATAGGTGAATATTATTGGCCTGTAGCCTGCTGCTAACCCCGGCTAGCACTGCTGGAGCAGCATTAGCATTACCCGCTAACCATGCTTGCTACTTCCCCGTTCTGAGAGGAGGATTATCGGCCTGTTGCCTGCTGCTAACCCCGGCTAGCACCGCTGAAGCGGTTAGCCGCTAATGCTAATGCTTCAGCCTAGTGCTGGAGAAACTTGGGAATCTAAGCTTACTGTAAATAAACAGAAGCGCTTTACTCACCCAAATAAACAGTTTTTAGGAGAGACATCTGTGTAGATTAACATTCAGTGCTTGTTTGACTTTAAAAGAAAGTGTTTTTTTTTTATTACAGTTTTATTTACTTAACTTAACTTAGTTAGCGACCCCCTCAACACCACTCAGCAGCGAGATCTGCTGAATTTGAAGTTCCTTCAAAACAAAAAATTACCTTTATAATCCAGTTCTATTGACCCTTATGTATGAAAAAAGAACAGAAAATAGACGTTCATTGCACCTTATTTTGCAAAACATATGATAATTGTGATTTTTGTGTGTGTGAGACAGATCCGGAAGGAAGGACGAGGTGGGAAGTACAGCCCAGATCAGCTCTGCATTCTGGACAACATCAGAATTAACCTGCGGAGGTTCATCGGCTACCTGGAGACACTGAAGAAGAAATGAGAGTCTGACTGACATCCTTCCTCTGGATCCTGCAGCCTTTTTCACCAGCTTTTAGGACTCTGTCTAGAGCTGAAGAACCAGGTTACCATTGATGGGGACTACAGTTTTAATTTAAATGTTAATAATTTAAGCACCAATCAGGAATCACGGAAACTGGCAGGCCGGTTTTTGTGAATGCGTCGTAAGAGGCCTTCAGTCAGCACCACTACATGCCTCTGCAGCTCTCATGTCTAAAACACCTACATGGTAATGTGTCAGTTCATATTGGAAACACGTAAAATGCTTGCAAGTGTTGGCTGTGGTTATTATTCTTTAATAGTTAAAAAATATATATATTCATACAGGTGCAATATTATTATCTGTGGGTATTAAATACATAATACTATTGCATAATCAATATTTCATTTTTATTGTAGACACAATGCTCCTTTAAAAGGGGGATTTTGCATATATATCTATGCATTTATGTTTATGAAGAAGTTGAAAAAATACATTTGGAGTGGATCAATATGTTAATATTGAAAAGTAAATTGTTCTGATTTCTTCACAGTTATGGTTATAGGAACAATGGTTTAACAATAATCGTTCAAAATAAAATCGTTATTTGTACTACTTTATTATTTTAAAGTACACTTCTTTGTTTAACCAAAAACTGTGAACATTTTATTCTTTTTTTTTTTTTTTTTTTGTTTGAACATTTTATTCTTAATTATATTATAATTATACTATGTTTAGTTTTGATCATTGCAAAATAATGGTAAATGAAAATGTATGTTTTTATTTTGAAATCTGCCGCCTAGTTCCCATCACCACTACTGTGAAAAAGTCTGAAAAAAAATTGCCACATTATAACAGTCTACTCTGCATCACTTTATTCACATATTAGCAGTTGAGTTCTGTAGATTTTTTTTTCTTTTAAGGTGGAATTCTCCTTCATAATCTGACCTGACTGACCACCACTAGAGTGCAGTATGGAGGTAGATAAAGGATCAATTAGAGGACAAACATGGAAAAACAAATTGCTTTAAACTGTCAGGTGCTAAAACAAAAAAAAAAGCTATGTTAAAAAATAGTAGCAGCAGATCACTGTGAAATTACAACTTTTTTTTCGAATATATAGAAGTATAAATATGATCATTCTGGATCTATACAGCTCTGCAAAAAATGAGACCACTCCAGTTTCTGAATCAGTTTTTTCTGATTTTGCTATTTATAGGTTTATGTTTGAGTAAAATTAACATTGTTGTTTTATTCTATAAACTACACAGAACACTTCTCCCAAATTCCAAATAAATATACTGTAATTTAGAGCATTTATTTGCAGAAAATGAGAAATGGCTGAAATAATAAAAAAGATGCAGAGCTTTCAGACCTCAAATAATGCAAAGAAAACAAGTTCATATTCATAAAGTTTTAAGAGTTCAGAAATCAATATTTGATGGAATAACCCTGATTTTTTTTTCATGCATATTGGCATGTTCTCCTCCACCAGTCTTGCAAACTGCTTTTGCTAGTGCAAAAAATTCAGGCAGTTTAGCTTGGTTTGATGGTTTTCAAATTGGTAAAATCAAAAACACATAATTTTAAGTGGTCTCTTATTTTTTCCCCCAGAGCTGTATATGTGAGTCCTTTCTTACTGTTATATCAAACCATAATATAAATCTGGTGTTTTCTTGCTGGACTATATTATGAATGTGTAAGGAGGTGGTTAGGATGTTGTCATAATAGTAATAATTCAAAATTGCTGAATAGTAATGCTAGCGCTGGTACAAAGTGGCTTGCAGTTAAATGCCATTATGTTACATTACATTACAAATTTAAGCCAATCATGAATGGTACGACTTATTGTATACATGCCCAATATTATTAAAATATCAAATTTAAACTAAACTGACATGCTTTATTTATTAGAAAACCCAACTGACTAATTGTAAAAAACATCAGCTAGGTAAAATATCATAAATTCTTGGATTATGTTATGTCACATATGTCACAGGCTGATGTATTTTCAGTGAAATTTGAGACTTGCATCCTGTTCACACCTGGTCACTTAATGCAGATAGAATCTGAATTGTATCAATGTTAAGGTTTATATGCGTTTACACTCGAGAGTCAGACTGAAATTGGATTGCAGTGTGGAACAGAATTTGGAAATTTTGCTCATTTTGTGACTATTATTATTATTGGTGTTTTTGGTGTCAGATGGTTCTTGTCAAGATGGCATCATTTACACTGCTAACATAGTAGTTTGATTTTGCTCAGACTAC
Organism: Astyanax mexicanus; assembly: GCF_023375975.1. NCBI lineage: Eukaryota > Metazoa > Chordata > Actinopteri > Characiformes > Acestrorhamphidae > Astyanax > Astyanax mexicanus. The sequence continues at coordinate 12,180,794 of NC_064430.1, read as the reverse complement.
CTCCTGAAGTGGTTTGAGTAATCGGATATGTATATGTTTTAAATGCATATTGGACGTGTTTGTTTTTGTACACTTGTGTTTTTGTGTGGCTTGGCCTTCAAATACAATCATCATACTCAAGATACTTAAGTTGTTTTAATAAGAATAAAAAGTACTTTGCTAGTTCTATTCAACATATTAAAACAATATTGGACACCCATTAAGGCCTGACCTGCAGCTGTTTCCTTTAAAATTAGTTTTCTTTCTTACGTTTAGAGATACAGGGTTTTGTTAGGACAGCAGTAATTTTGTTGATTATGGGCAAAAAGAGATTTGTTATTGCCACTTCCATGTTTTAGTGCCAGATGTTCCAGCAATCAGATTTGTATATGTATTAAATGCATGGGTGTGTTTACACTTATCAAGATATAATCCTGATACTCAATGAGCATTAAGTGACTAGGTGTAAATGGGCACATTTCACAGTTTGCAGTTCTTCACTCCGTGGACAAGAAAAAGAACATTGTCATTTTATTGTAATAATTTTTTTTTTCCTTTCCATGTTCTCTGCAACGTATTAAAACACAATTGGACACATATTGAGTCTTATATCATGGTTCCCATTAAGAATAGGGTTCTTTCCTATAAAGATTTGGAGAGACAGGGTTTTGATAAAGCAGGGAGAGTTTGTTAATCACAGTCAAAAATGATTGGTATTTTGTGCCAAATGTAAAACACTTTCAGTTCTGTTAATACAGTTAGTAATTTCATTGCCAGCTTTAGTTTAAATGCAACACAGTTTCTCTAATTCCTGATTGGAGCTTGAAGGACGTTATTAACTTCATTATTGGTGTGAAAAAGTGAATTTTACACCCCGCTGCTGGTGAATTTCTCCTGGATGAGGTTTGTCTCAGACAGACATGTCCGTGCAGTCCAAGGTCGGTCAGAATGCTGCTGTGGGCCTTAAGTGACTTAAGTGTTTAGCTACGAAATGCCCGATAGGAATGTCTGAGGCTGAGGATCTTCATATTTAAGACGTGACTTAAAAAGAAAACTGAGCCTCTCCTACTTTCCGCTCAGCCGGTCTGTTTGTTAGTGTTATTTAGATCACGTAGAATAATTAAAAAAAAAAAAAAACAGCCTTAAATGCCAAAGTTTGTGGTCTAAACTTTTTTTTGTTTTTTTGTGTGCTACTTGTGATCCATTGTGGCACTACCTATTAATTAAAAAAGGAAATAATAAAAAAAAATGTTCAGAGTTGTTAAAAGAAAAGGCATTTATTTAAAAGATTTCTTTTTCTGATTTGTGTTATTTTATTAATTACACAATTTTATTGTTTTAACTCAAAACCTCTGTATTTACTGTACCTTTACCTATTCAAGCAGTTGTTTCTATTTGTTTTTCTTATAACTTCTCTTTCATATCTGAAAGTGTTTTATTTTGAGTGTGTGTGTGAAAAAAAAAATTGGAGTGAAGTTTTTATGTTTGCAGATTCTGGTGCTTTAAATGATTAAAGCTGAGGTTTTTGGTTATGAGGTGATGAATCTTTTTTCTGTTCTGAAAACGTGTGGCGTAGAGGTAAAAAAAAAAAACGTCTGATTTAACTTTCCTAATACATGACCTAAAAATACAGTAAATACAATATAAAACAATTAAATGTTAATAAAACTGATATATAGTCACACTTATTAACAATCTTTAATAAATTTGTGTTAAATGTAACTGAAGCTTTCCAGAACCGGAAACATTTATTTAACTATAGAATGGAATATTTTTTTTAATCATCCATCAACATTGGATAATTTTTCCAGATTAAAGAGTCAGTTTCAGGTTAAGGTGAAAATAAATGATGGGATCCCATTGCCCAGCGTGTGTAGATGTCCCGAAAAATAAAAAAATTAGTTTAAAGTAGCTCCCTGCTTCTAGCTGTTTAAATTAGATCACATATTTGTCTACGGGAAGAATGTTTGCTAAAAGTATGTAAAAACCTGTGAGCAACAGTTTTATCTTTTTATATGGTAAAAAGATCATTGCCTCTGTGGAATATTCTACTGACCAATTTTAACATGTTATAATGGTATAAAAACAAAAGGCTGTATTATGCTGTTTAAATATCTTAGAAATAAAACACAAGAACTTTATTTTTACTGTCATGACGTTGTATCGTGTGATATGGATCTCTGTGAAAATGCCATGAGCAAAGATCACCATATGTAAGCAGGTTCAGCAGGTTCAGTTAATGGAAATGCACTTACAGCCAGAAACTGTGACCACAGCTTCAGCTAGGTACACCCAGTCTTCTCTTGGTAAGCTGTATTTTACACTGGCCTGAATGAGGTACAGATTTTAAAGATCTGATTCTTTAGGCTTTTTTAAGGTTAGTTTTCCATTTAGTCATCAGAGTTAGATTTGTAAAGATTTTCTTACCTTTATTTGTTTTGTAAAGTTTTTGTCCCTGTAACGTTTGTGTGGGTTTCTGTAGTAAAGCATATTAATGAAAACAGTTTCCAACCTCTATCAATTTAGAAGAATTGCACAGTCTTTAAAGGCAAGGCTGTTTACTCATTGGCCATCTTTGCAACACTGGTGGGCAGTTATCCCCACTCATACAAGATCAGCTGCTTATCTCTTTGAATGATAAAAAGATTTTAATCACTGTTAAATAAATAAAATTGTTATAATGTACATAATGCACAAAAAAATATATTATTTTCCAGCTTGTTATGGCTACTGCGCTTGTGCAGATCTCCACGGGCTAACCATTAAAAACTAACCGTAGTCAGTCATGACCAAAAAAATGATCAAGAGGCCTTGATCTTAGCATGTTTTTGACCCTGTCTATAATTCCTACACTGCTTTGATTTCAGAAATGAGTAAATAGCTAAAAGCCCAGTATTACAATACTATACAAAATGCAAATTTTCTGCCACTTGCTTCGAGCCGTCCCACCAGCCCAACTGAGTTTCAGTATCCCTTATATTTTAATACAGGTTTACAAAAAATCTAAAATAACCACCTGTGAACCACTTACAAACTACAATTAGATGTTTAGAATCTGATAGGCCTAAATAATAAATTACACCACAGTACTTGAGATTTCAACAACTTCTAACAACTGACAATTCCCACACTGACCCTCCTCCTCGTGCCACAAAACCAGCAAGCTGATTGGCTGTTTCTCCTGAAAGGCGGGACTTTCTCCTTGATCCGACTCCATGATTGAGATTTCCCATTCACACAGTGTCTCCTAATATTTTTTTTATGTTAATAGAAAACGGGAAATTTACGTAAAAAATACTAATGTGGGAGGACGGCGGGAATGAGCAGTAAAATAGGGTAGTTTCCCGGCCAAAACTGTAGACTTGACAGGACTGTTCGTATATTCCAGTATACTGCCTATACTGCCCTATATGTCAGTAACTGTCGCAGTCAAACATCAGCTAATTACCTTGAGTGAATATCTTACAGACCACACACCCAGGCTGTGTACAGGTTTATATAAAAGAAAACTGATTTCACACCACATTAATCTGTGCTTTAGGGGTAGAGAGGTCATCCAGGGCTGACAACATTTAAGTGAATGTAAGATCAGGAAGGTTAACGAAAGTCATTCAGTTGGACAGCCTTGTCTGGGTCACATGCACATGCGGCTTCTAGGAAATTTAAGAGGGATAAGAGGGAGACTTTTCACAGAAATGAATTTAACTGCCATTTAGATTTAGCCTTCAAAAACTGAGCAGATAAGAACATGTTCAATATGCTGTGGAGAGTAGTGAGTGGATGGAAACCATACATAAACATACTATATAAGTATTGTCACCACAATATGGAGCCGTTGTATCTCAGGCAGACAGATGTATATTATTACTGGTGGGGTCTGATTAGACACTACAAATTACAGGGCCTAAATAATGCTTCCCTCGCTGCCCCCAAAAAAAGGGGCCACACCTTTGGACCGATAGCAGCAGAATGGTCAGTTTGACTAATTGCCCTCCATCTAGGCCATCTGTAGGCCAGTGCTGTCATGAATGAGAAACCTGGACTGCTTCAGACAGAAATTGTTTGGCGTCTTTAGCGACAAATCTAGTTTCTGTTTGGGATCCAATAACGATTGGGTTGAGCGTTTCAGTCTTGCTCTTGCTGTAAAGTGACACACTGCAACAACTGCTGGTGTGATAATCATGGCAGCCATCACATATGACCCCTAATATGATAATAGTGATACGAGGGACACTAGCAGCTCAGTAATATGTGCTGGACATCCTGCGGCCATTAGTGTTGTCTCTCATGACAGGTATTTCAAGCCGCATTTTTCAGCAGGATAACGCTCGCCCATACAAGTAAAGAATGTGTCCCCTAGGCAACAGTTTCTTTGCCAGACTAGTCAGCAGATTTATCACCAGTTGAGCATTTATGGGATTTTACCTATGAGTGTGTAGGATCTACAGGCCCAGCTGTGAGAAAATGAGCTGCAGGATGCCATAAAACACCTGTATGCTTGTGCAACTTTGACATAAAGTTATCCAAAAGCTGTGTTTAAGACTGGTGGAGGAGAACAGGCCAAGATGCATGACAACTGTGATTAAAAACCAGGGTTATTCCACCAAATATTGATTTCTGAACTCTTAAAACTTTATGAATATGAACTTGCATTATTTGAGATCTGAAAGCTCTGAATCTTTTGTTATTTCGGCCATTTCTCATTTTCTGCAAATAAATACTCTAAATTACAATATTTTTATTTGGAATTTTGGAGAAATTGTTGTCCGTAGTTTATAGAAAAAACAACAATGTTCATTTTACTCGAGTTTGCACGTTCTCCCCGTCTCTGCGTGGGTTTCCGCTGGGTGCTCTGGTTTCCTCCCACAGTACAAAGATGGCACGTTCAGGATAATTGGATGTTGGACAAAATTGCCCCCTAGGTGTGAGTGTGTGAGTGAATGCGTCTGTCTGTGTCTGTCTGCCCTGCGATGGATTGGCGGCCTGTCCAGGGTGTATTCTGCCTTCCACCCGATGCCGGCTGGGATAGGCTTCAACCCCTATGTGTGTAAGTTTCTGTTCACACTGACAATTCTAGCCAGACACTGCCTGTCATGATCATTCATTAATGTCTATGACAAATTTCTAGTACGTACGTGACACTGTGGATTGAAGAATGTTAAATGCTCGTACAACTTGATGGAATGGAATGTCCCGTGTATCCGTCACCCACTCTCAGGCCTCACCTCAGATCATTCACGTCACCTAATAAACACCCATGAACATTGTGGTTTAACCAGTGTTCAACCTTACTTACAAGATAAAACCTCACAACTTATACAGGTGTGAGCATTTCCAAAACACTGTGGTAACACACACACACTGCTATCCCATGAATTTTGGCATGTGGGGTATATTATCTTGTGGCTGTGCTTTAGAACTAAAGCAAATTTCCACATCCAGCATTTATGAGAGCTTAGGATTTAGTGTTTGTTAGGTTCTGATCTTTTATTCATGAGGTTTAATATAAAATCCAAAACTAACAAAAACATTCGGATTACTAAAATTAAACTAAAGAAACAAGGAAACATAAGGAAACATTTCTACAGTCTACCTGTTCTAAGGTAAAGGTATCATCATTAGGAAATTCTCTATAAAGATCAAAGGTACACGTAAAAGAGAGTAGATGGATATAGCCACTAACCATATCTGGTCATGTGTGGCCTTTCACACACATTCCTAGTTACGTAATACGTACATTTGAAGGTTTACACTTTTCTAGAGAAAGCCTTTATTACTGCAAACGTCATCCTGAACTTTACACATTAATGATTAATCGATTTTCCTCTATTCTTCTTTATTTATTTTATCAATATATCATGAATGTCTAATTGTATTTTTATGTGTAAAGTTTTATGCCTCAAAGCTGGTCTGTATCTGAATATTTGGAAGGACTAAATAACAACATTCTACTTACAACACCTTGCTACTACTTTAAATTTACTACCTTACTACCTTAAATCGATTAGTTTGTATGCGAAAATAAAAAGTAAAAAAAAATGCATGATAAACATATGATATGACATGTCAAACGTTTGGGCAGATACTGCCTTCAAATCCTCCTCAAACATTCTCAAAAGGAAAGTTCTCAGAGTGAAAGGCAGAACTCAAGCTGCCTGGTCTTCTTATAAGATCAGCTTGATCTCTTGATTTGCTCAATGATGAGGAGCTTCATCAAACCCAGTAACAGAGGAGCAGAGCAGAGGGTTTGGAGTGATTTATATATATATTTTTAATTGTTACAAGTAACAATGCAGCCCATAAAAATGTAGTTAAAGTAATAAACTGATTGAAAATATGTAGTGAAGTAAAAGTGAAAGTAGGAGATACAAATAATACTCCATTAGATACAGATACAGGATTTTAGTAATTCAGTACAGTAGTGAAGTACTTTTACTTCCTCACTATACACCTCTGTTCAGAAGTAATTTGATTTCATTAAAAAAGTAAGAGTTTAGAAAATGTATCTTTGTAAATAAACAATTTGGCAAGTATACACTTAAATGAGACACATCCCTATTATAAAGTTAACAATATGCACTGCCACAAAACTTTTCTGCTCTATTACAGATTTCTTTTGTTTTAATTTTCCAGATTATTAAACAAACTTCAATATCAGACAAAAATTACAAGAGTAAATACAAAAACGATGATTTCATTTCTTAAGGGAAAAGTTTTAAGTTTAGGTGAGCTTGGGTTCTGCAGCAGGACAATGATCTGAAACACACCAGCAGTTCCAGTTCCAAATCTGAATGGCCTACAAAATAAAGGTTTTAGAGTGGCCTAAGTCTGATTTTCACAACACTGCATTCTAAGAGTTAATTATAAATTATAAATTATATATTTGAATGTGAAAGAATGGTTATGTTACCGATCTTTTTCCACCTTTGAGTGTTACAGTGTTACGCTCGCTCGGTCTCTCCGCTGGTGGGCGCAGTGCCAGTGGACAGACCCTGAGTGAGTGAGGGAGAGAGAGAGAGAGGGAGAGGAAAGGAGAGAGAGAGGTTAGCAGTTAGCTTAGCATAACTTCACCTCGACAGGCGACGCTCGCACGTTTCTCTCACTCCGCTTTACCCTTAACTTTGACTGTGGGCGTTTTTTCCCGTCTGAACCCGTATCTATCCGCGGTCTTCTGATGCCAGCAATCCCCTCTTTCCAGCTCCGTTAATGGCATGTTACGATAACATACGGCTATTTTATAGCGAAGCAGAAACGGGGGCTAGTGGGGGCGAAGTGAGCGAACCTAACGCTAGCTAGCTAACTAGCTAGGGAGCTAGTGGCTAGCTAACGCTAGCGGCGCTGCCAGAGCCCGGAGTGAGTGTGCGGCGTTCCCGGGCGTTAACTGGCTCAGCTGTGGGGGGGCAACAGCCACCTTTCCGTTTGATGGATCCTCGAATCGCCTGGTTTCAGCCAGAACAGCGCGGACCCGCCAACAGCTTGTGGATGCAGATTTGGGAGACCACGCAGGGCCTCGGGAACTTGTACTTCAGCAGCGGCAGCAACCACCACCACCACCACCACCAGCAGCAGCAGCAGCAGCACCACGGCGCGGGTCCGGCCACAGCAAGCACGAGAGTGAACGGCGAAAGCGGGGCGGCGGACTGCAGGAGCAGCGAGGGGAAGGCGCAGGGAATGTCGGGCTCCAGGGCGGACTGCGACGTTGTGGATCAGCGGGACTTTATACCTCTGGAGGCGGCGAACAACAACCAGAACCGCGGGCGATTCGCACCGGCGGGTAGGGGCGGCGGCGGTTCTTCAGCTGGGCTCGCTGCGGCGGCTCAGCGCAACAAGAGGAAACGGGAGAATAAGGCGAGCACTTTCGGCTTCAACCGGAGCCTGATCCTCCATGGCTGTGGGCCGGAGCAGGAGGAGGAGGAGGCGGCAGCAGCGGCGTACACGGGCACGCCGTGGAAGAAGAGAAACTACTCGGAGGGCATCGTGGGGTGAGTCTGCAGAGAGAGCTTCGTTTTGAGGTTTCCAAAATGAGCTTAGCAAAGGATAGATAGTTAACTAACTTACATAGTTTTTTTTTGTTCCAGATGGAAATTAAGACATCCAGTTGGTTAAAAAACACAAATAGCTACCTTAAGTACAATCAGAGAACACGTATGACAATAGCTATAACTTACTAAGGGCATGCTAGGTTATAATAAAAACTTTGCTACAATAGTGCAGTATATCAATGCAATCAGCCAATATACAGTCTACAGAGAAAAAGTGCAAGATTCTAGTTAATGATATTGGTTATAATAATAAACTAAATATATGGAGCGCCTTTCATACATTAAAATGCAGTTTAAAGTGCTGTACATACAGAAAGGTAATCAGACTAAAATGGAAAATAAAATAAAACTCAGTAAAAGCAAAGTAAAATAAACAATTAAGATAAGTCAATAGAAAATAACAATGATAATAATTTTTTCAAACATTTTAGCTCAAATGTCTCAATTATTAAAACAAAGTTATAAAAATATGTCTGGAGCTGCTTTTTGAAACTGTTTACTGATGCGTGTCTGATCTCAACTGGTAACGTTAAGCTGTTCCATTTCTTTTGGAGCATAAGAATTATAAGAAAAGTGACTTGGTGTGCTTAACGTTATATAACTTAGCTAGTTACATGTACTTATCCATATGTTTGGTGAGTAAATGTCAGTGTAGTTGATGTGGGGCTGGAAAGAGTTAAAAAGCCTTTAAAAAACGTTAACGTTAATTATGGCTAGCTATCAAGGTTAATTATCTAGCAGCTTTAAGTCTTACTCTTGCGTTTATTTTCTGTTCAAGTTTAGCTGAAGTTAGCTAGCTAAGGTTTGCTAAGTTAACTGAGCTAGCTAACCCAGTCAGTCTGTTAGCGTTAGCTGGCTAATGCTAGCTTATATCTTTACCTAGCTAATAGGGGTGTCACGATCTCGATATTTTATCGAAATCGAATCGAAATGAGGTCACGATCTCGAGTATCGAAGTCAAAAAGAGGATCGACGATCCCTCCCGCGCGCGCTACGCAAATAGCGCAGCGCGCTACGCAAATGGCGCGGCACCAACACAGCGCATCCTATTCATTTAAATAGAGATAGCCACTGCATGAGCGCAGTCGGCGGGAGTGTGATCACTGTTTTTATCTGTCCAACGGGGGAGGGGGGGCGGGGGTTGGGCGCGCAGGTTTTGTATCTGTATCTAACGGAGGGGTGGGTGCGCGCAGGTGAGAGCGTGTGAACTCGCTGAAATGCGTGTGTCAGTGTGAGAACACTGACTATAGATCACAGTGAGGTGGATTAAAAATCTTAAACTTATAATTGACTACACCTGTTGCTTTCCATTGAATTAAAAAAACATCTTTCTCTCAGATAAAGTAAACACAAGCGTGTTTCTGACTAAAATAAAAGCTTTTCAGGAGAGATATAAGTTATGTGTAAATATTTATAAGACAATACCCACATCACTTATCTAACCAGCCTGTACTGATTTCTGCCCCCCAATAATGCTTTCAATAACCTCTTGTAACCCCTGGGAGCCAGGGGTTACACTCTAATAGCCTTTAATAGTCTTCAGTAGCCTTTAAAAGACTTACCTGGCGGCCGTGGTGTGTCCACTAAACTCCGTAGTTATAAACATCCTGAGGTTAGCAGCGCGCTAACTGACCTGTTTATAATGCAATCCGAGCAGTGCCTCCGTGTCGGCTGTTCTAACCTGCTGCTGTTAGCTGCTTGGGCTGAAAGATGAACTGTAGTGAGCTGTATTATCCGGTTAGTGGGGTTAAAACCTTTATTTGTTTACAGAAACAGTAAAAACGGACTGGCTGAGCCCTGTAGCCCGTGGCTGGGCTGTACTGAAGTAGTGACTGAGTGAAGAGAGCGGGGCTTGTGCTGCTGCTGCTAGTGGTTGGATGAAGAACTGCAGCTTCATGTAATGAGCAGTTTCACCAGCCATCCACACACAGCTCTGATAAACTGCTTGTTTTAATAGTGCACACTGTTGCTACCAAAAAAAGTCACTAGATGGCATTACCATATATATCTTAATAAATAATAATAATAATATTTATAATATTTATAATAATAATAATAATAATAATAATAATAAATATATTATTTAAATTTTATGAGGCATAAAATAATAACAAGAAAAAAAAAACAAGAAAATCGAGAATCGAATCGAATCGTGACCCTCAAATCGAAAATGAAATCGAATCGAGGATTTAGAGAATCGTGACACTCCTACTAGCTAACGTTAGTTAGCGTAGCTAACGTTAGTTATTCTGCGTGTTCGTCTATGGTAGTTAGTCAGCTAACGTTAATAGCTAGGCTAGTTTAACATGTTTCAACAGTGTGCGCTTTAAATGCTGCCATTTAGTTTAGCTAGCTACTACATTTTCTTGGTAATGCTAGCTAGTTAGCCATTTTTAGCTAATGTTCTAGAAATTCTGTCACACCTCACAGTCCGTTCCTAACCATATTTGGTGGGCTTCCTCTATAATCGTTACTTAACCCTTTTAGCTAAATGTCCTCCTGCCTGTGGGCGTGCTAAGCTAACGTTAGCTATCTTAGCTTATCCCAGCTCATGTGAAGTGAAGTGACATTGCTGTGTGCTTCATTAACCTATGCTAGCTAGTTAGCTGCTTAGCTAGCATCCACCGCTACACACGAGAGCAGTGTCAATCAGTTGGCTGTTATATAGTTAGCTTGCTAGCTAACTTGGTTGGGGTGTTAGCTAGTTAGCTGAGCCTTTTAGCTAGCTGCTACAGTGCTGAGTGAGGTGAGAGTGCAGGGCAGTGTGTGAATTAAATCAGGATTATTGTCACTTCATATTAAAGCACAAGTGTAAGTATGGTGAAACTTGGGATGCAAAGTCACTGCTATCATAAAAAAATTATAATATAACCATACACGATTTATATAGAGTTGATATGCTTTACTACATTGTTGCACTATTTTAAAAGTCACAAGTTAGTGTTGCTAGTTATGTGAAATGTGAGCAATGGAAAATGATATAACAGAGGGGCGAAAAGTTTTTTGATGGGTACTTTGTGACTAAGTCAGACCAAGTGCAGGGTGCATAGTAAAATGTTTGTAGGAATATTTCAAGAAAAATGTGTTCAGACCATTTTATTATAATTACTATTGAGTTAAAATCACACGCATCTTGTTTAGATCACGTAACATCCCTTGGCACATTTGCTGTTTGTGACAAAGTTTCTGTTCTGAAGTTTTTAAGGCTTTTGATTTGACTGAATTTAATAGACAGCTCTGGAAAAAAAGAGCCCACTTAAAATGGGTGATTTTGCAAAATAGAAAACCTCTGGAATATAGAGGAAGATGGATGATTACAAGCCATCAAACCAAGCTGAACTGCTTGAATTTTTGCACCAGGAGTGCAATAAAGTTATCCAAAAGCAGTGTGTAAGACTGCTGGAGGTGAACATGCAAACTGCGATTAAAAACCAGGGTTATTCCACAAAATATTGATTTCTGACCACTTCAAACTTTATGAATATGAACTTGTTTCCTTTGCATTTTTGTGGCCTGAAAGCTCTGCACCTTTTTTGTTGTTTCAGCCATTTCTCATTTTCTGCAAATAAATGCTCTAAATTACACTATTTTTAAATGGGATTTGGAAGAAACGGCTGTAGTTTATATAATAAAACAATAATATTCATTTTACTCAAACATATACCTATAAATAGCAAAATCAGAGAGAAACTGGTTCAGAAACTGAAGTGCTCTTTTAAATTTTTCCAGAGCTGTAGATCAGTATTTCTAAACCCCTGTCCTTGAGCTCCACTGCCCTGCACATATTACCACCTTTCCTACCTTAACACACTCACTGAAACTCAATAATGGGGTGTTAATGAGCTGTTAAAGCTGTTTAGTTGGATCAGGGCTGAGTTGCACCAGTTTTGCATAAGTTTCTTCTTAATTGTGTGTGTAAAGTCTCTACTAAGTCCTTGGTTACTACTAGTTTGTGTCAAACTATCCTTTTATTAAATGTGGTTGCACCACAAATCCACAAATTTGTTGCTTTTTGCCTGACAAAAACAAATGTATAACATATGACAATCAACATTTAAGATTATAAATATAAACAACCTTAACAGCATTCCCACCATTTGTGGTAGTGAGGGACTTGTGGCTAAAAAGTTTTAATAGCGTGTTTAAAAAGCGTTAAAAATTGTTTTGGAGTGTTCCAGTCAGTGCTTTTATTGCACGTACAAAAATAAGAAAATGTTGTATTTTATATACAAAATATACACTTTAGCTTGGAGTAGGCTTAAAGAAGTGGAAGATCCAATGGTTTTCATTGGTTTAGCTACAACTTACCCCTGTTCTGGGTTGGGTGTAAATATTTAGTAGCTACTAGCTCCTGTGTATATAGTAGTTCATGGGGTGCAGCCCTTTTTGATTTATAACTGGCCCTAGGTGTGTTTGGAGCAGGGAGAACACTAAGAAGTACAGTGGAGGCAGTATGCCTCCAGGACCAGGCTTCAGAACGACTTTTCCAAGATCCCAACTGTGTGGAAGGAAAACACCCTTAAATCAGAGAAACTTCAATCACTGTACTGAACTGATCTGTATGTTAAAAAAACACCAGTTTTGTATTGGAAATAGTCTTCAGGTCTTAGGACTAGCCATTCATTTTGGACAAGTTTGTTACACCAAATTCATGGCTAAACTTATTGCATTTCCATATTGTCTAAAATGAAAATGTGTTCTTTGTAAATGTTTTGGACTGAACACAGTCCATGTTTAGAACTAGTGCAGTTGGCTAACTTTTGGCCTGTCATTCACTGTTTGCCTGTCATTATGAAGAGCCTCATGACTGTCAGCAAGGCATGCTTTTTAAATTTGTTTGCTACTCAGTATAGGAAACCTCTGTTTGACTTGTTGTGAAAGGCTGCAGATGGAAATGGTTTGGTAAAATTTAGTTTTGTGGCGTTTCAGTTTACTTATGTTAGATTGAGGCCTGAAATTTGGCATGCCAGTAAATGGATGGAAGTGTTAGTCAGCTGTATTTTTTGATGTGTTTTAACATAGCTTTAATTTCTTAGCTGTTAAAGTAAGTTTGACATTGATTAGCTCTATTGTATGAATTTACTTTCCACCTCCTGATATGTGATTGATGTGTGTACAGCAAAATACACTTGCAGAGAAAGACAGCCCTCCTTTTGGTTAATATTGAAGGGCATTCTTTGGATTTGGAGCATTCCTTAGTACTTAGCCTTAAAGCTTGAGCTTTTAACATAGACCTTCTTTTCACCGCTCTTCTCCTCTTACTGTTTCCATACTGAAGGAGGGTGAAGTCTGCATAGCTGCTTGTGATTTATATAGGTATAATATAGATGTATACTGTATAATCATGTACGTACATTAATGTAAACTATAAATGTCTAATTTCTGCAAAGCTATCCATATAAAAAGACTGCAGCTATGCACGTTTCGTCATTTTCTCCACATAATCCCTTCTTAAACCATTCATCTAAACCTCCCATCTACCCATACTTGTCAGCACATAAACTAGGAGCAATTTAAATTCAAATGAATTCTCTCAAGCCTCTCTGCATGCCCCTCCAAGCAAAATCATTCATATAGATGCACGGTAGTCGCAAGCTGATTTTTTTTTTTTTAGCACTGGTGTCGGGACCCTCGATCACAGGGAGACGTGCGAAAAAAGAAAAATGAGGCAGCTTGTTTCATGGGTGAGTCGTTTTCTAAAGTGAGCTGCATGTACACGCATGTGTGGCGTGGCCCATGGGCTGGGCGGTGGGGAATTTGCCATTGTTTATATTCGCAGCACGTTGAGCGAGTCTCAGCCGTCCAAAACAAACCCCGCCTCCTTCTACCCAGACACCTGACTCCTCTGTGATGTCAAAAAGGCTCTGACCAATCGGATTCTGCGAAGCGAGGGAGTTCCAGCTCCTGCGTGTGGCTCCCAAGTAACACTGCTGTTGTGAAAATATAAAAAAGACTGGGGAAAGCCTCTGGAGTAGATATTGGTCTTCCGTTTTTGGGATGGTGGGTGAGTTCATGTGTTAGTGATTTTGATTGCAGTGGGCGGGAGGGAGCAATACTGCGAGAGTAATGGTGAAAAATGAGAGTAAAAGATGAAGTAAGACAGCAGAGCAGCGATAAAGACGCAAGCACACATTCCTTTGCTGAGTGTCTGATGGGATCCCCACACATTTTTGGCTCTGGAAGGTCCAGTGTCAGGTTCCACCCAGGCCCCAGCAGAACCAGCTAGCCTGCACTGCCTCCCTCTTTAGCTGCCTGACTTGTAGCCAGTAAAGAGTAACTTATACCGGCCGTCTTCAGTACTAGGAAAGGGTTATTCATGCTGTCAAGTAGGCAAAGGGTAGTTCATTAGTTCAATGCAGCTAGAATGTTAGGGTTAGCTAGAATATGTTATTATTTCTCAAATTATTTTTTTTTTACTGTTATTAATATTAGAATAATTTAATTTCAATAATTAAGTGTTTTTTTTATAATTAATTTTTTTCCTTAAACTTTTTATTAAAAGTTTTATTACAGTGCAATATAAAATCATTCCGGGTGATGTAATATTAGAGTAAAAAGCCTTAATATGTGGGTATGTAATTTCAGGTGGAAATAGGTAAAAAAAAAATAAAAAATAAGCTTGAATAATAATAGGTTAAGGTTATGGTGATAGATATTAATACTGATACAAGATATTGAAAACCAAATTTTGGTTATATTGAAAAAGGAATTAATATCCCCTTTTTTATTTAGCAAATTGATCATTACAAAAAAAACTTGGATTTTTGACCATATGCAATGTTAGAGCTGTTTGTAAGCTATAGATTTTTGTGTTCAAATTAAAATGTAACACAGATACTGAACTCAATTAATGCTGTGTATTAGTTATGAGATTTTAAGTATCCATATGTGGCGTAAAATATCTTTGTTGTTATTGAAATATAGGCGCTATAAACTCCATAAAACTCGCCGTCCAGTTTTACTTACTAAAGTTACTACTTCATTCTTCCACGTAGAGACGCTTATCTAATGAGTAGGTTAAACCTGCGGTAAAGAGTATGTTAAATTCACAACTTATGCCACCATTAAATCCATAATTCTGGGTATTTGCTTATTCAGGAACATTTTAATTTCTTCAGTAACACAGGTGCTGTGAAGTAGAGAATTGACGTGTGATATATCGAGTTTACAGAATTGCAGTATTGATATATTTTTATTGTGGGCAATGTATTGTGATAATACATGCCGTTTCAGTGACTCCTTAATCTGGTCCCCATCTCTTGTCTGTGGAATTTGTGTTTGTTTAATGTCTCCACTGGTTTGTTTTGTGTCATGCAGTCTTCATGTGTTATCTGTCTTTTCTCTTTCCTTGTCTTGCCCTCTCTTTCTCTCTCTCCTTTCTCTCTCTCTTGTGCATTTATTTATATTAGTAGGATGCATGTGTTTGTGTATATCTGAAAAATGAGTGTTACATAAGTTTTCATATGATAACCAGCAGAACAATTTAATGTGTGTGTGTGCATACCAAAGCTTCAATTACAAGACAGCCCCTGTGTAAGAATGTGTTTGTATCACATGGCTGTATAACCATGGTAACAGGGCTGACTGACTTCCTGATTGGCTGCTCTGATCTAATGCGATTGGAGCAGCCAGGAGCCTCTTCTGAGGAAATGAAACTTATATAGACAGTAGTGCTGTGTACTGCTGAAACGAAACTTATGGTCTCACTGACTCTGCTATGCAGAACTGACAATGCTGCAAACCCACTGCTTTTATCTATAGGCTTTGATGCGTAGGTGTGATAGAACTTTCCTATTGGTCCAGAAGTTTAACCATTTGACCGTTATGGCCATGTGAGCGCAAAGTTCTGTGACGTTGTGTAATGAGTGACTCAACAGAAACATGTGAATGACATAGGGGTGTGAGAAAGTATAGATATATCAAAGTATTTCAATATTACCATTTGCAATACTCAATTGGTCTCGATTCTAAAACACAGTATTGACTTTTATTTATTTATTTTTATATATATATTTTGCATTTAAAGACTCATTCTTGTTGTGTTTAAAACCCAACCACTAGAGGTGTTTGTGCTTTGTTTTTTTTTTGATGCCACTGTTCTGATTGGATGAAAAGTAACACTTTGTTGTACTACTTTTAATACTATGGTGGCCCCCCTAATATATTGCCTTGTGGTGCAATATATTGTCCCAACTATCGAATGTATTTCATATGTTTGAGCTCAACGGCTCATATTTGATTTATTACTATTAAATAAAATAAATCACCATTTATTACCATAATCACTACTGCTATTCTCTAATGCTGAATTGCACTGAACTATGTTAGTATGGAACACAGGACCTCCTCATACAGCTATTACCACTTTTTTGTTGTGACGCATTTTGTTGTGATGCATTTTGATGTGCTTGCACTTTAACTTTTTTTTTTATTATTAAACCAACGCATGCGAGGGAAATGCTTTATGGTAACTGATTCAAACCTAAGAAACGAACTGGGTAGTGGGTCTGGGTCTCAAAGTGTTCCAACACAGCAGATTTGACAAATATCAGCACTTGACATATTTAAACAACATCATTTAAATCCAAAATTCAGCTCTCTTTTATTTTAAGTTAATGAAGGTCATGACAAAAGTGAATAGTCGACTGAAAAATAATCAGATTAATCGTAAAGAATAATCAATTGTAGTCCTTGTTATGTCGCAAACCACTGCCATAGCGAGACAGTGGTTCCTAGATTAACAAAAACTTGTGAAAAGGGGAGGCATGTAGGATCTTGTGGTTGACTTTATCAGAGACTGCAGAGAGGTCGAGACGAATCAGGACGGGTGACAGTTTGGCTGATCATGCAGTGTTTAACTTCTCAGTAACTGCTATGAGGGCAGTTTCTATAGAATGTGTTGGTTTAAAGCCAGAGTGGTTGGGGTCAGAGAGGTTGATCTGCTGAGAAAAAGAGAGTGCTGATTGACGAACAAATATAAAAAAAAAAAAAAAAAAAAGAATTTAAGATGTTTTAAGCAGCCTGGTGCTTGCTTGTCTTGAAGGTAGATTGTACTTGACCTGTTTGTATCTGTGAAAAGATAAGAAAAACAAGGGGATTACGAGGGTTGGAGACAGACAGATTTCATTGTCATTTTCCACAAACAAGAACTGTACTGGAGGTTACATTAACCTTTCCAGGCAAACTTGGTAGTTCGTGATCATGCAGGACTTGTTTTGCATAGTCTCTTAAGATAAAATGTACTTCACAAATTAGAATTGACCACATTTTAATCTGTTCTGTGGAGTCTAGTGTGTCAGCAACAGTAGTTGCTAGCTTGGCTATGTGTAAGATTCACTGTGCTGGGCAGAGTGATGTGCTCTTAAGAGGGGTATCCGATAAGTGGTGTTAAGTCATTACTCTGTTTTTCCAAGTAGCAGGTTAGTTATACACAGCCTACGAACATGTCAGACATGATAAACATTCAGAACTCACCGGAATTGTTTTTTTGCACTGGGTTTAGTAAGGCTCTGCAGTTGTGTGCAAGGTTACTGTGGCCATCTATCATTTAAACCAGGAACTTCAAAGTCTTGTGACCTGACACAACCCTATAGAACTTCACGAAAAACAGAACCGCTTCCATTTTTCTTTTTCTTGGTTGCTAAAGAAACACTTGTCATCCATGTGGCAGGTTGGAAAGATCTTTCTGATCTTATATAGATAAGGTAAAGCAGGTTAATTAAAGCCAAACTGGAGGCTTTATCTGCATTATGTAAACCTTTACAATGATTGAGAGTTAATCTTATGACCGAGCTTATGTTTGGTCTGGTTTTGTCAGACAAGACTGTCAGCCTCAATTGGAAAATGAATATATGGAACACCATTAACAGAGCAGTAAGGGTCCCATGAGATGCCATTAATAGAGTAGTCATGAGCTCATACACTTGAATGCTAGCTTGTCTCTGATTAGATGTAGTCTGGTATGACAAATTTAGCTCTGTCTGAACTGGGCACAGTGTGTCAATGTGTCGACGGTGCTTCTGGAAGTCATAAGAATTGACTCTTTGTGTCATCATTAAGCTGAACTTATCCAATTGATCAATTGACGTTAATCAATGATATTTGTGATTCTCTAATCACCTCTTGCTTGGCAACAGCTATGTTCACACTACCAGTCTGAATGGACTTAAATTAGAATTTTATTGGTCAGTGTGGCTCATATCTGATTTTTTTTTTTCCATGGCTGTGTGAACATGCCAAATCCGTTTTTTTTTTGTTTGTTTGTTTTTAATCAGATTTGATTCACTTTCATATGTGGTCCTAACTCAGATATGTATCTGATCCATGGAAATGCGTCACGAATGTGAATGGTCAAATCAGAATTCATGTTTTTATTTTTTTATTTTACGCATGTGCTGTGTGCTTCTCTCTCATATGCACACATCTCTTGGTGCGAAAAACAGCAAAAGCAATCTGCCTGGCCTTTTTTCACCTCCTCGATCTGAGCATGAACTTCAGACCAGCTGTTTACTGTTTCTCCACTCCAGCAAAAAATGCTCCACATATGAGCTGCTAACACTCATCCATTTCCCCTTATAAAGCTACGAGTCGTCTCTCAAATATGATGTATTTTGTTGTTGGTGAAGAAGCCAACGTTTATACACGTAACAATGCGTGCATGTGAGGTGTTCAGGAACAGATTTGTTCAAATTACACACAGATACAGATTACTTACATTTGTGAATGTGAACCGTCCAGATAGACAAATTGGATCGGAGCAAAAAAATCGTATTTCCAAAGTATTCACTTATCCATTTAAATAATTGAACTTGGGTTCTAATCACTTTTTTAATGGCCACAGGTGTATAAAACCAAGCATTTAGACATGCAGACTTCCTCTACAAACTAAATACCAGTGTGGTGTTATTATAGGATGCAGCACCTGTACAAGTCGAGTCGTGAAATTTACTCTACTAAATATTCCACAGTCAACTGTCAGTGCTATTATAAAAAAAAAAATGAAAGCAACAGTGGGTCAGCAAATGCTGAGGTTCATGGTGTGCAGAGGTCACCAATCACTACAGACCTTCATACTTGATGTAGCTTCAGATTACCTTAAAAACTGTAGAGTTTAGAGAACTTCATGGAAGGGGTTTATATAGCCAAGCAGTGTATGTGCCTCTATTTTTCTCCCTAGGAAGCAAATCATATTCTTTTTCTCCTTTTCTCTTTCCTCCCTTCCACTCCCTCTCCCTATTCTCCTTTGTTTCCCTCTCTACTTACAGAAATGAAACTGTTGGGCACACTTAAAATGAAATGAAACTTGGAATACTGCCGAGCATCAACACCTACAAATATTCACAGTAGAGTGAATACATTTCTATTCAGGCTTGACTTATGAGGACAGCAGAAACTCGCAGTTAAGTAGTATGCCAATATACCACTGTAATCTGAGAATCTGGATCAATACTGCTTGCCTTCAGCGGCCAGAATCTGAGAGAGCACAATTGAACTTGCTCTGTATGGATGGGTCAGTGGATAGGACTCTCTTCCTACATCTTTCCTGCTGTGATTCAGCACAGGTTAGATTTATACAGGTTAGAGCAGGTCAACTATCGTAGGAGGCATGTGCTAGTCTTCACCCTTCTAGTGTTTGAGGCATTACTAGTGATGCTAGGAGTTCCGAATTGGACAGAAAATGTGATGAAATAAAACAAAAGAAGAAAAGTATTAAAAGTACTAAAGTACTAAATCTGCACATTACTCTAAATAGCTTTTTTCCACTGAAAGAAAAGCACATCTCAAGACTACTCCAGGCTTCTACAGTAAGCTATTGGAGCACACTTAAATTCAACTGAACTCAATTTTCCCCTTTTTCTTTATTCCCTTTGTCGTTATATTGACAGTCCGATTAAAAATCTATAACATGGTTCTTGGATGAATGGATATTTAGAAAAAAGCCTACGTTTATACATAATTAATATTATCAAGGATATTATCAGTACTTAAAGAACACTGACCCAACTGTTAATTTCGTTAGAGCAAGTGTTAAAAAAAAAAAACCCTGTTTAATTGTACAGGAAATATTTAAAGCTGATATCTGTAAGTTTTAGGAATTAGGGCCCCCTCTGGTGAGAATGGGTAATTGCACCGAGAATGCGGAAGTATCATTTTAAACTGGGCAGGTGTGATGCGATCTCCTTTTGGAGCGGATCAATCTGATTCCAAATATATACAAGACAGATTTTTGACATATTGCCCAGCCCTAGCTATAAGTCTGTCACGATAATTACATTATTGTCTTATTGCTGACTTTCAAATGGGCCATTATGTTTTTCTTGGCGTAGACAACTTGCTAAATATCAGTAAGTGAGCAGTGTTATTTTGTTTATTTATGATATTTAAAAAAAAATGTATTTCAGTTGCAGTGTCTGAATATTTTTTGTGGAAGTTTGTTGCTCTTTAAAATTATTCAACATGGTTTTCAAATGACACACCTGTGTACAAAGCTCAAGATTTTCTATAAAATCTAGAGAATTAGACGAAAGTTCTAGAAGGGACGATCCTGGGTGATTCAGGGTGATCCTGGTTCTGGGTTCTGACATTAGTGAAGCCCTGCCTGCACAGAAGAAGAAGTGACTCTGCCTGTTCATATTTGATTAGAATTTCCCCCTTTCTTCAACCCATATATTTGTGTCCTACTTTTATGTACAACACTTTTACCCACTCTTTTCTCTCTCTCTCTCTATCTATCTCTTTCTTTCTCACTGTTGCACGCACACATACTCACGCAGGGAGCTGGAGTGGTTTTGGCTGTGTGTCTGCAGGGTGTTTGTCTCTCGGTGACTGAGCTCATGTGACAGTAATGAATGCTGTACTCCTGAATGCTGTCAGGCTGCTTCTGTTCTGTCTGTGTGTCCAAGTGTTTGCACCTGAGGATATTATGTTTTTGAACAGGACCACCACACTCAGAGAATGCCTCGTAGCTGACCTCACTGTGGGTGTGGGTGGGTGTGCTTTATTTATATATTTTTATTTATTTATTTCCTTTATATCATTTAATATAGCATTTTAATTCACTGTATCTTACAGTTAGTCTAGATCAATAACCGTCTTTAAGGGCAGAGTAATCGTACTGTGGTGCGAACACATGGAGTGTTATTTTGGTGTGAACGTGATCTGATCTTGATCCGACCAAACTATCAAATATACTCCATTTATTTGAGGTAAACGGCTGTTCAGGTACAGTTTAACCTGACTAATTACCCAGAAAATAAAGTTGTAATTACAGGTGTGAAAATGCCACAAGTGAAGCCTCTGCAGGCTGGTTGCAGTATGATGTTGGGGTGTAACTCTGCCCATCCCCATTGGTTGCAGTTTCTGGGAAATGTTTTATTTTTTTTTTACCACAGAAAAGTTATTATAATGTTTCATATATGTCATATGATGTGCTGTTGGCCTTTGACCTTTGTCCAAATACCTATTTAAACCTTATTTTTTTCATTAATCATTACTGGTGAATGCTGACATTTGGACAGAGGGTTAAACTGGATTGTAGTAACTTTGGTTCCTCTTTCAGGCTCCAGTTCTGGAATTTTATAGAAAGGTTAAATAGTTTTAAAATAAAATACATCCATAACTTTTTACTGTTAAAATATTTCACTAACTGGACAAACTGGTATTGATTGGAAATATTTGCTTTAGGCTGTACCCTGAAATCAATGTAGGTGACCTGACGGAGCAGATTAACCAGATAGCAGGCAAGTCTCCACATAGTAGAGGTTGTAAATTCGATAAAATAGCAAAAAAATTTGGCTTCATTTCTGTTGAACTGGAAAGATTGGAACAGTCATTGTTCATACCAGTTACCATTCGGGCTGCAGCATTTTGAACTAATTGCAGATGAGCAAGAGAAGCTGATTGCATTATAGTAATCCAGTAATCCAGTAACTGTATGCCAAAGCGGCTCAAATAAAAAGAATGGTAACACTTTATTTTAAGGAACACAAATTAGGCGCTTATTCGTGTCTTATTATTTGCTTAATAAAGCCCTAATTAGACATTTGTAAATGATTTATTCATTATTAATTAGGCTTTATTATGTGGAAGTGTTATTCGTGCTTAATTAGTGGTCTGTTATGTGGAAATGATAATAATAATGGCTGTATTAGTTCTTATAGTGCACAATAAACAGTTATGTTAGCACCCTGTTAAGCAGATTATTAAGCATTGACTATTAGCTTATTCTACATGTTGTTATTAGTCTGTAATAAGCAGTAGTTCATCATTAATAAGACACTAAAAAGAACTGAATAAATATTTAATCAGTCACAGACCCCTAATTAAGCACCAATAACACTTACACAGAATAAAGCCCAATAAGTAGTGAATAAATCATTTACAAATGTCTAATTAAGGCTTTATTAAGCAAATAATAAAACACGAATAAGCGCCTAATTTGTGTTCCTTAAAATAGTGTTACCAAAAGCATGAACAGAAGCCTAAAAAAACAGGCACTCTACACTTAGTAAATTATTAAGTATACTTGCAGTTCTGTGAATTGTGTTTCGATGAATTGTTTGTAGGATCAAGTTTGTAGAAAAGCGCATAAGACCGATCACATTAACATTTTTTTATATGTCGATGATATATTGTCCTTCATAAGTTATTTTCTTGTCGTTTTAATAATTCTTTATGGCACGTATTTAGTGACAATATAATAGCATAATAATGTTATTATACCCTTTTAAATAGTTATGAACTTCACATTATTAAAAATATTCCTACATTGTAAATAAAATCCAAAACCAAATCCAATACGGAATGAAAACAAGTATAGGAAATAAAATAATTAGAGGTCAGCAAAAATAATTGAGGTCATGTCCATATATTGTACAATATGTCCTGCCTAATTTGTTTGTTAAGCAGCTCATCACTAACAAGCACAAACATGTCAGAGAACAGAATTTATTGGCTTTGCTCGGTCTTATTTTTAGGGGTGTGTCTTCTTCACACCTGCTGCTGAGTGATGAGGATATTAGTGTGAAGTTAGTGTCCACCCTGCCTTCCAGCAGTAAGCTGTTACATCACTGTAGGAATTTCAGAGAAGGGATGGGCTATGGGGACTATTTCATTTTGAATGTACTACTGCAACAGTACCATACCAAGCTTTGACTTGATGTACAAAGTCATTTATACTTGATTTGATATACAGTAGGGGTGCAATGATGCACTCTGCTCATGATTCGTGTGAAATCATGATTCTGGATTCATGATTTGATTTTCTTACGATATTTAGAACAATTTTTAAATGGGAAAAATTAGACTTTTTTTTTTCCTTCTTTCTGTTTTCTTAACTGTACTATTATATGCCTAAACAAACTACTGTGCTGTTTTATTTCTGAAACAAATAAATAACTTGCATGTTTAGACAATCTAGAGTGAAAGGGTCATTGTCTAAGTGAACAGTAACAAAGGAAATGTAATTCATTACTCTACTCATTTCATAAAGGTTTTTTTTTTTTTTTAAACTTTACTTTGGCTGCATTTAAAATTCAAACACCTTACTTTTTACTCCACTAAATTGGAAATCTGTTATTTCTTTTGGCTTTTGAGGGCTGGTGAAGGACCTGTCTACCAAAACTTTTTTGAGAGCCAAAAACATAGTGGGGAAAAAACGCTTGCGTGATTGGCTTCAATCAAAAATGATTGACATCCTCCATCCTTTGCTTACGCCCACTGGCTCTTTAACGTGAACTATCAGGATTGTGACCTTTGGTATTCAAACAATGCAGCAGCATAAAATTTTATAACAGAACTTGGAATTGTATGTTCCTTTTATGCACATTGTCAAATTTTGCAACAATGCTTTGTTAGACCACTAGTATACAATTATAATGTTGTATAAAATAATAAAGCATAAAAATTATGTAATGTAACTAAACCAATGTTACCAATAAACAAATGTGCATGCAGATAAATTGCAAACTTAAATTCTACAAAAAATACCCTTAAGCTTTACAATAAATAGCATAGCTAAACAAATACAAAATAGACTTTCTCTCAATACAAAATAATAGAATAATAATTATATGGATTTTGATTATTGCTTTTAAAAATCTGACTATGTTGTATACAGTTTTTATTTTTATTATGTTGTTTTCTTTTTTTTTTTAATAGATTTATTTATTTCTTCATTATTATTCCAGAGGAGATGGAACAGATGCTGTAAATTAAAGATATTTCTGTGTAGTAATAAAGTAGGGCATAAGGTTCAGACCACTGGACTGTAGCCCATCTGCTGGCTGGCACGGTGTGGTGTGTGTGTGTGTGGCCAGGGCAAGGTGACCTAAGTGGCTGACCTATAATAAGCACAGAAACACACACACACACACACACACACACACACACACACACACACTGTATCAGCACTTAACAACATTTTTACTGTTTATGTATGAGCAGCATTTAGCTTGGCAAGGTCTGTCTGTCTCTTTCCCCCTCAAATCTCAGTCAGTCAAATACTCAGTCAGTGTAGTTATCTATTTTGTTGTATTAATGCGTATTAGTTTGTGTGTGTATGTTTGTGTGCATGTGTAATGGCATGCCAGTCTGTGGCAGGCCTGGCATAAGCTTGGCTGGTGTTGGCTGGCATTAGCTGGCACTAATGTTAGTAAAAAAGGTAATGACAGGTGTGCGTGTGAAAGAGGGAAAGAGGAAACTGGGCCACAGCTAAACCTGGACAATTAATGCACATGCACAACAAAGCTTCCTGTAGTGTCAGGGGACTTAATTTACATCCATTTTCAATGTTTGACAACCTTGTTTAAATAGTAGAACCACCTTTAATGTCATGTGATCTCCCAGATTTGAAAAATGTCGTTTAGGTTTTTTTTTTTTTTTTTTTTTTTTTTAATCAAGCATTAAAATCTTACTTATAAACTTATAAGAATCACGCACATGGAGCAGCCCACCCGTAGCAGCTTTTGTCTGTTGGAAGAGTGTGTCAGGTTGTCTCTGATAAGTTTGTCTCTGTGAGAGCAGTGCAGATTTCATATATAATTAGTTTGATGTAACAGTTAGCCTAGGTTTTCTAGGCTTTCTTTAACACTATCATTAATCTCTAGAATTCATTAGAGTAGAGTTTATTTTACAGAAACTACTCAATGTAGTAGATCTCCTATGTTGAATTTTGTGTACTTTTTTTTTTTTTAAATACAGTAAAAAATACAGGGTTAACATGAGTCACATGCATACTTAACTTTCTGTTGTTCTGTCCATTTTTTCTGTGTATTTCTGTATGTAGGCTCCATGAGGAGATTAAAGACTTCTATGAGTATATGTCTCCCCGGCCAGAGGAAGAGCGGATGAGGTTTGAGGTCGTGGACAGGATCGAGAGAGTCATTAAGGACCTGTGGCCCACTGCAGACGTACGTCTTTCCTTTTTTTTTTACACTGACATTGACACAGACTTAGGATAGATAAGAAATAGTGTGAAAAAATTGTATTTTTTAAATATATATCATGCTTCCTTCTGCATAGTCCGTCAGGTCTTTTACATATTTGGACAATTGACTGAGAAGCAGTTTAATAGAATGTAATGTATAAACATTCTAATAGTTTTTAGATTTACTGTATGGATATTTCCTCAGTCTCATCATGCAACATCAGGTCCATATCAGCCAATCGGATAAGACTTTCAGACAACAAACAGGAAGGATGGGGTGGGGTGCTGAGGGAGCAGTGTTTTGAAGTTTCAGTTTTTTTTTTTTTACCTGCCTGTTTTTTTTTTTTTTTTTTCTCTTCATTAAGATATTTCCTGATAACATGTAAACTAACAATTTAAAATCAATCGTGTGGTTTTTTTTGGAGAATTGATACAGTATTGCAAAGCATATTATTGTAATACTTTAAATTATTGATATTTTCTTACTCCCCTACTGTGCGCATGTAGTTATAGCTGTTTTAGTCAGGCAGTGTGCCAGAACAACAAAGTGTGCAATGTGCATAAACCTTGAGGATGCACCGATTTTGTAATTCTGGGTCGATATCTAATATAACACAGGTACTGTATATACTTGCCGATACTGATATGCACATTTATAACTTTCAGAGAGATTATACACCCAGTATAAACTATTAAAAATAAATAAACTGTCACATAAATAATTAATTTGCTTAAATTGATTGGACCGTTTTCGTTCTTTTCTTGCATACAATAAATACAGCAGCAAATAGTGGTTTGAAATATTGGCCATATTGGCGCAAAAAAAAGAATAAATAAGCGTATAAAATCCGATCTTAGCAGAAAATCCAAATTGTTTAATTGGGATTGTAAGGTAAACATATCCAAAGTGACTCAAAACAATTTAAAAAGATTGGATTTTGCCTGTTTTACCTGCATCACTTTAGTGTAACTAAAATATAGGGTTACAATTCTGTTTGACGTAAAAGGAAAAGTGAAGTTGGGCCTGAATTAAAGCTAAAACAGTTTATTGGGTTAGAATAGGTTGGTTCAGGTTAGTGTGTGGACATTGAAGAGGCCAGTTTGAGAGGACAGCAGAGTCGTCTTTCACTGTCCCACTGGAATGTTTAGTAAACATGCAGACTGCCTCTTATTCACTTTAGCTCTCCCACACACAATCTGTTTTAAGACTAGAACTGCTCTGAATGCTTGGCAGCGAACATATCGCTCACGTGACTGTCCTTTCCTCCAAACACGCTGCTGTGTCTTTCTGAAGCTCTCATTTTGAGCTGTAAATCAGATCGCAGTGAACTGGCGTAGTGTTTTTGACTTTGTATACATTTACATACACGTGCATACGTTTTTGAACGTTAAATTGATCAGCAAAGTGTCAGAATTGACCATTTGTAAATAAAGGCTGTGTCAAAAGTCTTGACACGAAATGAAAGGAAAACTTTAACGAAAGGGAAATGAGCTCTGAATGCTCTAGCAATTAATGGTTGAGTTATTATTTAAGCCTTATTTAGTTTTTGAAATAAAATGGTGTCCTGGGACATTTGATGCAATTAATTACTATTTTAGTAGCCTAAGCTGGAGGCTATTTTTCGATTACCGTATTTTTCGGGCTATAAGGCACACTTAAAATACTTATTTTTTCCCAAAAATCGTCATTGCGCCTTATAATGCAGTGCGCCTTGTGTATGGATTTTGCTTGTGTAGCTCCGTGGCCAGAACAAGGTGCCGGTAAACTTTCCTTTCCACCCGTTCTGGGGTAATAGCACAAACTGTTTCTTTTTAGCGCCCACTTCTAAGTGAAGTTAACCTCTTAACACGCGCTGGCCCACCGGCGGGCCAGAAATATTTAATATTTCATAACTGGCTGTGTTTCTGAATAGTTATGAACAGTTACAGGTTCAATATAGACATCCAATATACCATTTTAAAGCTTAGAATCTCTGCTTTTGAGCTATTTAGCGGAATATCCTTTCAGAAAATAAACATTTAGGGCGAAATATGCCTTGGTTATGATTTTAATAATTCATAACTCTCATATTTGCGTTTATCGTTCGTCCATATTTCATCGAATGCGGTCATGTCATACACCATTCGAACCGTCTGGCTCTCCGGATTCCAGAACTGTGCTTTTACTGTAGGATGTATGTTTCATGAATTAGAGCTGCGTCAGAGCGCATGTTTCCAGTAATAAAAGGCTCTCCTTTTGTCCTGGGGTAACCTCCGGTTACTGCCGCCACCCCCCGAACACACACCCGCGCTCAGCCACAGGTCCTACCTTCAAAACGCGTCCAGACTAAAGAGAATCCATCAATCCAGTCTCCTGTAATCCACAGTTATATCCAAACAGCGCTGGAAATCACTTCATCCAGAAATGAAACTTATCCAATCTTTATCTCTGTTTTAAAACCGTTTTATTCACCGAATTCGGCACAACACGCTATTATAGTCAGAAGCCTCGCGGAGTAATGCGGTACTTGCTGTGCTTCAACATAATATTATGGTCTGTCGGAGCGTTGCGGCTACCGTTGTCAGGAGCCTCGCGGAGTAATACGTACTTGCTGTGCTTCAACATAATATTATGGTCTGTCGGAGCGTTGCGGCTACCGTTGTCAGGAGCGTCGCGGAGTAATACGTACTTGCTGTGCTTGTTGATTTATTGCTCAGAGATGTTGTTATTTTTCACAGATATTGTGAAGGATTTATTGCTCAGAGTTATTGTTACTGATATAAATAAAGTTTCATTTAGTGCGCCTTATAATCCAGTGCGCCTTGTGTATGGACTAACACTAAAAATAGACCGTTCATTCATCGTGCGCCTTATAATAAGGTGCGCCTTATAGTCCGAAAAATACGGTAGTCCTTTTTTTCATTGCGTCATTGTTAAGGCTCCTGCATCAATGCATGTCTTACTGCACATTGACAGCTAAACTTTTATTGCCCTAGACCAAATAGAAAATAATAAAGTACTCCCAAAATGAGCAAATACCTGAAATTATGCATTTATTGGTTATTACAGTTTCAAAGAACAAACAATATTCCTCACTGCAGGTTTATTCTATTTATTTGATTATCGCCACCACATGGAGTAATGAAGCCATAACTTTAGTGAATTTTATAGGTCAAATTTGGGGAAAGAGTCTTTGGGAGCTTAGAGTGCCTATGTTTTTGACACAGCGTATCGATTCAGTACAATATATCGCAATATCTATATACAGTTCTGAATAAAATTAAGAGACCACTTCAGTTTCTGAATCAGTTTCTCTGATTTTGCTATTTATAGGTTTATGTTTGAGTAAAATGATCATTGTTGTTTTGTTCTATAAACTACGGACAACATTTCTCCTAAATTCCAAATAAGAATATTGTCATTTAGAGCATTTTTATTTGCAGAAAAATAGCAATTAATGCAAAGCTTTCAGACCTTAAATAATTAAAAGAAAACATGTTCATATTTATATTGATTTCTTAACAAGTTCAGAAAACAGTATTTGGTGGAATAACCCTGGATTTTAATCACAGTTTTCATGCATCTTGGTATGTTCTCCTCCACTAGTCTTACACACTGCTTTTGGGTAACTTTATTCCACTCATTCTAGCAATTTCAGCTTGGTTTGAGGTTTTCAATTTGGTTTTCAATTTTTTAAATCAAAGAAACTCAAAAATTTTAAGTGGTCTCCCCCCCCCCCCCCCCCCCACAGTTTCTGACCACATATATGTACTAATGCTGTTTGTGGTCTACTCAGAACAGCATAGTGTGGAATACTGTACAGTACAGAAACAGTAACATATCACATTGCCCTCCTCTCTGGTTCTTATCAATGCTCTCAGGTTCTGTTTACACTCAGTTTTTTCTGTTCTCATGAGTAGCTTAACCACGTTTCAGAAAAGCGTCTGCAGCGTAGTGTTTACCTCAGTGCAGAGGCCAGCATCAGTTTCTAGCTGTGTGTTTATATAAGGAGATTGAGGGTTTAACTGTGTAAAGAGAGCAAAGGGTGAATAAAGGATTTAACTTCTATTTTTGAGTCCAACAAACGCACACACGTAGCTACGTCACAAAGCCTCTTTAAACCGCTGAGGTTATGAATCGGGAAATTTGTTCTACAAATGTGTTTTATATTAAGTAAGGAAGAAAAGCATTCTGAAACTATCTGATCTCTCTCTCTCTCTCTCTCTCTCTCACTCTCTCACTCTCACACTCTCTCTCACTCTCTCTCTCACACACACACACACACACACACACACAGTTAGTGAATGCTGACATTTATTAGTTAAAATCCAAAAGAATAAAAGCCTTTTCACACAAAGGCTGGAAATGAAACTCAGGTCTATCACCTTTTATACACTGTTCATGAATAGAGCTATGTTTAACACAAACTTCCTAATTCAGAACATATCACAATACACTGGTTATAAATCATAATGTATTGCGATACTGTAAGCAACGCAGTATATTGCGATGGTTTAAATCACATTATAGGAAAACTCTTTAAAAAACACTACATACACATCAACATATTTTTTTTTTAAATCTGAGTAAGAGAACAGTGGGATCTAACCACAGAGTACAGCACTGCTATATAGTGGTCAGGGTTACAGTCTTTACATTTAGACAGTTCAAACAAATAAAAAAAAAACTTTTTGGAATTTGATACAGTAATGCAAAACAAAATATAGCTGTAGTAAAATATTTCGACTTAAACTTAAAATTTTTAAACATTCTTCTTTGCATTGTTGTAGAAAACATTGACTTTAAAATCTGTATGCTATTGATATTGGAATTGTGACATGATGATGATGGTATTATGTGTATTTCATGTACATTTCTGCACATACATTCCAAAACTGTAAATCTAGTTTCATTTGTTAGAGGGTTAAAAGTTAAAGGAATAAAATCAGTGTAATAAAAGTAATAATGACGTATAGTATAATTAGATGTCCAAATGTTTATGGACACGCCAATACAATATTTGTGCTTGTGCTTAACACTGTTGTTATTAGGTGCAATCAAATCTTCACAGCAGTGCTCTCAAATGATTGAATTAGAATTGTTGTTTCTGTTTATGTATTTATATATTAACTCTCATATTTGTGCTTGTCCCCAGTTTTAGCCAAAACACTGCTATCCTCTCATGCTACCAGTGCTGAAAGTAGAGGAGAGGATGAAAGTAATGCATTTTCTTATGTGGTATTTAAATAAAATATTTAAAATGTTACTTATGTTGTTTTTGGCAGGTGCAAGTGTTTGGCAGTTTCAGCACGGGCCTGTATTTGCCTACAAGGTAAGCTTAAATCTTCAGGGTTTTTTTTTTTTTTTTTTTTTTTTTACTTATTTTTCATTCGTGATTGGCTCTTTAGTGTAACGTTTAGGTATCTAGTGAGCGAAAGACTGTTTTATCTCCAAATCTCCAAAAGTATGTTTATCCATCTTTAACATATTTTTCATGTAAATGAGAAGCTGTCTAGAGATGTATAGAGAAAGGAAAACAGTGAATTTTAACATAAAAACTTTTATCCCATCTGTGAAACACGGTGGGGATAGTATCATGGTTAGTATCATGGTCTATACATATTTATGTTTAGTGGTAATAAAAACACATTTTTTTTCTAGACTTTTTTATAGGTCAGTGATCCAACTAGATGTTATAGTTGTTATTCTCTCTGTGTATTAAATATAGTAAAAAAATACATTGGGGAGATGTAATCTAGTCTAATCTAATGTCTTTTTTTTAATGCACAGTTGAGTTAAGGTTCGCCTGCACTACAAGCTACAGATTAATGACAGTGTTTATTATAGATTTATGTTTGTGCGTGAGAATGTACTGGTATGCAAGGGTTAAATTTATTCAGCTGATCTCGAGTGTGGGTGGATGCCACATTCACGTCACAGTTGTACTACATTTACACGCCACCTGGATTACTAAATCTGGATTAGTGGAATTAATCAGCCTCTGCGTATATCCGTGACCAGAAGCATTCGCTTAACCTCCAGTATGTAGTATCAGAGTTTCTGAGAATAGAAGCATTTATAGCCCTCAGTAATTACAGGAATACTCAGAAAAAAAAACTTGTGTATTTTTACACATAGAGCAATTAGCCTGATGTAATACAAAGTAACAGGTCTGGAACATGGAGGTCTGGCTGATTAAAACCTATGCAGTTTTTTTTGGCTCTACAACTTGTGCTGCTCTGCTGTTCTGTTAATAAACACTAGTTGATACTGTTTAAAACTACTGTTTTAGTAAACAGTTTAAATAATGAAACATTTTAAACTGATTGATTTAGTTTAGTTGTTTTTTTCTGCATGTTCTCTTGAGATTTAGTTCACAGACAGATATCCTGACATTCTCCTTCAAATTATGTTGATATTTAATTCAGATTTCATTGTTCTTTTAGTAATGGCAAGCCATTCTGGCCCAGATTAAGCACAACAGGCCCAAACCCTGATATCATGTTTTACAGATGCTATTTTTATTCTGGAATGCAGTGTTTTTCTTTCTCCAAAGATGATATTTCTCGTTTAAACCATTTAAATTTTCTTATCGACTGTCCACAAACTATTGTTTCATTAGCCATGTGAGCTTTAGCAAGTTGAAATTGAGAAGAAAGATCTTTTCGTTCTTAATAGAGAATTGCAGCTTTTTCCTTTCAATTCCTTTCATTAATATTAAATGCAATATGGACTTCCTTAATAGACAAGCTCAGACAATCATGACTGGGTGCCGAATTGGACATACTGCTCTTACATACTGCGAACAGACTCCAACCTGCCATTTCTGTGATACTCCTCAAACTATTAAACATATCTTAGTAGACTGCCCTGCACTAGAAATAACTTTTATAGGGTTACAAGCACTTACTTGTCACCTTGTTGAGTATATTAAAAACATCCTTATTTTCATAAACATGTTGTTTTGACTGACAGAATCCTGATGAAAATGCTTTGTTTCAAAGTTTAACTTTAATTTAACCTCAAATTACTTTTTTCTTTTAATTAAAAAAAAAAACTTTCATTATATAAATTTGTCATTGTGTTGCAATTAAACTAAAACTTTCATTTATCTCATAACGTTTTTTTGTTTTGTTTTTTTGCTATAGCACAAAGCCAAATCCCCTCATTTAGTACTTGTGCCTGCACAGCTATTTTCACTTTTTAGTTTAAATAGAAAGCAGGTATACTCTCATATTAAACATAAGTTCATATTTTCATTGTTGTAATGCTCAGACACTATGTAGTCTAAAATTGTAATTGAAAAAAAAAGTAAAAAATTGCAATCTGTAGATCAGGAATTCCCATACTTTTGCATCTCACAGCCTGTTTAACCACCACAAAACTTTCCACAGCCCTCTATAGTGTTTTATTCATCATTTAAGGGGGGGGGGGGGGGGGGGGGTCATGGCCGTTCAGGTTGAAAACCGCTGCTGTAGATGAATGTTTGTGTGTGTTTGTGTGTGGATATGTTTGTAATGCTCTCTATTTGTGATTCAGTGATATAGACCTGGTGGTCTTCGGGAACTGGGAAACACTTCCGTTGTGGACGCTGGAGGAAGCACTACGCAAAAGGAACGTCGCAGATGAGAACTCTGTCAAAGTACTCGACAAAGCAACGGTACTTACAGTGTGTGTGTGTCTTTGTCTGTGTGTGAGAGAGACTTGACTGTCAGTCTGTGTCTGGATTAGTCATATGTGGAATCTGCGTAATATGCTAGAATGACAGTAAGATGTAGCAAAGCTGACATTGTTTGTTCTTTCGTGCAGGTTCCCATAATCAAACTGACTGACTCGCACACTGAGGTCAAAGTGGACATCAGCTTTAACGTTTGCAGTGGGGTGAAGGCTGCCAATCTCATCAAAGATTTTAAAAAGGTAAAGGAGAGGACACAGTTGTGCGGGATGGTTTTTCATCCAGATGTAAGGATTATATCTGTATATGAGGCCAATCCACATAAAAATGCAAGTGTTAATGTACCCAAAACTCATTTAACACAAATACAACTGTGGTAAAGTAAACTACTTCAGGAGATAAGCTGAGATATATTTGAGCTACATGTTATAGCGGTGTTAATGTATTCAAGAACACAAATCTCTTCCAGTACATCTTAAACATCAGGAATAATAGCCACAAGCATCTTCCTATTTGGAGACGCATTTCTCAGTCCAGCAGTGACACTGAGGTGTGTTTAAAAACTCCAGCAGTACTGCTGTGTCTGATTCACTTTTGCCAGCACAACCCACACTAATGCACCACACCACCACGTCAGTGTCACTGCTAGGCCTGAACGATTAATCGTTTTTTTTTTATTATTGAAGTCGCGATTTCAATGGACGCGATATTTCAATCGCAGGAGCTGTGGTTTGAATTAGGCAATAGCCTGTAGGTGTGCATGTGAAGACGCAACCTGCTCCTTTGGAGACACGTCACAAGGTTGCGGCAAGTATGCCGTGACATCACCGCGTTTGTAGTCCGTAAAGTGCTGGGGATTGTAGTCTTTGGGCTTATGGTCACTCCCATGCTCAGCGGGAATGACAGGAGGAGCAGAATGAGCCGTAGCCAAGGTGACAATGTCCTAAATATTTATGTTCTATCATTTAGTTCTGTCCAATAAAGAAAATAAAGATAAATACATAAATGCATATTATGTATATACACACTCACACATACATACTTATATTATTATAATTGATTTATTTATTCATTTGAATCGAAAAATTTAAAAGTAAAACTGGCAACTGCATTTAATCTGAGAATCCTGGGAATATTTTCTGTGAGAAGAAGTTTATATATATATATATATATATATATATATATATATATATATATATATATAGTTTAGGATTTAATGGATTAAAAATAATCACAATCTCAGTATTCTGTGGAAAAATCGCAATTGGATATTTTGCCCTAGTCGTGCAGAGCTAGTCACTGCAGTGCTGAGAGAGTGACCCACCACCCAAATTATACCTGCTCTGTGGTGGTCCGGGTCATTGCAAAAATGGTGAAATAGGTTGATAATAAAGTATGCAGAGAAATAGATTATAGCACTGCAGTCTGTAATTATAAAACTACAAGGTGTTCTATGTGCTAAATAATAATATAAATCATAGTTTATTATTATTTTGTAACTCGTAGCAGAAGAAATCTAGCAGAAGAGATCTATGACCTTGGAACACATGTGTGAATGTCAGTCTGGGTACCACACACCTGTTTTGTAGTGACTCTTATTTTTATTCTTGTTTGTTTCAGAAATTCCCTGTGTTGCCATATTTGGTGCTGGTGCTAAAACAGTTCCTGCTGCAGAGAGAGTTGAACGAGGTCTTCACTGGAGGAATTGGATCCTACAGCCTGTTTCTCATGGCTGTTAGTTTCCTACAGGTATGTAGCACACACACACACACAAGCATCTGTGCATGTCCCACCCCACCCCCAGTGCATGCACAAACAAGCAGAGTTGAGTGACCTCAAAAACACAAGCTGTTGATCCGAGAGGTCTTCAGGAAAACAGTTGAACAGGCTGTTTAAATGTGGTATATTTTGTGAGATACTGGTCATGAGATGAAGAAGAACTTGTTTGTAACCTGTGTGTTTGTGTTGTTTGTGTAGCTGCACTACAGAGAGGACGCGTGTAGTCCGAATTCTAATATGGGCGTCCTGCTGATCGAGTTCTTCGAACTGTATGGCCGGCACTTTAACTACCTGAAGACAGGCATCCGAATCAAAGATGGCGGCTCATATGTGGCCAAGGAGGAAGTGCTGAAAGGAATGCTGGACGGATACAGGCCGTCCATGCTGTATATCGAGGATCCACTGCAGCCAGGTACACCAATTTACATAGACACACACATACAGTCACTTGTTGAAAAAACAATAATTACAATATTGTTAAAGTTGCTTTCTCTTTATATATTTTGTATGTTTGCAGGTAATGACGTTGGTAGGAGTTCGTACGGGGCTATGCAGGTTAAACAAGCATTCGATTATGCATACGTTGTTCTGAGCCACGCTGTCTCTTCTATTGCCAAGTACTACCCCAACAACAAGTCTGAGAGGTTAGAATACACACATCTCAATGCTTACTGATTCAGAAGACAATGCAGATTACTATTATCACATCTGAACAAGATGATATAAATCAGATGAATGACTGCTTTCCTTTTTGTTGTCTTTCTTTTTCTACATTAAAGCATTCTGGGTCGAATAATCCGTGTCACTCGAGAAGTAGCTGAGTACCGCGACTGGATCAGCGAACAGTGGGGTGGGCAGTCTCAAAGTGAGCCCCCCATCAACTGTAATGGTAATTCTTCTTTTTCACTTACGTCTACTTAATGTCGGAACCTCTCTCCTGCATGATGATCATGCGGTATGTTTAAAGAGTTATTAGAATTAGAAGTGCTAATCTTGGATACAAAAACTCCACATTTCTTTAGAATACAGAACTAGATAGTTCTAATCCTAAATCAGTGCTCATATTTGTTGTCCTGCCATAACAATGGACATATAGTGTACCATTTTATTTATTTAATTACTAATGTATATTAAAGCCACATTATGTAGTATTCTTACCTTAACCATCTAATGTCCATATCAAGGAAAATCAATAAAATATTTTAATTTAGTATTTTTTAGGCAATGGCAATAATAATAATAATAATAATGATGATGATGATGATGATGATGATAAAAAAAGAATCCCACTTGAGAGAAGTTGTGGGGTTTATGATGAAACCAGCTGTAGCACTTGTATACTGTTCTGTCTTTTACTGCATCTAATACATCATACACTTATAATCAAAATTTAAATGATCTCCAATACAAGATGATTACTTGCAAAAGAATTAAAAATTATTGTAAAGTACTGTTCTTTGTGACCTTTTTTAAAGTTTTAGCACCCCAAATGACACCAAAAAAAAACGTGTGTGGAGTGATTAACATGTGAGAAGGCATACTATAGAAAAACACAGCGATCTCTAGTTTATTTCAGTCTAACACACCTCGGCCAATCGGTTGGGATTGGGTTGCGTTAATCTCAACACCTTTTTTAATAATATACATTGACTAAAGTCTGTTCTACTGTTAGGTAAAGCACCATTTTTTTATGGTGCACGCACTTTAATGGGGGAATACTGTTTCCAGCATGGCTACTCTGGGCTCATTGTGCTGAAAACTGCTCTATGTAGCTTATGCAGAGCTGTATAAAAAGAAAACTAATACTTCTCTGTGATTCTACAGGAAATGACGTCACTCTCCTTGTGGAACCTCAGAAGCTGGATGAGTGTAATAACAACCTATCTGATGAGGTCGTAGTCGTTCCTGCTGCTTCCCGGAGCAAAGCGTCCTCCAACTCTTCCTCCCCACCTCCCTCCTCACCCTCATCGCAGTCTTCATCCTCATCGCCCTCTCCTTCCTCTACAGCATCCAGTGATGCGGTGAGTGCGTTCACGCTGACATGCTGATGTTTTTTTGCCTGTTTAGTCTATTGTTTTACACATCCACTGACCACTGCCTGTTTTCTGCTTACAGGATTCTGATGGAACACCCTGTAAGACAGTCAAACAGCTGGCTGTGCGGGGCTCAGCTGCTCACAGAGAAAACCCGGAGAGGAATCTGACCAATCACAGAGCACAGAATCACTCCATGACTACACCCACCACCAGCCACAAAGGCAGCAAGGTAACATTGGTTCTTTCCCCTCATCACTCCTAGGGTGATGTCGATCAGCACAAGGCGTCTGTGAGCTGATGTATTGGAACCAAGTCGCTTTGCTTTTCTCCGAGCGCGCTGTGATGCTACTCAGCAATGCTACAGTACATCAGCAGCAGTTCAAAAAGAGCTGGTGACTGACTTCCCATGTATCGGAGGAGGCATGTGCTAGTCTTCACCCTCCTAGTGTTGAGGGGCATCGCTAGTGTTAGGGGGAGTCCTAATGAGTAGGTTGGGAAATTGGCCATGTAAATTAGGGAGAAAATGGAAAAGAATTTAAATAAAATTATATTTAAAAAAATACAAGTAAAGGGTCAAGGACATGATTAATTGAATTTCTTTAACTCTCCTCTTTTTCCTTCAGCAGAGCCGACAGATCCGGTCAAGCAAAAACTCTCAAGGCCAGCCGAGCATCTCCAGCAACAAGAGCCTCCAAAGCAGCAAGGCCCATCACCATGGCAACAGCAAGAGGAGGAAACCTCAGCGGGAGGCGGTCCACGAGGATCTGTGCAGATAGGGAGCCCTGTTCTCAGAGACTCACACCTGCTTTTACTCCTCTGACCACAAAGGGGCACCGGCAGTGTTATTACTCTTCAACCCCCTGTTTGAGGAATGTGCAAAATCTTCTTTTTAAAGCAGTTAAAAAAAAAAAAAAAGGAACAAAACAAGACAAAAAAACAAAGAAAATTTACAAAAGGGGAGGAGTCCCAGAGGCTGAGATCATTCATGCAGGAGAGGGTTCATTTCTTTCCCCACTGGCTTCTGTACTGCTTCTGCTACCGGTGGAGCTGTGCCTGTTCTTTACACTGCAGGGCTCCTCCTAGTGGGTTTGGAGGACCATAGAGAGACTGTAGGAAGAGATGAAGACTCGGGGAGCACTACTTTAAAACATTGAAGCCCTGGACTTGTGCCTCAATAAGGAAAAATGGAAATAAAAAAAATATATAAAAGACTCAATGGAGAAAAAAAAAGTTGTAAAGTTAAAGTAAATGAGAGTTTTTAAATGATAAAGAAGATACATATAGAGAAAAAAATGAACACAAAAAATGCAATCAATGAGTTTCAGGACAGGATTTATGCATGAAGGTATTTTTTCTGTTATTTTTCTTTTTTTTTTCATGAGTGAAAATCTTTTGTCATGTGCTGACTCAATGGATTTATACAAAAAAAAAACACAAATCTAACCTAAGCAGGAAAAATACATAAAAAAAACAGTAAATCAGATAAAATATCTCAAACAAAAAACAAAGGAAACTTTCATATGATTTTTACAGGATTATACAGAATTTGATGTTGCTCACACCACAAACACTGCAGCCTTTTTTTGACGATGCCGACACACATCATCAGCATATGTTGTCTTTGTTTCCGTGTGTGTGTGTATGTGTGTATATGAGTGTTTTTGTTTGTTTGTTTTTGCATGTATGTGTCTGAATCCTGTATATGTGT
Source organism: Astyanax mexicanus (assembly GCF_023375975.1). Taxonomy (NCBI): domain Eukaryota; kingdom Metazoa; phylum Chordata; class Actinopteri; order Characiformes; family Acestrorhamphidae; genus Astyanax; species Astyanax mexicanus. The sequence goes on along the minus strand of NC_064430.1, from coordinate 12,142,170 downwards.
ATACTTGCAAAGCTGGCTGGTTATTTCTGAAAAAGAAAGTGTGTTTAACTGATTTATATGTTATGTATGGCAGTGGCGGCGAGGATGATGGTGCATGAGGGTCTGAACCGGTGTGTGTTTGTGCATCTGTCTGTCTGTCTGTGTTTGTTTGAGTGAGCATATACAGTATATACACACAATTACACACACACACACATCGACAGCCTCACACATACACTGCTATTTTTCTCTTCTTTTTCTCGACACTGACTGGGGTCATACTGGTGGACCATGCCAGCTGTAGGCAGTGTGTCTCGACACTTTCCATGGCCTTATTATGCTGAAAGAACGAGATTGAGAGAGAGATACATTGATTGATTGATTGATTGATTGATTGATTGATTGATTGATTGATTGATTACTTGATTGAGAAGTCCACACATAAAGAACATTTTGAAATGTGAAAACCAGGCAGTCCCCAAATGGGTTGTAATCATCAGTGTGTTTATTTGTATGAGGAACTTAAATACAGCAGAGATATACGGTGTGATTTTGAGCCCAGAAGCTGTATGTGTGTCTGTAAATCCCAGTCACATTTTCTTCTGCTTTAAAGGAATATCAAATATTGAGTGACCAAGTTGACAAGTTACTTTGTGAAAGTTGAGAGAGACCATTTTAACAGTCAAATAGGAACGTGTTATTTTAATGTGTGGCTGGTCTACTTACTTTAAAAAGGGAGATTAGTTTTCTTTCTCTTTTTAGTTTATTTTTGCTGATTTTATTTTCATGTTTCATTTTTTTTTCCATCAAACATTTTTTCTGCTCCTGTCATCCTGAAATGAGTAATCATTGCAGTTCACTAACTGACCAGCAGGTGGTGGTGTAACCCTATTTTTGTTCTTTTTGCAGAGTTTCCATATTTAAATGTTAAAATGCCTGTTTGATTTGATCTGTTCATTCGTATGAATGATTGACCTTAATGTTTTCAAACATGCCCACAGTTACATTTCTGTAGAAAGATTTAGGACTGACTGACTTTTAGCACCTTGTTACCTGCTTGTAGCGTAATTCTAACGCTGGGATGAAGTTCAGACATCTAAAGAAATCAGAAAGCGGTTTAAGGGTTATTAATCAGTGCCATTGGTAAATCCTCTGTACACACCAATACAATGCCAATATCCACGGTTCTGGCTCAGATGTATTCATGAATACCCATGCAATAAATCACAGCACAGTTATCAAAAACAAATGTGATGCGTTTGTGTCGTCTTTGTAATTATGTTGTAAAATTCACACTTTTGTGTTTCAGGTTCTAAAATGAACAAAAAGAAAACATTAAACACCATCAAAAGAAGGATACAGTGTGTAAACAAAAGTTAACACTCTGTACTGTCCAGGGAATGCATTCTACTAGATTCTGAAGCATTGCTGTGAGGATTTGAATGCACTGATCACCAAATGCGATTGTGAGGTCATTATGTTGGGTAATCAACACATCATCAGTCCAGAGAACACAGCATCGAGTCTCATGCTATTCTGCTATGTGTATATGCGCACACCTGTCAGCAGGAATGGTTGCAACTTAAAGTAGCTTGATACATTTTTGAGAAGCGGTGTCCACATACATTTGGAATGGAATGGAACATGAAAGTTTGTATGGCTAGCTGATTATCTTACTGATGCTAGCACCCCTGAGGCCAAGCATATTTCAGTAAAAAAAAAAAAACAAATTGATTTTTGTGAAGTAGGAATTTCTATTTTTAAATGGTCTACGAAATGGGGCTCTAAATCTGGCTAATGTAGGCTATGCTATGAGTGTTTTCCTAAAATGTGATTTAAATAAAAGCAGTATATTGCCATAATTACAGTATCACAATATGTTACGATAAACAATCACCCTGTACCCCTGTATTGTGATACGAATCTTATTGCCAAGACACAGCTATAATTTAAACACTTTAAAAAACAAATAACATACCATTCACCTTCTCAATCCAAATGGTTCATTTATAGATATTAAGATGGAAAACAGACATTTTAAAATAAAATAAAAATATAGAAAACTCATGCTTATTAGCAAATTAAAGTTTTTACCAAACTATTTGTTTTTTTTAGTCTGCTGCTGCTGTTTAGTGTCCATTACAGTGTGCAGTATTGTCAGTGGCCACCAGGTGTTGAGCTCTTACTACAAAAAAGAGACTGGAAGAGACTTCTCTAGAGAGAAGGTGGTTTACTCAGGGTGAGGCCCAGTCACTGACTGTACTTTTGGTTATGCTGACACTTATGAATTCCCAAAAAGGGGTAATCTTGAATGCATAATTTTGTCGTAATGTGGGATTGTGTTCGTGCTCTGCCTTAAATAAAGATTTTAAAATAGGAGAGCTGATTAGGGGTCCTTTACTTTAAAGATATGGAAGAGCATCCTTTCTGGAATTTAACACTTCCACTCTGTTGACTTTCAATGTTTATAAATTATATATAAACCTTTATATAAGTTAGTTAATTTGTATTTGAAACAATTATTTAGTAACTGTTTATTTACTTCATAGATTGACATTAAATTCTTGTTCATATAACAGCATCCAGGATTTGGTCCCGCATAAGGACTCCACTATCCTTAGAGATGCCCTAACACCAGGAGGGTGAAGACTATTCCATGCACCCTCCGACACGTAAAGTCAGCCACCGCCTCTTTTCCAACTGATGCTGATGCAGCATTGCCAAGTAGCATCACAGCACTCTCGGAGGAAAGCACAGCGACTCGGTTCTGATACATCAGCTCACAGATGCTTTGTGCTGATCGACATCACCCATTGGAGTGATGCAGGGAGAGAGCTAGGCCAATTGTGCGCTCTCAGGGCGAATCTCTCTCTCAGGGCTCCAGTAGCCAATGGCAGGTTACATGAACAGGATTGAACCGACAATCTCCTGAATATAGTGGCAGTGCTTAGCCCGCTTGACCACTTGGAGCTCTAGAAGACCTTTTTTTTTTTAAGTTTATTTCTATTTATAATTTTAGCCCATTTTCTCCATTATTTGGAAGCCAATTGGCCCATACAATCATTTGGATCCACATATCACTAGAAATGCCCCCAACACCAGGAGGGTGAAGACCAGCACATGCCTCCTCTGATACATGTAAAGCCAGCCACTGCCTCTTCTCACAGGATAGCCAGTTGTTTTAGAGGAAAGTGCAGCACCCTGGCTCCAATACATTAGCTAACAGATGTCTGTGCTGCTGATCAGCTAACTGCACTCTCTCAAATACTCAGTGTGAATTTCTTTTAAAGACACCTCTTAGATAGTTCACCGTTCACACAAAAGAAACTTTATGGTTACATTGTGGCACATACGTGTTTTCTTTTCTACATTTACGGCATTTAGCTAACACTTTTATCCAAAGTGACTAACAAGATTATTCCTCCTACAGAGGTGGACCAATGTAGTGCTAAGAGTCTTGCCTAAGGACTCCCCCAGTCAGTAGTGATGCCCCAACACCAGGAGGGTGAAGACCAACACATGCCTCCTCCGATACATGTGAAGTAAGCCACCATCTTTTTTTCAGCTGCTGCTGATGTAACATTGCCGAGTAGCATCTCAGCGCGCTCTGAGAAAAGCGCAGCAACTCGGTTCTGATACCTCAGCTCACAGAAGCCTTGTGCTGATCGTCATTACCCTTTTGGAGTGATGTAGGGAGAGAGCGCCATCTACCCATCTAGAGAGAAGGCCAATTGTGCTCTCTCATGGCTCGGTTAAAACACCTTGAAGATTCAGAACCCCATTTGGTTTATAGCTAAATGTTTTCCGTTCTTGTAGTTTTTGAAATTTCCATCACCATGTTCACCAGTTCAAAAGCTTCAGTAATATCTCTTTTTTGTTTTATGCTTCAGCCATTTAAACAGTTTTTTTTTAATTCGATATTAAGTATGAAAGAACACAATACGGGTCATCCAAACACAAATTAACAAAATAACGTAAGACAAACGATGCTGGTTAATATTCTGAGGGAGACAAAAATGAGAAAATAAAGGCATGGAAATGAGATCCTAATGCATGGTAACGAGATCATTAAGGCGTGGCCAATAACTCTGGCAACAGAATACTTACCGAGACTAGGATTTGAACCAAAGTCTCCCACAAAATAGCTCAATGGCAGGCAGTGGTGTTATCCACTGCACCACACCAACCACTATGTCATGTCACACTGCAAGAGACTCCAAAATATCATCATAATTTATTCCAAGATGGGCATTAATTTACAGAAAAGCAAGCTTCATTCCCACGAATTAGGATCTCGTTTCCATGCCTTAATAAGTTGTGGCCACGACTTTTGTCACTCACACGACTTAATTATTTAATTCCCATGCATTATGATCTTGTATCTCCGTCTTAGTAAGTAGTGGCCACACTTTTTTTTAACATGATGTCACCTTAGGGGCTCCATACCATAGGGTTACAACAAAGAAGCACAATAATCTTCTTTACTTTTTGTTCTATATTTACACTATTTTTATTTAGAGCCCTGAGTTGTGTCTAAACGTGAACGCGCCTCAAACACGTGGGGTCGGGAGCGCGCACGCGCGCGCGCGGGCAGGCAGGCAGGCGAGCGAGCGAGAGAGCGCGCGGATGCTGCTGCGGCTGCTGTACAGTGAGTTGAGCGGAGTCGAGTCGAATTCAGTTGGCTGCTGGTTTGCGCGCGCAGTGGACGCTGGGCTTGAAGCGTGTAGTAAAAACAGCGGTGATTGAGCAAGAAACGGAGAACTGGGGAAAAACCGGGTTCAGTCTGGAGCCGAACTGGAGCGGAAAAGTCGGGGAGAGAAAGAGAGAAAGAAAAGGAGAGAAAAGAGAAGAACAGAATATAGAAGTAGAGGGAGATGAAGACTGAAGGAGTTTTAACGGTCGGTCTGCGGCTCCAGCCTTCAGGTGAGCTCGGCTCTCTCTTTCTCTCATACACGGAGTTCTGGGTGAATCATGGCAGATAGAGTTAGCGCATTTTCTGTGTTTGGTTTTCGGCGAAGAGAGTTAGTTTAGGCGGATATATGAAGCTACAAACTTCTTCTGCGCTTAGTGGTGAAACCCGGCGGTTCCCTTTTTTCCCCTCAGGTTTGTTAGTTGACTAACTTAGCTCGCTAACTCAACTGTCCTCAGCTGTTGAGGGAGCCACAAAACGCCGAGTATTTAATTTAAACAATATTTAAAGCTAATATGTCACACATATTCGTAAGCTGGTAGTATAGGGAGTTATATTTCAGCCTTTTCAGGTGTCTAACGTTAATTTATTTTCCTAACTTAGTTCCGAACTACTTAACTTAGTTAGTTAGCTAGTTAGCTAACCTAGTTAACATAGCTAAAATAAATGCCCTAAATGACAATATTATTATTAGATCGTTTGTTAGTTATTAATATAATAATATAATATTATTTTTTTATTTCATGCAGTTCCAGTCAAAAGTTTGGAACTACCTTCTTATGCACTGTTTATATAATTTATGTTCAACATTGTAAATTAATATTAACACTCTATGGCACAGTGTAGTCCTCAGGCAACAAACCAATTTTTTTGCTATTACACCTTTTCATACCATACTATACCTTATTTATTTATTACTTGCTAACTTGCATTTTTTAAATATATTGTCACGTTGCATATCAACATCCAATGCAATGAAGCATACAAGTGGGTCATACATAAAAAAATATATATATCTGCAAGAATATGTAAATTAGCGTATTTTGCTGTTTGTATTCTTAGTATATTCTTACATCCTTGTTGTAAACATACAAAAACAGTGTTTTTTTTTATTTGTTGCTTTGTGCAGTTACACTTATGTTATATACACTTATTTCAGAAAATTGACTTTTCTTAGTGAATGGTACTGAGAAAAATATTTTTTTTTTTGTAAATTTAGTTTTTTTTTGTTGTTGAATTTGACAGCAATAGTATTTCCAACTGGGAGAGGAGACATACTATTTTAACAAATGTCATTAATATTCCTCAGCCGTTATTCCTACAAAGCCAAATATATTTATTATAAAATCAGGGTGTCTGGTATTTTTCATTGCCAGATCTTCTGTTTTTCTGCCATGTCTTCTGACAGCTTTTGCTGTTTACCTGAGCAAATATAGTAATGCTAATGGTGCTGATTCAAGACCTATTGTGAACATGGAGATTTCAGAATGGCAAACTCTGTCACCTTCTGCACATTCACTCATCATTAAACCAAAGAAACATAATTAAAACTGAGGAGAGATGCAATATTTATATGAACAGTATAAAAGCCACAGAAAAACTGGCAAAAAGGCCAACAACTTATGCTTGTACTCACAAACTTTGAAATATTAATTTATTTCATGTAATGCTCTCTGTAATGAAAGTTTGTCAGTAACATATTCTATCAATAATGTATATTGAAATATCACAAATGTGTCTAAAATTTAATGTTGAATTATTGTACATGTCTGTGATGGCAGTTGTATATTTGCAAATGATTAGTTTGGCTTACTGTGATTTCCATAAAATAAGGCAAATTAGAGACCCTCAGAGGAGACTTAAGTGTCGTATTAAAGAGTTTCAAATATTAATACAATAATATTGAAATTGCTGCACCAGAGAATTGTAAATAATTAGTTTTAGGACTGTTTTCATAAGGTGTTCAATCTTGTTTGGTTGTTCATCTACAGCATCAGCTGGAAAAGCTCCTATAGTATTAACTTACCGTGTGACATCTAGCCAAGGCAAGCAGTGATAATAGTGATGCCAGTAGCTGTGCTCTGCCTTGTGTCTAAACTAATATTTCCCTTGTTAACACAGCACAGGAAATGGGTGTTTTAGGGAGAATGCAGGCGAGGGGAATCAGACAGCAGCACTGTTATCTTCTGCTGTTCGCTCAGAGCAAAATGAGGCTCAGAGGTTGCTCCTCAAACACAGAATAAAAAGACATCAGGCCCAGTGAACCTGTGAACAACAGGCTATCAACCAGCTCCATTAACATTCACTGCTCAATTGAAAGTTTTAGATTCTCATTTTTATTCAGCAAACTCCTCAAACGTAATGTCAGTGGTGTAGACTCAAAAATGTATAGGTGGGTCTGTATCTATGTCTGTGTTGTAGACTTACACAGAAGGTGCCTGTAGCAGACGAAGAGTTTAATTGACTATGTACTGGTATGGGCAAATATTTAGGCCAGAAAAGCCTAAAACCAATATATAGCTGATCAATCAATCCTTCCATCTGTAGTAACAAGATCTTTGTCTGTTCACAGACCAAGTGTTTCTCACACTACCTTCATGGAGTTTACTATGCAGTCTGAAGGATCAGAGAAATACCTCTACCTGTACCTGTACTACATAAGTCATGCTCAAAAACTAGCTAGTATTAGTATTTAGCATGCGATTGGGGTGCACACCTCATGCTTTGGAGATGCTTTGGCCAGCCAGGGCCACTCATTGTAATTTAATCTTTGTTAAAGTGGTTTAGATCTTTACACGTGGCCATATGTCCTGCTTTCACAGAACTGACTATTTACTTGCTGCCTAATATGTATATCAATATTATGTAATATATTAATTCACTTTACCTGTCAGTGATTACATTGTTATGGCTGATTAGGTTATGATACGTTTCATGAAGAGGTTAGAAAACTGGGTGAGAAAATAAATATTGGTGCCATAATATAAAATCTTAAACTGAATTAAGCAGGTGGGTGGCCTTGGTTGTTATAATGCAGACCGTTGCAAAGTGCACAGTGAAGTGAGTGTGGGATTACGTCAAACACAAATATATTTTTTTCTTTTTTTGTGGGGATTCTGGAGCATCTGCCAGAATTAGGCTGCTGGCATTGAAGCACACACTACACACAGGAATTTACAAGCATCGTGTTTACACGAGTATTTAGTACTGAAAGAAAGCCACTGTAGTTTTATTACAGTAGTTAGCTGGTAAAGCCGTGCACTGCTGCTACAGTGCACGGCTGCTACAGTGCACGGCTTTAATGAAGCAGGCTGTGTTGAAGGTTTCAATGCACAGTTTTAACACTTTTCAACCTCGCTGCTGACACAGATGAGACATGACCTCTGCAGGTGTTTCCGTACAGCTTACAGTAGTGTTCTGTTCACCTAGATCTCTTGTTAATGAAGCTGAGAAAATTCAGGAAACTCTGCTCCAGCAGAAGCAGGTGTGAAAACAGTTGAACTTCATTATAAGGTTGCACTGTGAGGACATAACTGTGTGTGTGTGTTTGCTGAAGTCTTTGAAGAAGGACAGGAGTATTATTATGCAGCAAATCTGCTGACGCATGCTTTTACCTCAGCCAGATTTACCTCTCTGTACACACACACACACACACACACACGCACACTCTCCACACTGTGTGCCTTTGCCAGCTAAGTATTTTGCTTATTTCTTATAGATGTATACAGGCACCATTATCACCATGATTGCTCTTACCTTGTGTAGGAAAAGGATTTGAAAGTTCATAGAGTAAGGATGCATGATATATTGGCAATAGGGTTGCAACAATGTTGATTTATAAAAAAAAAAAAGACAAACCCAAAGTTTCAGTGCTGACTAAACGTTAATTTGTAAGAGCAGCGCACATTATTTTTTTATTTTTACAAATGTTTTTATTTTTACAAATAAAAACATTGGGAGAGGTTTAATGGACTCAACATGAAAAGTTTACACTCAATATGTCTGTCTCCAAAAGTGCGCGCACACAACAGATTACATTTTACTCACTAAAAATCAGTACTTATTTTATTAAACAGGTTCTTCGCATTTAAATCCTATGTTCAGCTTTTGTTTCATTGTAAAGCAGTCAAAATTATCATTGAGTAAGCAAAAAAACTGATGACCGTGATTTTATTGCTATGTTTAAAACCATCTCATAAGATCAGATGTAAGAAAAATCCCATCATGATTTTTTTTTTGGACATTGGGTTGAAAGTGGTAGTGTATAAATGTATTAATGAACCTGTTTATATTATGTTTCTTTAGTATCAGAAATATATATGAAAAATGCCAAAGCACATAAAAATTATTAACGTACCCAAGATTAATTTAACAGGTACAGGTGAACTTGCATTGGATTTCTGTCTAATGCGTTTGATCAGCCAGTGTAAATTTGAGTGACTAAAATCTTACCATGCAATACATGCAGTCCAGTTACTTGTAGTAGATGAGAGTAGAACTTAAAATCTAGAGAATATGGTGCATGACGTTTTCATGCTGGAGTGAGAGTTGATATTTAGACAGTGTATTTGCGATATAGACTATAATATAATTAATAGGATACCTATTTGTCTTTCACAACTGTCACATTTCTCATAATTTTGAGCATCATTCAGCTCTAGAAGCCAGTCACTCTTCTGTGCATCCAGGATTTAAAAGTATTTTGTGGAGTCCATTCATTCCTCCTGTGTAATATGTCTAAGCCCTGAATGCATTACAACCCCAAACCATAATTCATACACCCCCATGCTTCACAGTTGGCAAGGTATTCATGTCTTTTTTCTGTAAAAACACCTCTGCTGATACTGAACAAATTAGCATTTTTGACTAATTTGATTTGGCTCTTTCATTAGCACACTAGCGGCCCTCCGAGAGTTTTCTTGGTATTCCAAATCTCATCTAGAACTTTCCATTTTCCCATTCCTACCCTATTCAACAGTCCATGTCGTTAAAACTGCAAGCTAAGATTGCTTTGCCATCTTCTCATAGTTTAGCTTTCCTCTGCCTGAGGGCATTATTACTTAACGTTTTGGATCTTTAGATATTTGTCTGAAGCAGCCTATGTTGGATAAGTGTTGCTTCAAGCTTTTACTCTTGAAAACTTGTAAACTTGTAAAGTTACACGCCTCTGGCATGACTTATCAATAAATCCTGTACAGTGCTTAAGGGCACTGTAAGGATTTGTACAAATCAGCTTGTTAGATTGTGTTTGTGTATTATTGGGACTAGGGTTGCAACGGTATGAGATTTTCACGGTATGATAACCGTCTCAGAAAATACCGCGGTATCACGGTTATCACGGTATCACAGTTTGTTACATATATTATTAAACTGACCCTTAAAGAAATTACAACAAAGGTTTTTTGTTCAATTTACTATTTATTGTAGAAACCTGGAACAACTATATAGATAATGTCTCCTTAAAAAAAATAAACTGTACACCATTAGGTGAAGGAAACCAGGTTTTTCCACTACTCTTAAGGGCATTAAGGGTGTATATAAAAAAAAAAAAATATATATATATATATATATATATACACACACACACACACACACACACACACACACACACACACACACACACACACACACACACACACACACACACACACACACACATGTCACACATTACATGTCCTCTAAGAAGTAAAGATCCTGTGTTTAAACTATTCAGTACAATATTTAAGTTTAAATTATTTAATATCTGATAAACTGAGCCTGGGTCTGTGTCTGATCAACAACTGTTGTAAACGTCCGTTTTACTGCCAAGTTGGTATATAACCAGATACTGCAGAAAGAGGGGATTTATTTCTGACATGATCCTCACAATAGAGATTTCTATTTTAAGGCTTTCACACAGAGTCTGGTTTTAACATATGAAAAACAGGCACGTCAGAATTTGAAAATTAACGCATGTAAATGAATGGCGTCTTTCACATCCAGTCCGGCCAGGACCTTTACACGGACACGTGCATCCATCGTAGCACGCACTTCACGCCTGTACCTGCGTGCCCAAATTTCGGATAACTCAGCGCTTTTGCGGGCGCTTACCGCATGGGTTGTGCACGACTACAAAGAGGTTTTATTAGGCGGACAGAGATTTGTTTAGTCTGATGCACTTTTATGCTGTTCTCACCGCTGTGTGCTGAGCAGCTGAAGCGGAGCAGAGTTGCGCATGCGCGGGTGAGTTTCTCCGCTGGCTTGCGTTTTACCGGTAATAAGCAAACACACACGGTATGATAACCGTGCATTTTAATACCATGGTATACCGTGAAACCGGTTACCGCTGCAACCCTAATTGGGACTTAAGAGCAGACTTTATTATTTTAGTATTGTTCACTGCAGAAATCCAGGTAAATTCAAGCGACTCGTTCACATTTTCATGTCTGCAATTATATTACAATGTAGTGGAGTGTATTGTTGTTGGCTGGAACAAGTTGGGAATGATCTGGATGCTCCTGTACAAGAGATTTGTAATGTTGACAAATTTCTTGTTAATATAAATAAAAAAAATATGTCCAGAAATTCCATATGAGTTCATACATTCTAAAAAGTACTCGGTGCTCAGGTGTCCATGCATTGGTAGATTAGACTCTTTATGCTCTGTAGAGGAATTTTCCCTTTTCCAAACCTTGCCTCTGCCTTGTTGAATACTTCCTTCTCTCTTGTGTCTTCTGGGAATGTTTCACCCTTCAGAGACTCCCACACACAGAGGGTGTTGAATGGAATGAACTTTACTTCAAGGGAGTAACTTTTTGCCATCAATGCTGCTTCTCGTCACACCTGTGTACAGTGTTTGTGTGAAGTCACTGTTGAAGTTACAGGGTCCAACTCTCTTTGGTCCAATTCTCTTTCCCATGTTGGTGTGACTCCATGTATGGGTTTAAATTATGCAGAGCGAAAAACCAAAACATGCTTTGTAATACATTATTCGCATTACAAGAATTATTGGCATAGACTTTTGATTCTGGTTAATGCACATGGACAGCTGTTTTCTGTTTGGTACTGGAGATGTAATGTTTACCTATTGGTTATTCACAATCTCCATGTCACAATTTACGTGAACCAAGTTCAGCAGTGTTGTATATCCCAATATCGATGTGAACATGATAAATTATTATTCTAAATACGCTTAAGCTCTTCAAATAATGTTTTTCCAAACATTCACACAAAGCAATCCCGACTGTTCTCATACAGATTTCCCCAATGGTGGAACAAACTTCCTTCCACTGGCAGATCAAGAGTGTCCCTCACTATCTTTAAGAAACTCCTGAAGACAGAGCTTTTAAAAAAGCACTTACTCTCCTAACACCTCTAACAAAGTAACTACTTCTAACGTGTACTTCTCTGCTCCTCTATCCCATTATTTCCCTTTGACCTTTGTGGACCTCTGCCTTACTGTATCTCATACTACTTTGCTTTGTCTTGCTCTGTCTTCCTCTACATGGCTGTGCCTCACTCTACCTCACCTTGCTCTATCTAGCAATACCTTACTTTGCCTCACTCTACCTCCAGCCTTTTGTCACATTTTCCCTCTGTTGATCCAGATGGGTAATGCAGTTTTTGCTGCTGCATGATGTGCACACCCATAAATCAGATAGGTATTTGATCTAGAACTTTATATAAAGTGTCTCAAATCTTATTGTAAAAGATAGATGACATTTCCTCACAACCCTGAAAAAATGTGATCTGTTTTACATTAAGGAGAAAATACAGAAAGGTTATTGTAAATCTGATTAACCAGCCCTGAAAAACAGTCCACAGGTTACAGGCTATGACTGAAGGTTTCAAAGATGACGCATTATGTCGAAATGCAAGAGGGGTGTTTTGCTGAGATATAATAACAGGCTGACACACGTTACCACCCCATTTCATAATCCATCCATGCTGTACCTTACCATTCCATGTGACTATGATACCACATCATGTGCTGTGCATGAGAAACCTTGGAGGTCAGTCTGGGGATAAATTAGTCTCTTGAAGTTAAAAAAAATTCATTGCGCTCATGCCTGTAACCATGAAACTGTGAAAGACCTCCATGAAACTGTACTTAAAACTGTGGTGTTCCTAGGCTCGTTACATTAATCCTTGCACTGGAACTCTATAATACGTTTTTACAGAAAGACACAGGCTATAAATCACTTGTACTGTCAGGGCAATTTGCTTTTTATATTTGCTGAAATTCCCCTGAATATGTGGCTGTGTATTGACACATCAACTCAAGGTCTCATAACATAAATACAACATTTGTCTCACACTCATTTTATTGATTACAGTGGTTCTCTCCATTGTTATGGACATGAATGGAGTAGGCAGTACATATACCATATTTAGACAGTTTAGCAATACATACAGCTAGAGCTGGGAATTTTTACTGTTTTATCATATTGTGATCATTTTTATAATTGTATCTGCAGTTTTTCTTTACTAAGCATTGGCAGTGTTTAAAGAACACTGTCCCACTATCGAGTTTTACAGAGTGTGTTAAAAAATCCTGTTTGATGGATGATATACTGCAGCAATTTTATCAAAATCATTAAACTATATGTGAAAGTGTTTTTAAATAGAAGTTTTTAATCATTTGTTTGGGGGAATTGTCACCTGTTTATAGCTTTCTCTATTCCTTCAAAATGAAAGATGTTGCTGATCGGTTCATAATCGGCCACAACCACCTAGCTGTTAGGTGTTGGATCCTGTTTGGTTAAATGTTGCTGATTGGATCATTAACGGCCACAGAAGCTTAGCAGTTAGGTGGAGGAGGTTACTAGTGTTGTGTAGTTAATAGCGTGTGAGTGGGAGAGAAGAAGTACATATGATTTTACTTCCTTTTATGATTCTATTTTGGTCACTTCACTGCAAGTTAACATAGAATAAAGTACATTGAGTGTTCTGCAAAAATAGCTTACGTTTTTGCAGATGTGGGTAAGTTTACTAACAAGTTAATGTTATTATGTTTTAAGTTAGAACAACATTAAATGTGTGAAATAAAATGTTCTCATAAAGCACATACTCACATAAAAAAACGGACCATGGAGTAATAAAGTGATTGGGAGTGGTGATGAGATTGCTTAGTAAGATTCATTAAGTTCACTTGCTCTTTATTGCTTTGTGTTTCTGGGCACTTGGTGATTGTGATTTTATTTCCTTCCTTCCCAACTAACACAGTTATTTTTTATGTGATTTTTTCTGTTATTTTTTGCAGTGTATGTGTGTCATGTGAAGGTTATTGTGCTCTTAACATGCCACACATGCAGCAAAAGTATCAAGCTTAGTGAGCGAGGGGACAAATGTGTTGAGTTGTTGGACAGTTGATTAAGTGCTGCTTGATTGCTGCTAGAACAAAAGATCTTCTGACTGCCAATCATGAGGTAGGTTTCGCCGCCTCACGCTGCAGCTTAGCCTTTGTAACTGCGGCCGCTTTGCACTCTACTCCCTATTGTTAGACCTGCTGGTCTATTTTAAATGTGCGGGCTGGCCTGCCTGGCCAACGTATTTTAAGTCTGGGCGTTGTACTACTGAGCGGTTTGTCGCTCTGAAGAGATTCAGTTCTTGAACTTAGTGGATGGTGTGAGGCAGGAAGATGACACAGGTTCTGAAACATTTAACTCAAAAGCATGAACCATGTTGTTTTCTGTTGGTTTATACTAACAAGGCTTGTTAATTCACAAGCTGTAGATCTAGACCCAGTTTGAGGCTAAATTAATATCTACTTAGTTGCTTTTTGAGTTTCTTTTGCATGTCCTTTACAATAAAACAGTTTTCTTTTTTCCAAAAATATTTTTTTCTCATGTTTGTTTTGATTGTGAATATTTAGTATGACTAGTTGCGTGTAATATTTGTGACTGTAGCATGAATAAAATGAAAGTGCTACGTTTGCATTAAGTGTTGATCTTATTTTTCTTGTACAGTAATTTGCAGTAATTAAGGCTTTAACAGGCAGATACATCTGACATTTTCTGCTACATATGATGGTTGGTTAATAATTTTAAGGAACTTCACAATCCCATTTTAAATTTGTGTTGTCTTTTGGAAGTTTATTGCTATTCTGAAAAGCATCAACAAATCTGCTGCCTGGTGGTGTGTTTGTCTGTTTGTTAGCATGAACACCTGATACTCTTTTATGTTAATCCTCTGCAGATGTTTAATTAAACTGGTTGTGTTTACATTTTGTTGAGCACACTAGCTTTACAATCATTACAAGTAGCTAACTAGGAATTGGATTGATAATGTGTCCCATGTTATGTTGTGTTACATTACAGTAGGTTAGATGTCTAGTGCAATTTGCCTGACAGATACATAAAAAAATACATTTATAGCAAAAGCTATGGCCTGCTGTTAGTTAGTTAGTTTCTTTATTTATCTCCCAAGGAGAAATTTTTCTTGGATTGAGGGCATACTGCACTACAACACAAAACAAACACATACAGACAATCATGTGACCAAAACCATATCATTACAATACATTAAGGATTTAAAGTGCATTACATTACATACTTTCACAGAACCCCACAGCCCCTATACAACCAAATACAGTCAGACGTCCTTATTATTTAGAATCTTAATTGACAGTGGTACAAAAGAATGTTTAAACCTATTGTGCCTACACAAAGGGACCCTGTATCTTCTACCTGAGTTCATGAGCTGGTACTCCTGATGTAGCACATGTGTACTATCAGAAACAATATTCCTAGCCTGCCTAATTATAGCCTGCCGCCACAGCTCATGCGGGCCAAAAGGGGCAGGAATGCCCATAATTTTCCCAGCTGTCTTAACTAGGCTATTTAATTGTGTTTTGGATTGAACTGTTAGATTACCAAACCAACTTGTAATACCATATCTTAAAACTGATTCAATAGCTGCTCTGTAGAATATTAACATAATGTTCTTACAGACACCAAATAATCTGAGTCTGCGCAGAAAATGAAGGCGCTGATGGATCCTAGAGCACACCCTGGTCACCTGTGTTTTCCAACTCAGATCACAGTCTATGTAAACTCCAAGATATTTAAATGAGCTCACCTGCTCAATGGTTTGACCATGGATAGACACAGGGTCAGAAATTCCGACTTTTCGAGGATCCACCAGCATTTCCACAGTCTTACTTGTATTAATCTGCAGTTTGTGTACCCTACACCAGGCCACAAGATTTTCTACAGCTATATGATGCATATTTGGGTTAGAGGTTTTTGTTAACAAACTAAGCAAAACTGTGTCATCAGAAAATTTTATCAGGTGCTGGTTTGCGTCCATACTAACACAATCATTAGTGTAGAAAGTAAACAGGAAAGGTGAACTGACACTCCCCTGAGGGGCCCCAGTACTACAAACTGTTGTGTCAGATAGAGCAGAGTTAAACTTTACTGAACCATCTGTGTCTTTGATCATATGGACATGTGTGTTTTTGAGCTAGTGTTATGTGTGTTTTACAGCATATACACATATGATCAGAAAAAGGAAAAATTTGCAAGTGCCTTTGTGTCCAGCGTTTAAAAAAAAAAGTGTTCAGAATAACATTGAATCTAATTAAATTATTGCGTTTTAATTTTTTTCCAAACCCTCCAGCTTTACTTGCACTTCTGGCTTTGCATTAGTGAAAATGCTGTAACTGTGCCACACATGATAAAGGCAACTGTAGAATGAGCATCTACCCACTGTTTGAGCTGTTATGTAATAAATGCAAGAGAAAAATAAAGTTGAACTGTTGCTCATATCACAAGGTATCGTTACTCATATCAGAAGGTTAAGTGAGTGTGTGTGTGTTTGCTGGAGGTAGTGCTTTGTTGAAAACCACCCTTATCTTCCTTTAAATACCTGCCTCTATTGTTTAACATAAAGACAGGAAATTACCCCTTTTAAAAGGAGTTAAAGAAGACACTAGGGTGAAGAAGTGTCTCTGTCTTTAACGTCTGTAAGCTATTCCACAAGCAGTTTATTGTTGTTCATTGTAGAATGTTAAAATATATATATATATATATATATATATATATATATATATATATATTTATTTTTTTGTTCTAGAACACCTTGAAATTTTTTTACGAGTGATCAACATCAAAGGAGCCCAAGCACAGTGCACAATTATAGAGCCAAAAGAATAATAATCTTGTTAACAAAATGGTTTTTGTGGGAACGTTACTGTCAGAGCCTGAAGAGTAGTTTGGTTTTAGACTTTTTTTCGACTCTCAGGTTTTCAGATCTGCTCACTGCTCACTTTAAAAATGCTGCCAAGAGTTCCCAGAGAAACACAGATCTCTTCTGTGGACGAGACAGAGCTGCTCTCCGGTTGTGTGTCATCATGTAATTGGGTCGTCTGCATTGTTTGTTTAGCAGACAGACACGTTATTGATCCAGATCTGAATAAGGTTTCCCAGAGCTCTCATTATATTACACTCCATTAACAGGGGAGTAATGTTCCATTGGCTGTTTCATCAGGAAGCTGCTGTTTATAAAAAAAAAAGGCAAATTAATGAACATGTCATCAGGGACTGGATTTGTCAGTGTTTACATTGATGACTATGTGTTCATGCATCTACTCTTTTCAGGCTGATATTGTTATTAATATTGTTAGACATACGCCTTTGACACACAATGCAAACACCACACACACAGTAGCTATAATTATGTCCTGCAGGGGCTGTTTTACATGCCTCACCACCGCAGTCTGTGTGTTAGAGTTCAGAGCGCAACTTCAACCAGCATCATTAGCTTTCACCACATGATGTTTAATCTGTAAGGCCAACATGATGACAGTTTATTTTTCTTGTCATGGACAGAGTTCTCTGTTGTGCAGCTTAAGTGTGCGACTCAATCCCATTTCACCCGTCGGCCCTACCTCTTACCCTTACCCTTTCTTTTCGAGTGTAACCCTTCCTTTTGGAACAGAGTTATAAGGGGAACTGGTAAAATTCTCCTCCTAAGAATTGGGACAACCCTTCAAGCACCCAATAAGTCATTAGGGGCACTAAGATCCAATAAACTTTAGGGGATCGTATGTGTTTAGAAAGTGGGGAAATGGTGAAGAATTTGATTATTATTGTCCATTCATTAATTCCTTAATTTTTTGGTTCTGTCTAGACTTTTGCAGCCCCTGCCGTCTGTTGCAACATTTAAGGTGGAACGGGAAAGTTACAGAAAATCTTTTTTTTATGCTTGTTATGAACAATTCACCCATAAAACATTGAAACTACACATATAACTAAGGAAATATAGTACTACTAGTCACTTTTAACAAGGAAAATACTTACCGTACATTTGTGTTTTTTTTTGGTAACTTGTTCCACCATCTTACCAGTGATTCTTATACTCCTCGGTTTGAAATGTGCATGTGAAAATTCTCCTTATGAAGGGCTTCCAAGCCCTATCCCCCCCCTACTCCTCCTAACAAGAATCGGGACACCCTTACCCCTTGGCGTGCACGCACAAAACAGAGGGTTAGGGATACGTTGTAGGGCCAAGGGGTGAAATGGGATTGGGCCTGTGTCAATGTTTCAAAGCATATAAGAGGTCCAAACGTGTGGAACTTGTGGAACTAAATTACAAATGGTGAACATAGGGGTCCAAACAAGAGGCTCCAATGTGGAGCCAGCAGAGCAACAACAATGGGAAGCATTTTGAGAATGCCTCTAATTATGAGTGAGTTTTTAACTATGGACTTTTACACCTCTTTTAAACTTTGTATGTTGAACTCATCAAAGAGAATGTGTCTGTGCTCCTCACCTTTAAACAAGCCATGACCAGCAGAATAAAAACACTCTGGGAGAGAATCCCAGAGAGAGACCTGTCAGGTTATGTAAGGAGCTTAAAACAAAAAGGTTTTTGTGGATTTGTCTTAATAGTCTAACATTCTTGCGGCTGATTTTTTCTCAGAGGGGTTTGTGTATCGAGGCCACTGACGTAGTCTTATATCATTATCTCTATGTGGTTTTAAGCTGGCCGAAAAAAAAGATCAGACCGCTCCGTCCAGCAGCTCCGGATATTTAGCTCATCTTCTTTATTAAGCTGGATTGGACAGGATCTATTATCTATTACTCTGTTACTCCTTCTCTTTTTCACTCTCTCTGTCTCTCTCTCTTTCTCATCCTCTCTTCTCTCTCTCCCCTCTCACTTTTAGTCTTTCTCAATTCTGTTGCAGCATTTTCCCCACCATCTCTCTTTCTCACTTCCTCTCTCTCTGTTTACCTCTCATCCTTTCCCCTCTGTACACCTCCCTTCCTCATTCTTTCCTGCTCAATCCCCCCTCCACATTCTGCCCTCATACATTCCTTCATCCCATTATTTTTTTCTTTTTCTTTCTCATTGTATGTACATCTCCCTTGCTCTCAATTTCTGTCTGGGTTTGTCTACCTCATCTCTCTCTTTTTCTCTCTCTTTTTCTGTCTTCCATTCTTACTGTTTCTGTCTTCATGTCTATATCGTATGTCTTGTCATTCCCCATCTTTGTCTCCACCTCCCTTTCTCTCTTTCTGTATATTTCTCTTCCTCTTATTTCCTGTATGCCTTCCTTCCTTTCTCTCTGTCTGTTCTCTGTTTTTCTATCTCTCATATATCTCTCTCCACCTTCATCTCTTTCTGTGCCCTCCATCCTTTTTCTCACCTTCCTCCCTTTTTATTTATTTTAATCTTTTCCTGCATACACACACACACACACTGTGCACCTAACCTTCCATCCTCTCTCTCTCTCTCTCTCTCTCTCAGGCTTGAAGAGGCTCTTCACTTCTCGGTTCATTTAATTGTTTCATTTCCTCTTTGCCCCTCCCCTCCCACAGCCCTTGTGAAAAGTCCTCAAAGTAATCACAATTCAAAACACACAATCACACACATACACACACACATGTACAGTTTTAGGTTCAGTATTCTGTGGACAATTTAAGTGTATAAAAAAATAAAGCATGCCTTGATTCTCTCGTGTGTAATGTAGATTACTCAATTTACCTACATACTTCCGCTTTACACACTTTTAGCGACAATGCACACACACACCATGTGTTAAGATTGAAGTGTTAAAGTATTATTAGACCTGTCAATTAAATAAAAAATGTATTATTAATCTCACAATTTATTCAGTTTCATTAAATAAGATTAAACTGTGTGTTGCATTCTGAGCAGAGGGAGACACAATATCATTGCTTTTGTTTGTGGTACTTCATCGATACATGGCATCTAATGTTAATATATTTATTGTAACAAAGGGGTGATTTTCAAATTGTGTGAAACTGACTCCAGTAATATAGTATAGTGTCCTCTTCAGTAACATTGATGTCGAAAAGTAATTTTGGGAGTGTGTAACACTGGGACTGTGTGTCAGAGCATAATAACCCATTATGAGTTTTAGTGAGCAAGAAGTGATGAAAGGTTGTGTGCAGAAAAAAAAAGTGTCAGGAAAAAAGAATGAGAGGCAGAGAAGGGGAAAGGTGGGGCTTGTTTACAGAGACTGATAAAGCAACTACTGTTTTCTTCTTAACCAAAGCAACAGTTTTATAAGCTACACAAATCTGTTTTCATGGTCTCACAAGACTTGAAAGACGAATTTTTCCAATCTTTATAGATTCACACTTCGTTCTTTCCTTATTTGAGAGATCTCAGTGGATCCTCAGTGTTGATTTACTGTATAGAGACTGATAGTAAAAAGATTGGTTGATAGATTGTCGTGAAAAGGATTGTTTTACGTTTAATGACAGTGAAGTCATAACTGCACTTATCTATAGGCATGTTTGGGTCTGCAGTGTGCACATGATGTGATTCATAAGATAAATGAACACATTGCAGCTATAAGCAGCACAAAATGTTAGATTTTCTCAGGTATCTAACTCTTTCTCTTTTTCTTTCTCTTGAACTCTCTCTCTCTCGCGCGCTGCACCGCGTTGTTAGGGAAATGAGTCACAGTTGCTAAGGAAATGGGACGGTGTGTGGTTAGCTTGTGCAGAAGTCTCCGGCTGGCCTTGAGTGTCTGCTCACAGAAAATGGCCTATTCCATCTTCTGCTTTTATGCGGCTGCTGCAGCTCTAACAGACGGAGTCTATACTGAGCCTTAGAGCAAACCCTGCTTCTGTAAGCCTAATTGCTGAATCTATTGATTTAGATCTTTTTAGATATACTTAATCTCAGTATGTAAAAGCTTGCCAAATCTGTTAATTTTTTTTCTATTTTTAAAGCCTGTTTTATAAGCAGAAAGCTTACTTAAGGGTTTACCAACTGATGGAGACAAAGACAAGAACTCATGTTTTGTTATTTTCACCTCTCTTACAAGTGAGTGGATCAGATACAGCAGTGCTGCTGGAGTTTATAAACACCCCAGTTTCATTGCTGGACTTAACCATCCACCAACCAGAGAAGAACTACTAGCACAATTTATGGTTTACTAAATGTAATTTCTCATTTTGCCCAAAGAGCAAAATGTAATTGCTCTTCGGGCGTTTCTTTATTTCAAAATGTGCAAACTTTAAAAGATAGAAATCTTGTTTAAAATATTTAAGAAATGTTTATCTTTATCCTCGCCTTTTGGAAATAAGGTCACCTTTTGCTCAAGTTACTCAAAGTAACTTATAATAACTTTGTATTTTGTGTTACTCAGATTTAGGTATAGTTGAGGTGAATGGTCTTGAAAGGTGGTGGTGTTGTCATCATTGTCCTTGGAAAAGCATTGCAACACAACAGGACCAGCCAACCTATCTGGCACTTGGAAAATTATGTGGCCGTGCTAATTCTCTTTTAAATTTGCGCAGTGTTTTTTTTTTTTTTTTTTTTTTTTTGATACTGCCTAACATTAAAAAATTCTAGTGTAGCAACACTGGTGCTGGTAAAATGCAATAGAGAAGTTAAGGGTTAGTTATGCATACAGTCTGAAGATGATGGTGCAAACAGCGAACATGTTTCTTCTTGCTCTGTGTCTGAATGCCCATTAACTTGAATAAAGCTGCACATACGCAACATCCTGGGATAAAAGCTGTGGCTTTTTTAACCGTGTAAAAACAACAAAAAAAAACTTTACCATGGGATCAATTTAGTAATAGAAATGATGAACCAATGCAAAACCCAATTTCTTTCTAATAAAGCAGAATATACTAAAAGAATAGTATTAAATGAAGTATACTTGTCTTTTTTTTGAAAGCTGTTCTCACAGATTAAGTTGGATCTTAGAGGAAATTACACATTCAGACTTGGTTGGAGTGTGTTGTTTATACATGCCATCTCATGCTCTCAGTGTCTAATTACAAACGTGGGTATGCGGACACACACGTTACACACTAATTTAGTCACTGATTGCCAGGACAACAACATAGTTGCCAGATTTGCCCTATTAACCTACATAATTGTATTCTGCTACAAAAAATGAACAAAAACTGAAATCTAAACTCGAAAAAATATGTAGAGAGAGAGAGACAGAGGAGGCTGACTAATGCTCTGTTTCGGCACAGTCATTAAAGCTAAGCTAATAATCAACCTGCAGCCTGCTCGCTGAGACACACACACTTTGTTACCACACACTCTGAAACACACAAACATTCACACACACAGTCTCACAGTCAGGAGGCAGAGCAGAGTAGCAGAGTTACAGTGTCGAGAGGGCAAGAAAAGACAAATAAACTCTTTAATGCCACATCCCTTGCCCCGTTCTCACACTTGCGTGTCTTTGTGTGTGATTGAAAAATCTCAAGGTTGCATGCTTTTGGTTGCGTGTGTGTGTGTGGGAGTGTGAGAGTGGCATTAAATTGATTGGAGCAAAGAAAAGAGATGAAAAGGAAAAGAAAATATTCTGAAATGCTGAAGGTTGCAGGAAGTAAATGAGGGGAGATTCAAATAATGGATTTCTTAACTGTGTGTGAGAGAGAAAGTGAGGGAGAAGGGTTCTATGATAATGCCTTCTTATTAATTGAATCTATTTATGGCGTCTTACAAGTAAGCGAACCCCTGTTTCCTGATGCTCATCGTGTCGCTGTAGGCTGCAGGCTAGCATGTTTTTTTATTGTAGTAGTAGTAGTACTACTAGTAGTAGTAGTAGTAGTAGTAGTAGTAGTTGTGAGGTGTGATCCTTTAGCAGGGCATTCCACTGCTCACAGCCAGATGAACGAGTGTGTAACTTAGCACTAGGATACATACCACTTGCCTAGTGGCTCTCCAAACAGACATACACACACACACGCGGCTGAAACTGCGTAATTGAACACTCGGGCACCCAGCTACTCACACAACGAGTGCTTTGAGATCAGAGGGCCAGTGGTGTGGAGAGTTTGGTGGGGGGGAAAGGGGGGGCACAGAGAGAGAAAGAGAGACAGAGGTAAAAATAGAGAGAACAAGGTTCAGGCTATGGCTGGACAAAATGGCCAAGATATATATTGCAATATATACCGATTATAAAAAGAATGTCTATTTTCTGGTCTGTTTTCATACATACTGTGCACTGAATTATAAGGCGCATTTTAAGAGACACTATAAGGAACTTCTAATTCAGCAGGTATCACTGCTGGGTGGTGTTCAGGGGTTACTATATAAGTTAATTAAAGCTAAGCTAAGTAAACAAAACTGTAATAAATCTGTTTATTTACAGTAAGCTTAGTTTCCTGAATTTCTCCAGCAAAACCTAACTGCTAGTGGCAGCACTACACTGAGGAACCCTATGCTCCGGTAAGCCAGGGCGATATTAGCTAG
This sequence comes from Astyanax mexicanus, assembly GCF_023375975.1. Lineage (NCBI taxonomy): Eukaryota > Metazoa > Chordata > Actinopteri > Characiformes > Acestrorhamphidae > Astyanax > Astyanax mexicanus. The sequence goes on along the minus strand of NC_064430.1, from coordinate 12,118,817 downwards.
TGGTTCGTCCTACGTAGCTAGTTTTTTAAAATGGTAAACGCGCAGGCTTTAGTCCAATAATACTTGCATCTGAACGGCGAAAGAGCTATCACAGTTAGTGACTAATGCTAATACTGCTCCAGTTACAGGCCGATATACTCCCCTCTGAACAGCTAAAAAGCTAGCGCTTTGCGTGGTTAGCGGGTAATGCTAATGCTGTTCCACCAGTACTAGCGGAGGTTAGCAGCAGGCTACAGGACGATAATACTCACCTCTGAATGGGGAAATAGTGGCTAGCGGCTATTGGTAATGCTACTCCAGCCCTGGTGTTAAACTAAACTGAAACTCCTGTATAACACTGCACTTACGCAGAGTGGCTTTTCTACTCCTTACAACCTGACTGGTGAAATTCATACATAAGGTGCACTGGATTAAAAGGTGCTAGTGGAGTGTTTTCATGATCTGTGGCAGTGTCATTTCTAAGTGGGATGAATCATCTGACGTGTCGCCAGATTTAACACCTGCAGAGCTGAATTTCTTTTCATTTGTTTGTAGCTTCTTGAATCATTACTTTTAGATATGAAGAAACTTTTTCCTCGTTTTTTGATACTGTCACCCAAACTCAGGGATTTTATACTCAGTGTGCCCTTTATATCAACCATTTCTCTCTTTTGGAAGGAATCAGTATTTTTTATTATTATAAGTTATTGTTTTTAGTGTCTTTACTTTATTAAGTAATCAAAGTAAAAATGAAAACAACTGATTTCTCTTATAAAAGGGAGAAATGGTTGATAAATGAATTTAAGCTGGAAGGGCTCAATTAAAGCTAAGTTAGTATGTTGTATGTGCTAATAATACATTTATTTAAAAATTTTCAGTTCAGCTTTTTTTGGAGCAACTCTCTTTGTCATAAAATTGACAGTGTAATAGATTCAGATTTTGTCAAGTAAACAGGGAAGAAAGGGGAAAAAAAAGGTATACAAGGCATTTGTATGACGCAGATGACCTGCAAATTAGTATAAAGTATTTACAGCAGCAGTGCACTGCATGACATCCAGGTTATATAAGAAAAATGGCTCTAAAATTCCTAAAAAAGAACTCAATTATATTTAAAGAGATGATAGACAGAGCCAAGGATAACGTACACACACGCACACAGATTCATAGACTAATGTGGATGAGTCAGCCAATTACTGCTGATGACAGGCCATAATGACTGAATGAGTCCATGCCATGAGTCTGCCAGATACATTAGCTGCACACACACACACGCACACACACATAGTAATCTGATCTCTGTATGCTTGGAGGTTTGTTGGGTGCATCTGGTCTGTAAATATAGAACTTCTGTTATTAAAAGCATAACAGTATTTTTGCTACTATAATGGTCTGGTCCCTGTTAAGCGTGTGTAGATATGTATGCCAGTGTGATTGGATCTCTTTATACATGTTTAAGTCTTGAATTTAATGATTGGGATTTGTTCATGGAGAGCAGTGGAAGAAGCAAAGTACAAACGGGGAGACTGGGAAGTTGGTGAAGAATTATTACACGTGTGAAAAGCTATAAAGAATAATGGTATGTATATGAGTCTGGATAAAAATTCCAAAACTGGAAAAATTAGTTGTCTCTGTAAATTAGTGCTACACCAAAATATTGGTATTATGAGATTTTAGCCATTTTGTTACTGCGAAAGTGGCCCAATTTTTTGTGATTAACATTAAGTTTCTAAATATACTGGATAAAGTGTTTTAAACAATTGTATCAATATTATTAATTGTCTTGTATTGAACGAATGCTTGTCTGATATGTCTGATATGAAACACTAGCAATGACTAGTTGGATATGCAATGTGGAGTGGTGTATTTTAGTCCTCTAATCTTTGGTCAGTTTAGGTGGGTGGACCACTTTTAGCCTAACAGTGAGTGCTAGAGGGATATCAAGTCCCTTAACAGTGGTGCTTAGGATCCAGAACCAATCAACCAACCGGTCATTTAGATTTTATACATTTGAGAGTATTTTTATACTATGAGTTTTCTAAAACGTAATTTAGAGGGTTTTCACACCTGTAGTTGTTTTGATCCGCACCCGGGTGCGATTACTGTTTTACGCCTGCTCAATTGAACCGCACTAAAGTTACAAACAGACCAGAGTTTGTTGTAAACGGACCAAATAGTGCTGGAGTGCTGGAGTGCTGAATTGTTAAAAAGCCCTTTAACAATTGCAATATCAAGCCTTGCTAACTACAGCCTAATATATTAGAATGTAACACCTGTATCATTATGTGTATCGTTCTTGCAAATACACAGTTTCCTAGTTCAATCATCAAATAGAAGCCTTTTCAAAAGATTGGATGCTTTTAATGCAGTAAAATGGCATGTCCTCATAATGCCCTTTCTTTAAATGGAAAGGCTTCAAAAACCGGTCTTCATCGCAGTCACTTTTTGACTGGTGGGTTGATGTTAACTGATTACAAATATGTTTCATCTTTCATTTAATTTCCTTTCTGTGACCATAAAAGTTACTAATATCTGTCAGTCATACACCAACACAATCATGCACACCTTCTCCATCTGCTCAGTACTGCTGGAAATTTTCCTGTAGAACGACCCTGCTATGATGCAGTTAGGTTGCTATTGTGTTTGTATTACAGTGGTATCTTTTTATGAGGGTGATGCTGCTCTCACTCTCCCTCTCCCTCTCTCTCGCTCTCTCTCTCGCTCTCTCTCTCACACACATGCTCTCTCACACACTCTCTCTGCAGGGAGCTGTAACAACATCCTTTTTTGGTTTCATCAAAGTGCAGCAGTCACATAGGAGCACACAGAAAATTAAGCTGAATATATAATAAAAGACAATGTGGTCCAGTGGTACTTCCTGTTTCAAAGATTCTTCTGTACAAAGCATGTTGTTCCAAATGTCTGATCTTTAGTTTAGTCTTGGTCCGTTTCATGTTGCTGTTGTGTGTGTTTTTGTATTTATTTATTATTTATTTAGATGAAATCTGATGCTGTTCTAATGGGATATGCTGTATTATTTACTGTGGCAAATAAATCCTGTAGTCCTGTAATGACGTTTTAGGATTGTTGGAGATTAGTCAGGATGTTTAGATTTCATTAATTCAGTAAGCACTATTGATGATTGTTGGACTTGTTTATGCATTTTGATGTGTGCTCTTAGGCTAGCATGGCTTGATCTGTCCAGTTTGGCTTTTGTGTCACTTGTAAATTATTTTGTTCATAGGTACTTATTGTTTTGACTTGTTGATTTGGTTTGAGATAACTGTCATAAAAATAATAAATTGATTCATGACTCTCATTTCAGGTGGTGTAAATTTAGTACTGTTAACTTCCCTGACTTCTTCATGCCTTCCTTTGTGTCTACTATATATACAACAATAATGAGTGCACTGATTTTTATACACTACAATATAGATTGTTTTGTTTGTTGTATGGATTTAAAAAAAAAAAAAAAATATATATATATATATATACTGCTACAACGGACCTAAAATTTGGCTTATTTGCTGACTTTTTATTGAAATTTCCTGTTCCACCTTAAATGGTGCACAAGTTACATTTTGGGTATGTTCTTTTAACTAGGCTAAAGTACCTGGGATCAGATTTATTTATTATATTTTATTTTTTTGCTACAGTATGGCAGTTCTTTTTTATTTATTTATTTATTTATCTATTTGTGCAAACATAAGTTTTGCACAATTAATGTGTGGTCCTTAATCAGATTTCCGATCACACGTCTGATTTGTTTGCATGTGACGTGACATTAACAAGATCGATCAGACTTCATCTGTCTTCCTGCTTGTATGTTTGCACTTAGATCTGTTTGTGACGAAGGCCGAAGGTCTTAGAGGAAAGTTTGTTCACTTACTTTCAGATTCTGCTATTATATTCTTTAAGTGACAGAGAATAACTCATTCTGGCCAGACTGAGAAGAAATGGTTAATGTGCTTTTAACATGTTCATTCTGCAGAGGCTGTTTAGGCTTAATTGACTAGTATTTACTGTTTATTATGTGGTTAGGTTTGACCCAGGTTAAACCACAGTGTAATATGGCCTTTGTCTCATGGTTTCTTTTTCATTATATCTTATCTTCAGCTGGCTTTTACGCTGCATGCTTTTGAGAGTGCTCGTTTTCCCTCTGTATGAAAAGGCTATTATCACTTGCGGTGAGGGCTGTGCGAAGACGAGGGGAAGATATGGAGAGAGGTGAAGAGAGAAGGATAAAGAAGGAGGGAGAGGTGCAGAGTGAGTGATCTATACACATACAGCAGATGGTCTGGCGTGTCACCGAGCAAACAGCATCACTCCGCAGATCCTATGTTATTACTCAAGTGGACAACCTGCTCCAACATATTGACTCATTATCTCTCACACGACGCACACACGCACTTATTGCAAACATTGTAATCTACCTAATCTGTCAGTCAATTTGCAATTCATTACCAGCTCATAAAATTATCTTTTCTTTTTTTTTTTACCTGTTCTATGCATCAGGTGGGAACAACAGGTGGTGCTCACAAAGCATGCTTCCTGTACACTAATCAGCATTACATTAAATTGCAGATAAGTAATGTGAATAACATGGACTGTTTTGTTACAGTGAAACTTGTGCTGGGATGTACATATTAATAAGCCATTCTTGAAGGCAATGTGTTGGAAGCAGGCAAGTATAATGTTTAAAGGCTGAATTATTTTCTCTGTGTTGTTCATACAGAGTTGTAGGAACAAAAAAAAAATGCATTTCCTGTAGAAAAAAAAGTGTAGCGGGTGAACTTACAGGTACAGGTACGTGTCTGAAAGCTGTAAACAAGTGCATCTCACACAAGCAGACTGAACAAATTGGTATCTGATCTCAAAAACAAGGACCAAAGGTGTGAAAAGTATTAATTCTCATTAAAAGTATAGATACTAGGATTTAAAAATTAACTTAAACTTTTTACTCAAGTAAAAGTATAAAAGAACTGGTTGTTTTAAAATGTAAGGAGTAGAAAGTACTGATCATTTTGTGAAAACAGATGGAATCTAAGTAAAAAGCAGTGTGAAAAATAATTTCTCCAGTGTTCAAAAGTGTAGACCAAAATTTTACTTAAGTAAGGTAGCAAAGTATTTGTACTACATTATAGAGGTGTGCCAAAAAATCGATTCACATAAGAATCTTGATTCTCATTTACTACGATTCAGAATCGATTTAAAATGTCCCAAAATCGATTCTGAGGGGCGGGTTTTAGACTGATTTTGGGCTGGGTATTTTTGTTGGACCTGGCAACCCTGGGGATAGCGCTTGTCCCTTTGGAGATCTTCCAGACACACACAGAGCGTAGGTGTTTGAGAATCACCGGTAAGATGGCAGAACAAGCACTATATTACCTTAGATTAACGTGTAGTTTCAATGTTTTATGGCAGAATGCTTCATAACAAGCATAAAAAAGATCGCTAGTAGTTAGTTTCAGTAACTGTTAGCTAGCTAACTAGCTAACTTTCCAGTTCCACCTTAAATAACGCTACAGGTGGCAGCGGGCTGCAGCATTTAAGGCGGAACGGAAAAATAACAATAAGCTAATCAGAGCTAATTTCAGCTCCTCATCACAGAGGAATTAAGGAATGGACAATATGAATTAATTTCTCCACCTCCTGCCCCCTTTCTGAAGAAATACAACCACCTTAAATTAACTAGTTAATCAGCAGCTGCTCCTGAACTTTAGCGCTCCACTGCTATCATCACATCAGCCCAGCAGCGTCACCTACACACCACCGCTAGTAGCCTGGTAATAAAGCAGTGTTATTTATTTATGTATTTATTGTTCATTAACGTCATTGTGATATCCCAGTGATTCCTCTGTCACTGAGGACCCACATTCCTGCACATTTTATTGTTTTTGTAACACATTACTTGCTCCAGGACCAGTGTATATTATGGAGGGTTTTTTTTCAATACGATTCATAAGCCAGAAGCAGAAATATTTATAATTCAAATCGTTTTGAATCAAAAATCGATTTTGAATCGAATCGTGGCCCCCAAAATCGGAATCGAATCGAATCGTGAGATAGTAATCGATTCCCACCCCTACTACATTACTTGACACCTCTGAAAGTTATACGGTGGGAGTTCATCAGAAAATTATAAATCTCATAATGATATAGTTGCACATAACAAAGCCTTTAAATCTAATTACAGTATATTGGATAAAAACCTATAAATTGGAAAGCATCATATAAATTGAATTAGAGTTTATCAGATTAAATCATGTAACTTAAACAATATATTAGCACATTGCAACGCATAAAGAGTTGTTAAAATATCAAATAACATCTTATGAAATTAGAAAGCAATACAGGGCGCCATCCCAGGGCACCCTATTATTTTAGAAACTAAATATGTCATGGCCATGTTCTGGACATATGTATAATTTTCTGTTTGGTTTTTGAAATAAGACTGTCTTGCGACTTTTGACTCTCTCTTAATATCAGATAACAGATACGGATACCAATATATTGATAACAGCATATAAATCAGTTAACAATACAGTTATGATTTGCAATTTAAATGAATAGAATAATCACAGTATTTAAATTTGATAACAATATTCATTTTCAAAACTTATATAGTTATCCAATTTATATGCTTTTTCTCCGAAGATATAGATCATACCATGCAAATAGAACTTAGTGTGCCTATATAGTAAATACAATTGATACAATGGACAGTGAATGTAGTCATTAATAAGGTTTTGGTATTATAGTTATGGCTGTTTATGGGTTTATATAACATTGTGTATCTTTGTTAATGGTAAATGCACGGTTAGCCTAGCTTTCATCCAATGCTTTCCCTTTGAGCTGTTAACAGTGGAGGAGAAAGCAGTAAAGCCTGTGCTTGCCTGACTGTCAGGAATGAGCTTTTATATGCCTCTTATATCGGCTGCGGTTAAGTATTTTTCCACTGTGCTGATTGGTGGCCATTCTGGCCCTCTGATTGCCCTGTGTGGTTAGGCACAGACACATTCACAGCTGTGGTCCACGGCAGCTCTTGTTTTGATCTTGAGAGGGAGAGTGGGAGTAAGTGAGGGATGTGGTTTGGCCTCATGATGAGAGACAGCTCTTCCTCCTACTTATACCCAGAATTAACTTTTTTTGTTTTGTTTTATGTTTTTTGATTTTCTCCTTTTTTAGTTCCTTTGTATTCTTCAGCAGGTGACAGTAGGGTGGGAGAAATGACAGTACTTTTTATGACAGTAATCACAGGATGTGTATATGAGGATACTTCATAACACTGAACAGCTGCATGTATCATATAAGACCGATTTAGAATGGCTTTAGAGAGCCAGCAAATAGCCTGTTTACAGTTACTGCATACACTGCATTGTAAAAAGTAGCTTGTAGAGTCCCAGTCGCAAAACTGTACAGTGACAGGCCAAGTCAAGGGATAGAAGCCATCATGCCCATAACAAGGTGACATGAATCATTGAGAATCAGTTCAAACAAGTGGGTGCCAGATGGCTGGGATGTTCCTTTTTCGCCTGTGCAGGTATTTACCATTCCTCCATCTATAGTGTCAATATTGTCCGGTGAATAAGTGATAGAATGCATTACCTCCCCCAGTGGACAGCACAGTGTGTGGTAATTATTGTGATCGGTGCCATCTCTAGATCCCATGGGACCTGGCGAAGTTATGGGATTCCATACTATGCAATTCATATGCTGTTATGAAACTGTCTTTAGGTAAAATGTGGTTAGTGGCCATGCTTCACCTAGTTTTACTTATTGGATTAAAATGTTAAGAATAATTAATATCAATATTAAGTCAGAAGCCATAACTTTTCTTTGCATAAAGTGATTAATATTAGAAATGGTACTTGTAAACGTTGCTCTGATACCTCAGTAGGTGTTATTTGCTTAGCTATTTGTTTTGATTATTGTTTCAATTTGAAAAGATAAGTAAAAAGATCTGATTTTCAAAAGGCGCAAAGTTACAGAGCAAGTATATCTCTAGCCACAGTCTCCCACCTAAACATCATCAAAAATCTGTGGATATTCCTGTGGGGAAAAATCCTCCAGACAAGACCTTAAAAATGTGTGGATATTACAAAAGCATTTATTAGACTTTATACATGCTCGTGGGACTGTTACTAAGTTTAAAGTGACCTACAGAACATTTCAACCAAACCGTTTAAAACTGTTTCAACCAAACCTGTTCCAAACCAGAGGTTTTGCATGCCACTATGTTTGGTACAGTACTGTTGTGTCTATGAAATAGAACAGTCATAGACAAATTAACTGCATAGTCTAGATTATTTTAATGCACACATTTGTTTTTGTTACTTTTTTTGTTTCACCAAATAAAGCTTTGTGTGTCTGTGTGTCTGTGTGTGTGTGTGTGTGTGTGTGTGTGTGTGTGTGTGTGTGTGTGTGTGTGTGTGTGTGCGCACTTCTGTGGAGGCAGATTGGAGGCAACCACCTGGGCAACTGGGAAGATCAAACCATTGGCAGCAAGATAGAATGAGGGAAAAAATTAAACTGTTGGCTAACTGTTTCAGCATCAGTCTAAACTTACTAATCTTGGTCCATTTTTCTAGAGCCTTCGTTTATAAGGCTGAACTAGAGCTGTTCGTTTGGCAGTCTGGGCGTTGTCCGAGGCCTCCGATTTGATTATCCCAGTAAAGTCTTCAAAGAGCTCTGAGTCTGGATTAATCCACAAGGCATCATTAACATGCTTGGGATTGTGATGTGAGGTGAATTAGCCCATTACTGGGAGCAAAGGGGGATAAAAGACCAAGAAGTTAACAAGTGTAAATTGTGAATCTTTAATTTGTCGATTAGATTATGGTAAGAATTAAGCTTTTGTGCACTGCTGCTCCCTCTCACACATTGATGGTCACTACTTAGAAGCAGCCTAACAACATAAAAACTGAAAAACTGAGAAACTAAGAATGATGTGCTGTGTGCATATACATGCATACTCTGTTCATACACCACAATTCTGTTTAGTAAAGCCTTTATCATGGCAACTGTATCCTTTTTTTACCTGCTTCTTCTGGGCAAGACGAATGGAACACCCAAACAAACAGCAAACTGTACGAGCTCAACCCCAAAATAGATCATTTTACCAACGCGTATATAGACAATAGATGGGATCAAGTTATTTACTCAAGATGCCGCATTGGCCACACCAGACTGACGCACTCCTTTTTACTGAAGGGCGAAAGACCCCCACATTGTGATGTGTGCCAACGAACTATTACTATAAAACATATATTAACCGAATGCCCAAAATACTTACCTACAAAACAAAAAATCTGCCTGTCAGATACACTAATGGACATTTTCAACAAAGACAATGCAAACAAAGTACTGAACTTTTTAACTATTACCAAACTGAGAGTCCACATCTAAGGACGTGATCATAGAACCTTGTGAATAAACAATACCTATCCTGCCACGAAATAGCTGATGAGCTGATGTGGCGTTAAACTCAACCAACCAACCAACCAACCTGCTTCTTCTGCTTTTTAGGTTTCTGCTAATTGTTTTTGCTTCATGTTCTTCTCATCTACTTTTTCTTATGCTTTTTCACTGTGTTATCTTCCCTTTTCCTCATTATTCTCTGCTACCTACACCACATTTTCCTCTTCCTCTCCTCATCTTTTGCTTTATCAGATTTTGTCTGATTCTGCTTCTTCCTCTACTTCAACTTCTTGTAGCTACAGCCTTGCACAAAGTGGTTACTGAGAAACCAGGTTATTTCAGTCAACGCAAAATCTTCTTTATTAATGTTTTTTTCTAGCAGCACTTTAAAGGTTTTCACCTTGTTAACAAAACCATTTTTTTAACTATATAGAACCCTTGATTTCAGTAGATGGGAAGGGTTATTTTAGTGCTTATCATGCTTTGGTGATTACTGAAGGCCTTGCTGTTTGCAGGATTTCTTTGTATATTGTATATTAAAATATTAGTGTATTCATTGATGAATAATGCAGTATTAATCTATAAATATAAATCATTTCATTGAACATGATGGGGACATGCAGACGAGCCTTGAAAATTGATAATAGACATTCTAAGGGCATAAATTACTCACTTCTTCATGAATCATTCTGTCCGAAAGTTCATTTACACTGCAAGCAAACCAAAAGACCACACCTTTTTAACAGACTAAGATTGTGGTACTTTTCACATCTGGGTGATTCTCACGAAATCAGACTAATGAGGTGGCATTAAGGAGTGTGATGAACAGGTAAATGCTATCAATTTGGGAAACACTGGTTTATAAACATCTCATCAAAGGCTATATTGGAAGTGATTAAAAGTAGACATTGTGATATTTTAAATTATGTATTTTTTATAATTTAGTGTGAAATTCTCAGTACCGCAACGCGTCCATTGCTGAATCTCGGCTGTTCAATTACACAATTTTAATATTTAAAATAAATAAATAATAAAAAACTTAAATGTATCTCATAAAGTAAATTGTTACAGTCAATAAAAATGTATTACTTGGAATTCATTGGTAAAAGAAAAGAAAATATTTAGAAAAATAACTTTGGTCAGAACCAATGTTCTCAGCCTCCGCAACAATTTTCAAGCACCATTTAAGACCACAAGGAACAGAAAAAAAACAGCCATTTTGAGAGGGGGGACACCTTTTAGTATGACACCCAAGATGGCTACCAGGTAAGCACCTAATTTTATACCTCTCCAGATAAATGTTAAAAACTTGGTTGTCAGCGAGCATACACAACTTTTTGTTTCTCATTACCGAAACAGCTAGTTTTTAATGTTTAAAAAAATGAAAATGTTATTGTGTTTTGGGAATTTTTAAGGTTTTTAAAGTCTAAATACAAAAAGCTAGCAAAAGTTTAGCCAGGCATCATGGTGGCCCCACAGAGATCAAAGAAGGTTAAGGTCCCTCATACTCCGCAACAGCCTTCTCATACACCGCAACAATTTAAGGCCTGTTGCGGTAGAGATATTCACTGTTGCGGTAAAGAGAAATTAATGTTTTAAGTGACATGAACTTATATATATATATATATATATATATATATATATATATATATATATATATATTGTTTCATAAAAAAGCCTTTATTTACTTATAATAAACAATATATAAAACAATACATGATGCAATTTCAGATAAAAAACAGATTTATGTAGCAGGGCAGTGACACCCATATAACTTCCGCATAAGATATAAAAATAATATATAAAAAAAATAATATATATATATATATATATATATATATATATATATATATATATATATTTATATATATATATATATATATATATATAATATATAAATTTCATATATATAATATATACATTTCATGAAACAACTTTTATTGTTATAAACTGTTAATAAAGGTTGTTTCATGAAATTTATTTTTATAAACTTTTATTGTTATAAACTGTTTATATGTATATATATATATATATATATATATATATATATATATATATATATATATATATATATACACATTTTATGAAACAACCTTTATTAACAGTTTATAACAATAAAAGTTGTTTCATGAAATGTATATATTATATATATGAAATTTATATATATATACACACATATATACATTTCATTAAACAACTTTCTTTAATTTTATCTTTAATTTTAATTTAGTTGCACATTGATGTTTATATCTGTCATGAAATTAATACTTAATAAAAAAGTTGTTTTATGAGATGTTGAATTACTTATTTTGTATTTAAACATTCCATTTCAATTTAGTTATACAGTGATGTTTAAAGTTTTAAGGAATTTATGTCTAATGAGGTATGTTGAAATTTGTTTTATTAAAATACACAGTTCAAAATAGGATATTTTCACAGCTTGAGTCTTACTGAGAATAATTTTCAACAGCAAATACCACATTTTGTTCAATATTACTACTCCATACAAAACTCAAGAAGTACATCATTAGAATTTGTTATTTATTCACAGCATTCACACTCTGTGTTTGTTGTGTAAAGTGTTATTGTTAATTAAGTAGGAATCCTTGTAATGACTCTCTTTACCGAAACATTGACTCTCTTTACCGAAACACCATTCTCTTTACCGCAACACATATTTATTTACTAATTATTTTACTGTTATAAAACAAATTCTAGTTTATAATGGTATTTGGATAAATTGTATTTCTTCATAGGTCATCTGTACTAAATAAGAAATTATACATGTAATTTTTCAGTTAAATATCCTGAAAAGACAGGACATGAATCATGAAATCTGTTGCGGTAATGAGACAAATCATAAAATAAAAAAAAATGGGAAACTTATAAATATAATATTTTCTGGGTTATATACACATATGAGCACAACTGTTAATAATATCTATTTAAAAAGTAACAAATGTGTAACTTTTAAACCATATCTGTTCTGTGTTATCATGTTGCGGTACTGAGAATGTGTGTGCTCTGACTGACTAAAATGGTGCAAAATATACAGAAAAAAATTATAAAACTAAAAAAAAAAAGTATTTCTAAAAAGTTCAGACCCTAGTCTTGCATAACAAAAAGAAATTTTATATTTAAATGCCTTTTGAAATTTTTCAAGTGTGAACCCTTTTAAATCTGTTTTTCGTGAGAATCACCCATCTGCTATTTTGGCTCAGACAAAATCGAAAAATCTGAAAACTGTAACAGTACTGTTAGTATGCTATTGGTCACACAAATAGAACAGTCAAAAGATGCTGGATTGTGGCATCACTTTTGCAACACTCAAACTTCAACCTGAAGTGTTTACTAAGTAAAATATATGGCCACTTTGTTAACTTTTGATATATACAGTCTAATGTGTTTTAATTAGTAATTTTACACTAAACCTTTTTCAAACAAACACTTTTTAAGTATTTTCCCTTTATTTAGAGAACTATCGGTAGCAGAATGTTGGAAAGTATACATTAGCTGCATCCTCGAAATTGCTCTGAGCACACAACATGTAGTCCAAAGACTTTGACCAACATTCGGTAATGTAGCTGGCAAGATATGCAGCCAAGCCTTTGAAAAGCATGTAGTGTGTTCAGAGCCGTTTCATTACCTCTGGTTTGCCTTGTAATTGCAAGCGGTGAGACCTTTCTGAGGACATCAACGCAAACCTTAATAGACAGTTCCATACGGGATGCAGTGAATGAAGCTCATCTACTGAATACAATGCGTGCAATGCCTAATGATGTTATTTTAGTGTGTTGTGAACTTCACTTCACAGTTCACGACTCAGTGGAGCTGGAGTATATTGTGTTGAGAGATACCAGGAATCGATGGCAGCAGTAGCCAGTAAACGTGGGCCAGGTTTTTTCCCCCGCCTTTTTCACTGCTTGATTGCTTTGCATTCAGATGGAAAGGCCATTCAGACAAAGCAGTGCAGTTACTGCTATTCAGCTCTGCATGGAGAGGCTACAGTCTATTCTCTCTCTAGCTCTCTCTCTCTCTCTCTCTCTCTCTCGCTCGCTCACTCGCTTGCTCTTTCGCTCTCTGTGTCTCTGTCTCAGACTCTCTCTCTCTGTAGTCTATTGGCTTGTTCCTTTGCCATAGTAACTTTAGAATAGGAGTATAAAAGCGTCTCATTGGCCTCGGTGCTGTGAAGGCTACACGTCTGCCAGCCACAAAATGCCAGTGCACTGCGGTACATGACCGTGACCATGCTTCTCTTATTTTCTTTTTCAGTCAGTTGAGCCAGTCATCTTTCTTTTCTTCTGATTTTTTATTTAGTTTCATGTAAAAAACAAAAAAGTAACTCTCAGACAGCTAAGAATTCTAGAGCTTTAAAATCTAAATGTACTTTCCTGCTTTATTATAATGGTGCCATCACAGTGCACAGTGTACTGACAACCTCATAACCCATACTATAACCGACTCGCGCTTTTGGAGTTGGTGCTGATAACCTGCTGATATGGCCCTTTTCCTCTTTGGTCCAGAGATTATAACATACCTTTCTTCCAAAAAAAAAAAAAAGATAATCTGGAATACTGATGTGTCTAACCCAGCGATCGAGTCACATCTGGGCATTATTAACAGAAACCTTCTTTTTCGTACAGTAAAGTTTATAAGTGACATTTGTGAGCAATCCTCACAACTGTAGTGCTTGACAATGGTTTGCCAAAAGAAATAGGCTATTACTGAACGTTCTGGATGCAGTGCTGTCTGAGGAATCAGAGAATAACAGGTGTTTAGCTTAGGCTTGTCTCCTTGCCCTTTTATACACTGAAATTATTCTAGATTTAAACATAAATAGGTTACTTGTATGCACTGTAGAAGGAGAAATATGAAAACTACTTCCAATCTTTCTTTCAGTTTTTGATTGTGTGTCTCTTATTATTTTATATAGGTGCTCACAATTAAAAAAAACAAAAAAAAAACAATTGATATTTCTCCAGATATTAATAATTTACCATGTAATCAGATATATTCTGGGTTTGGTGGAAGAGTCAAAAAAATTGTGCTTCCTAGGGCCATGTGAAATTTTATTTTTATTCTTATATTTTATTTAATTTCTTTCCCCATTTTCTCCTACATTTTACATAGCCAATTACCCAAACCACTCATTAGGACTGCCCCTATTACCAGTAACCCTAACACACCAGGAGGGTGAAGACTAACACATGCTTCCTCTGACACATGTGAAGCCAGCCACCACTTCTTTTCAAGCTGCTGCTGATGCAGCATTGCCGAGTAGCATCACAGCGTGCTTGGTTCCGATACATCAGCTCACAGACGCCCAGTGCTGGGGACATCACCCTTTAGTGATGTGGGGAGAGAGCGCCATCTACCCACCTGGAGGGAGCGAGGCTTTTTTATATTCCTTTTTAGCCAGTTTAGCCATTTGCCTTTAACAGACACTTATTTTGCGATGTGGTCTCTTTATTGTTGTGTCTTGTGTAATGGCTTAAATCTCACAGACCGCTCCTCATTGAAAAGTGCAGAGAGCATGCAGTAAAAGGACACTTGAAAATAGCTTTTTTTAGTCGTGATCAGCTGCCCCTGACATTTTGTGGTTTTGAGTCATATTCCAAACATTGCGCCCAGATACGTCATTGCAACAGGATGTGCTGAAACTCCTCAGAGTGCAGCACTTTAAATCTGTGGTTGTATCTGCTAAGAAGTTCTGGGATTTTGTGCAGTTTTTTGCATCCTTCAGGGTGGAGAGGCCTGGTGTCTGTCTTGTTTCGAGCAGCCGATGTGATGTGTAGGTTGTTTGCTCTCTCTGGCGTGAGCAGCTTTTTACACTCGGCTGATAATCTACATCTGCCTCTCAAACATTAATATCCAGCATTGAGAGAAAGACCTTTGAACCCTCTCCTCTGCTCTGTCCTCTTTTCCTCTCCATTCTCATTCTGTCTCTCTCTCTCATTTCATGTTGTTGACTGTGCTCATCCATTCGAATAAGCATGCAGTCTTGTGATTGAAGTTGGTTATTCGGGTCATTGAAACGGCGAACAGTTTTTGTTGTCTCTGAACAGAGGCCATGTTCTGTGGTTGAAGTGGTGTGGGTGTGTGTTTGTGTGTGTGTGTGCTTGTGTTTTTATTCTATTTTAGAATTTGTGAAATGTTCTTTTCCTTTCATTTTTCTCTGTAATATAACTGGGACAGTGCTAATCAATTAACAGAAAAGTTGCTGACAATTTTCATCTGTAATCCCTTATTAGTTTTTAAAACTATCAAAAGTTCCTATTAAAGATTTGCCATTTAAAAGTGACAGTTTATCTAAAACCCAAAATTGACTCCTGCATTAACTGGAAAAGTACCATGTTCACTACTGCAGTATTTATAAACCTATATTTTGACTTTCTAAAAAGAGGAATGGAGGTGACCTTAAGAATTGTGCATTTTGTTTTTGTTGTGTAATTTTAGTATGTTTGTGTATTTGTAGCGTATTAAAGTTAAGACCCGCTGTCTTTGCTCTTTGTTGAAGGTCTGTGAGTAAAACATTCACCAAGGAGGATAATAATACAGTGCACACAGGTAAAGACTAATGACTAAAATTAACAACAAAATTAAATCAGTTAGTTGATGAGTTAATCACATTTCTTGCAGTAATTACAATCAATTTAATGGACTCCGTATTGAACTTTTAATTTGTAACATTTAAAAATGGAGCATGAGAAAGTGGGAGTCCCTCCATGTTATTTTTAAAATAAACCTGACTAATCCAAACACACAGACTGTATTAAAAATCAATAGATTCTTCGACTATCAAGAAAAGTTTTATTACATCTCTTGACAATTCTTTTCACAGCTCCGGTCTAGAAGTAGTTTTGTAATTGCTTTTCCTTTGAAAAATTGGCAAAATAAAGAAAAAAAAAACATTAATCATCGCTATTTGGCCTTCACTCTTTTTTCCACTTTTCAGACATAAAAAAGTGCATTCCAGTGCATTTCTATAGAAGGCCATTTATAATTTGTGTAGTCTTGTACTATGTGTAGTTCAACAGGTCAAACTAGGGAAATGTGTTAACAGTGTTAAACATTGGCGGTGTTAATAATTTATCATGTTAACACATTGGCTATGACAGCACCAATATGAAAAAAAAAAAAAAAAAAAAAAAAACGATGTATAGGTAAGTGATCAAGTATGTGAGAGATCTGCATCAAACATATGATTTGCATCATTTATGTTATTCATGTGGATGGCTGTATCTGGTTATTCAGCTTACAGAAGTTTACCCATGCCCATTCACACTCAATTGATTAGTGTTATGTTTCTGTCAGCAGCCTATAAAATCAGTATTTATCGAAAAGAAAAATGAAGAAGCATCCAGTACTTATAAAATGTTTTATATGTATGTTTTATATCTATACATAGAAAAAAATATGTAATTGTTAGAAGATTCATTTATGTAGGCTCACTGTGTGGTTAAATCTTTCACTGCACCTGCTCGCAGAGTGAAATACTAGCACAAGGCTGAAACTGAGACTGAATCCAAACCCTTATTCCTCTTCTCCTTGAAGGAAGGCTTCCTTTTGCTGGCTCTCAATGAGGGCATTGTGGCTGCTCACATCTGCTGCTGTGCAGAAACTGCATACACACTCACACACAAACGAGCCACAGTGGAGTTCACGTACCTTATCCGGTCCCACTTTGCATTAAGAGTAATTAATGCCATGCCATTTCTCAATCTGCATTCTTGACTGTACTTTTTTTCTTGTTGACTCAGGACATGTGTTTACTCTGTATTGAGAAACAGCTAGTTTTCCTGACACAGCCTAAAAGATATCCCCCCTCACTCACTACTTTCTAGGGTATTCAGATGTGTCATTGTCCCTTTCACTTCTGATATAAAAATGTGGCTTTTGCCTCACCTTGTATAACTGGCTTGTATAAGATCACATGATAGTTCACGCAATATCAGCAGATTTTAAAGTAAAATGTCTCTCAGCCTTCAAGTTATAATTTTGCTATTGTGACAACACTGTTACAGTTTGTTGCTATGCACAAGGTAAAGAAATAAAACTGTAATCTAAAAAAGGAACCCAACTGGTCGTCCATTATTGAGTGAAATGTCTTATTTTCTCTTGTGTATTAATAATTGCTCTTTTACCAAGCAAAAATGTTTTCTCTTATTACTCTATTAATCTAAGAAACTTTCAGTAGAATACTTGATTACTTAAATATTCAATAGCTGCAGCCCTATTCAAACAACTGACATGTTCTTTAGCTGGAAGAACAACCGGTAGTCACTAAAGGTGTAAGAATGTGATGTATTGTAGTATTGTGATATTTTGTTACTGTACTGATTTAGAGATTTTTATTTTTTTATTTATTTATTAATATCTTACAAGTCAAGATTAGTAGTAGACAGTGGTTCATTTTGTATTGTGTTTAAACTGCACCAATTAAGAGGCTTTAACTAATCATTTTTGGTAGTCAACTAATCTGTCAATTGTTTTTTAGATAAATTGATCAGTCAGCGTCTATTTCTGTAAATCTGATTTGTACACTTTTGGTCACGGACAAGCTGTGTACTGTGTGAACCGACCTTACCACTCACCCACTGTGCTTGTGTCCACAGCATTTTGTGTAAAAGATTGAAGTTACAAATTAACGAAGATTAATTTTATATATGTTGAATATGTCAAATAATTGTTGCAGCCCCACCCATTAGATAGCAGTTCTGACTGCATAAACATATCTTTTTTACTCCGATGTAATAAACATGATTGTTTTATACTATGACAGTTTTCTTAAAATTTGGTTTTAACAGTCGCAGTATACATATAATTGGTTTGCTCACTTTATTGCCATACATAGTATTGCAGTATATTGAATCCTATGTAACTCATGTATCGTAATATGCATTGTATTGCCAAGTTCTTGCCAATACACCTGGTGTTGCCACACTTGCTCTTTCCGGATAAAATAGTGCACCACTGATCTATAATATAGGATAAAATGCATTACATTGCCAACATTAATTTAACATTGCAGTTTTTCAGACTAGCAGTTCACATCATACTTTAGCTGCTACCCCCTCTTCCTCTCTCCCTCTCCTTTGAAATCCTGAGAGATTGGATTTCAAAGATCACTCTTAATGTGTGTCTGTATGCTTTCTTCACTGTTTGCTGCCTGATTGTAACCGTGTTGGAGTTGAATTGCATTACATAAGAAGTGAGTGTTCTTGTACTACTATCATTGTGAGGGCCTGGAGTTAAATGAGGGGAATCAAAAGACTGTTTTTTCAACAAAAAAAATATATATATATTTTTTAGGAAACCTAGTTCTTACGATGTTTGGGTTAGTATGGTAAGGTGTAGTTTAGGGTTGGGTAGGATTTGAATGAAGGCCAAGGTAAGGATTAATTAAGTTTAGTGTTTGAGTGGTTAGGTTTAATTTATAGAGAGTTAAGGTTAGGAAGAGCAGGATTAGGTTTAGTGTGGTTAGGTTTAGATTATGGGAAGTTTAAGGTTAGGAATCGCAGGATTAGGTTTAGTGTGGTTAGGTTTAGGTTATGGAGGGTTAAGGTTAGAGCTAGCAGAATTAGGTTTACAGTTAGAGTGGTTTGGTTAGGTTTAGGTGTAGGTTCTGGAGGGGGGTTAAGGCTAAAGCTAGCAGTATTAGGTATAGCATTAGTGTGGTTAGGTTTAGATTACTGGGGTTAAGGTTTGTGGGATTAGTATTAGGTTTAGGTGTAGGTTAGAGGGGTAGAGTTGGTGGGATTAGGTTTAGGTGTAGGTTAGAGGGTTCAGGTTGGTGTGGTTAGGATTATGTGTAGAGTATTAGGGTTAATGTTAGGGTAAGGCTAGAAGTTTGGTTATGTGTTTTAAAGGAGGTATAAGCTGGGAACAATACTACTTTTCATAGAATTAACTCAGTCCTCACTTCATACAGTAAAACAAGTATGTGTGTGTGTTTGTGTGTGTGCTTTGCTACTCTGCATAGACCGATATAGATCTGGCTTGAGTACTTGGATCTAGCATGATACTGAAAGAAAGAGGAAAGAGTGGGTGCTCTCTTGCACTCTCTCTCTCTCTCCCTCTTTCTCTCTGTTTATAATTTGACCGTTTGTTTGGATCCTGTTCTAATTAGTCAGTTGGACTATGTACATGGCTCTATTCCATAAGAGCTTCTGCCAAATCTCAGCAACTTTCACTACACAAAATCACACCAGCAGGCAGCGTGGGAACTGTTCCATATGATAAAGCTTGTAGGCTTCCTTTTTCCAAGGTTGAGTGTTAAACTGCCTGCAGGAGTTCCTCTCAGAGAAATGGTTTTATCTCTGTTTATTTGAGAATCTTGTGCAGAATGTGGGTGTAAATGTGGTTGGGTGTGTGTAAAGGAGCGTAAGGAAATAAAAGTGCCAGAGGAACGGACGGAGATGAGAAGTTTTACGACCTTCTGACAAAAGCGAGTGCTAAAGGAGAGAGAAAAGAACAGCATTGCTCCGCCTCTGTCAGTACACTAATTCATTCTCTCTCTGTCTCTCCTTTTCTTTTCAGGAATCTCTGAATCCTGGAGGTATCCTTGACGACCATCCTGACCTTCCTCATCCCCTCACTGTTCCCGCCTTCAACACGAATACCTCCAGAACTCTCCGTTCCAGCTCTGAGAAGGGCTCAGCCATCTGATCACTGGCACCGAAAGAAAAGAACAGAAAGAGCACAGACGAAGAAAAAAGGCTGAAAGAAACATGCAGAGATCCTCCGCGAGGGAATGTGAAGATACATGTCTCTGGAACCTTATAGGCACCCGCACATACACATGCATGCCATTTCTATGGGGGTAATTGCATATCCGCACCCTTGCTGAGGAGAGGGAGTTTTTTTTTTTTTTGTCAGCACTCATTGATTGCTGTGCTGTGATTGGTCAGAATGCCGGCAAAAAGGAAGTACTTACTGAAAGAGCAGGAGACCCTCTACAGGAAGTTCTCTTGCATCAGCCAGTACCAGCCTCTGGTTCTACTGCTCGGATTGAGTGTGCTCACCTGCGCCACCCTACTAGTGCTGTTCTTTAGCCTGCAACTGGTGAGAGAACACAAAAACACACACTCACAAACACACACACACTAATTAATGTAATGCTATGCACATCAGCCATACCATGCCGGAGACTTCAGGCAGTCATACAAGCCAAGGGGGCAGCCACAAAATACTGAGAAAGTGATGATTGTAATTATAATAAAAATTATTCTAATTCAATGAAACGGTTTCTCCATTATTCTAATTCAATAAAACAACAGTGTCACAGTTAAATGGCCTAAATGGGCCTTTTGGAAAGCTCAGCTGAGCAAATTTTTTTTCCAGGTAACGAGTTCTGTGATTAGTCTAACGAGTAGGACAGGTGCGGTGAACACCTGATTTGCTTTCTGCACAAAAAATGCATTCAAAGAATTTCATGATTGCACTATTTCAAATTATTCTAATTCGTTGACCAGCACCTGTACATTGTTACCAAAAACCTATTTACCGTAGTCATTTTTAGGGGTGGGAATCTCTCAGTGTCTGGCGATTCGATTCAGATTTTTGGGATCACGATTCGATTCAGAAACTATTTTCGATTCTGGAACGATTTTTCAATTCAAATGGCCTATAAATTTTGTTTAAATTATGTGAAGATAAAAAGATGAAATGCCAATTTAAACAAATAGAACATTTATTTAAAACAATAAACTTAGGTTCCTTACTGTATTAAATCTTTTTGCAACATACTGTACCGCAGAGCTCACATACTGTCGCTCGTATCTTTTTAACTGTACCGCGGAGCTCACCTACTGTCCTGCAGAGCTTTTTAACAGTTAGAGAGTTCCGCGGGACAGTTAAAGAGTTCCACCGGACAGTAGCTGAGCTCCGCAGGACAGTTAAAGAGCCCCGCGGTACAGTTAAAAAGCTCCGCACGACAGTAGCTTTACCCAAAAAAAAAATCTTTTTTGAAAAGTGAGGATTGGTCCAGTACTTGTCATGTTACTGGTTTTAGAGCAGATAGGCTTCCAGTATAAATAGAGGAGCCCTGAAAGGAAGTGGCAGCAGCGTTCAGCAGGACGCGGTGGTGTTTGAAGTGTTATGATTGGCAGATTCTGGCATGTCTATCAGATTGTCTTTCAAAGGCACTTTCCTGCTATTGTATTTTAACTGTGTATATCAGCATTATTTTTCCATCTCATTCTTACCATCCAAACAGTATGTGTACATTTACACACACACACACACACACACACACACACATGCACACACCTAGGCTACTTGTCCTTTCTTCACAAAAAAGTCCGCAGGCTATGGAGAGAAGCCCAGTGTGCATATTTTCACGGCCTGAGCTTGTGTAATGCTTTTGTTCATCTCTCACACACTCCAGTTAAGTGATGCACCGTCTGTGTGAACTTTCTTAACCCTCTCTTACTCAGCGCTTACTGGCCGTGGGAGGGAAAAGAGCCTTTCCATCAGTGTGTGTGCACATTTCACGGTCTGCGTAAACCCTTAACTGCTCTTCTCACTAGTAACACTTTGTAGGAGAACAGGAATCTGTGTATATAATAAAGCATGTGTCCATCCTTCAGTTAAACCACTTCACTCCTGAAAAAGCCAGGGGTTCAGGGAGTTGAGCATACTGAGAGTGCTTGGACTGTTTAAATAAATGGAAAGCACCATTAAGATTCATAGCATGGTGGAGCCCACATATTGAGATGTTCTGAAAGAACACATCCATAAAACAGCCTTATGTAGCTTTATGTAAGGACCTCCACTATGCAGCTAAAACGAATGCAAATTATGCCCAGGTGGAACATATGTTGTTAGTACTGTTTGGTCTAAGATATTCTTAAAGAATGTGCCAGAATGATCTATAATTATTAAGGGCAAAACTTTTGTCCTAGTTTTTATGACTTGCATTTACATAACTTATGGCTAGGGGTGGGCAATAGCAAACTAAATAAAATCACAAAACAAAATTCTTGTTTAGAGCAAACAAAAAAAACTTGTATATGTTTTGTAAATGACAGTAACATACCAAGAGGTAAGTACAAAATGTTTAGCAATTACACAAAAATACCCTTAAATCTTCACAGTAAATAACAAGTCAAATACAAAATAGTGCTTTCAATACTGAATATTGCTACAATCATGATAGATATTTTTTATTTATTTAAAAAGTATGCCAGTATTATTGCAAACAATACTTTATGGCACACCTGATTAATTGGCCCTACACATTTTTATTTCTTTCTCCAATTTCTTTTTTCCCCACAAATTTATTTTTTATTATTTCTATATATTTTTTACTATTATTTTTTTTTCCCCGAAATCCATTTTTAAGCTTCAGTTCCACGATGTTATATTATAGAAATCATATGGCCCTACTCATGAAACCACAATATACTAAATTTAATGTAAAATTCCTGTGTCTTTAATACAGTTTTTCTCTGTGTCTTTTCAGAATGTGCATGAACATGCAGCATTTGTGGGAGTGGTGAGCGGGGCGCTGTTCGTGTTTCTGGCTGTGTTTATACTGGTGTGCGCAGAGGCGTTCACTCAAAGATGGACAACACTGCTGGGTCTGGTAGTGTGGGCCACACACCTAACTATGGGCTTCACCTTTATCTACAGTACAAACCTCAACCTCATACAACCCTGGGACCAGGTAAAGTAAAAAGAAATCTCAGTTTTCAGTTCTGATATGATCCAGTTTTATATGTGATACTGAAATCTGATGCATCTGAACTGACATGTGGCAAGTCATGTGATCTTTACATCAATCCAGGTTGAGCAAAAGAGAAATTGGATGACAGAAGTGAGGAATGTTTTCAGTGGTGGGACCTCAAATATTAGGGGTGATGTTTCTGTTTAAAGTGACTTAGAACACACATTGCAACTTTTACATGTGTGAGGATGTGGCTGCAAAGGAAAAATTAAAAACTTTAAAAAATATATATATAAAAAAAGTATAAAGAAGCCATGCTGTCATGCCAGCAAAAAGCATCAGATGTTACAGATTCTTAAAAACTACTATTCAAATACAATAATTTCACTTACATTGCTGATTACACTCTTTTTAGTGAAATGTGCAGTTGATTAGTGTTAGGCATTGACTATATGCTAAAAGTATATTATGTATGATGAAATCTAAATGTCCTCTGTATGTAAAATGAGCAAAGTAGTAGATTTTAAAATGATTTCATCTCCTGCATTAATATTGAAAAAAATATATATATATTTTATGTTATGGAAAGGGCCACATCCAACTTCTTTAACTATATGGAAAAAATAAATATTTAATTGAAAACATTTTAATGGAATGAGTGTCCAAATCTTTTAACCCAAAAATAAATTATACTATGGAAAAAGGTATGATATAAGGTATAAATAGTATAATATTTAAATCTGATTGTCTTGTAGCTATATAACATTTATTTTATTTCTATATTGATTGCTTAATTTATTTTATAGAATCTTTTGTTGCTTATTCTCCTTGGTTTGCCATCAACAAATTTAAACGTTTTTTTTTTTTTTAATGACTGATGTGCTATTTTCCTGTACATTGCAAGTGATTACTTTGAAACCAATAAAACATAAAATAACCAAAAAAAAGTCATTGAAATGTACCATGACACAATAAAAAGTTGTCATATTATTACTAACATAATTCCATTAATAATATATAACATGCAAATATGACAAAATTGGTCAATGGACATACTTAAGAAGTCGTGCCCTAGAGTAAAAAAAATGTTTATTTCTGGAAAATGTATTTTTCATAAATGTCATAAAAGTGAATTTGTATTTTATGTTTTATTATTAAATACTTGTTTTTGTTTTGCCTATAATTTATCAGAAACTGAAACTAACCAAGCTACTTTGTCTCTTGTTTAGGTGCCTTTCTTCCTTTTCATCATCATCACAGTGTTCACCTTGCTGCCATTCCAGATGTGCTATGCTGTCATCCTCAGCATCCTCTCCTCCCTCTCTCATATTATTGTCTTGTCAGTGCACTTCAGCTTGTACAAGAACCATCACAGTTCTAAGCACATCAGTTATCAGGTAATCAGGTTTTGTCACTATTTACAGCATCAGTCACTGACTGATTACAGCGTGCTCTCATTAGTTTACTGCATTTGAGCCGAGCAGAACAGGCATTAAACAAGTCAATTTAATATAACTTGAGCAAGGTGCATTATGACTTTTGGCATGTCCATCTGTCTAATAGTGAGAAATGTTTAATACATTGCATATGTCAATAAGCTTTTCCTTCACAATATTTCATTCTGAAGTGTGGGTGTAGAGTGTAGGTGGCAGTGGCGGTTCTTTGAAGAGCTGGCCAGTCAAACCAGCAATTTGTATGCATTTGTATTGGCACATACTCCATATAAAAGTCTCTCTTTCTCTCTTCTACCCACTACCTCCTACATTCTGTTTCTCTCTTCCCCTCTACCAGCTCCTGTCTAATGCTGTAGTGTTTGTATGTGGTGGTGCAGTTGGAGCATTCCATAAGGTTCTGATGGAAAAAGCACTCAGGCAGACTTTTCAAGACACACTTCGCTGTCTCCGCATCAGAATGAAACTGGAGATTGAGAAGAGACAGCAGGTACTTGTGCACTCTCACATACATTACACACTACTAATAAGTTAATAATAGTAGTTTTGGGTACATACAAGGCTATTTTTCATAGCCAACAGTATAGCCAAAACTCCTATATCTAGTCCTTATTAGCTGGACATTATACAGCCACACTTGATGTATGTTTATATATCTTTAGTCAATACTATAAAAAATGTAAATGCTGGTTTCCTTGCAGAATTATGGATAAATATATAAATATATATTTACACTGTAGCTGTAAGCTTTGTCCTGCTCGGAAAAGATTTTTGAACAAATTTAAGATAATTGAGTCATAAGACCAAATCAGTGAAGCCAGCTTCAGTCTCATCTCATTCCTTTCAGATTGTGTATTAAAGTCCATTATTAGATTTTGTCTGTTTTCTGTGCCAGCAAGGGCCATTCATGAGGATTAGTTGGTTATGTTGTGGTTTTTAATGATGTTCTAACTTTGACCCCGTAATAGGTTCAGCTCAAGTTCAGTACTTTCTATGTTTAAACAACATATAGACATTCAAATGTCTTTTAAGTCTCCTGTTCATATATTTCTATCATTTTTAGAGATGGAGGACATGGCAGAAATAATCGTTGATTAATTGA
The DNA here is from genome assembly GCF_023375975.1 of Astyanax mexicanus. Classification (NCBI taxonomy): domain Eukaryota; kingdom Metazoa; phylum Chordata; class Actinopteri; order Characiformes; family Acestrorhamphidae; genus Astyanax; species Astyanax mexicanus. The sequence continues at coordinate 12,093,199 of NC_064430.1, read as the reverse complement.
TTAATCAAAAAAACTATCAGCAGATTAGTCGACTACCAAAATAATCATTAGTTGCAGCCCTATTGTGGAGCTGATAAAATGGACAGGGAGTGTACAAACAGTGATTTGGTGTTAATGTTGTGTATACATCTTTGTTTTGATTGGCTTTTCAGAACATTTTGCTTGTGATATGGGAGGGACTTTTTTATTTTATGTAATATGATTTTTAAATGTTTTTATTAAGTGAAACATTTTATACATTTTTAATTCAGTGGTCCCCCCTGAGCCGCATTAAGCTGGTAACAACATGCTGGTGTTCTGAACACAGTAACTAAGGACTCAAGAGAACAATATCCATAAACCACATGTCATATCAAAGCTAGAACACAACCTACCCAATCAAACCAGTACAGTGCCACCGATCTGTTATCGAAAACCAGCAATCAATACAGCTGTTGAGATGATACAACAGTGCCAGCAGCAATGAAGCTTCCTTCCAAGAAACCAATAAAAGCTGTCCATTATTGTCACTGTGTACAGTCAACATGTCTGAAAACATTTACTCTATGAATGGTGATGTTTTTTTGTCCACGGTAAGAGGATGTGAGCTGTTTGAAATAAATACAACCAAGCCAAATCTGTGTTGTCCATAAAGCTTGTGAATGCCGGTACTAGCCAATAGCCATAGAAGGCATTACCATCCAGAGTTGACAGCACAGTGGGTGGTAGTGATTGTGACCGGCTGCATCTGGCTATAATTGTCCATTCAAACAACAAGCAACTCTGGCCTTAAACAAATACCCTGCAGGTCAGTGCACCATTCTTAAGCTTCCTTAGAAAATGGCAAAAGTCATGGGACATAATATGATTTCCTGTCCCATGATCTTTGCCATGTCAGTGTTATAAGCCTAACTTGCCTTTTATAGGTTTTAAAATAATTTATAAAATTAAAGGTAATTTAATTGCCCCTTGTCATTTTAGACTCTGACTAATGAAAATGTTTAGACAGGGTAAACTGAAGCCCATTATGTTAAATTGCCTAAATGAGGCAATTGTTTTGGCTTCCTTATATATTGTATCTGTGCTGCTCTGTTAGTGACGTTGCTTTTGTCTCAGATTAGATCTACAGTACCTGTTAGGAGGTTGGGCACACCTCTTCTCACTCAATGTGTTTTCTTTCTCCTTTACATTGTATATTTAATACTGAAGACATTAAAGCAGAGTTTAGTCTTTAGAAAAGGTTATTTACACTCAAGCATCTCAAAAAGGGGCCTTTTATGGAAGCAAAATTGGTTATTTTTTGGCATCAGTCAAAGAAACTTTTGTAGCACACTGACTGCAGGTATACAGGTGACAATTTTTTTTTTTTATTTCAGTCTGTGCATCCCAGACCTTGCCTAACGTTGGTTCTGTTTGTGTGTTTATCAGGAAAATCTGCTGCAGTCAGTGCTGCCGGTGTATATCTCGATGGAGATGAAGTTGGCCATAATGGAGCGCTGTAAATGCAAAGATAAAGAGGCACACCAGCGGCTGGTCAAAGACAATAACTTCCACAGTCTGTACGTCAAGAGGCACGAGAACGTCAGGTAAACATGCACACATACAAAACACACACACAAACCCACGTACACCCTGTGCACCAGGAGATACGCAACTCATTATCTTGATGCATCTGTACACACAGGCTTCTCTTCTTGTTTATGACTTTGTCAGGCCCTGTGAGGGGAAACCAAGTAGGTTGTTTTGTTTAAGGAAATGAAAGCCCTGTGTGCATGTACTCGTGCATGTACTCGTGTGTGTGTGTGTGTGTGTGTGTGTGTGTGTGTGTGTGTGTGTGTGTGTGTGTGTGTGTGTGTGTGTGTGTGTGTGTGTGTGTGTGTGTGTGTGTGTGTGTGTGTGTGTGTGTGTGTGTGTGTGTGTGTGTGTGTGTGTGTGTGTGTGTGTGTGTGTGTGTGTGTGTGTGTGTGTGTGTGTGTGTGTGTGTGTGTGTGTGTGTGTGTGTGTGTGTGTGTGTGTGTGTGTGTGTGTGTGTGTATGTAAGAGCGTGTGTGTAAGCATGTAAGCTCTCACTGTTGAGCCCTTGTTCTGTAGGGCCGACTCTTTCTGATCACATCCTCAATTCTGTTTGACTGCTTCACTGTCTCTGTTAATAAAGTGATCTTCATGACCCTCATCAGTGGATAGTGATTTAATTAATTCCATTTCCAAACCACTGACCCAGGGGTTGTTTGATATCTATTTACTGCCCTCTGTCCCATGCTTATGATATCCGGTTCTTGAGCAAGTTTTTATATTTAGACACAGAGCTCACTTTCAGTAGTAAATCTCTGGTGGGCAGAGCATATGAACTTACACTGTCACACTTGTTCATTAGAAGTGGGTGAAATGCATGATTTTAAGTAAATTGAAATTGATTTAAGTGAATTTTATTAAAATGTCTTCCTGTGCTTTGCTATAGAATCACCAGGGTCACATTGAATATTTTTTATATTTTTTCATAATTTTATTTAGCAAGAAGTTTCCATGAAAAATACTTTCACATTTATTACACTTCGTACATAAAGGTTAAAGTCATGCCAAGACCTTTTTTGAGCTGTGGTCGGATCGGAAGTTTATGTGCACTCATGTTGTTGTGGCAATATTGTGCTCTACGTGATTTCTTAGAGAGGAATGTGTGTACAACATAAACTACGATGCCACTGGCGGCATTATTCAGCTTCCATGTGACATGGTAAAAGTAATAGTAATAGTAATAGTCCCAGGGAAGCTAAAGAATGCTGCACTGACCTGTGGGATATGGCACGCATTATCAGGCCTTGACTGAACTTGATTGAAGTCACATCACTTTGCCATGAGCAAACTGGTTAGTGTTCAACCTCACTCAAAAAAGAACACCTCTCAACCTCTTAAACTGTGTCCTGAGGTTGGATTTTTGGCCACTTTGCTTGGTATAGTTTAATGAAACGTGTTTTCTTACCAAGTCAACTTTTAAGCACAGTCCAACATTCTCACACAATCGTGTCCAGCATCTATGGGTCTTTCAATATTTCACCCACTTGTGCAGCAGTGAAACAAATCATTCCTGAGCCTGATGCTTCCACCCCCGTGCTTAACAGTGGGTCCAATGATCTTGAAGTCTCAACGTAAAAAGTTTTTTTTTTTTTTCTTTTATTATATATTTTTTCTCTCCATTGGTTCACTGCACACTTTAGTTAAGGTTAAAGGAGTCAATTTTGAAACACGGGCTAATTTCTTGAATGGCAGCCTCTCAGCCCATGGCAATGCAAGCTAACACTGGCTATAGACAGACAATAGCTGGTGTTCCAGCAGCTTTAAGCTTATATCATGCCTCGGTCTTGGTGGCTCTTAGGGTGGTTTAAATTTGCTACACGTCCCAGTAACTTGTATTTAAGTAGCTAAGATCTGATCTTAAAATCTGGATGTAAAAGTCATTCCTGTGATCTGTGATCATCTTTCTCTGTTCTGCACTGAGCTCTTTAGACTTTTCCACTGTAATGTATTTTGGTCAGTTTAACAGGGCCTGTCAAACAAACCCCTTTTTATGTGGCACAGAGATGCTACCAGCTGTTGTCAGTCCTGGTGCAATAGGCATGTCCTAAGTGATTTCTTTAGGGTCTATTTGTCAGTTTTACAAAAAACATGAACAGAATCCAGCGATTTCATATAAGAGGCAGACGATGGACACACAACACCACAGGTTTAAAAACAGCGAGAGGTGTAACTGTAGATTATTTTGCATTAAAAACATGGGCATGTAAATGTTGTTTCACAGCTTGTGACCAGATGGTTTAGCAAGTTTATTTCAGAGGTATTTTTGCGTGTGGGTGTGAACCTACCTCTCTGCACAAGCAGGAACTATCTTACGAGGTGAGAGGCTCCAAAACCCAGAGTGAGGATACGTCTGAAAGCTTTTTTACAAACATTGCCTTTACGAAGCTCATATTTCTGCCTCCTCTAAGTCAAACACTTCTTTCCATAAACCATGAAAGGAAACAAGTTATTTTACACTTTCTTACCTCTATCTCTTCTCTTCTCGTAAAATCGTATTTCCTCCATACTTGCGTGACCTGTCTGCAGACATTCTGAAAGGAAATGACCCTCTTAAGTATTAGTAATTTTTTCCTTTTTATATTGCTGTGCATATGTCTGCTGACAGTTAAAGAAATCATGGTTTGTCTGTACAGCATTACTGTGTAGCTTTTTTAATGCTTTTTTCCACTTCTGTTTCCTAAAGGTGCAAAAGTTTACCTTTTTAAAAAGTCACAGGATATTGATGATACAACACTTGCGATTGGACTAAGGGTTTTCATTACATTTACATTACATTACATTTGGCAGACGCTTTTGTTCAAAGCGACTTACAATAGTATAGTACAAAAGTAATAGAAGTTAAAGGTAAAAACATCCTTAGATAGGACCTAAAGGAGGTCAAAGGGAAATAATGGGATAGAGGAGTAGAGGAGGGGAAGAAGGAAATGAGGTTAGAAGTATTTTGTTTGTTAGAGGTGTTAGGAGAGTAAGTGCTCTTTGAAGAGCTCTGTCTTCAGGAGTTTCTTAAAGATAGCGAGAGATTCTCCTGATCTGGTAGTGGAAGAAAGTGTGTTCCACCATTGGGGAACTCTGTATGAGAACAGTCAGGCTTGCTTTGTGTGTGGCCACTATTTTTGCTTTGTTTCTTGGCCACTATACCCAAAGCGCCATGGTAAAATAAAAATACGTTGGGGTTTAAATAATCATTGTCAAAATTAAATAGTTCTTAATAGTTTATTGGTTATAAGTATGGAGCTGGATCGAGTATATTCTAGACCTGGACCCTGACTGTGGTCTGCCTATTTAGTGACTGACCTCTGGCGTGAAGTAGTTTAACTTGTGCCAGTATACATGTACATGTAGCTGGCTGAATATTGAGTCACCCGCTGAGTAGTGTAGTTAATTTGTTCCAGCAGTCTTTAACACAATGTCTTTCCTTGACAAAGTTTTATTAGAAAAAAATACAAAATCTAACCTGGCTACAGTCTTTTCAGCAACCCACTATTCAGTCAAAAATACAGTTTTCTTGTAAGTCTTTTAATAAACAAAGATATGCTATGCTATATTACATTGTTCCTGTGAGCTGTTACCGTGCCATAAATAGATTAATAAAAGCAGAGCTTATAAACTTTTTATTTTATTAAGCAAACAGATTTTTTATAAGGCTGGTAAAACCACATCTGTTTTCAAAAGTCTTAATAAGGTGAGGCAAAAGTTAAACAAGCTGTAATGATTTCTCCAGTAATAATTATAGAACTGTATTATACGTACAATGGCATTGTACTGTGGATGGCCTCGTCTGACTAGTTGTACAAGGTAAGTCATATAGAACAAAAAAAATCTGTTATGGCAGTTGGTTGGTTTTAAAGTTCATAATTGTGCATGAAGATGTTTGGGACCGTTTTTTTTTTCACCTTTCACCTAAACACACCTTATTTCCTGTTAAAGTACTTTTTTATTTAAAGACTTTATGTAGTTATTCTCCTAACAACACTTTTTTCATGTGACTCCTTTCCTTTGTCTTGTCAGTATTTATCTAATCACTTGTATTTTCATCACCTCATGTAAAGCCTTTTGCATTATTATCCTACAGGTTAGTCTTGTGCTTTTAATAATGCAGTCCTGCTTTCAAAAGATGTGCATTATTTAAAATAACCAGCTTTCATAAAACAGTCATTCCTGTTGTTTCCATTTGTTGTTTAAGTCGAATGACTTAAATGGCTTGAAGCAATATCTGATCCATTATTTTATAAAACACAATATTACACTTGAATTGCCAGCTTTTGTTTCATGCATGGGCTTGAATCTGTGTCAAGCCAGGAACTCATGGGCCAGTCTTTGACTGAAGCCAAGCAGATAAGCACAGCTCACCTAAGAATGCAGTTACAAACTGTTTTTAGATTTTAACGGTGTGTGTTTAGGGCTGGACAGTAATATATATTATATAATTGTATATCACTCAGAAACCACCCTGCATTAAACCAGCAAGTACATGCGGTTGTTCTGCCCTTCATTACTAAATATAAATGTAATACTTAATACAATACTTAATGCTGTTTTCAATTGTTTTGTATTATCAGATAGACTTTAGCATTGTGGCTTCTCTGCTTTTGTAGGCTTTGATAATAGGTCTTGAGTCCTCAGGCCTTTTTTAAAAATATATTGTGAAACCTGGAAATCTTCAGATTAGGCAAAAAATCTTTTCGGACTTTAAGGCTTTAAGCCAAAAGCTGTCACTAAAGCACAGGAATCACAGTGGTAGACCATGATTGCTTTTTACCGTCATTGTGAAGGATTGCATATATCAGAAGCTCTTTTCTGTTCTGTAAGTGTTTTTTTGGAGTGTCTCAGGCCTGGGTGGGCGAGTGGACGTTGACTCAAGTTTCTTTCTGCAGTAATCTGGGAACCTGTCATAGATAATAGTCCAAAGGCTTTGAGGTGTTTGTGCCTGGCAAGCCTTTTCCCTGTCAGGCTGAACTTCACAAATATATACTTTTGTAAATATATTATTTCACTTTACTACAGTTTAGTTAAAAAGAAGAGGCAGTTAACTTGTTAAGGTAATTGCTTAATGTTTATAATTCTTTCCTTTTTCTTTTTCAGTATCCTGTATGCAGACATTGTTGGTTTCACTCGTTTAGCCAGCGACTGTTCTCCTAAACAGTTGGTGAAAATGCTGAATGAGCTCTTTGGAAAGTTTGACCAGATTGCCAAAGTAAGTAGTTTTTGAGATTATAGTTGTATAACTTTTGTGTTCTTTAGATTATTACCATTTTGAGTGGTTATTAATTAGTAGGTGTGTACCACACAGTACATAGAAGTCATTGTTTGGTTTTCACTGTGGTTTGGATCGTATCTAGTGCCATATACTGCCCCCTTGAAAGAATTGAGCATTAATTTTCATTCTTCATTCTTTCATAACCCTGTTTAATGTGTTTGTACACACAAACCCAAAACTCAAGTCATCCTTATCCAATACATCATGATTTCATGTACTAAAACTGAAATGTGAAAAGAAGGGGTGTGCCAATCTAATACGATATATTGGTATAATGAAAAAGTGAAATACAAAAACACAAATATCACAGAATAAGAAACAGGAACATCTGTGAAATACAAGTTGTTAGAATTAAAAAATGAGAACAGTGAGAGATAAAGAATAAAGATAATATAATATAGGCAGCGCACAAAAGACTATTACTACGATAGTTCCCATTATTCTAGGCAAATACAATAGCTAACAGCTTAAGGCTTCTGTGTGGCTTATGTGCTTGTGAAATATTTGCCTTTGTTTACCCTAATAAATAGCATTTACAGCGTTTTTGCCATTTGGCTGTTCACTGAACAATGACCCTTGTACCATGATGGCTTGGTATGAATACATGTACTTTTACACTCCTTTTAATTACTGATTCAGTTTTGCAGCACTTCTACATCAGTCAACCCCTTAAAAGCTCATTTTACACTTACACCTGTGTGACTCGAGAAATGAGGTGATAAATTGTCAAATTATACACTTGAATTTGCATTATAAAAAGACTATAATTACCCATGTGATTGTTCTAATTTGTGATTGGGTAAACATCTCAATCCTGCAGATCTACAACTTAGTGTGTAGAACAACATGAGAATAACTATGCATAATTTGTAGGAATTGAATGTTTGTAATGGTTTTTTTTCTTTTACCCTAGTTTTAATTTTTATTTATTATTTACTGTTTTTACTAGTGTTTAACTTGTGCGGTCTGATGCCTGATATGAAAAACTGCTCATTTCACATTTCTTAATTTATGCAAAGACGTATGACAACATAAAACAGACCTAAGTTTTTGTTTAGGTCTTCTATAAGACAGCACTGTGATTTCTTATTTTGTTTGTCTTCTGTGTTTCTGTCCCTTTAGGAGAACGAGTGTATGAGGATAAAGATCCTGGGTGATTGTTATTACTGTGTGTCTGGCCTGCCCGTTTCCTTACCTAACCACGCCAAGAACTGCGTCAAAATGGGTTTAGACATGTGTGAAGCTATTAAGTACGTATATGTACATATTTTGTTATACACTGGAATTAACACGTTAATTCATGTAAAATATTAATACATTTCTCTTGACTCTTTTTAGGATTGTTCGCGATGCTACATCAGTGGACATTAATATGCGAGTCGGAGTGCACTCTGGAAATGTGCTCTGTGGTGTTATTGGCCTTCGCAAATGGCAGTTTGATGTGTGGTCACATGATGTCACCTTAGCCAATCACATGGAGTCCGGAGGACTGCCAGGGTACGTCAAAGATATATGTGCAGACATTTACATTGTCAGAATTGTACAACACTGGACTAAATATTGGAAGTTGAGCTTGTGTTTAAAGCAGTACAAGCATGTTTTTAAAGTGATGGAATTCAGGAAAACAAGTAGATTTCCCTTCTCTTTCTTTTCTTTAAAATGCATTTAGTAGTGGTATCATGTTTAAACATGAGCTCCTAAAAAGATGACTTAAATGATTTAATTTTCCATATTAATATTGGTGTTGTTCACTATTTGTCCAGCTGCTTAAGCAGGTCATGTGCAGGTCTTCTGCATCAGACCTATAACTGGATAAGGCCGAGCCACAGAAAACACACCTAAGATGCATTTAAAACAAAGTAAAAGCTGATCACTCAAACAAATCACTTTAGGAGGTTGTCTGAGATGCCTTTGAGCCACATGCTATAACAGTGTAAATGCATCTGTCACTTTAAGATGCATTCAACAACCAAACTCCTGCCAGTATATCTAAAACTCTAGTAATAATAGCCATGCAGCAAGCACATTTGTATGTTCTGTCCTTTACAGTAATCAGATTAGTGGTTAAAATCCTATGAGGATGCAATCCAGATACTAGTCACATTAAGTATCCAGGTGTAATTAGTGGCTTTAAGTGTCCTTGTTAAATGTTTTATTATTGTATTGCTCTGATTCAAATATTACTGTGCTGTGATAAAGTGATTTATTTATTTATTTGATTATTATTATTTTTTTTTTCACTCCCCCCTTTTGGTTTGGTCTGATCTGGGCTGGTCAAATACAGCCGGGTTCATATTACTGAAGCCACTTTGAAGCACCTGAATAAAGCCTATGAGGTGGAGGAAGGGAATGGCCATCTAAGAGACACCTACCTGAAAGAGCTCAACATCAAGACTTACCTGGTCATAGACCCGCGGGTCAGTATATGTGTGTGTGTGTGTGCGTGTGTGTATCAATGTTTGAGTTTCGTCTTTAAATATACCAATAAGCAAAAACATTATATTCGTAAAGCATTATATTATAGTTAAATTAAGTAATGCTGATTATTCCATAACATTTGTGCATGGTTTTAGCAGACCAGTGTTTTTTTTTTTTTTTTTTGTTTAACCTTTTTGTTTTTTAATGCTTCTAATATATATCAATATTTCAGTAAACATGATTTACAAAGTGAAGTGTATTTTTTGCAAAAAATGTAATGGGCTTGTTGATTGGTCAGTTCTACCCATCATGGATAAAAGGTAAAAAAATATGGTTTTCGTAGGCTCCGAGTGGTCCAGCGGGCCAAGTGCTGCCACTATGATCAGGAGATCCCCGTTTCGAATCCTGTTCATGTAGCTTGCCATCGGCTACTGGAGCCCTGAGAGAGCACAATTGGCCTTGCTCTCTCTGAGTGGGTAGATGGCGTGCTCTCTCCTCACATCACTCCAAAGGGTGATGTCGATCAGCACAATACGTCTGTGAGCTGATGTATCAAAGCCGAGTAGCTACGCTTTCCTCCGAGTGCGCTGTGATGCTACCTGGCAATGCTGCATCAGCAGCAGTTCAAAAAGAGGCAGTGTCCGACTTCACATGTATCGGAGGAGGCATGTGCTAGTTTTCACACTCCCGGCGTTGGGGCATCATTATTGATTGGGGGAGTCCTAATGAGTGGGTTGGGTAATCCTGAGGTTGTACAGTATTTTCAATAAAAATATAATTCTACATTGATTTTTTAATGCTGCGTTTGTTTAGAGCCATTTAACATTTTTGGATGTATAAGAAAGTGTAAAGACCTGAGCAACTTTAGCATCAGCCAGATTGTTACGGCAGGACAAATCTTCAGGTTTTAGACCCTTTTTCAGTTTAAATGTGAGCATCTGAACTGAAACTGAACTAGATATACCAGACTATCAGTATAGGCAGGTGGTCATATTATCATCTCATGTCTGTTTATGTTTGTATAGTTAAAGCTGGCTGCCTTTTAAAGTCCATGTCTCTGTGATTTGATCATTAGCCTAAAATGTGTGTTTGTGTTTGTCTGTGTGTAGTCTAAGGACCTGACTCTGAGCAGCCGCAGTGTTCCTAAGCAGCGTGTGAGTGACGGCCTGAAGATGAGGGCGTCTGTGAGAATGACCCGATATCTGGAGTCCTGGGGTGCAGTTAAACCGTTCTCCCACCTGCAGAACAGAGAGGCCTTCATCACCGACCCCATGGGCAATGGCAAGAACTGGGGCAAGGTGAACATAGCCTCTGATATATACACGTATACATCAAGCAATTAATTATTAAATCTAGAGATGGCATAAAAAGATGAATTACTGTTTGCTGCTGATACATATAGAAATTGAAAATGAGTCTAATTACGTAACAAATGCTGCACTGTAACACTCGCCTAAAATAACACACACTCTTTGTGTGTTTGATTTCATGCTGTAGACGTCTTCCTGTGGGGGGGTAGTGGAATGTTTGAATAGTTCACTTGTGATGCTCAGCTCATATCAAAGCGTATCAAAAAGTGTTTTTTAATTTAAAAGGATTATCTGATTGGTCTCTGCTGATAGTCATGCCATCAGTACTGGAGAATAAATATGATTCTAAGTAAAGTATGAATAAGCATGAACATATTTTCAGATATTAGAGTAAGATTTTTGTTGCAATACAGTAATATGGTCAATTATTTTTATTTCCTTTTTCAATTGCTCAATAGGAAATAGCCCTCAGAACAGCACCCTTACACATTACCGAAAGGTGAGTAATACGTTTTGTTTGTGTTTGTGTTTGTGTTTGAGAAAGAGACTGAAAGAGTGGGGAAAAGACAAAAAGAACACCCAGATTTTTTAAAATTGTATATCTATCTCTCTATTTCTTTCTATCGCTCCTGCTTGCTTTGTCACGCTAATGCTAATTCTCTAATTCATGTGCTCTCTCTCTCTCTCTCTCTCTGTTTGTTGCCCGCTCTCTCAAACTGTCTTTCAGACTGCTATCTCTTCTCAATGTATTGCTATCTCTTGTTCTTTCTCACTCTCTAGAACTAGCTATTTTCTGCTACGTCACTTTTTTTGCAATCTCTTATTTTATTTCTTACTATCCCTCTTTCTCTCATTCTCCTTCTCATGGTTCACCCTAGCTATTACTGACTATTGCTATCTCTTACTCTCATGCTTTAGCTATCATTTTTCTTATTTCTTACTCTTGCTCTTTCCCACTACCTCTTACTCCCGCAGAATGTTGGACATTTTCTTTTTTTTGCAATCTCTCATTTTTTTCCTCTCACTATCTGTGTGTCTCTTTGTCTCCTTCTCTCCTTTTCTCACTCTCCCCTTAATTTGAAGTTAAACATTAAAGGTCTGTCTCTAACTTTTGGTTCCTGGCAGTTTTGATGAATCTCTTGAGGAGGCCTTCTCTTTGCCCGCTCCCCCATTCAGCACCAATAAGTGAGTGTGGAGCCACATTGGCTTGGCCGGCTCTCCTGAGCCACAGTTTCACCACTAACAGTCCAATCTCTCACCGAACCTCTGCTGCCAGGCCCTAACAGCCACTCCTGCACTGGAGAGTGAGCCCTAACAAACCCCCACCCCTCCCCAGCACCCACAGGGTACTGCACATCTAGTTAAAGGCTTTAAGACTGGATAAAGTGTGTGTCAGTGTGTGTCAAAGTTTGTGTGTGAGTGAGAATAAGGAAATGGCTCTTTTCCTTCCTAAGCTGTATCGGCACACATAGCTGTCTCTCTCGGGGGTTTAAACTAACACTTGGCATCCTGCATGCCACTCCTACACACACACTCACTGTACTCCCTATTCACACTGGCAGTTTGGCCTGGAGAGTTTTAAAACCAGCATGATAAAGGCTGCAACCCTGTCCTGTCCTACTACTCACACCCTCTACGGAGCTCTTTCTCAAACACTGTCTCACTGTGTGTATATCTGTATCTCTCTCTTTCTTTTTGTGTGTCTGTGACTGTCACTGTTTTGTATTTCTGTGTGTGTCTCTCTCTGTCTCTCTTACTTTCTCTCTCTGAGTTTGGCTGGGTGTGAATCTAACTCCTCTAATGATTCCTGCAGGAATAAATCCCAGAAAAGCAAATTTGATGAAGAACTGCACAATGAGATGATCACCACCATAGATGAGCTAAGCTCCAGCAAGTGAGTTTTTTTTTTGTCTCTTTGTGTTCTTAGTGAAAAGAGTTTTTTTGTCATATGCATACAGCTCTAGAAAAAAAATTAAAAGACCACTTCAGTTCCTGAATCAGTTTCTCTGATTTTGATATTTATAGGTATATGTTTAAGTACAATGATGATTGTTGTTTTATTCTATAAACTATGAACAATATTTCTCCCACATTTCAAATAGAAATATTGTCATTTAGAGCATTTATTTGCAGAATATGAGAAATGGCTCAAGTAATAAAAAAGGTGCAAAGCTTTCAGACCTCAAATAATGCAGAAAACAAGTTCATATTCATAAAGTTGTAAGAGTTCAGAAATCAATATATGGTGAAATAACCCTGGATTTTTGCAGTTCGCAGTTTTCATGCATCTTGGCATGTTTTCCCTCACCAGTCTTACACACTGATTTTGGATAACTTTATGCCACTCCTGGTGCAAAAATTCAAGTGGTTGAGCTTGGTTTGATGGCTTGTGATCATCCATCTTCCTTTTATTTTTAAGTGGTGTCTGATTTTTTTCAGAGCTGTATAATCAAAAATAAAAAGATAAGCCATTCATAATCTTAAAATAATCTCTTCCAACACCTGACTAACCCCCCGCATGCTTTGGCATTCACATGTTTGTTTACTTCCTGTCTGTAGGCAGTGGGTAAAATCAGAGGAAATCTCAGGTCTCACTCTCTGGTTCACTAAGCGAGAGCTGGAAAAGCAGGTGAGGATCTCATTTAGAAACAGTGCAGTGCTCTCATTTACATATGTGAGCATGTGTGCTAAATAAAATAGTACCTATATGGCTTGAAATGTTGTACTTAGTATTTACAATTAACAGTTAGCCACCATGGTTGATGTCACATTACCAGAAATCTAGTGGTTGGTACCAATGCAACTGAAATTTTATGATTCTCACTACCAGTTTTGATATAATGAATAAAAAGAAACCAATTAAATAAGTGTGTTTAAACATTAAAAAATACCTTTTTTCTTAGTTTTTCTCTACTTGTTTTGACTACCAAAACAACCATGCTATAATTAGACATAGACAACATTGTGCTTTTTGCCAGATAGTTAGAGCATTCAGATGACCACAGTTAGTTTCTTCTACCTCTAGGTATAAGCAGGTCAGCTTAGTGTGGTGCTTCTTTGGTTGAAAAAAAAAAATCAAAGACGCTGCCACACATGCTAGATACTTGCTAGCTATTTTTGCTGGTTAAGAACCATTGCAGCATTAGCCTAAGCCAAGCTAATGCTTGCCTTTCTAAAAATGCATAAATAACAATGGGAATATTTGTAAGGTTATGAACATTAATGGAGAACTCACAGTCTCCTGTACCTGCAACAGATTAGTGAATAAACAGGTACTAATTTTTGGTATTGACTTAATTACCATTTATCATTCTAATAAATTCTTGCTGTTGTAAGAAAACGATTGAAAGCCGCTTTTATAAGTCTGTGAACCTATAACAAAAACGTATGTGACTTTAAATGACTGCTCACATTATATACAAATTATTAATAATAATTTTCTAAAGATTTTGAAAATGTAATGTATGTAATTGTATTGACAAAATGCACTTTGTAAAGGCAGAAATTCAGTGTTTTTTTTTGTTTGTCTATTTTTGAAACTCAAATTAAGCTCAATAGTTTTAATACTGTTATCTCTCTTTCAGTACAGAGCCATAGACATGCCCAGTTTTAAGTACTATATCGTATGTGCCAGCTTCATCTTCCTCTGCATCTTCATCATTCAGATGTTTGTCACCCTGAAGTAAGTGACACAAATATACAAATATGATCACTGAATTAAATTATGATGTTACGTGCCTGTGTTGATGTTAGCTACAGTTAGACTCCCAGATTTCCGGTTGATTGTAAATTATCTTCTGTATGTTTTTCAGGTCTTGGCAGCTGGGAGTGACGTTTACTGTGTTGGCGTGTGTGCTGCTGTTGACCCTGGCCATCTGTTTTGCGGGCCGTATTCAGGTTAGACCTCTGCCCCTGGCTCTTGCCATTTTTACACACACTTATTATGGTTTGCATGTCTGGTGGATTTGTAGGTTTGTCCTTGTTTTATTCTCTGTGTGGAGGAACTAATAAAATTCTGCCGGTTTCTGGTCTTTTTAGGTTCCTGATAGGATAAACATTTATTTTAGTACAATATTTATATAACTATATAAATAATGACAGTAATACATACATAAAACTCTGTTGTAAATGTATTCTGTTGTAAATGTATACATATAAAGATAGTGTACATATAAAGATAGTGTTAGTACAGGAATGTATGCGTTTGTGTATGTGTGTGTGCAATCCATACTGGACTAAAGATTTTGTAAATGCATGTTATGTGGAGAATGTCATGTTATGTGATCATACATTGGCCCCATTGGCTGAAGGGTGTCTGGAATGTCTTTGACCACTAAAACAGACTGACATTTGGCATAGTATGTCTGTAATTGTGTCACACACATGCATGGATCCAGTAAATCTATAGCCTGACCAGTGTCATTTTGTCATATAATTTAACTGGCCCTTACTAATCTCAGTGTCTGTTTCTCATTTAGCATTGGGGATAATTTTTTCCTAATCTTTTCTATGTATTTTATTTATAAATCTGTAGAAACTTTAACACACTTTTTTTTCTTCTTCTTTTTTTTCAGAAACTTTTCCCAGAGAAGTTGCAGTCCTGCCAGTGGTTAACAGCTGTGTCGGTTGCAGTGGTTAAGAGGCCTTTTGTGCGGCTCCCTCTAGCAACCATCACTACGATAGTTATCGTCATCATTGCCTTGTTCAACCTGGCAAATTACATGTTTTGCAATGGGCAGGAAAATGGTGCATCAGTTCAGACACATGATTCTGTTTTTGTCAAAAACTGCCAAAACAACTTGAGCGCTCCACTCTGCCTTTATCTAAATGGAAGCAGCATTATTGAAGACCTTTGCTACTTGCCTGTGAGTATATTGGACATTGATGAACACAGAATACACGTAGAAGCACATGCACCATAAACACTTTAAGCCACTGAGTTTCTTTTTCTTTATCTTCTTTTGACCCAGTCCCAGCTTTCATTTGTACCTCTACACCTTGTTTTCAAGTGTCGTCCTTCCTGCACGTTACAAAAAGAACTGAAGGGCTATAATACAGTGAAATTGCATTACACTGTAAACTGTAAACTAAGAAAATACATTTGGCGGTTTCTTCGCTTGCTTGGCCCATGATTTCTAATAACCTTTGAAAAATCTGTGGACCATGTAGCCTCTACATTTTACCCAACCCTTCTGCTCCAACAAGAATCAGGACACCCTACCTTTAGATGTGAACAAGCAAAAAGAGGGAAAAAATGATAAAAAAGAGAAACACATCTAATTAACTGTACCGGTTACTGTAATTTCCTTAATTGTATGTTTTCTTCTTTTTTTTCTAGAATTCAGTGTACAGCTGCATCCTGGCATTACTAGTGTGTGGGGTATTTTTGAGAGTAAGTTTTGAACTGAAGGCGGCCTTCCTCGTTATAGCCTGTGCAATTTATTACATCATCATCTGCTATTCCCAGAATGATCTGTTCGTCACCTACAGCTGTGTACTTAACGGAAACTACAGCAGGTATTCTCTCGCACAGTCTGCTTCCATGCCTTTACTTCATGTATTATGTATCTAGTACCAGTACTGATGAGTGATGAGTATTGAGATGTTTGTTTGTCTGTGTTATAGTTGTTGCGATCCAAAAGGGGGTTTGCTGATGACTGGAGGGCTGATGAAACACCCTCAGACCATGAGCTGCATCTATATCACGCTGTTTCTGTTCACCATGCTTCTTATATCACGCCAGGTGCACAAAACACACTGTTTAATTTGATTGCGCAACACATTGTGCAGTAGGGCTGTGAATATATATTTTTATGAATGATCAAGATAAGAACTGTCATGACTTAATTTGACTTCTAGGAGTGTTGCAGCATTAGGAGCCTTGCCAAGGGTTATTAGATTAGTTATTAGCTGCTTTTCTGTATGATGAAAAGTCTACTCCAGTTTTCGAGACATACTTTTTACAATAAAGCTAGGAAGTAATCTAGAATTTAGACATTTTTATTTAAAAAAAGTAATTGTTTTTACAATGTACAAATAATGCACATAATTATTAGTATTTTTTTTCTTAATCTCCGCAATAATAAATAATGTTCCGTCCATTGTAACTTGACCTTTCTTCTGCCTTTCAGGATGAATTCTGCTGCCGTCAGGACTTCCTACTGAAGAACAAGAACCGCACAGACAAAGATGAGATCGAGCTGTGTGAGAATCTCACGCGCCTTCTGCTGGAGAATGTTCTCCCAGCACACGTGGCCTCGCTCTTCGTTGGGGAGAACAAAAAGAATGAGGTGGGGCTGCTCTCGACTAACACTTTACTAAACCAGAAGTACAAGGTAGGAACCACCAGCAGGTGTGTTTTAAGATGATACCCCATCCAGTCATTCATTTCAGATGATCCAGCCTTTCATACCATGCCATAATCCAAAATGCATGTGTAAAGCATGTCCTTTACTGGTGGCCCCAAGTGTGAATTACACTTTCCCACTATAGTTAGAGCCCAGAAGTAGAGGAGTAGGAAATACCACATTTTGAATAATGCTGCTTTAACATGCAGAAGCAAGGTTATACAATGGCCTACAAATAGCTGGTTCAATTTTATGCTCCACTGCCTGTAATTGGGAGAATGGTGTATGTCACTGCCATTTTAGATAGAAATACTACGAATGTACTATGTAACTTTGGTGGAGCTGCACAAGCTGCCCTTATCACTCACTCTGTGATGCTCCTCAGCACATGCATCTGAGTGGCAGATGAATTAGAGTTGGGGATCCGACATTTTTCTCTTAAGTGCGTTTTCTACCTAGTGATGTAGCATTGGTGGCAGTTTTAAAAAAAGAGGCGCGGTCTGACTTGTGTTGCAGGAAGTATGTGCTTGTTCTTGCCTTCTTCATTTTAGGAACTATGTAAGTGATCAGGTGAGTCCTAGTGAGTGGGTAGGTTATCTTTAGTTGAATGGGGGGACATGAAAGTGACTGTCTGTCACAGTTTTTGGTGAGAATGTGTAATTGTGACAAACCTGCTAAAAAGTACTTTTAAAACATGCATTGTGGTGCAGTTTCTATTTAGAGTGAATACATCTTGTCATTTTAGAGAATATTAGCAGCACAAGAAAACCAGCAAATGCTGTCATAGCCTGGGACCTACCAGAGACCCTACTTTTAGTTTTTTTGTTTTTGGCAGGAATGGTAGCAGAGCCACATTAATGCCATGTGTAATATTTTGCCCTCTCCATACTTAAGGATTCTAATACTTACATTTTTTAAGATTGGTGCTTTTAGTAAAAAACAAACCAAACTAATAAAATCAATGAAATAAATATTAAGCATTATTAAGTTAATAAGTTAGTTATTGTGGGGCAGGAGCGAAAAATACCAAGTCTTAAATAAAAAAAAGTGCTTTAAGTAGTAGATATCTGATAAATCTCTTCACATATTTAAGTGCACCATAGGAATAATCATTTTAATAAAAACATATTGCCATATCACCCACCTCTATCATAGAAACACTTGCTCTGTGTCTCTGTTGCTTCCAAATTCAGCAACCATTGCCTACATTTGTTTCATATATACATCAGCCTCACTACCTCCTCTGTTCTGGTTGTTGTGTTTGTGTCCGTTTGATTTAATGGATTGAACTATCCAAGTTCTTTCCCCCTCAAGTGTCTTGCTTTTCTGCCAAGGCTAGTAACTACTTCTGTTTGTGTATATGTTTTTTCCCCAGGACCTGTACTACAAATCGTATGACTGTGTGTGTGTCATGTTCGCCTCAGTTCCGGACTTCAAGGAGTTCTACACAGAGTGTGACATCAACAAAGAGGGACTGGAGTGTCTGAGACTGCTCAATGAGATCATTGCTGACTTCGATGAGGTGAGCAGGCAGCTCAGGACTGAGTCATCCCTTTTTCCTCCTAGTGAAAATCAGCTCCCAAATGTGTCAAGAGTATTTTTTTTATTTCTTGTTTTTTTTTAATCCCTCTCAGTGCCTTACTTTTTTACTTAAATGTTTTTGTTAATGCAGCTGTTGTCCAAGCCCAAGTTCAGTGGAGTGGAGAAGATTAAGACTATTGGCAGCACTTACATGGCAGCTGCTGGTCTGAGTGGAAGCCTTGGACAGGAGAATAACCAGGTAAGCTACTAAAACACTATAGAATGGATATTCTGTTGTCTACATGGCTTTGCATGTGCACATATGGGTATGGTGCAATGATACTATAGTATATTGCTATTCTTTTTTTATTCATTTTTATTAGTGCTCCAATTTTTTCAGTAAAAATTCAATAAAAAATGATTAGTTTATCAAACCATCAGTCTGCCTTTTCCTCTGATTTTGCCCTTGTCACAGTGCTGTCATTATTCAAAGTTCTGTTTGCTCTGTAACTTATTTCTTCATATTGGGTCAGTTAAACATTTATTATTTATTACTAAATTTGGAAATAGAAAATTACAAAAAGTACAACTTTATTATTTTTGTATAGTAAAGATTGCACCTTCACAATCTGAATTGCAAGGAAAAAAAGAATTTGTTTTGTAATTTTTGCATTTTGTAATTTCTTCTTTTGCTGTGCCAAATGGATAAAAAAAAACAATAATTAAGTTTTACAATACATTTCTATTTTTTTTTTTAGGAAAAAATAGGTCAAATAGGAAATTTGAGTGACTGTTCTCTTATGATAAACATTTGATTTTTGCAGTCAAATGAGTTTTAACATACTTTTTTACTCATGTTGCCGCTGATACTGGCACTTACACACATATTGCTATCAGCAATAGAAAGAACCGATATGTGCTACTAGACACTTGATGGAAGCCTGCATTGTTTTTGCAGTATTTTTTTTTCAGCATCGTTTATTGGTAGCACAAGGAAAAAAGTGTAATAGATGCATCCCTATATGTCCATTAGTGAACTGTAAGCAAATGTAACTTGAACATGCAGCTGTAGCGCTAGACTAGATTGCTCTAACTGGGTCAGTTCTGAATTATGTAGATTCTTATTTGCATTTTTGATCTGCTTTTCTTTATTTGTTCATGCAAATGCTGTCTGTGAAGCCACCAAGTTCTAAAATTGAATTTGCAACACCCGCATACTTATAGTAGTGTGCAAATTATGCTGTGTTACATTTACTTCAAGTAAAAGAGGTTGGTTGTCATAGTTTGAAATGATGTCGCTCTCGAGTAGAGAGCGCTCTGGTTAAAATTCTGATACTTATACACCTTTAAAAAAAAAAAATTGCCCAAAAAATTAGCAGAAGACTTTTGAGTTTCCCACAAATAGTTTGACAGTCATTTACCAGTGTTTTATGGCAAATATTCAATTAAAAATATTTTCACCTTTGTATGTCTCAGGATAGCATTTTTATCAGTGTCCTAGGTTAGCATTCTTAGCATTGTGCTAGGTTTGCTTTGTTAGAAATACTGTTTCTTTATTAGCAGTGTTTTAAGTGTGCATTCTGTGTGCTGGCAGGACCGAGACAGGCAGCAGGCTCAGATTGGAATCATGGTGGAGTATGCCATCGCTCTGATGGGAAAACTGGACGGCATCAACAGGCACTCATTCAACAGTTTTAGATTACGCGTGGGTAAGTGTTGTGAACACACACACACACACACACACACACAAACGCATTCAAAATGAATATTATTTGGCCAGCAAGGGCTGAGAGGAAACAAATACACCACCGAACACTCATGTGTGCACACACACGCTCACTCTCATTGCCTGCATAAAGATGAATAATCAAACAATTCAGTCTGTCCGGCATCCTCCTCTGTTAATGTTTAATAGTTGTGTTTGTGTACTGCTTGTCTATTAGCTAAGCATGAGGAAGTTTGAGAGATCATGTTTACAAGGCAAGATTGTTAGATCAGGTTACATTCAGCTTAATGCATCTGGTCCTTTTTTTTCCATATGTGCACAGCATAGGGCTGTTAAATAAATAAACTGCTACATCAGTGTTCTCTTCTGTAAGCAATGAACTATTCCTGTATGAGTAGATTTGTCCATGCAGGCCAGTGAAAGACAAGCAATTTTATCATCATTAGCTGTCAGTACCCACACTCACTCCATAAAGCTGAGCTTAATTGCGGTCTCTCCATCGAATCTGAGAGTGTGGTTATATTAGGTCAATACTTAGGAAAGGGAGAAGTAATGGGGGAAAAAACAACCACACAACCGCAGACGTGGCACCAGAAGCGGATATCTCCTACACGTGGACGGACCACAGCAGAGTCTGCTTGAATCGAAATTAGGGCTGGGTGATATATAGAGATTTTTAAGAAAGGTATGCAGTGATGGCAAGAAGATGGATAAACACATGACTAGAGGTGTGAAAGAGGTTCTGCTTAGTTAAACAGTTGTTCAGTTATTTGAAGATTGCTCAGATTCACAGTGTCTGATGAGCAGCAGAATAAGGTATTCTGTACAGTGAACACTAATAGGCGGCCAGCATTCTAAGGCCAGACCCACATGTTTCCCTGAGCAACTGTTCAGAACTATTTAATTTCCACAGTGTTCATTTTACATGGCGTAAGGTTACTAGTCTTTACAGTGGGGGCTTTGCAGAGCAGAAAACTCACAGACCAACCTTGTGTGTATAAATATCACCAAAGATGCTTCTCAGCAGATTCAGGAGTGTGGCACACACAGAAGAAGTATGGAACAAGCTCATTCAGATGGAGTGCCTAAAAACACAGATATTGATATTGGAATTCGACTTTTCAGCAAAACATAGGCTAAAAAAAAAAAAAAAAAAAGCAGCAGCGTAAAGCGTAACCACTTAACTAAACACTAATCTTTAGAACTCTTAACCTGAACTAAACACTGTATTTTTGTGTTCTTTGTTTTTGGGAGAAAAAAACATTTATTTAAAGAATATGTAACACATTACTTGGATGGTCCATTTGATGATGCTCAACCTACATGTAACTAACATTCAACTGCATGTCTATTAAATGAAATTGAACTGAAATGTGAAAGTAAATTATTCTCTATTGAATGTAATCCTACAGCCAACTCTAACCCAAACTCTAATCTTAACATTTTAGCACTGGGTTTAGAGTTAGATTTAAAGTTTAGGTTAAGGTTAGGGTTAAGTGTAGGGTTAGATTTTAGGGTTGGCAGTTAATAGACATTCATTTTAATGTTAGTTGAATGTCAGTTGAGCATCAATGAGGCCATCAAATAGACCATACAAGTAAAGTGTTACCAAAGAATGTTGTTTATAGTTAATTTGTATAAATTTAATTGCTGTTCAGTTGTGACATCTAATGCTGATAGAACTACTAATATACAGGATATACAGACACTGAATGTTGAAAGTGCCTGTATAACATCTTGTAGCTTAGGACATGTAGCTTAGTCTTAGAAGTGTCTTTTTATTATTACCTTATTTTAAGAGGATCAGAGATCAGTTATCTTAACCATTCCCGGTCTCAAAAACTGCTTTTGCACTTGATCAAACATACTGAATTTGTGTTTTGAGTAAGTGCACCACGGTTCGGAAAAAGTCCAGAGTAAAAACGCTCTTAGAAGGCTAACAAGTGGCTCACACAATTTCAGCGATTTGTCCCAATATCTGTACCATATTGGCCAATTAATGTAATTGATACAACACAAACTTTTTTTTTTATATACAGCTGCTTTTATATTAATAGAAATGCTGACAGCATCTCAGGAATGTCTAGTTTATCCCCTCTATCCAGGATGACCTGTTTCACAGAGACACTGCGTCAAAGGATACACTGCATCAAACACACACATCTCTGGTAGCTATCAGGGGAAATACTGTAATAATAAAAAAGAAAAATCCATGGGCTTCTAAGCTTTTATTAAAAACATATGGTCCAGCACTGCTGCTCCAGCAACAGGCCTTGCCTTAAACTTTCTGTAGAGTGCCTTAATGCCATCTGTTAGTCATTCCTGTGTGTGTAATATATTAAGTCTGCATTTTGTGGACACAGATAAAGATTAACGCTGATGTTTTTACACCCATTATTCATTTCTCAGCACTTTGTAGTTTTATAATTGCTGTTGCCCTGTATCTGTTTCTCTGCATACTTTATTATCTTCCTTTTACCCTGTTCTTTAATGGTGAGGACCCCACAGGATAGACCACCACAGAGCAGGTGAAAGGAGAAACAGATACAGGACTACAGTCTGTATTTATAGAATTACAATGTGTTCCTTTATGCTTAGTAGAGCTGAAACCTAAAAAAGTCACAAATACATATACAGAAAAAAAAGATGCTGAAAGAAAAAAAGACGCAGAGCTTTCAGACTTCAAATAATGCTAAGAAAACAAGTTATATTCATAAAGTTTTAAGACTTTTGAAATCAATATTTGGTGAAATAACCCTGGTTTTTAATCACAGTTTTCATGCATATTGGCATGTTCTCCTCCACCAGTCTTACACACTGCTTTTGGATAAACTTATGCTACTCGTGGTGCAAAAATTCAAGCAGTTTGGCTTGGTTTGATGGCTTGTGATCTTGATTATATTTCAGAGGTTTTCAGTTTGGTAAAATCTGTATGCTGTATGTACATATAGGATCCATCTTGTATGGTCTAAGATGCCACTGCTTCCTTTTTATATCTTTGCATTTCCAGATCGACATTAAGTGTTTATCCCCATGGCGTGCAAACATGCCTCGTTTCTGTAACTTCCTGCGGACATAAATATTTTTGTTAAGTGTTTTAAAGGACATCAATTGTGTGTATTCACAGGGATAAACCATGGACCAGTAATAGCGGGAGTGATTGGAGCACGCAAGCCGCAGTATGACATCTGGGGGAACACAGTGAACGTCGCCAGCCGAATGGAGAGCACTGGGGAACTGGGCAAAATACAGGTAACCACCATGAACATCAAGATTGCAATCAGCAGTACACACAGGATTACTTTACACACAGCTGGGCGTCATCCTCACTGGAGTGTGTATGGAGTGTGCATCATAGCCTGGTGGTTGCTTTAAGATTATTACCTTGAATTTATCGAGTAGGCTCCACCTGATTCCAGGGTATATAATAACAGATTAAAGACACAGTCATATGTGATACTTAAAAGGTGACAATGTCCCCGGCCACTTTACAGAAAAGCACTACGCAAACACTAACAACTAACAAGGCATAGTTGTAATGATGGGTCAAATTAAACCAAGCTGCGTCAACAAACTCCTGCGTCACATCTGCTCAGACTAAAGGGAACATTTCCCATAATCCAGTGTTTCCCTCTGTAATATAAAATGAAGGCGTTTATAATTGGAGATTGAATCAAAGTAAAAAAGTATAGTGGTCCCACAGGAGCAGAAATGAGATTTAGTTTACACGTTCTAGCTGCCTTGGTGTCTGGGAAATGTGGTAAAGAAAAGAAGAGGAATTAAATAATCTCATTATTTCATACCACTTTGCTTAATTAAAAAGTGCAGACACTTGATCATTTTATATTGAGAATAGAACTGATTTGAAAATATGACCCCTGATTAATTTTCCATTACTTACCATTAGTTTGTATGCACAGCCTTATTATTACAATTGCCATATGACCCCTGATTAATTTTCCATTACTTACCATTAGTTTGTATGCACAGCCTTATTATTACAATTGCCATTAAAATAAGTTTTCTAAGTTTGGACATAGCAGATACAGATACAGCTCTGGAAAAAAATTAGAGACCACTTAAAAATGATGAGTTTCTTTGCCTCTTTACCAGAGAGGAAGATGGATGATCACAAGCCATACAACCAAGCTAAACCAGGAGTGGAATAAAGTTATACAAAAGCAGTGTGTAAGACTGGTGGAGGAGAACATGCCAAGATGCATGAAAACTGTGATTGAAAACCAGGGTTATTCCACCAAATATTGATTTCTGAACATATTTTGTCCATAGTTTTTTTTGAATAAAACAACAATTTTCATTTTACACAAACATAAACCTATAAACAGCAAAATCTGGGAAACTGATTCAGAAACTGAAGTGGTCTCTAAATTTTTTCCAGACCTGTACATTGAAACAGTTTTCCAGACAGGGATTGAGCCTAGTCTTAGACTAGCTTCTGAATTCTGAATGGAGATTTTCTGTTGAAAGGGAAGTATAGTCAATGACTAGGCTTACATCCTGTTTGGAAAACCAGCCCATAGTGTACTGAAGTTGTGTGTACTAGCACTTAAAAAGCAACAAACCTAAGGCCTGTAACAATATAGATTAATATAATAGAAGGGCTGGGAAGTTAGACTAATTAATTTGATTAATCCAATTGCTGTTTTAATGTGATTTTCAAAATGGAATGTATGTGTTTTGTAGGTGACCGAAGAGACGTCGACCGTCCTGAAGAAGCTGGGTTACTCGTGCGATTGCCGTGGCCTGATAAACGTGAAGGGGAAAGGGGAGCTCAAAACCTTCTTTGTGTGTACAGATTCCAACAAGCAGCAGGGGATGGCCCTCAACTGAAACTGCTGCTCTGGTATTGACTCTGCCACCACGAACAGTCCCACACACGGCTGTATTTAATTTGGATTTCTTTTAGGAAGCAGCGTCATTCTGCTGACTTACCAGGAATGTGAGGCTTTTTTTCATAAGTGTCTGCATTGACTTCTAAACTGTTGGACTATTTTTTGGCTGGAAATCTAAAGTCTTGATTCAACCAAAACCCAACCTAGTTTGACACGTTGAGACTGAACATTTCCACCTGTTTCGGTCAGTGTTCACTTCATGACTTTGAAATGCCATGCACTTGTTCTGATTCCTGTTCAATGGGATGCGAATAACTGAACTCAAAAAAAGAGGATGAGAGGTTTGAAGCATCTTAGATATTGTTGGGTTGGTAGCAGTCGTTCATGCTTTAAGGTTAGGCATGACATTACAAGCAGATGATCAGACACATGCACATATGAAGAATTATTATTATTTGCCCCTGGATTTACTAGCACATAAAATGAAGCCTTTAAAAAAATGGACCGATTTTGTGAAGATACATTTGCTGCTGAAGGACTGTTCAACAAAAGCGCCTTCAGTTTCTAGAATTCGTGTTCTCAGACCATGTGTTTTTTGGATGTGTAAATCTTTGCAGTGGACGCTGCCGAGAAGCTCCTTTCTGTTTTCTGTCGTCTACCATGTTGTGGCGGTGTTCTGCCTTCTGGGGAGGTGCTTCTCTAAGCCAAATGCGCTCACAGAAGCCTCTCACTTGTACTTGTTGGCCTGGTATTATAGCCTGTTTGGAGAGTGAACATTACAGACGGCTATGTTTTATAAGACAGCAGTAGGTCTGTAATTCATAGGCATTTAAACTGAATGCTAATATGACTATGGCAAACATGCTGCAGTACAATCAGTTTCTAATTGTGCAAATATATATATATCAGAGGAAAAAAAATGAATGTGAAATATGTGGCTTAAGGATTTTTTTTTATAACCTTTCTTGACCTTGAAGCTTTTAAGAGGTACTTCTGGAATCATGTTTGTATCTCTACTAAACTGCCATTATGCCCCCTCCACCACTTTGTTGCAGAGTGAGAATCACTTGTTAAAAAAAAGGAAGAGGGAACACCAAATCCTGGAGGCTGTAAAAAAAAAAGCAGCTGTCCTTATGATTTTTTTCTACAGACTGTGTCTACAGACAAAACGAACACAGCAACAAACATGGGACGTGTGTTATGTCTATGCTGTGTACTGTTACTGAACAAGCCTGAATGTCCTGTCTCTGCTGTTGAAATCGTGAGCTGCCTTTTCTGTTCCGTTTGCAGTATCTGCAAGGAACTTGTCCGAGTTGCTGTACAGTGTCCGTATGGAATAAAAAATAATTTTACACGTTTCAAAGAGGTCCCCTGCTGTCGAATTTGAAAGCATTGTTCAGTGTGCTTTAGAAGATGATTCCTTTTTTGAAGCTCCATGGTACAGAGCTGATACTTAAAGAAGTATTGTCTAGGATTGTTTTTGGAATTAGCAGCTAATGGTTCTGCTCTGGTCTAATCATTCATGGCTCAACATGATTTAAAGACGGAGGCAGTCATGACATACCTCAAAGTCTAGCTAAAGCTTTCAAAACACTGACTAGTTCTACCATATGGAATTTGGGAGTCTGTAATAGGGCTTCACAATATATTATTTATTTATCATGCTATGTTTATTATTGTCATGCTATGTTAGATCACTGACATCTGGAAAAAAAATCCTCTCTAATTTAATATATATATAGCCAAGAACAATATTGTGAAATCTAAATGTATGACTGACAGTGATTAGTGTAATGTAACAAAGTAGGTACTGAACATGACCAAGTATTGCAAAAAATTATTTATTAAGTGAAATGTATACAAAAAGAAAAAGTGGAACAAAAAGAGCACTATTGGTACAGAGTGGGGATTGTGTTGGATGGATCAACTAGACAGTGATGGCTGGGACGTCATCTGAGCCCAAACATACTACGTCCATGTCTGTTCCCACTGAGGACAAGAAAAATGTGACAAAAAAAATTGTTACTGGTAATCCATTTTTAGTTTACATATTTGCATAAATACAACAGGTCTTCAGTGTGAATGATTTTTGTTCTGAAATTGCAATGTGAACCAATTTGCTTTAAAAATCTTAATGAAATCTGTGCTGGGCCTACCTGTAGTCAGGTCTGAGAATGTCTCAACTGCTTCAGTAGGCAGTGAGATTCCCATGGCTTTCCTGATACCGTACACACTGCTCACATCACTGGGATTCACCTGACTGGTCAGTTGGGCCAAGTTCCCAGTCACCTTCTCCGCTACACACAAGAAACAAGGCGGTTATTATTACAATATTAGAGTACTGGGATCTGAGCAATCGAGCAAGTGGTCTGACTGTTTGCTTGCTGGTTGAAACTTGTAAAACAAATGTTGTCCTTAGTTTTAAAAAAGACAGCAGATTTTGAAGGCACATTTCTGCTTAACTTTAAATACAGAAATGGATGAAAAAAAAAAGTATTTATTTTGTATGGTCAATCCTATGCCCCATCACCAACATTGTAAGCTTGTTAAGATTATCGGCTTAAATCGCTGTATTTTGTAATGCTGGGGGTGAACGACGGGGGGACACTCGACAAATGTTCATACTCATTATAATGTTTCACTACTCTACCCAAAGTCCATTTCACACCAGAGATCTCCTTTAATCTTTTTTTATTTTTTTTATTATAGTAATTACATTAGGACTATGACTGCACGATATTGGGCGGGAAAAATTACATTCCAATATATTTTTACCTAAATATACCAAAGGCCAATCAGATAATTTGTTACAATAATAATGCAATCTGTGTATCAATGATTAGAGTAAAACAAATGCTATTTGGTTTAAATAATCCTGTGATCTTGTCAAGTGACTACTGCACGTGTGTCCATTGTGATGCTGAAATGACATTTTGCAGCCCTAATCGGGACCCAATCCAATTTCATAATGTCTGTTATTGACTGGCAAATTTGTCTTTAAACTACCCTTAAATTAAGATATTGCTCAACATCTATGTCAATATGAAGGACCCATAGAAGTATGGGGGCTGTGACGGTTACATTACACATAAAGGGAACATAAATGAGCTTTAAGTCAGTTTCTATTGTAAAATGTATTAAAAGTGTAACATGAAACTGGCAGTCTAATAGAACAGAAGAAGGAGAAAGAGAATAAAAAAATAATTGCTTTTGTAAAGAGCTAATCAATGCAAACCTCCTTTGAGTAAGGGTATAAGGCAGACCGCACTGTTGACCACATAATGTGAATGTACCTAGCTGTATCTCTTTAGCAGTCGGGGTGAGCAGGCAGATGATGTTGGGAGGCTGTTTTGCGCTCAGTCTCTCTCGCTGAGCTTCCTGCAGATCCCTCAGAAGGAGAGTGGTCTCATCCAGCTTCTTCTGGAACTGTTCCGCTTCTGAGGCCCAGGGAGCATGGAGACAAAAAGAAGAAGGGGAAAAAAAGTAACACATGCAGGTGAGTGAGTATAGAAACCCAAACACTCATATTTGTTTACACTTAATCAGCTCCAACAGAGAACACATGCTGTGATGATCATACATGACCGCTCAAAACGCTGAATTCTCTGTAACTCTAGTCTGGAATTTAGAGCAGGTTGGGGGGTGGGGGGGACAGTAATGTGTGTTTTAACAAGTGTGCGCCCTCACCCTCTGACTCGAATGTCTCTTGCAGGAGGTCAAGACCCAGACCCAAACTCATGACTGAACTGAGAGCAGTCATGCTGTTTCCACTGCTGGACTCTGACCCAACCACCTACAGGGAAGAAAAGAAACATTTGTTGACTTATACATTTTATTTAGCAGTTGCAGAACTTTTAATAACCTCTAAAGAAAAGTGGGATGTCATTGTGCCTGTTTCTGAGCCTGCGAGACTGATTCATATAAATTACTTCTGTTTTATGCCCCATACAAGATTTGTTAAAGCAGCAGTCCTTATGATTTTTTTTATTGTATATTGAAAGCACTAGTATTCCTGAGTGGGAAAGGGGACAAAATATTGTAATAAACGCAATCAGTATCCTCCTGAGCAACTGAGGCGCTGCTAAACTTGCTATTCTATTTACTTAAATGCAACCAATTTAATGTCTATACAAAATTATAAATATTATTAAAAGCACACACAATATATTTCTTATATTGGCCATCTGTTCTATAAATATGCTTAAATATTAAATAACTATTTCATTTGTAACTTCATACTGTAAAGCTTAGTCATGTAAGAAAATCGTATTGTGATTTTAAAATACTGTATCAATTTTCAAACAGTTATAAGTTATTCATTTTTAGTTTAGATGTAAAAAAATATTGTCAGGCAAGAGTTTAAACACTGCCCACTAGACAGCGGTGTTAAATATTCCAATATAACTTCTTAAAAATTATACTTTTTTTTTCATTTAGATTTTATAAATATGGTAGAAGTTTTATACTTTGTATTTTTTCCTAAACAGTTGAATACTACATTGCTTAGCTTCCTCTTAGTATCTTATCTTAGTGATAAACTGCATTGTAACCCTTGTATCAAGTAGAGCTATCCACCTTAACAACAGTTCAAACTGTCTGCAAACTTATTAGAAATGCACAGACCATAAAATAGTAACACAAGCTACAGCTGAAGAAAAGCTACATCATATTAAATCCTGTTCACCTCTCACTCATTCACACGAGCACCACCCTTTCATGTAATAACCGTGGGTGGACACTTCCGCCACTATACACGTCACGACTTCATACTGATTGCTTTTTATAGGTGCTGTGTTGAGTAACAGCTAAAGAGAAAATAGTTGTCAACAAATAACGTAGAATTGTTTAAAGTGTTGTAAGATGCCCCACCCTGCGTGATTGTGTGTGCTTTATTACTCAATTAATTGTGTAAACGAAACAGGTTTATAGAAGAGGATCATGTTGGCTGCTACTGAAACACACCATCCCTTTTCGCCTTCTACAAAAGGTACTCAGGAGAAAAAAATGTAAGGAAAATCTACAAACGACGGTTTTTAAGGCAACATGATTTTGAATATACAGTATATTGCTCCACTTTCAGACTAAATCTGCTCAGAAGCACCCACAGCTTCTCTGTAGTGGAGAGGGCGTGGGTTTGTGTGAGATGGTAAAGTTAATGTTCTTTCCATGTGCATATGCGTGTGAGAGGGTGGACTGGCTTTGTTGACACAGCTGCTTTGGAGCACAGAGGAGAAGGAGACGCCAGTCTAAAACCTGGGCCTGGTTGCTCATAGCTCTCTTTACAGGGGGAGCCGGTTAATTCCACAATCACTCTCTCGAATGAGATTGACAGTCCAATAACGGTTACAGTCCATTACTTGCAAATCAGCAACTGTATAGATCATAACTGGACGGTTAAAGAAGTATCACCATCAGTTGTCAGTAGGACTAGACAATATGGCCACATATATTTACACAGATCTAGTAAGCATAACATTATGACCGCCTCCTTGTTTCTACATTTGTGTGTTGTGGTGGTATCAGTGAATCAGACACAGCAGTGCTGCTGGAGATTTTAAATACTGTCTACGTAGATGTACAGATAGGATAAGGATTAACTTTATTGATCCCACATTGGCAGAAATGCACTTGTTACAGCAGCATGAAAAATAGTAAGCATATAGAAATATATATATATTTTTTTTATTTTACCTAATTGAAAACCTTTGGAATATAATCAAGAGGGAAGATGGATCATAAGCCATCAAACCAAGCTGAACTGTTTGAATTTTTGCACCAGGAGTGGCATAATGTTATCCAAAAGCAGTGTGTAAGACAGGTGGATGACAACATGCATGAAAACTGAAAAATTTATATACACCCTGATTAAAAACCAGGGTATATATAAATAAATAAATATATATACACAAATTATTTTCAGTCCAGCTGTGACACTAAAATGTATAAATCTTCAACAGCACTGCTGTGTCTGAGCCACCCATAATTTCAATAATTTGGCTTGAAAATGGCCAAAACACAAACAAAAAATAGCATTATATATTTCTTGTCTATTTCTTTTTTTACCTCAACATCATTGGCTGTGTCCGACTGCTCTGGTGGTTTCTCCACTGCCTCCTCCACCGGTGGAGTATTCTAAAAATAAAGGTCTAGTTTAAGCATATTTTATATTTTACAATATTAAAAAAGATATTTCATACTCATAAATACCATATCCACATATTGTAGAATTTAATATTATAATGGCTATTACACAAATACAATGACATGTCAAAAGTCTCAGGACAGGACTGGACTACTATCCTGTCCGTTGGAAGCTTAAGAACGCTGCACTGACATGGAATATGGAATATAAGTATGGGGTCTCTTGTATTAAATGTAGATCTGATTTGTAAGAGTTGCTTGTCTTTTCACATGCAATCTTTCATAATTTTTTTTATCCAATTTTTTTCCCCTGAGAAATGTACATACTGCTATCCCATGACGTTTGGCAGGTCAGTGTATATATTTATACACAGACAGATGATTCAGTGCTTTGATCATGCTTACAGCTTCATTCTCCTTTAGTTGTTTGGAGTGTTCTCCATTCGTGAGCGTGTCCAAAATATTATCAGCCAGTCTGTTCATATGCTCTTCTGACTTGGCGAGGAAATCTGCAATGGTACTGCAGCACACAAAAACACACGCGCACACACAAGCACGCACAAGCAATATATTTCAAGGTGAGTGTGAAATGATGGCTGTATGAATAGAAGCATTGATTGGTCTACCAGACTATGCTTTAGAAAGACATGCACCAGAAAGAAGAGACAGCTGAAGGCAAAGTTTCAAGCATTTCTTGGAACGAACATAAATTTCATGTAGAAAAGTCCCTGGCTTCACTATAAATGGCTGGAGAAATGTTCTCCTTTGAAAAGTATTTAACTGCAAGGCTATTATCCCTTTTTTGTCGCTCTGAATGTCAGCTTTTATTTCTGAATATGTACATCTAGATGCATTGAACATGATAACTTTTTAAGTAAGCTAAAATATTGGAGCATGATACTGTCCAGTGTCTTTGTTGCCCAACAAACTAGAAAAGACTCTTGTCTAAGTAAACCACTGTTAGAAACAAAAGTATCATTTATTCGCTTTACACTTTAGTAGCTTTCAACCAACTGTAACCAAACAATAAAATAAAACATAAAACTTACATAGACTGGTCACAGCATTAAACAATATATATTTTTTAATTAAACAGGTTAAATAAAACAATAGATACTACATACTCAAGATCTAGTTACTATTGGTAATTAGTACACAATTAGGATGCACCCTATATTTTCCTTTCTATAGAAAATCTCTATTAAAAATGCTAGGCTTAATCCCTGTCTGGGGATTATTAAACACATTTTATTAAATACAATTTAATTTTTATTTATATAGCGCTTTTTACAACAGAAGCTGTCATACAATTATTGTGGTAATACAATGACAAGGAAAAAACTTACATTAAGAGGAAG
The DNA here is from genome assembly GCF_023375975.1 of Astyanax mexicanus. Taxonomy (NCBI): domain Eukaryota; kingdom Metazoa; phylum Chordata; class Actinopteri; order Characiformes; family Acestrorhamphidae; genus Astyanax; species Astyanax mexicanus. Next base: position 12,060,717 of record NC_064430.1, on the reverse strand, counting down.
AAACCTTAGGAGAAACCAAGTCTCAGTCAAAGGAACCCATCGGGTCGACCCTCTTATTTTAATCAGTATTCATTTTTGCATCTTATTTCTCTAAATTTGTACGCCAATCACATACCTCTCAGAGCCTTGGAGGCTTGACTCCTCTCCATAGAAAGAGTAAATGAGATCAGACTCCTCCTTGCTGATGTTGGCAAAGCTGGAGTCGTATGTGGGAGCATAGGAGCTAAACGGTCCGTAGTTCATGTAGGTCACTGAAAGACAAAAATATACACTCAGATTAATGACAATATGCACTTACGTTGCAAAGAAAAAAAGAAATAATATATATATATTATTGGGGTGTGCAGTATCATATCGTACACAATAATAAAATGTGTTATTTTATTGCAGTAGTGTCATCTTGATTTTTTTTTAATTCAGTGTTTTGTTATATTGCCAAGAGTATCGCTATCGCGAAAATACCATGAAATATTGTGATTTTATTTTAGGGCCATATCGCCCACCCTTAATCCACACAATCACCAACAGATGTTTGTAAACCTTTAAATATCACCAGGAATTGGGTATTAACCCTTTTTATCCATCATTACAAAACTACTGGAGAAAGAAATCCACACACACAAAAAAAAAAAAAAAAAAAAATTAAAACATGCACATTTTTCTTTTTTCCCCCCCTTTCTTAACAGGTTTCAGTAACTTTATCCAGGTTCTGACACTTCTAAACCCTTCTCTGTTCAGAAAATCAATTTCAAGTGAAACCAAATTCTTCATATCACATCCAGAACACTGCAGCCAAGTTCTGGCAGAGCAAGACATTTTCCAGAACGCAGTTTAAATTTCCTCCTGCTGATTGTTTTAACAGCGTCTACTGTGTCCTCCCAAATTATTCCTTCTAAATTATTGAGCTTCTGGCTATTGTTCAGAGATCATAAATCCAGGAAAAGACAAACACCCCTTTTCCACGAAATAACAAACCATTTTTCTGTTCTTCTCTAATCTTTTGCTGCCACTCCCAGCATGATTTAATAGCCATATGGACCTCGAAGACCTGTTCCAGCAATCAAGTGATGAGGACAGGTGACATAAGGGCTGAGTATACGCAATAACTTATTAATACGATATGTATAAATAATAGAGGGGTTATAATATAATATACTGAGATAGTGTAAGCAAGACAATATACTATGAGAATATACCTGAGAATGAGGAGAGTTTACATTTTATCCAGTCAGAACATATGAACCATATACTTATACCTACATTTATGCTCCTGCAACAGCAGAAAATGAAAAAAGGCTGAAATAACCAAAAAGATGCAGAGCTTTCAGACCTCAAATAATGCAAAGAACAAAAGTTGATATTCATAAAGTTTTAAGAGTTCAGAAATCAATATTTGGTGGAATAACCCTGGTTTTTGATCAGTTTTTATACATCTTGGCATGTTCTCCTCCACCAGTCTTACACGCTGCCTTTGGATAACTTTATGCCACCCCTGGTGCAAAAATCTAAGCAGTTTAGCTTCAGCTTGTGATCATCCATCTTCCTCTTGATTATATTATATATATATATATTTTCAATTTGATAAAATCACAGAAACTTGTAATTTTTACTTATTTCTTTTCCTAAAACTGTATGTAGGCTTAATCCTCTCTCAGAAACAAACCGAAAATGGTTCACATTCTTTCTAACAGTACTGTAAATATTGTGAACAGGAGGCTGAGTTTCACAGAATGAATAGGCTTTTTCCGCTCTGTGACGCATGTATAAAGGTACATTCTTTTCATCCATCTAAAACACCTTAAAGCAAACTCTGAAATGAAGTTATTACACATTACAGCTTTCTTTTCTCTGATACCACTGCTATGATAGATCTAAGGAGATGTGAAACCTGAACACAAAACCTAAACACCAAATGTGCTAACAGTATCAGATTCACGGATCTTCTATAAACATTATCCAATTAGGTCCAAGTCCAAGGTCACCATCAGTCTCATAGAAGTAGTGGCATCATATGCAGCTCTATTGTTATTAGGACAATAGACATATTTTAATAGAAGAAAGGAAGCTAAACAAATAACATTACGGATGGAATCATGCACACGTCTGAAACATGAGACTAATATCTGCAACGCTATCTACTGACACCTGATCACTGCTTCTGAACATAGCCCAGCAATACCTGGAACTTCATGGAAAGAAGTAAGCCAATGTCCATGCTGTGGGATTAATAAAGAATGATCTTATCTAATTATCTTATCTGATTATCTCAGGACAAATATAGCTTGCTTGAAAAACAAACATGAATCTTTAAATATGAGAGAGAGAGAGAGAAAGAGAGAATGAGCTGTGTTTGTTACCAGGAGTGACTCTGTTCCTCTTGTCTTCTTTAAAACCCTGTAAGGTGTTTACTCCTGTCTGCAGCCGGCCACCCATCATCCCCAGCTTAACTGGACAGTACCCAGGATCTGTTCACCACAAAGTTAATAAACACATTAGAAAACAATATAACAACACATTACATGTAAGAAATTGGGCTGGTAGTTAGTGTAAGCAATGAAAAAAGTAAGTGAAAAAAGATTATTTAACTGAGAAAGTTAAATAGACAAAAAAGCAAATTTCGCTTCAGGACTAATCCCGTTTACATGGTCGTACCTCCAACATTTAAGTCAGCCGGGTTCAGGATGCCTAAAGTGGTTGTGCCATCAGACTTCCTCCGCTCAAAATCAAGCTGCCAAGAAACAGAAATAAATAAATTCTACACTGAACAGCAAACATCATTTTAATTCATGAATATAGAAAAATTCTAACACATGAAATAATTAATTATGAATTCAAAATGTGCTTACGTGACCAGGGCTCATACATTTGTTAACCAATAAATTTCCATCATTTTTTTCATGACTTTTCCATGCTTTCTCAAGGCAAATTTTCATTACCATATGATTTTTAAAACATGAGTGCACACAATAAAACCAAACATCAACTAAAACTATAATTAAAACTGATTATAGTAGGTCTAAAATGAATCTGAAAACATTTACACAATCTTTAATAAAAAAAAATGCATCAGATCCTGAGAGCTCTATTGTATAGGTCTAAATCACTGTATTAACTCTCTGCTGATGTATTTATTAGCTCAAAATAGATTTTCTTCATAGATAGACTGAAACACAAAGATTTGTAAACCAAATTTTCATGATTTTTCCTAAACTTTCTGGGTATTTTTATGTTTCCAAAACTTATCCAGGTCTAAAAGTTGCTATTTTCAAATTTCATAACTTTTCCAGTTTTTTTTTTTTGACCGTATTAACCCTGCGTGACACAAAGCACAGTGGTGCTCAACTTCCAGTTAGCATTTCAGAAGAACTCTCTCTGTAAAAGGGTAGGAATGCAGAGTATTTGTGACGCCTGGAGACCAGTGAGCCTGTAATCTTACCTCACACTGCAGGCTCCTGTTGGACAGTTTCCCTTCAGACTCTTCAATGATCTTTTTAATCTCCTCTAAATCCTTTTCTGCCTGGTTCACACCTTTCTGGACATCCTCTTTAGATTCCTTACTGAAGGCAGAAAAGGGGCATAGAGAGGTACTTAGAAACACACGCCAATCAGTATCACCTAGTATCTAATAATGCTGCCTGTCCAAAAAAGTATCTCGTATTAAGGACAGTAAGAAATTTCATAGTATCTAACCTTAGGGAAAAATATTTACAAAGCAGTAACCCTAGCAATGTACAATGCAGTATTAGGAAAATTACTAAATCAGCAATTTTTTTTGTTATTTTATGAATCAAACATCATTTTACACCATACATTTCTTAAATAAATAGAGTTTCTTCCACTCTACTTTTTATTTCTCCAACAAACTCAGCCCCACCCTGCAGAGGCAGCTATTCCAAATTCCCAGACAGGGTATTTAACCATAGAGTGTAAGCGTGTGTTTGGAGTGAGGGCAGCACGTGGTATGTGAAGTGTGGGTTTTCTAGCACGAGCACCACAGATAGAACACAAGTCTCTACATGATTTTACACATTCCTCCTCTAAAGCTGTTCTGAGAGAGAGAGAAAGAGATGGAAAGATCAAGGGAGAGAAAGACAGAGAGAGACACAGAGAGAAAAAGAGATACAGAGAGAAAGAGAGATCAAGAGAGAGAGAGGCCCAGAATATATTTGTAATAACTCCTTTATTTTAGTTTATAGGCTTCATGGCTGTTTAAAACATTTAAATATAACATGGGAAAAGAATTTTACCTGTATGAATGTACTTTTAAGTCAAACATGACCATAGATAATGAAAAGAAAATACTTTGGAAACAATGATTGTGAAATGTGCAAGGACCAGTTTTTTTTTTTTTTAAACCTTTTGGCTTTATTAAGCTGACCAATATCTCTGCCTTCTGATTCAGACATTTAAACTGCAACACATTAAATCCAATTATTTCTCCAATTAGCTTCCAAAAGATTACGACTTATGTCTGGGTGTCGTTCTAAAACCTTTAAAATGTATACTCGGGGTGAACATTAAAAAGGATCCAAAAAATGATTCGGCCGTTGACACAAAAAAAAGAAAAAAAGAAAAAAAAGAAAATGAATTTGAACCGCCATTCTCACTTGCCTTAACTGTCTGTACGACACATGTATCCACATTCTAGGAACACCAGTGCTATTTTGCTATACGTTTATGATATAACTGTAGTCATAAAAATAAATATACCAGCAAATATCTAAATGGTGATAAGAATTCCCAACAAAAAAAAGAAATATTTTGATCATTTCTACTCATTTTACCAAATTTTAAAGCAGCTAATCAGTTCCTAAAACAGATATCTGATGTTTTAGAAGTTTACCTGGGGGTGTCTCTACTAGCCACTCTAGGTGACTGAGAGTTGTCACTAGTATCCATAGCTGAGGACCCGTCTTTAGCAGGATCACTTGATGATCCCTCTTCGCCATCCTCTCCCATCCTGCTGTTTGGGGATTTCAAGCCTGCCATAAACTCAATACTCTGCTTCAGGCTCTTAATCCTCTCCTACACCCCGAAACACACACACACACACACAAAAAGAGAGAAAAAGACAAAGACAGACACACACACAGGGTTTAAGGCTGTTTAAATATATTCTCCTAATCGACTTTGCAAACCTACATAAAATCTCATTTCTAGTCTCTACTGCAATACTCTATACCTCAACATAATACACTGGTTCCCCCTAGTGCCCGTTTCACGCCATTACAAAGAACCAGCCAGAATGTACTAGAATATTAACCCTTTAAAATGCCTTGTACTGTGTAAGGGCTACAGGTTTAGGTGATACAAAACCCTTTTTACAGCAGTAAAATAAATTATTTACATTCTGAAAATTTGAGGGCTTTGAAATCTTCTACAGGATACTTGGGCTGGAAGCTGCCTGTTCACTCTCTACTCCACTTAATAATTCCAGATCAGCAACGGTAAACAACCCAAATTCTGCAGGTTTAAAAAATTGACGTAAAAACTAGCTAACCATAACATATAAAATGAAATGTTTGATTTGTATTTAGAAAAGTATAGACTTTAAAATTAAGTTTAGGAAAGAGACAATTTTATGATTGATAATCCTTAGATTTTTAAAGTGTAGATTTACTTATATAAAAAAAAGAAGATTTCTATTACAATTAGAATTTGTATGTTTGAATGTTTATTATCAAAACATTAAAACTTTATGTAATGCTTGAATTTAAATCTTCAAGATTTGGGTGTGTAATATCAGGTAGAAAATTGACAAAAAAGCTGGCCTGTTACGGGGACGTTTTTAATTATAACTCACCAGGCTTAGGATCTTCATACCAGAGTGGAGGAGCTTCTTGGCAGCCTTGTAATAAATTGTTTCAGGTTTGTTGTAAATCATAGCATTTTCACACATCGTCTTGAAATCCACCTGGAAAAATAATAACCAAAAGAAATAGATTCAAACAGACAAAGCATCACACACATATATCTCTCACAAGTAGCCTGCAGTAGAGCTTAGAGCGGGCCAACCAATCCAGACCAAATTTTGAGTTATCTAAAAAAGTAAAATCTGTTTAGAATGATGTTAATAAGAATTGCAAATGGAATACGCATATGCTTATTATTTTAAAAAAATGTTTATTAAGAATGGAACTCCAGAATGCAATGCAGACAAGTGTGCAATGTTTTTTTTTTGTGATCAAGAATTATTTATACAGCTTTATATAGATTAAAAGAAAATGGCATAAAATTGTAAAATGGCCTACATCACACACCATTGACTGACTCAGGCTTGGACAACTATCTGATCAAGTCTTCCTAATCTCTTAAAAACAGTATGTGGGTGTGAGAATGTGAGATACCTTCAGTTCCTCCAGAGAGTGGTACAGCCCTCTCTTCACCTTCTCCTTCATGGTGCTGAAATCCATGGGCCTCTTTATGATTAGCGAGTATCCTGGAGCGATGAGGTCAGTAACAGGGAACGAGAAGAATGCGCTGGGATCTTTCCTGCAAATGAGTGAACACATCAACACCAATGAAGTCAATGCTGGTAATATGGAGTCTAACAAAAGAAAGAAATTTGCCATTAATGGAAAAAATATCTAAACAAATGATCCAGTTCTGCAATACTAAACATTTTTGATTTTGTGTTTTCACTGTTACATCCAAGCAACAACTTTTTTTTGTTTTACTTCAAGCAAGAAAACTAACCTTGTACAGCTTAACAATCACACTTATTTTGTAAATAATTGCCCATTTATTTGACAATCATTGTATATAAATGGGCAAAAAGAGGCTCATTAATGTCAGTGTATGTTAATTTTTTTACCTACCTCTGTAACTGCCTGATTAACTGACTAAGCGCTTCCTGTAGAGGAGTCTGCTCTTTATCTAGAATGGGGGAAAAAACACAACAAAAACAGTTAACACATTTCATTCTTTGAACTGTAGTCTCACTGAGGGCAAAAGAGAATCCACACTACCTTCAGTTTTGGCCATTAAGGGTGTGAGAGGCTTATCTTGGGAAATATCGGACCGGGCCGGAGTTCTGCTCTGTTCGTCGACATCCATATCTGATGTGTCTGGACCTTTCTTTTTCTTTGTCATCTGAAGTATAAAACAAAAGTATGTCTCAAAAAGATGCATCAAATGTTGCACACAGGTCATAATCAGTTGTAGACGGGGGTGGGGTGGGGGGGTGGACTGGTGCGCGCAGTTCTTGTTCAGATGTTGAGGCCACTTTCAGTTTCAAAAGGGCACTTTGGTTAATAAAGGGCAGAGTATGTCTATGTGTGCACGCCACTGCCTGATGGGATAATTAGGGGTGGGTGATATCTCACGATATTTCAGGGTATAATATCATTCACGGTATTCCAATTTTTTGGCGATATCACGTACGATATGATATGGTACACCCCTAGTGGGCACTGTAGCAGAAAAAGACCATATGACAGTACCAATACATCCAACAAGGCAACAAAGAGACCAAACCTGGTTATAAACAACAATTCAGTGCAAAGATTGTGCCATATCTTTAAGAATAGGAAAAGATCAAAATTGTCAAAGAACCTGCAGTCCAACAGAAAGCTACATGACTGCTCATTACCTCACAGCAAAGTCGGGGAGGTGGAGTACAGAACAACAGACAACTCTATGTGTGATGCGAGTCACGCAGGCAGAAATCTGGTGCTGGTACTAAAAGGAGCAGTGAGAGTGAAAAAACCCTATACAAAATGTGCCAGTCACTATAGACTTAAAAATCTAAAGATAATGTCTAATAATGTTCAGTGTATACATATGTTAAAATGCTGTTGAGACTACTGTCGTTTAATTCATTTAGAAGTCCACCTAAAAAAAATCCACAAAAATGCACAATAGAAAAACATGTTTTCTTCTGTTTCAAAGCAATGATGCCTTAATTTTAAAGTTAACTGTTCAAAGAAGATATGGGAAAATAATCGATTGTGTATCGTATCGGCCAATTTTATTTTTTATTTTTTGAATTGACTCTTTCTGAAAACACCTCTCAGCCCTAACATACTCTCTCTCTCACCTTTTTCTTTTTCTTGTCGTCCCCTGGAGAGAGTGGTGGGCTGTCCCTGTCCTTATCCTTTTTCTTCTTCTTTTTCTTGTCTTTGTGTTTATCGTGGTCTACCTGCTCCTCTTCGACATGCTCAGTGGTCACTTCATTCCCTGCCACCTTCAAAACCAGCTTGAGAGGCCGCTCCACGTATTCTGTTGGTAACACAAGCACAGAAATGGCAAAGGAGGCACAGAATTCACTTGCACCAGCACAACACACACCAACACACCACCACATCAGTGTCACTGCAGTGCTGAGAAAGTCCCACCACCAAATTAATACCTGCTTTGTGGTGGTCCTGTGGGGTCCTTACCCTTGAAGAACAGGGTGAAAGGAGGATAATAAAGTATTCAGAAAAACAGATGCAGGACTACAGTTTGTAATTATAGAACTACAAAGTGCTACTATGTTCTCAGTAGGGCTGATATGATGGACAATGAATAAAGAAAAAAAAAAAGGTTGTTGTAGTTATGTAACTTGACTGTATTCAGTCAAATCCTGTGTCAGCAGTAGGTGACACCCAAAGCAGCTGATTTATCTTATTGGAAGTGCAAGTAACTGATGGGTAGTTAAGCCTTTGATAAATACTAATATTTCATCACTGTATTTAAAGGTTTTTGTAAAGCTTGTTGCAACAAAATTAACAAAGCATGTAACCCCAGCTGACTAAGTCAAATTTCGCTGTGACATGAAAACACTCCCTCAAACCTGAAGGAAGAAGGCGCATCCCTTAGTTTAATATAATTAATTACAGCTAGATAATTTGTTGTGGTACAAATTTTGGTATAAAGTAATCTTAACACCACATAATTCATTGTTTTGTATAGGGGTGCTTGTATAACTATTAATATGCTTAGCAACAGCAACATTCATAATAATGCTTAATAAGTCCAAATATGGATGGGTTGGAATATCAGGATTACACAAGTACTACATACTCATACTGCATGTGACCTGATGCAAATACAACAACAATCAGGACCACACACTATACCTAACTCTTCACTTACACTCAATCAGCCAATTATATCACTGACTACATATATGCCATACAGGCAGGAATAACTGCACCTTAAGCCCTATCCGAGGGAATCAGTTTCTCAGGTGGTCCTGGGGTAATTTTCTCTTTTTTCATCTGTTAATTTATTCATGTCTGGAACAACAATGCATGTGTTTTCCTCAGACCTCCTCTGAAAAAATTACAGGCTGAATTACCTACTGTTTTTCGTGGCCGTCCGTCCGAACGTGCATCTCTGAGTTTAAGAAAAGCTATATGTTCACTGCTACGCACCGTAATTACACTCTGGGTGTGCATCTGGAGATCCAGGTAAACACAACAGCCAGTGCAAATGGAGGAGCTACTGAACGCCCATGTATATATATATACACACATATATACACATACACACACATTTATATTAATAGTTTAATAAAAAATGAAAACATACAACGAAAATTAAGTAACAAAAAAAAATCTACCACAAAACTAAACTGCAGCATATTGTTTATACTTATTCTCCAAGACTAATGATGTTAGGAAAGGTTATGTTGTTTGACCATGTCATATAGGCAGCAAGTTTAATCCTGCTGGATAAAACTAAAATCTGTTCGCGGGTTTTTGATTTTAACGTTACCGTTATCTAACATAAATTAGTTATTTTATTGAGTATAAACTTCTCCTTGCTAGCTGACTATCTATGCTAACAAGTTAGCTAGGTGAGCTACCTTACGTCTTAGCAAGACAGCTTATCAATAAGTCAGTATTGGGTTTTTTTAACTAAAAAAAAAAATTAGTTAGTTAAGAATATCATCCTCTTATTCTGAGACAAAACTGCAGCCGGCTGCTTCAGTTCCTCAGAAATTAGCTATGTAGCAAGAGAAGCTAACAGGCTAACCAGTATCTAAAAGTAATTGCAAAACCCGGCTCTGAGCGTTAGCACAGCTAGCTAAGCTAACCTAGCTAACTTCCTAAACCAAGCCACAACCGCACTAAACCCGGACTCAGACCGTGTTAACGTTAACCGTTTCCTTACCGTCGTGAGCGTGTTTCTCCGACTTGTGTTTCTTGTGCTTTTTTCCCATAGTGTTCAGTAAACCCGGTGTGTGTTCAGGTGAACGCGCGGACCGCCCGCTTCTTTGTTTGGGTTCGTTAAGCGGCGCTGCCGGTGTTTCAGGCGCTGCTGGTTAGAGACAGAGCCCCCTGCAGGCCGGCGGTGCCTCCTTACACTGATCACATCACATCACATCAAATCACATTAGATTTACTAGTGTATCTAAAAAATAGAATGTCATAGAAAAGTAACATAATTTCAGTAATTCTGTTTAAAATGTGAAACTCACAAAGTGATCTATTTTAAGCGTTTATTTCTTTTATTGTTAAAATTTAAAATATTATACAAGGCCAATTGGTACTTTTGGCAATGTGGGCAGTGTGCCAAGTGCTGCTGGAAAATGAAATCCGCTTCTTAATAAAAGTTGTCAGCAGAGGAAAGCATGAAGTGCTGTAGAATTTTTCGGGAAAAAACTTTGGACTTGATAAAACACAGTGGGCCAACACTAGCAGATGACATGTCTCTCCAAACCATCACTGATTGTGAAAATTTCACACTAGACCTCGAGCAGTTTGGACTGTGTGTCTCTCCACTCTTCCTCCAGACTCTGCTCCCTCGATTTCCAATGAAATGCGATGCAGTGTATACAATAGGGCCCACTGAATTGCTCTGTAGATGTAGGGTAAATATAACTGAATATATAGAGATTACAATGACACTCAGATTTTGTTACATAATGTATAAACATATTCATTCATTCTGATAAAAAATGACAGAATAAGTGCTGAATAAGTATAAATGAAGAATTTAGTTCACCAGCAAGCTCTGTAAGTGTGAGATTGACTGACACTAGGAGGCAGCATTGTCCTTTATTCTGAGTAGAGTGTGATTTCAAACTGAACCAGTCTGACTACAGTGACTGGAAACACTGGAATCACTAGTTATCTCAACACCTCCCTAAAAAACTTTATTTTTTTAGGAAACAAAAACATATGATAGTTGCTGTGGTTATTTAAAAATGAACAGTGGTTTAAGAGGATCATTTATCATACAGGCAAGCAGCAGAACAACTAGAAACAATCCTAATTCAACATTTAGAAAATTGATTAAAAAGACAGAAAACAGTTTACAACACCTGTAGAGATTTTCTAGCTATCTTTATGGACTTTGCTATTTTGCTGACTAGAAAGAATGTAAGACTAAACAACTATGCAATATTTATAGCCTATAGCCTTTATTAATTAAAAAGTAACTTCATATTATAGTAAAAATCTCACCACTTACCAATTGGTCGCTAGCAATGCATCAATTGGAAACCTGGGGATTACTGCATCTTTGCAAAATCTGTGTTTTAAAAGATAGTTTTGTTTTTAAAAACAAGTGGTGAATAAGAATCAATATAAAGGTGCATCTACAAAAATTAGAATATCATTAAAAAAGTTACTTTATTTTAGTAATTCAGCCAATAAAAAAACAAAAATCAATGTCTCAGAAAATTTTAATTTTATATAAGATCAATTGTACAATTGTTACAAGTCCTGTTGGAAAATGAAATCTGCATCTCTATAAAAGTTATCAGTAGCAGAGGGAAGCATGAAGTGCTGTAAGATTTTGTGGGAAAACAAAACTGCACTGACTTTAGACTTGATAATAAAACACAGTGGATCAACACCAGCAGATGGCTTGTCTCTCCAAACCATCATTGATCATCAGTAAATTTTACATTTCATTTGTAAATCAAGAGAGCAGAGTCTGGAGGAAGAGTAGAGAGACACACAGTCCAAACTGCTTGAGGTCTAGTGTGAAGTTTCCAGTTTCAGAACAGTACATTTTATTTAATATATAGTTCACTATCAAACACTGATAATGTAGTGTACAGACAGATGATGTATTCTACACTTTTCTGTGTACTGTATACCATAATGCAATGTGGAGCTGTTGTGTCAAATGTCCTCAGAGCAGCACAGACAAATATGGTTTGTTGTTTGGTCATACCCAAGTCAATTTACCATAAATTAAATGATATATAACAATGAATTCTGAATACAACTTTTAGGAAAGTTAATGTTTTTCCTCTGTTATAATGTTGCATTTTTGAAGACAAAACAATATTTAATGTGGTTTTAGCTCCTTATTTAAACGAAATATTAATTGAAATCTTAATTGAAGTTCTAGAAATTAAATGAAAAACTTCACAGAAATTTTACAGAAGGTGGTCCAAGGAATTTGGGGGAGGGGCTCATTATTGCTGTGTTTTTTTCCTACAAACAAGAACTCTCTTTCAATGCGAAAAAATGCTAATGTGAAAACATCTAAAGATCTAAAGTTTCCAGTGAACTCCTGTGGTTATAGAGATCTTTACTGGTACATTCACACCCAGTCACAGACCAATTTGAAAGTGACTTTCAATTATATTGTCATCTCTCTCTCTCTCTCTCTCTCTCTCTCTCTTTCTGTAACTCTGTCCCCTATTCTTTTAACACGGCTTGTACGAACAGAATGAGCTACAAATGGAGCTGAGCTGTACAATGTATGTCCTTAGGGTAGTACAACGACTGGGGGGAACTGTGTGTGTGTGTGTGTGTTCGCGCCATTACAACCAGGCTTTGCTCCGGTTTAGACCTTTGGGCATTGTGCAGACTGCTAAGTGGCAGCTGTTTGATTCATGCAGGGCAGATAGGGCACATTCTTTGAAGCACATTCCAGGTTTTATGAAGCATCCTGTTGAGGGATCCAGAGCTTATATTCCAAATTTTTTGGAATGAAAATAAACGGAATCCATCCATCCGTCCACCATTCCACCCATACCTCTGTCCGGACAGAGGGATGATTCTAATGGGTTGAGAGTGCTGTCAGATGGGTGATGTCGTGTTGTGTTTTTTTTTTTCCCTGCTCCAAGAATCCGTACGGCCAATTACAGTAAGATTCTACCGGCAGCGCATTCTTGTGTGTTGATCAAGTCCTTATTGTCTGTGGAGGACAGATTCTTGGATGGGTTCCTTGTTGGAGAAACCGCAGACAGAGAGGATTGCAGCATTTGTCATAAGTAACAGACGGGACTGGCTTTGCCGTTCTACGGACTCGTAAAAAACAAGAAAGAACCCAAAACAGAACCTAAAATTACACTGAGATATGTTTTATATTTGTATAAACAAAGTAGTGATACACAGTGGTGATGTAGGACAGAAATGTTCATGTCTTTTCACTCGGACAACACCCATCAGTAGCTGTAAACACACTGAAGCTACACATGAGACCACCTTCCTATGCTACACTATTAGTAAATATAAAGTAAAAGATGTTATTAAATTTTCTTTTAGAAGTACCATAGAAAAACATTAATGTAATTATTAACACTAACACTTCCCCAACCTCACTTACATTCAAGTACACTTTACTCATGATTGGGTATTCACGTATTCACATTCTCTTTTTAGAACTATATTTGTTACAGATGCATATTTATAATATATTTCTATGTCACATCAGTCACATCTATCTAATGGTTAAAAACAATGGTCAGTTAGAATACTGTGCATTTTGGGCTTGATAGCTTAATTTTTTAAAAAGATTTTTAACTATCGACTTTGGACTGTAAGACTTCACACTACACAGAAATCATATTTGATATTTCCCACTTTAATCACTTTTTATTTCCTGTCTTGCATGCATCCACTGTGTCATAGCAAGCTACACAACAGGTGGACAATTTTATTAAAAATAAGTTTTAGTTTTAGTTAAGTTTATTTCAATTTTGCAAAAAGTATACACACATAATAAAGAAAGTTTTCCATTTAAACAAATCAATACAGGCCGAAAACGTATAGGTTAAACCTTTAGCTTTTTTTGTTAAACTATTTACCTAAGCAATATACATTTTTATGAGACCTGCTGAATTAGAAGGAAAACATGGCAACACCCTTGTTCCTCACTAGTGTCACATAACGCAGCTTATAATCCGGTGCACATGTATGAAAATAGACCAGAAAATAGGAATTCCTTGATAGTGCGCCTTATAATACAGTGCACCTTATAGTATGAAAAATAGTCAGTTTTCAAAGAGTAGTGAATCTATCTTTGCTTGTGTGCTATTTTTTATACCAAGCCATGTGAGTTAGTTTTAGATAGCTCCTATTTTTGCTGTTTTTATTAGTACCAGTTTTTTTCTCACTTTTTTGCCCCCGTCACAACTTTTTTCTTTTTAATCTGTTGCATTATTTAACATCTGTTAATAATCTGTTAATCTCTCAATATAATATGGGTCTATGAGATTTACAAATCGTTTTATTCACCAATGTTTTGTTTTGGAGCTGGGGTTGTAGATGCCCCAAAATGCCCTGTTTCTTTTTAGAGTGAAAGGGTTTAGCCTCACAAACCCACTTACACCAGCCACTGTGGCTTTGGAACTGAGTGAAATACACGCTTCCTTGCCTTGTTATGATGGTGTGACAAATGCTGCCCAAAAATAGGCCTGTTGTTTTCTCTTTTCAGCTGCTGATGAAACAGTTTTGATCTGACAACAGCTAACAAGAAAGCTCTGTGTTTGTTTATTTATTTATTTATTATTTTTGGCACAGAAATGAATTAAACACCAGTATCGTGAGCACTGATCAAATGTACAAAAAGCCCTGGAAGAATAAATGAGTACAAATAAACTGTGGAATAAATACATATTAAATAAGTAGCACTTAGCCAGAGCAATATCAACATTATATATTCCCCGTCACAAGTAATGCCACAACATAAGGAGGGTAAAAACTAGCACATGCCTCCTCCAATACAGGAGAAGTCAGACACTGCCTCTTTTCAAACTGCTGCAGATTCAGCATCACAGCGCGCTCGAAGGAAAGCACAGCTCACAGATGCCTTGTGCCGATCATCATCACGAGTGATAAGGGGAAACAGCACCATCAACCCACCCAGAGACGGCAAGGCCAATTGTGCTTTCTCAGGGCTCCAGCAGCTGATGGCAAGCTGTATTTCTGGGATTCAAACCAGCAATTTCCAGATCACATTGGCAGCACCTTACTCCGCTGGACCATTTGGAGCCTCATCTATAGTATCTTTGTTTGATTTGTTAAGCTATTTCTTTAGAAACACGGAGTAGTTACAACACAAGCCTTCTAATTTAATCTGAACCACAAATATTAATGATGTTTAGTATCTCACTATCATGCTCACTGCTTCCATCCATTTTCACAAGTCTTCACACTATTTATAGCTTAACGTAAAAATTGCACAAATTCTGTTAATTTCCGATGATTGTGTAGCCTGTGTTGCACTGCTACAACTGAGTATGTATTAGATTTCAGTATCACATATTGCAGGTATTCAAATTAGATTTGCATGTCTGGACATCACAAATGTACTGTATCTGAAAGGGTTGCTGTGATGTACAGATCTGCATCAGTAACTATCAATTTTTAAAAAATAGCACTAATCAGATTTTAGGTGGTATCTAACTTTCCAGATGATCAAAAATCCATCTGTATACAATGAGTCTAGATACGTAAAAATCTCAGATGCTCAGGCAGATATTCCTAATTGGTTCTAATTTCTGAGACCTTAATTGTTTCTTAATGGAAATCATCTTTATGACTATTTCCCTCATGACTGCTTTCATAGCATCCTATAGAATAGGTGGTGAGATGTCTCCATTATCATTTTGTGCTAGGTACACTTTTATGTCCATTTTTAAATCCTGAACTGTCTGAGGTTTATATAAATTATTTAAAATAACTGAATTCAGCTTCCATAATGTTGATCAGAATCAGAATCAGAATCGGGCTTTATTGGCCAAGTATGCTCACACATACAAGGAATTTGTGTTTGGTTTCAGTAGCTCACAGTGCACAATAATTGACAATAACATTACAGAAGTAAAACATTTACTCACATAAACACACGCACACACATACAAACATACCTGTAACCTAACTTTACGTGTGCAGAGTTGTATATTTACAGTAAAGTGCTGAGTGCAGCAGTAAGGACACTGGTGCAGTCTGAATAAATAATTAAGTTAAACTGAGTTAAATAAGGCATATAAATATGAGAACAGAAGAATTACTTGCAGAGACAGTACAGTGTGTTGTAGCCACTATCACCAGATTAATAAAGTGCAGTACAGAGGGTTAACAGAGTGAGAGGGATGACATGGATATGGATGTATGTAACAGTCTTGTGTGGATGTAACAGACTGTATCCTGGATGTTATGTTGTAGTGTTCAGCTATTCATGAGAGTGATGGCGTGTGGGAAGAAGCTTCTCTGTAGTCTGGTGGTCTTGATCTTCAGTTGGCTAAAACGCCGTCCTGAGGGGAGACGCTGGAACAGGTGGTGTCCAGGGTGTGACGCATCAGAGACAATGTTCTCTGCTCTTTTCCTGGTTCTGGAGGTGTGTAGATCTGGCAGGGTGGGTAGCTTCACACCGATGGTCCTCTCTGCAGACCTGATGATGCGCTGCAGTCGGTGGATATCATGTTTGGAAGCTGAGCTGCCCCACACTGTGATGGATGTGGTGAGGACAGACTCAATGGTGGCGGTGTAGAACTGCACCATCAACTCCTGGGGCAGGTTGAACTTCCTCAGCAGACGCAGGAAGTACAGTCTCTGCTGGGCTTTCTTGATGATGGTGCTGATGTTGCAGTCCCATTTCAGGTCCTTGGAGATTGTTGTACCAAGGAACTTGTAGGAATCCACAGCCATCACAGTACTGTTGAGGATGGTGAGTGCTGGAAGGGTTGGGGGGCTTCTCCTGAAGTCCACTCTCATCTCCACTGTTTTTGCTGTGTTCAGCTCCAGGTTGTTGTAGTTGCTCCAGAGCACCACCTGCTCAACAACCCGTCTGTAAGCAGACTCGTCACTGTCCCGGATCAGACCAATGACTGTCAAATCGTCTGCAAACTTCAGGATTTTGACTGAGGGGTCTGTGGAGGTACACTCGTTTGTGTAGAGTGAGAAGAGCAGAGGGGAGAGAACACAACCTTGTGGAGCTCCTGTGCTGATGGTCCTGGTTCCTGAGGTGATCTTTCCCAGCCTCACCTGCTGCTCTCTGCCAGTGAGGAAGCTGGTAATCCACTGGCAGGTGGAGGCTGGCACGCTGAGTCGGGTCAGTTTGGTGTGTAGATGTCCAGGGATGATCGTATTGAAGGCAGAGCTGAAGTCCAAGAACAGAACTCTTGCGTATGTGCTAGGACGGTCGAGGTGCTGGAGGATGTGATGAAGACCCATGTTCACTGCATCGTCCACCGACCTGTTGGCTCGATAAGCAAACTGCTGGGGGTCTAGCTGGGGGTTGGTGATCTCCTTCAAGTGAGTGAGTACCAGCCTCTCGAAGGATTTCATGACCACAGAGGTCAGTGCGACGGGTCTGTAGTCGTTCAGTCCTGTGATGTGAAGCTTTTTGGGGATGGGTATTATTGTGGAGCGTTTGAAGCACGACGGTACGACACACAGCTCCAGTGATTTATTGAAGATCTTTGTGAAGACAGGAGCAAGCTGGTCTGCACAGTTCCTCAGACAGGAGGGTGACACTCCGTCTGGGCCTGGTGCCTTCCTCACTCTTTGTTTTTTGAAGAGTCGGTGCACGTCTTCTTCACAGATCTTCAGGGCAGGCTGGATGGGTGACTGAGAGACAGAAGGGTGTGAATGGGTGCTATCAGGTTGGGTGGGGGTGGGCTTTTCAAACCTACAGTAGAAGCTGTTAAGGTCTTCAGCCAGTTGACGACCCCCCATTGTCTGGTGGGGGGTACTTTTGTAGCCTGAGAGACTGTGCAGGCATCTCCAGACGGCTGATGGCTCGTTTGTGGACATCAGTCTGCTCAGCTTGGTGGAGTAGCTCTTCTTAGCAGCTCTGATCTCTCTGTTCAGTGTGTTCCTAGCCTTGTTGTAGAGCGCCCGGTCCCCACTCCTAAAAGCTTCCTCTTTAGACCGGCGCAGCTGCTTCAGTTTGGCGTTGAACCAGGGCTTGTCATTGTTGTATCTGATGCGAGTCCTGGTTGGAACACAGATGTCCTCACAGAAGCTGATGTAGGATGTCACTGTGTCAGTGTATTCGTCCAGGCTGCTTGTAGCATCATCAAACACACACCAGTCTGTTGACTCCATGCAGTCCTGAAGCCTCTCTTTTGCCTCACTGGTCCACTTCTTCACAGTACTGACCTCAGGCTTGGCCCGCTTGAGCTTCTGTCTGTAGGTTGGGAGAAGATGGACCATAGAGTGGTCAGATAGGCCCAGAGCAGCTCGGGGAACAGAGCGATATGCACCCTTTAGTACAGTGTAGCAGTGATCGAGGATATTCCTCTCCCTGGTGGGGCAGGTCACATGCTGTCTGTATTTGGGCAGCTCACTGGTGAGTCTCGCTCTGTTGAAGTCCCCTAAAATGATGAAAACAGAGTCTGTGTGTTTGTGCTCGGCGCTGGTGATCTGGTCAGTGAGAGCGCGCAGTGCCTCGCGCACGCACGCGCTTGGTGGTATGTAAACTCCCACGAGCACCACGGAGAACTCACGCGGGCAGTAGAACGGTTTACAGTTGATGAGCACAGACTCCAGATCAGGACTGCAGGTTTTTAGGAGCACAGTGACGTCTGTACACCAGCCGCGGTTGATGTAAAAACAGATCCCACCGCCTTTGACTTTGCCCGACGTCTCTCGGTCGCGGTCCGCTCTGTAGAAGTGAAAGCCGGCGAGCTGCAGCGCGCTGTCCGGGGTGGCCTCGGTGAGCCAGGTCTCGGTGAAGCACAGCGCCGCGGAGAGAGAAAAGTCCTTGTTGGTCCGGTTCAGAAGAGAAAGTTCATCCATTTTGTTGCCTAGCGAGCGGAGGTTGGCCATGTGAATGCTGGGTAGCGCTGTGCGGAGTCCGCGCTGACGGAGTTTAATGAGCGCGCCCCCGCGTCTCCCGCGCCTGCGCGTCCGCCTGCGTCTCCGGCCGAGGAGCGCGGCTGCTCCGCTCACTAAAACTTCTAAAAAGCAGTCCGAAAACGAAAAATCAGGAGTAATGCCATGTGGCATGGACTGCCTGATGTTGAGGAGATCCTCTGCGCTGTATGTGAACGTGTTAGGTTCACATGTGGCGGCACGAACAAACAAAAACAGACAAAGCACGACGGAGCTTCTGACCAGTGTCGCCGTCCGCGGCGCCATCTTAGATCTTCGATCTACGATTCCTATCCTAGATTAATTCTAAGTAAAGCGGGGCATGATCAGACAGATTTATTGTACCAATATCGCAATCATTAACCTAGTAGAATAGAATAACACAGAATTCAACATTATTGTCATTGCACATGTACATGCACATGTAAATATGTATTTTACAAATGTTCAGTAAATTGTTGAATATGTTGTAGCGATGTATAGGTATATAGAGGTTATGAATGTACTATGTACTATGAAAAGAGTAGATTTTTTATACAGAATATACAATAGTGGGCAGAATATACAACAAATGAAAGAGCTGGTAATTGGTGTTAAGTTTGTGTGTTGGTAGTTTGTGTTAGAATACAGTCCATCGTTATTGTTCAGATATCAGGAGGCAAAGTTCAGGAGTGTGACAGCCGTGGGAAAGAAGCTGTTCCAATACCTGGTGGTCTTAGTCCAGAGGCTCCTGTAGCACCTCCCAGAGGGCAGGAGGGTGAAAAGTCTGTATGCTGGGTGACTGGATTCTTTAACGATTTTCCCAGCCCTTTTCAGACACCTATTTCTGTAGATGTCCTTTATAGTACTCCTACTATACTCCTGCTTGTACTTATCCTGGCTAAACAGAAGAAAATACTCTATTCTTGAGTATATTGGGTGAAGTGTGGTGAAGAATAATGTGTATAATCTCTACTAGATGGATATGTTTCTGTCCAGATATCTATAAATCCTAATTCTTTCATTTTTATGTTCATTTTCCTATGTGTAGAGTTTAGATATTCATAATTTAAGGTATACAACACCTGTTTTTTAACAGAACACATGCAGTGCAGCTTGAAGTACTTAAATTTTGGCATCACATTTTTTTTTCACCTATAAAAATGTCAGAGCCTTTTCTGCAGTTGACCATATTCATGTAATCCTGAGGCAAAACGAATGCTAGATCAGTGCTTGTACAGCAGGAATTAAGATATGAAATCTGCAGTAGCATGCATGGAATTCCTATAGTGTGGGAATCGTATAGCTTCAGTAGTGCAGATGAAGCAATTTTAGAGATTTATAATGATTTATTTAACGGTGACAAGTTAAACCCTTGTGTGCAGGTGTGTGTGTGTGTGTGCCTTCTCAGACCATTTACAGACCGTTTCCCTTAAGACTCTATGTTTGTACACGCACACACACACGCACACATTCGCGTGTAAGGTTTTGGCTCAGGACAGTAACTTTCTGTGTCTGGTACTCTTAAGCCTCTGTGAAGACAGTCTCTTTCATCAGATGGATCAAGAACACACTCTCTATCTCTAATAGCACAGAAACGCAGTGTTTTTCATCCTACGCAGCATTCCGTTAACTTGGCCTCTCTATACAGCCCTGCGCCAGAACTGCTCCGTGTGATGTTTTTCCAATTCAAAAAGTCGTTTATAACATACTGGTCCAACTTTGCTTCCCATACTTCACCTACTCCTGGTGAACCTTTCATTAGGTGTCTAAAATCCATTTAATAATACTTGCTTTAAAACACACGGTTTGCTCATGATTAGATAGTATAAAGCAAATAATCTGAAACTGAATCTGTTTGTAACAAAAAATCTAAAAAAAAAAAAAAAAAAAGGATCACATTACCAAATGATTATCTATTAATCTGTCATATTCTGTTCGGTTAAAATTAACTTACTTTAGCGATACCACTATTTAGAGCTTGAATTCCACCTTAAATGTGGCAGCTGCAGCTACTGAGGCAGAATGATTTAAGGTGGAATAGGAAAATTCAAATGAGAAGTTCATCTGACTTTAGCTCCCTATCGTTCCCATATTATACCATCTGTACCAGAATTAGAGATGGACAAAATTAATGAGCAATAATTGTTGCATCACCCACACCACACGCTTTTGAAGAAATATAATGACCTAAATTAAACTTAAAGACAGCCAAACATGCTCCAGAACCCAGGAAAGCTCCAGAACCCCAGCCCAGTACCCCAGCCAATTGATGCCTGTGCAAGCCAGCATCACAATAGAAGTAACCAGATAAGAAAGAATGCACCCCATGAGCACGGGCAGTTTTGCTCTCTCGGGCTCCGGCTGCTGATGGCAAAGCAGGATAATCCGTGATTTGAGGCATACCACTACGACTAGCAGCTCAATATCATCAAACCCAAACTACTGCTTTTAGAACACAATCCAATTTCTCATAATTAGCCAGAGGGCTTCACCAAAAAGGGTAGTGAGCACCCATTTGAACCCCAAAATGGGAAATGTGACACGCAAATGTCAGCTGGAACACAACACATCTATTTAAGCATCTGAAAAGTAAAGCTAACTGACTGCATACGTGAAATCAGGTGTGCTATGTGCAAATGTGGCACTTGGGACAGGAAATGGTGTTCCCTATATTAGTGATCTACATTCTGCTTCCGATTTTGGTTTTGGTTTGCAGGGAAAAGTATTACCTCTAGTATGTCTCTATGGCAGAGTTCTGTGTAGTGCTCTTTATTGTGTAATGCTAACCAATGTAAGTGTTACTATAATTTCTTGTCTCTTAATGTGTTTGAGAGCATCAGTTGTAAAGTTGTGAAGAGGTAGAGTTGGTATACAGTGAATAGCTCTATTTGAGTAATGTTCTAACCCATATTATGGTAAGAACTAAGTAAAGAAGACAAACTACTTGAAAAAGTGAAGGTCAGACAATCAGAAACCCTCAAAGACCATCAAAAACAATAGGATGAAACTGGTTCTCATCAGGACCGCCCCAGAAAAAGAAGCTCAAGAGTTTCTTTTGTTGCACAGGATAAGTTCATCAGAGTTACCAGCCTCAGAAACTGCAAAAAGTTGACAGAATCCCAGATAAGACCACCTCAGTGCTTTACAGAGTATTTTGGTTTGTTTAAAACTTTTAAGTTACTACATGATTCCTTATGTGGGCCTTTACTGTCTGGATGACTTCAGTATTCATTTACAATGTAGGAAAAAAAATTGTCCAAATGTTTGAAAAGACTATTTAAATCGAGAAATATTTTGTCACTGTTCTGCAGCTTTTATTTTGATGATTATTTTGATTCAGATTTTTAGACCTTACTCTGAGCTAAGAAATCAGAGTATGCTGTTTTCATCATGACAACCCGAATAATGAGACAACTGCAATAATCCAATATATTAAACAGATTGGTAGGGTACAATGCTCCAGATTTCTCAATGTAGGCAATAAAGTTCCATATGGTATTTCCCTATAACCCCTATAAGTGTTGTACATAGTGTTCCTCAATTTCCAATTAAAGGAATAGAAATGGAAATTTCTATAACAATGTTCTATATAATGCCCCTGCTTTTCCAGTCTAAGGAATATTGCACATGGGATTATTTTAAACAGTAATGGACTTGTTTAGTGTTATTTGTTTGATCCTCCAGACATGGCCCGCAGTAATATCAGTAATGAACCATGACAATATAAGTGTACCCGTTGTGTGTGAATGTGTTTGTGTGTCTGTGTTGCAGGATTGCCTGACTTTCTCAAGTGCAACACATGCTTTGGAAACGAACCACAAAACGGAGATCAGTTCCAGCCAGTGAGGGTAACTAATGGCAGATGTAGTCAAATTCATTATCCTCTGTCACAACACAGATATTGAAAGGATCCAGACATGCATGCACAACACACGCACATATACACACACATGAAAGCCACATCCCAGCGGAATCATGGGAAACGTCTTTCCATGCTGTGCCCTGAGAGGAATCTGAATGTTGGGTCTCTGTTTGACCAGAACGAAAGACAAACAGCCATCCCTCCCCTCACTGCCCCTCCACTCTCCTCCCTGCCTTCCATCTCCTCCCTGAAGGAAACCATTACTGTTTAACTGAGCCGCATACTGCCCATTTAACTGGATGAGTTCAAAGAGAAAATGCCATTGTCTAAAGGGACAATAGAACGAGGCAAAGTGGGACTTTTCTGGGATTTTCCAAAAGACTGTCACTTCATGCTGCATTTAAAATTAGAAAAAAGTATTTTTTTCTTCTTCTGTTTATCTCCCACACCCAATTCCAAAAAAAGTTGATGCACTGTTTAAAATATAAGTAAAAACAGACACAAATACATTTTTTGTTTCACAACAGAAAATAGAAAACCAATCAGTTGTTGCAATTGCGGCAAAAGTTGGGAAGGGGCAAAAAAAGGATGGAAAAGTAAACAGTACTAAAAACTGCAATAGAAGAAATTTGCAACTACCTCACATGATTTGGCATAAAAATAGAATTTTATGAAGGCAGAGTGTCTCCAAAGCAAAGACAGACAAGAGTTTAACCAATTATTTCTATGAATACCATGTGTAACAAAGACGGAGCAATTTTAGAAAAATGTTCCTTAACATAAAACGACAAAAACGTTGGGATATACCAACATATACAACACATAATATCATCATCAAAAGAATCACAGAAATCCTTGTGTACAAGGGACAAGGCCAACTATCAATACTGAATGCTGGTGATTTTGGGCTCTCAGTTGAGTTGTCAAGTCTTTTTAAGTCTAAAAGCCTGAGTCCGATTCCGAGTTTAAAGGCCCAGTCAAACTCAAGTCTATCATAGCACAAACTCAAGTCCTATGACCACACACACGAGTCATATTAGAATTTTCCAGGTGGAACAGGAACAGATTCACTGCTGTTGAACAAGAAGCCAACATCACTCTTGCTTCCATGTAGCTAGGGATTCTGTTGAAGTCAAATTTACAGTAATATACAGTTTTGATGGTTTTAATCATTTTAGGCACTAAAATCTGCTTAGTCCAGGTTCTCAGCCCTCTTTTTTGCGGTACCGCTGCTCCACAAATTTGAGAGTTTTCCTACTGTAACACAACCAGTTCAGTTTAATTAAAAAATGTCAGGCAACCCAATTTCTGTACAAATATTGATGTCCACAGACTGTTGGTTCTTTTGATGGTCATTTTAATGGACTGCTGTCAAGGCTATGCACTTTTAATGGATAAGTGGATAATTGCTTCTTTCTTAGTTTGTCAATATTTCCATAAACACAGCCATGTTGTAGATTGATTTGCCACTCAGTCTGACAAAGGAGGAATAAGAGTGCTCCGTCAGACATGCAGCATCAATGCACACCCTCTATATTGACATGTAGTTGGGCTTAATGCAGACCTCATATAATTGTTATTGAAACATTTTTATAAATTATTATAAATGATTGTCTAGCCCGGCTCCAAGGGGTTCGAATTCTGTTCATACAGCTTGCCATCAGCTGCCGGAGCCCTGAGAGAGCACAACTGGCCTTGCTCTCTCTGGATGGGTAAATGGCACTCCCTCCCCACATGACTCCCCACAGGGTGATGTTGATCAGCACAAGGCATCTGTGAGCTGATGTATCGGAACTGAGTTGCTGGGCTGTCCTTTGAGCGTGCTGTGATGCTATTCGACAATGCTGCATCAGCTGCAGTTTGAAAAGAGGCGGTGGCTGACTTCACGTGTCGGAGGAGGCATGTGCTAGTCTTCACCATCCTTGTGTTGGGATATTACTAGTGATAGGGGGAGTAGTAATGAGTGGGTTGGGTAAATGGCCTTGTGAATTGGGGAGGAAATTAAAAATAAATGTATAAAAAAAAGAATAATAGGTATTGTCCAGCCATATGCAGACAATCTAACTAATTGCCATACACATAAACCGCAGCGCTCACTATTCATCTGCCAGCGCCAAACTCCCATGAATTAATCATAATTAGTCTGTCTGTTAAATGTTTCATTAGACAGCGTGACAGATTGCACTTAAGAAACATCTCACCTCCTTCAGGCAGTCGAGGGAGGCAGCCCTCCTCTCCAAAATTCGATATACAAATACGCTGCAGCAGCCAGGCTTTCATATTCACACGCACTGACACGAAAGAGGAGGAAAA
Source organism: Astyanax mexicanus (assembly GCF_023375975.1). Classification (NCBI taxonomy): domain Eukaryota; kingdom Metazoa; phylum Chordata; class Actinopteri; order Characiformes; family Acestrorhamphidae; genus Astyanax; species Astyanax mexicanus. The sequence goes on along the minus strand of NC_064430.1, from coordinate 12,035,565 downwards.
TGAAGAGAGACAGAAGTTTGAACTGAAGTGCCGCATGGATCAATCTGATAGACTGTCGCTGCCATACATACACAACCATCGCTCGTCTCTCTCTCTCGCGCTCGATTTCTCTGAGCCGCTCGACTCTCTGAACCAATTACTGTAATGTATATTTCATCTGGGGCGCTTATTGTTGTTGTAGTGGAACGTCACCCTCGGAGTCTGATGCTTTAAGTCGCTTTAATGTATTATTCTGTTTTTAACAGCCCCATTACAATACAAGTCGAGAGCTTTTTATGATGTGAAGCTCTGTGGGAGGCTTGTTGGGGGGGGTGTGAGGGAAAGTGTGTGTATATGTGTGTGTATGTGTGTGTGTGTGTTGGTAAGGGAGAGAAAATGGGTGTATTAGTGAGACAAAGTGAGAGAAAGAGAAAGAGAGAGCATGTGTGGTGTGTCCATGAGGATGGATATGTGCAGTTAGTTTGTACACATGAATGTGTGACAGAGAGGCTTTGCATGTATGGAGGTGTGTGCATGTGTTTGAGATTGGAGGGTGTAGTATGCATGTATAAAAAGGATTACCTACATGGTGTGTGTGTGTGTGTCTGCCTATGTGACCGGATTACAAGGTCTGTGTATGGCCTGATTTTGAGGGAAATGCAGGAGGATGTAAAATATATGTACAAATAAAACAAACAGCCCACCATTTCTGTCTCCTTTGAAATCATTTTGAATATTAATAGAGATTTCTATTATCAGTATTTTCATTTGGTTCACATTCCCACTGCAGTCAATTCTACCACTTCAGCAAAAAAACAGGACTTTTTTTAAAGGACCAGACAGTCCTCCAGACCAAGGCCCAATCCCAATTCTTGTTTGTACCTGTAACCCTCGTTTTGGAGTGTCTACGTTATGATTTGCAAGGAGAAGTGGTTCAAATCCTACCTCTAAGAAATGGGGCAACTCTGCAAGAACCTGATGCATCGTTAAACCAGATAAATAAAAAAGAACAATGCTCCATTACCAGGCTACTTGCCTAAATGTAGGGCACTGTATCTCCTCAAAAGGGGGGGAGGGGAAGAAGAGAGTGTGATGTGACAGTTGTTTATTATAGTGCACCTCTAACTCCTCTGATTGGAAGCTGACATTACCCATTTGCTAGCTGCTTGTTTGGATTTTTCTGTTCCACCTTAAATGACACAGCATCCTCACATTTAAGGAGGAATGGGAAATATAGCTAGCTTTTAAGACATATAAGCTTGTCTCTAATACATAAAAAAAACAAAAATCAACTAAAAGAATGCAGAGTAGTTATAGTTGTGTGTTTCTTTGGTCTCTTGTGTCAGCATCTTGCTGTGATTTCCTAAAATCCCATAACACAATGCTCCCGACAAGCTTACAGTGCTAGCGATAGGTGCATAAGTTGATAGGGGAGAGTTATCGTGATTTAATTTCATGATGGCAGCACCTGGAGAATTACTTCAAGGTACTGTGCTTATAAACTGTTTTTTTTATCTCATTTTCTCCCCAATTTAGAAGGCCAATTACCCAACCCACTCATTAGGACTCGCCCTGTCACTAGTGATGCCCCAACACCGGGAGGGTAAAGACAAACACATGCCTCCTCCGATAGATGTAAAGTCAGCCACCACCTCTTTTTGAACTGCTGCTGATGTAGCACTGCCGAGTAGCATCAAAGCGCACTTGGAGGACTCGGTTCCGATACATCAGCTCACAGACGCAGCCTTATGCTGATCAACATCACCATTTGGAGTGATGTGGGGAGAGAGTCCCATCTACTCAACCAGAGAGAACAAGGGAAATTGTGCTCCCTCGGGGCTCCGGTAGCTGATGGCAAGCTACATGAACAGGATTTGAACCAGCAATCTCCTGATCATAGTGGCAGAGCTTAGCGTGCTGGAATAAACACTGTTTTAAAAAAAAATACCTGTGCCATTTCATGTTAAATGTTCTCAATACCTCGTTTTAAATGTCAGGGCACATAAATGAGAAGCTACTCACTGCATCAGTTAGGGTTATGTTCCAGACTCTAATGGTAGATCTAATTATGCAGCAACAGAGGAGCTTTTGACTCTAATTTAACTTAAATCTACAGGATTAACTAACTAGGTTAGAGTGTCTTAAAGAGTGAGAGACAGTGAGTGGACACTGTTTAAAAACCCCAGCAGCACTGCTGTGTCTGATCCACTCACACTGCAAAAACATTATTCTTAGCAAGTGAAATTAACTAGTTTTAAGGCAATAAATCTTATTTTCTCTCTGATACATTTTTAGGTCTTACTAAGCATTATAAGTGTAAAATTGTTTTACTTATTTTAGGAATATGATCTTATTCAGTCTCACTTCGAATTTTCACCTTTTTTTTAAAGTAATTTTGACTCAAAATAAGCACAAAAAGTTACTGGTCAAGTTATATTGATTCTTGTGTACAAATTTAAGCCACAAAATAAAGAATTTTTGCTTGATTTAAGCGTATTTCACTCATTTTGAAAGTTTGTGATTGCTTATTTTTAAAAAATCTTAGAAAAGAATTTGCTCATCCCATTGGCAGATTTTTTTTGCTTAGTTTGAACATGTATGTCTTAATTTACATATATTTTGTCTAGCTTTTGCCAATGGATTTTTTGCAGTACATATACACAGTGCTCCGCCGTGTCAGTGACTCTGCAGTGCTGGGGTCCTGACCACTGGAGGACAGAGGATAGGATAATAAAGAATGCATTGAAACAGATACTATCTGTAAAACGAAGGTGGTGATTTGTGTATGTACATGCACATGTATTTGTGTTCATGTATAAATATGTATGTGTGCTGGATGATGAAGAAGAAGGTGGTGGGGAGGTTAGGTTTTGTTAACTGTCGCTGGAGGCTTTTCTTCTGCAGCAGTCTCTGAAGGCAGTGGTCCTGTGGAGGGCTCAATCCACTGGAGACTTTCTGTTCAAAGCTGTGGAGCATGCTGACGGCCCGCTGCTGCGTTCAGAGCCCTTTGAAAAGTTCGCATAAACTGTGATGCTGCCACAGGGAAACGCTCTTTACCCACAGAACAGTCAGCCGTGACTCAGAGTTTAGCATACAGAGAGAGAGAGAGAGAGAGAGAGAGAGAGAGAGAGACAGCAATAGAGAGCTTAGAACCAGTGTTCTCCAAGCACCTGATTCTCACATCATTCTGCTAATAAAGGTTTAGTAGTATACCTTTTTCATACAAACAAAAAAATATATAAAAAAGCGATAATTATTCCTTATTTAACCATTTTTATTTTATATAATTATATTTATTATTAACAATCAACATGATTAATCATGAGAGGTTTATTAAGAACAAAAACAACAGCATTACTTTAACTATTTAAACTACAAATATTTTTGTACTGGATGCAGTTCAGTTTTTAAAAGTTGCTTTAAGCAATATCTGCATTAGATTTGCAAATTAAATTATATTTATATTAGTGGCTCAATCACTTAATAATATATAATAAACATGCATCATGCTAGTTCCCTGTATTATTGGAAAGTACAACTAATAATATTGTAGGGAGGTTCATTTCTGGCAGACTAAAACATTTTTACTGTATTATTATAACTAGCAAAAGAGAGACAGATTTACCTCTTTTCCACCAACAAAGTGCTGGTGCCGGAGCCGGTTCCTGCGAACCTTTTAAGAACCGGCTCATGTTTCCACTGCTTCAAGGAGTCACTCACTACGTATGTAAATGTGGACGTCAACAGAAGTCGGGGGACGATTTAAAAACAACATGGCAGAACCGAGCTCCTTTTGAAACTTCTGCCGCTGTCCTCGGTAGACCACTGTTGATTCATTTTCATTCATTTAGCTGCTTCTGCTGCTCTTAGCTGAGAATGGAGGTGAGGTCTGTTAACAACTTTGCCCCGGAGACGCTTCAACGCCGCGCCCAGGTTCACAGGTTCGCTGGTTCCAGACCAGCAAGATTGTGGGGCCAGAACGGGATGGCTTTCCGGGCCGAGAACCTGTGATTTTGCGGGGGAAACTCAAAAAGAACCGTTCGCGAACCTGGCACCAGCACCGGCACCATGCCGGTGGAAAAGCGCCTATTGATCCCCTGAGAGGTTTCAGCACAGTGGCAGTGTGTCACCCATATTTCGAGTACAGAGTAGTACAGAGACATTTTGGTTGGTGCGTTTTTGATATTGATATTTCGATACCCAGCCCTACTCACCTACATTGCGTTTGGTGATTCAAGGAGCTGCTGTTTGGAGATCTGTTGTAATTGACTCTGCATAAAGTTGGCATTTCATGCTGACAGAGCGAATTGCTTTAGTTTCCAGTCGCTTTCACTTTGTTTTAATATCACTGACAGTTAGTAGTATTTAGTAGTGGGGAAATTTCACGACTGGACTTTAATGAACTGAATGGGTGAGCGAATACTTTTGGCAATATAGTGCATCTCATGTACCATTTCACATAGACCATATATTTGCTATTTTTAAGCCATGAAGGGCCCTGATGAACATGGCTTGTAACTTACACTGGTGCAAGTGCGATGCTAACACCATAATAGCAATGCTAGGAGAGACAAATACCACAGTAGAGATGCTGATGACAGAATGTAGAAGCAGTGCTGGGTTGATGCTGTTAAAGATTATGATTATTAAGATTATGATAGACAGAATTCTATCTTAAATGGGCTTCCATTTGTTGGTACTAATTACCAGTTTCTTGACTGAACAAACTCATTCATTTTTTTCTTCAGTTAACCTACATTTGACTAAAGGCCAATTTATACTTCTGTGTCGAACCTACGCGCACCTCCCCAGAATTGTAACTACGCATTACAGACAGCAGCAGGGTGATTCTCACGAAATCAGACTAATGAGGTGGCATTAAGGAGTGTGATGAACAGGTAAATGCTATCAATTTGGGAAACACTGGTTTATAAACATCTCATCAAAGGCTATATTGGAAGTGATTAAAAGTAGACATTGTGATATTTTAAATTATGTATTTTTTATAATTTAGTGTGAAATTCTCAGTACCGCAACGCGTCCATTGCTGAATCTCGGCTCTTCAATTACACAATTTTAATATTTAAAATAAATAAATAATAAAAAACTTAAATGTATCTCATAAAGTAAATTGTTACAGTCAATAAAAATGTATTACTTGGAATTCATTGGTAAAAGAAAAGAAAATATTTAGAAAAATAACTTTGGTCAGAACCAATGTTCTCAGCCTCCGCAACAATTTTCAAGCACCATTTAAGACCACAAGGAACAGAAAAAAAACAGCCATTTTGAGAGGGGGGACACCTTTTAGTATGACACCCAAGATGGCTACCAGGTAAGCACCTAATTTTATACCTCTCCAGATAAATGTTAAAAACTTGGTTGTCAGCGAGCATACACAACTTTTTGTTTCTCATTACCGAAACAGCTAGTTTTTAATGTTTAAAAAAATGAAAATGTTATTGTGTTTTGGGAATTTTTAAGGTTTTTAAAGTCTAAATACAAAAAGCTAGCAAAAGTTTAGCCAGGCATCATGGTGGCCCCACAGAGATCAAAGAAGGTTAAGGTCCCTCATACTCCGCAACAGCCTTCTCATACACCGCAACAATTTAAGGCCTGTTGCGGTAGAGAGATTCACTGTTGCGGTAAAGAGAAATTAATGTTTTAAGTGACATGAACTTATATATATATATATATATATATTGTTTCATAAAAAAGCCTTTATTTACTTCTAATAAACAATATATAAAACAATACATGATATATATACACATTTTATGAAACAACCTTTATTAACAGTTTATAACAATAAAAGTTGTTTCATGAAATGTATATATTATATATATGAAATTTATATATATACACACATATATACATTTCATTAAACAACTTTCTTTAATTTTATCTTTAATTTTAATTTAGTTGCACATTGATGTTTACATTTTTCATGAGATTAATGCTTAATACAAAGATGTTTAATGAGATGTTGAATTGCTTGTTTCATACTTAAATATTTAATTTCAATTTAGTTGTACATTGATGTTTATATCTGTCATGAAATTAATACTTAATAAAAAAGTTGTTTTATGAGATGTTGAATTACTTATTTTGTATTTAAACATTCCATTTCAATTTAGTTATACAGTGATGTTTAAAGTTTTAGGGAATTTATGTCTAATGAGGTATGTTGAAATTTGTTTTATTAAAATACACAGTTCAAAATAGGATATTTTCACAGCTTGAGTCTTACTGAGAATAATTTTCAACAGCAAATACCACATTTTGTTCAATATTACTACTCCATACAAAACTCAAGAAGTACATCATTAGAATTTGTTATTTATTCACAGCATTCACACTCTGTGTTTGTTGTGTAAAGTGTTATTGTTAATTAAGTAGGAATCCTTGTAATGACTCTCTTTACCGAAACATTGACTCTCTTTACCGAAACACCATTCTCTTTACCGCAACACATATTTATTTACTAATTATTTTACTGTTATAAAACAAATTCTAGTTTATAATGGTATTTGGATAAATTGTATTTCTTCATAGGTCATCTGTACTAAATAAGAAATTATACATGTAATTTTTCAGTTAAATATCCTGAAAAGACAGGACATGAATCATGAAATCTGTTGCGGTAATGAGACAAATCATAAAATAAAAAAAAATGGGAAACTTATAAATATAATATTTTCTGGGTTATATACACATATGAGCACAACTGTTAATAATATCTATTTAAAAAGTAACAAATGTGTAACTTTTAAACCATATCTGTTCTGTGTTATCATGTTGCGGTACTGAGAATGTGTGTGCTCTGACTGACTAAAATGGTGCAAAATATACAGAAAAAAATTATAAAATTAAAAAAAAAAAGTATTTCTAAAAAGTTCAGACCCTAGTCTTGCATAACAAAAAGAAATTTTATATTTAAATGCCTTTTGAAATTTTTCAAGTGTGAACCCTTTTAAATCTGTTTTTCGTGAGAATCACCCAGCAGCTGTCGTTGGCCTGCCGAGCCTTGTGTTCCAGCCCACACCTTCCATCCGACTTTAAACTACAGTTGTAGACGCACAACTGCACAAGTATAAACGCATTCTGCTGTATAAGGCACTTGCGCAGGCAATGCTGTAGGCAACACCACATTGTCTCAATGCAGAAATATTAACCAGCCTTAAGGCAGTCCCTGGACCTTATCACTTCTACACAATCATCTATTTCAGAGGTCCTCAAACTGTTGTACGGGGACCATTGGTCCTACAGGAAGGATCCCAAAGTGGTACGCCAAAGACCTCTGAAAATGTGTGTTTAATCAGTTTTGTCCCTGTCTGCAAGCCTTTATTTCAGCATATAATTTATAGAATAGATGAATAGCTGTATCTAGCCCTCTGTTCAGGCCAAAAAGAGAGCAAACCATTTGTCCTCTAGTGGACCTTCGACCTCAAATGGGATTACACACTCTTTTCCTCAGTGACCAAAAGAGCTTTAGTTCCATTCCGAGCTGAATCCCTGTATCAGAACAAAGCAGAAGCCATAATTTCCCTGTCTTTACTGTTAGCCATGGGGGGAAAGCAGCACGCTGAAGGAAAGCAGACTGCGAGGGAAGGCCTGTACGATTGCTGTCTAGATTACTGCTGGATACCCACAGGTACCAGTAATTACTGTGCGACTGTTATTTTCCCTCAAGCTTCTTTTCAGTGGGACTTCTTTCCCTATCCTCCCAATCTCCGTCTCTCTCCGGATCCCTTTGCTGTGATATTGCTTAGGTGTGGCTTTTGTTGTCTGAGGGAACAGACGCGACGACATAAAAGGCCACGGTTCATCGGAGGGCGTTTAGTTCCTTCGCCTCCCGTCTCCCGTTTGGTCGTCGTTGGGGACGTGCTGCTGCTGCTGGGCCGGGGTATGGTGGGTGGGTGGGTGTGTGTGTGTGTGTGTGTGTGCATGTGGGGGGCTGGAGGAGCGGCGGCGGCGGCGGCAGCAGTAGCTTCAAAGCTCTTCTGTAATCTGCCTGAACTTCACAGGGGTGAGAAAGTGACTGTCTCCCCGACGCGCCCTCCCCACCAAGAGCCGCGCAGACACGCTAATGAAAGAGATAAAGGGATCGTGCACGCAGCTAGAGCTGTTCCAATAAAAAAAAGCAGAGAGAGAGAGAGAGAGAGAGAGAGAGACGAAGAAAGAAAACCAGTGAGCTTTTTCCCTTTTGTTGTTATTTTTTTCATGTCTCCTTCTTCTTTCAGAACAAAAAAACAGCTACATAAACCGCCCACCGCCCATTTTTATTACTATTGTTATCCATAAACCTAATTCTGTATACAGAATGAATGATAAATGTAGGTCACATGTGAAACATGTACTGTGGAATAGCACTGTTTTGTTGTATACACTTTATGCACAAAAGTACTGTCTTTTTTGCAGGGTGCAATGTCTGGTAACTGAGGATCTGGAGTGATACATCAGTTGCATCCTCGAAATCCTTCTAAATTTCCACAGCATTTCTCGGCTGTATACGACTCGTCCTTCACTTTGCAACATTCTTCTACGACATAGAGGATGAGAAACGCAGCTCACCACAGCTGCAGTCCAGGCTTTGGGATGCAGCTACTGTGTAAATCTGCTGGCAGGCTCAGGTACAACTAATAAGCATATAGAGACGGGAGCAAAGAACCCCAGTGAAGGCTTTCTTTCATCCTGCTATTATTATTTTTTCCTATCTGGAAGACTTTATGCAGAATTAATGTAGGACAGCATGCAGCATGTAATAATTCACCGTGGATTAGTAACATTTAGCTATACATGTCTGACAAGCTCGTGAAGGAGAAAGAGAGGATCAGGATCTCTCATTATATCCACAAAGCATTCATCTGTCAGCACACTGCAGACAAGTGGTTTAGTGAGTCTACATTACACTCACAGCTACTGTCGACAGTTTATTGATCTCTGAATGTGGTGAGTTTTCAGTTATATTTATACTTTACTTTGTGAATTGACTAAAAGGTCTTTTGCACACTGCTCAGGTAAATGAAAGCATAATAGTGCCTTTTTTAAGCTCTGTACACTTTTCCCCCAAATGATGCATTATGGCGCTTTTTTTTTTTTTTTTTACTGCATGCTACCTATAATACTCAAGTTGACTTTTTTGGTTTTCCGTTAGGAAAATGTGGCACCTGGTAGCAGTGTTGCATGGTTAAGTTAAACGTTTTTCAAAATAATTTGGAAATAAATGTTTTATCATAAATATCAAACCATTTAAACGTGTAATTTTAAGAAATTAATGTTTGGCATCATCAGCGACATCACAAACTTTACACTTCTACTTTTAATTTCAAAGGACGGAAGACATGATCCGCAAATAATAATATTAAGTTCACTTCATATTTCTCATATTGTCTCCATTCTTAGCTTAAAGAGGTAAAGTGAAAATATACAGTGTTATATATATAAAGAACATTACACTCAACGCAATGCAGACATCCAACACAACCCAGATCATAAAATTATGCTATGTATTTAAAGAGGTAGAATTGTTCCTTAGATTGATGGCTGATGAAAAAAAAACAACCAGCTAAATTCCAGGGGTGGAGCTATGGTGATTTAAAACCAACCAGGCACCAAGTATTAAAAAAAAACAGAATCGAGTGGAGTTAACAATACGAGGACATTTTTCTCATGCAAAAAATATACAGCTCTGGAAACAAATAAGACACCACTTAAAAATGAGTAGTTTCTAGCATTTTATCAAATTAAAAAACTCTGGGTTATAATCAAAAGGAAGATGGATGATCACAAGCCATCAAACAAAACTGAACTGCTTGAATTAATTTTTACACCAGGAGTAAAGGCATAAAGTTATCCAAAAGCAGTGTGTAAGACTGGTGGAGGAGAACATGCCAATATGCATGAAAACTGTAATTAAAAACCAGGGTTATTCCACCAAATATTGATTTCTGAACTATAACAACTGTATAAATATGAACTTATGTTCTTTGCATTATTTGAGGTCTGAAAGGTCTGCATATTTTTTTGTTATTTCAGCCATTTCTGGTTTTCTGCAAATAAACGCTCTAAATGACAATATTTTTATTTGGAATTTGGAAGAAATGTTTTCCATAGTTTATAGAATAAAACAAGAATGTTAATTGTTCTTATACATATACCGATTAATAGCAAAATCAGAAAAAAATGATTCAGAAACTGAAGTGGCCTCTTATTTTTGTCCATGTGATGCTTTCCATTACAAAATGTTGCTTTTTACTAGTAAAATCATGACCCCTTAATTAATAACAATTTGCTACTCACTGTCACTGTCTGTGTTAGCATATGACAAGGTTAAATAATGTTTATGAAGCATCTCCCTCTTGTGCAATATATATTTTTTTCTAAAAATAATTTTCCAATAGTTGAAGTGTTTGTTAAAGTGTTTGTGTTTGTTGAAGTGTTTGTTGTGATCACAAGATCACATCTCACAACCTATTATACAGGTGTGGGCATTCCCAAACCTCACCGCAGATTAACAATTTACATACTGTTATCCCATGACCTTTAACTCATCTCTGTGTACTATACACACTTTAAAAGGGTTATTCTTTTAGTTCCCTGAAGAACCTTCCATAACACGGCTCACAATGCATCATATTTATATATTGCACTACAAGATTAGAAAACATGTTTTCAAGGTACGACCTTCCAGATGCTGGAGTAGTTTCTCCACCAGCCCCTTTCTCTGAATGTGACTCTGGGGGATCTGGAGAGCTGATGACTGAGAGCCCTTGTCCCTCAGACTATGTCCACTAGAACACATTCCCCTGCTGGGCTTCTTTAACAAGTGACTGAACCAACATCTGCCTTAGCACTTTCTCTTTCTAGGGATTCTGGGTTGTGTGAATGCCCCAGTAACCAGAGGCAGGCTTAATGGGGAAGTCTGTCTCCTTCAGAGCCTTGCTGACCACTTGCCCCCGTTTTTTCTGGTGATAGCTTTTCAGCGCCACCAAACATGCGTAAACCTTCGTAATTTGTGTGGAAACGAGACACAGTTTCAAGCAAAAGCCAATAATTTGATTCTGTCCAAATGCATTTGAGGTTGCTGGAAGCAGCCTGATTTCATGCAGTTCTATTCTAGTCTAAGGCTGGCTTACACAAATTATTACTGTGACTCGACAGCAATGTTCAGTGGCGAATGAATTATGAAACATGTGGATAGATAGTTGTTTCTGAATGGCCCAAATAGAGCCTTGTGTCACAGAGTGACAAAAAGTGCAGGGTTGTTTGAGAGTTTAGGCCTTTTTGATCACTAGGTGAATGAAGCGCTGGGCGATTTTCACAATTAATTCAGTTAATTTAAAATATAGTTTTAATGTGATTTTCAAAATGGAGTAATCGTGATATTTGTTAGGTGTTTAATACTCATTTCTTAAGTGTTTATTCATCTTAACTTGGTTACCGGTGCCTCCCACAGATTTTCACATTTTTTCTAAACATTCCGCTCAATCTAAAGAGTGGTACCGGAAAAAGTTCCAGCACTTACAACACAAACATCCTGTGGAATAAAGGATCTATTTAGCTAGAAATAAATGCTACCGTTCATTTTTTTTTTGTACAGGTAAAACTAGTTTTGAACCATTTGTTTGTCCACCGAGGTTTGATTTTTAGAAGTTTTCGATTGTTTAGGCCATAATCACCCAGCACTAGGTAAAAGATGATCAAATATTTTGTAAAATGTAAAAAGGCACATTCTATGCAAAAAGCTTATTTTTTTCCTGCAGAAACACTCAAAAGCTTTTAAAGCAGCAGTCCATATCATTTTTTTTATTTGAAGTCAAGAGAACTATGGTGACCACAGAGAGGGACAAATGATGGAGTGTGAGAAATGCATAAAACATTTCATTCATTAAGTAATTGGCAACCTGAGCCTTTTTTAATGCCAGCACTATTGGCAGATGGCCGTATAGAACATTACAAGATTTTTATGCACACAGACCCTTAACACTATATCAATAACCACAAAGACTGCAATGCTGTCGTGCCACATTGTCATTAAGTGATAAAATGAAAATGGTATAGGGTTTTTTTTATTGGTGAGTAAGGTTTTTATTTGTCCATATCAGTGTATTTTTTCATTATTTATTATTCCTGGTATTTTTTAATGAATAGCCCTGCAATCTAACACTTCCCTGAGCATGTATTTACTAAATCTCAAGTAAATAATTTGATAAATAATTCAAAACGATGACGAACATGAGTGAACCTCAATCAAAAAGTCAAGTAGAGCAGCAAATAAGTCTGTCTGACATTTGTGATTCCCCAGCAACTATATCAGGGTTTGCGACCCCAAGATTGAATATGTAGTTATTGGTGCAAAAATAAAACTTTTACTGTATTTTATAAAATTCAACCGTAATATATTTAAACTATCCAACAAGACTAATACTAATAATCTAATACTGCTACAGCACACAGCTTGGCTTACCTAAATCAGGTACGTTAAATTACCTTTAGAGGAGGAGCAGTTTTAGAGAACAGTACAGCACGAAAATCAAGAGCAGGCACGGCCGTCTTCAAAGTCAGTTTTAATTAGGAGTTAGAATTCAGCATCTAAGGCTTGAGTTTCAGGTGACAGCTCACTAAACACATCTGCCATGAAAACAGATGCCTGCGTCTCTATTCTTACTATCTGATGATGTTCTGACATTACATGATAACTTTATCTCAAGCTGACAGTCTCTGTGAGTGGCTTTGAAAAACAAGTGCCATTTCAAAGACAAAAAACAATGAAAAAACTCCTTTCTGTTAATTTCTTTGTTAGAATTGATGAAAAGACTTTGACAGAGCTGCTGAATCTTTGCACAATCCAAACATTTTCATGTAATAGATCAAAAGGGAACTAAAACTGAGTAATAAACAGGCAGAAAGGTAAACAAGTACAATACAATATTCTAATAAAACAATAGGAAGTGTTGGGTTATACACAAAAAAAACATCACAGACATTTTTTATTAGTATTTACAGTTTAATGATTCATATCATTCTATACAAATATTGTACTGTATTTGTACATTCTCTGCACTCCCATATTTCCTGTGTAACTGCTTATTTGTGCTTTAATATGTGCTATGTGCCCTGTGTCTGTCTAAGGGCACCCGATTGTGTCATATTCCAAATAACACCCATGTGGGCCCTAACTCTGTAGCCCAACTGGGAACCAGAGTATTTTGTCCATAAGTTCCATGCTGACCAACTAAATTGGCCCATCGACCTGAGAAGTATTTATTTTTACTTTCCACTACTAATTCCTTGTTAATTTAAGAGATAAAGCCAGCTTTTATATTCCACCTTAAATACACCAGCCTCAGTAACTGCTGCTCCACTATTTAAGGTGCAACACGAAATTAGCTAGCTAACAACCGAGACATACTGCTGGACAATGATTTAAAGCAGAGAAAAATATCTATAGGTGTGAAAATGTCCTTAGTAGAGGTGGGTGGTATGGTTCTTAAATAATATCACAATATTTCATGGTATTTTTTTCAATAACGATATGGCAATGGCGGATAAAAATACGGATATGACAAAACACTGAATTAACACAAAACAAAATAAAAATAAAATTTATATATTACTGCATACAAAATGAAACGGCACCCCCCTAAACGAAGAAGTATTTTATCAGATTTGTAACAGAAGTCAATGATTCAGAATGTCATGCTACTAATAATGCACTCCAATATCTGCATATATCCATGATTAAAGTAAAATAAACAATAATGGACAATAATAGTTTCTAGTAGATATATAATGGGAAATGAAAACAGTGTGAATTTTTCTTTTGCTAAAAACTGAAAAAAAGTAGTACCCTGATGTGATAATTAGAGGTGGGTGATATGGCACGATATTCAAAAATGTTATTGTGTACAATATGATATGGCAAATACTTAGTAACAAGGCTTAAAACACTTTGGATGATAGCTTATATTATTTCTATTAGTTCTATTATTCCAAAAATATTCTGTTTTAGTTATAAAAAGAGAACAGACTCTGTTGAGATGCTGTGGGTTAAACTGGTAGGTTTTCATGTCTGATGAGCAGAAGACAGATGAGCGGGGGTGGAAGGCTGCTTCTTTTAGATGTACTAAAGCTACAGCTAAAATGTTAAGGGCACTTGTCTTCCAGATGAGATCTTTTTTTCTTCAGTTAATCGTGTACCCGCATGTGGAAATATTAATGTTTATCTTTGTAAAAATGATTTAAACTGAAATACAAGCACTACTGACACCAACTGACAGGCTTGGCATGACTATTGACTATATATGGGCTACTGTTGACAGATTGGGGCTATAGACCTATTAGTTAACTGACAGAAGGCAGCAGAAGTGTGTTGCAGAAGTGTTGTATTGTGTGTTAGGTTGAAGGTATTTACTGGTAACTTTTTGCAGTGCTTGAAACGTTCAGAATCAGATTTGTGGAATTGCTGTATTTTTACTTTTTTGCTTCATATTTACAGATTGTTCGTGGGTTACTTTTACAAGCACATCATAATTTAATTACTGCGGTTTGTCAGTGGACTAATTGATATGTTTACATAACCTTGGATAATCAGATCATGGAAAAACTTTGCATTTACATAGGTCAAGTAATAATCATATTTTTGCATTGCAACCAGCCAATGAAGTCACAGAAAAATATATGAACTAAACAAACAAACAAAAAAAAAAGAAAGCTATAAACTAGTTAGAAAATGATGATTGTTTCTATTCGTTTTTGTGCATGCACTGACAGAGAAATGTGAGAATACTGTGAGTAAAAATAGGGGTGGAACAAATATCCATATCGAAATCTCGCTACTTTAAGAAACTCCTCAAGACAGAGCTCTTCAAAGAGCACTTACTCTCTTAACACCTCAAACAAACTAACTACTTCTAACCTCCTTTTCTTCGTCCCCTCCTTCACTCCTCTAAACCATTATCTGTCTTTGACCTCCTTTAGGCCCTATCTAAAGATGTTTTACCTTTAACTTCTATTACTTTTTGTTCTTCACTATTGTAAGTCACTTTGGAAAAAAGCGTCTGCCAAATGTAACGTAATGTAATATTGCTATCTACTTTTGTTTGAGATACATTTTCGAGATGTGGCATCAAACAATAATATTTTATTGAAACATAGGTGCTCCATAATCCCCCAATTTGACTTATTACTCCACGTCGCGGGGCTAATCAAACGAATAGGGTAAACCTACAGTGATGAATATTGGTTGTTAAATTCTATGAGACTCTTTAAAACAAATGAATCCATAATTGCTGGTATTTGCATATTTTGGACTATTTTATCCTCTTCAGTAACACAGATGCAATAAAGTATCGTGGGCTGTTGGGGTTTTATTGCCACTTCAGCACATATTTGGCCATTTGTGGAATACACTTGGTTTTTTATATCCAGACAGAGCAAAGTTGCTCAAAGATTCTAGCACGATAAGAGAAATATTTTTTTCCACATATTTTAAAATTAGGTGTTTGAGGTTAAGATGTGAATAGAACTTTAAGATCTTCCCTGGTGTTTTTTTTCCAAAATTATCTTTTATGTTCTTTTCTTGGTAGTTAGATTATAAGAGTCTTATATGGTTATATGCAGGACGGTTGCTGAGGATGTGTTTCATCGTTAGCTGGATGTTGCACGGTTGACAAGATGGTATTTCGCAAAGTATCGTAAAAAATAGTCTTGTGATATATTGAGTATTACAGAATCACAGTATCGTAATATCATTATGGGCTATTTATTGTGACAATATCATATCCTGTGATGCCCTGTGATCCCCCTCCTCCAGTTGAGAGTATACATGGACTGAGAAATATAATTACAATGCTATGTTTATCCGATCTATAAAAAAATAAGAGACTACTTGAACATTAACCAGATATCTGCAGCCAGCCAAAAATGAATGTGTCTGTAAACAAACTTTGTTAAAATTGTTACACTGGAATACACTCCTACAAAAAAAAAGAAGTACAATAATAAAAAAGTGTAACCCAGGGGCTCGTGACTAAGTTAATCCCCCTGGGCTATACATTACATCCAGCTGTCACTGTAGGACTCATTACAGCCGGAATTCAAACAAGATAATTACAGTGAAGTGGCCTCGTTTGACTCCTACTGCTCAGGTTTTTTTTTTTTTTTCAGACGCTGGCTGTTATGAAGAGGAAACCAGCAAATTTCTGGGTGTCAGCCCACGTTTTACTTTTAGTAACACTTAGCTGCTCCCTTTAACCATCCACAGGCCAGCGGAGTGCGCGAGAGCAGTGTAATTAGATTGAATTTAATTAAAGGCTGATTTGAAATAGGCAGAATGAGAGATGCATTAAAAGCACTTATAAAACAGAAATGAAATGCTTAACAAGCCCAATTTCTGCCGCTTAGGGCCTACTGTTTGGCATGCTAGCTTTACGTTTTGCCCCATCCAATTCACTCTAATTGTGGTTATTAAAATGAAATCATTGTGCAAAAGGTTGGTTAATACTGTTGTTTGGTTTTTTTTGTCTCTATGTATTACATTATGAATAACACAAGCAAGCAACTCCACTTCAATTTCAGATACTCTTAATTAGGCTGAGCCATGAATAACTTTAGCAATTAATTCCTTATTAGAAATCCCGTTCAATTTGTGCCTCCTCTAACTGTTGCTAACCACTAATTAGATTTATTTTTCTAATTTAATGCAGCACTAGTCGTTTGCTTACTAGTAAACTGAACGACTGTACTTCAGGGCTACTGGAATAATAATGAGCTTTGGTGCAAAGGGACTGTTTACAGTGTAAACTTCCTCCTACACATATAGACACATTACCACATCTGATAATTGCATAATTGCACACTGTACATTCTCTGTGATAATTGAAGGTCACTTGGGCTGAATTTAGACCCGGCAAAGCGACCACAAATGAGCCAGGGGGCCCACGAGGCCATGCGGCAAGATGCCTACTTTGTAAGCATTTAAGCGGAATGGCGCCTGGACGGAGACAAAGGTGGTCTTTTGGAAAAAATAATTAAAAAGGGAATAGAAAATATTGAAAGTGTGCTGTTTAAAATGATATACTGGAAAATGAAAGCAGCATTAATGTTGGTGACAGATCTGCTATGTTTTTAGATGTTTTAAAGTGTAATAATATTACTTAAGATTTTACTAAAGGGTGGTATTCATAAACTTACCAAGAACTTTATTACGACCAATACTAACACTGGGTAGAACCTCACTTTGCTCTCAAAACATGCACAGTTATTCATGGCATGGATTCCATAAAGGCATTGGAAACATTGCATTAGTGTCCTGGTCCACACTGACAGTATTGTATCCCACAATTACTGCAGCTTAGTCAGAAAAAAAACTTTAATCTAAGGGCATGTTCACACCTGTACTTGGGTTCTATGGTCCGAATCAGTTGATGACTAATGAGTTGATGATTTACAATGAGTAAACAGCATGGAGCAGAGACAGCGTTTTTTCATAGCTGTGGTAATTTGCATTTTCTGGATAACCTATTGGATTAAACTGTGACTTATCTGCCGTTTAGCTCAAATAAAAGGTATACGGTGAAAGTATATTTAATAGCTGGGTCGGATCGAGACCAGATCACGTTCTCACCACAAGTGAAACGCTCCAGAATTAGTTTTGAACCGGACTAAGACCACCTCCTCGATCTGCAACCGAGTGCGATTACTGGTTTTTTTTATAATTTTATTTCAAAATTTTCCCATTTTCTACCCAATTTTACATGGCCAATTACCCAACACACTCATTAGTACTCCCCCTATTACTAGTAATGCCCCAACACACCAGGAGGGTGAAGACTAACACATGCTTCCTCCGATACATGTGAAGTCAGCCACCGCTTCTTTTCAAGCTGCTGCTGATGCAGCATTGCCGAGCAGCCAGCGAGCTTGGAGGAAAGCGCAGTGATTCGGTTCCGATACATCAGCTCACAGACCTCTGTGCTGCGGGCATCACCCTAGAAGTGATGTAGGGTGAGAGTGCCATCTACCCACCCAGAGGGAGCAGGGCCAATTTTGCTCCCTCTGAGTGCCGGCAGCTTAATGCAATTACTGTTTTCACACATGCTCAATTAAACTGCACTAAGGGTTAATCCACATCTTGAGGCGCAAGTGTAAACGCGGCCAAGCCACATTTAAAACAGAAATCGGATTACTCAAACCATCTCAGGAGCATCTGAACCACATTAAAAATCTTCTCATCTATAGATTAGATGAGTTATGGCACGTCAGTTTGTCTTTGATACATTAATGGAGCAATGCTTTTGTTCTTCTCAGCAGAGGAAACTGTCCTGCTCATTTACGCTATGAAGGTGCGCTAGCAATCATATCTTATTTTAGATCCTGTTTATTATTAACTTAAAAGTTGGGTCTGTGCACTTCTTCCTTTTGCATAACTAGCAGAGTTCTACACTGCTAGTCTGACTGATGACTGTTGTTTAGGTTTATTTCAGTCAGTGGTGCACCTGTGTTTTCCGCTGCCAAAATGCCAATATGCCTGAAATTTACCTGAACACACCTCACTTCCAGATTACCATACCCATCAGCGTAGATATATTTGAAGGTTCCTTTGCTATTTGAATGGCACAGGCAGAAGACGAAGATTTTTTTGACATGCCTTGCACAGGGTGTATTCCCTTAGCGGTTCCAAACATTTTTCTTCAAAACACCCAAAATCAAAGACAGTTTCTGTATCCTCATAATAAAAATATTAGATGTTGCATAATAAATACCTGCATTATATTTAGCAGTGTTCATGGCTATGCTTACATTGAAATTTCTCTCCAGTAGAAAGACAGATGCTTCAGGAACCCTTCTAGACATGGATCAAAGCGTCCATGTGAGGTGAATGCCCACAGCTGTCCCTGCTGTTCAGGTTTTTGAGGCAGTGCAGTTGGCCATGGTCTGTGTGCCTCCCGTCAAAATAAAGTGCTCCTGTCATCACAGCCTCCAGACTTTGCCCAGCTCAGGAATCATGGGGTGTAGCTGTATTTTAAGGACAGCCTTTGTCCCGCGCCAGTAACTTTTACTTATTTTGGACTGGACTGTGGCTCTTGGACTGCGGTCAGAGTCTGTGCCAGCTAGAGTCTAACTTTATGATGGATGGCCTCATATTCTGAGATTTATGGGCTGGAACCCATGAAGGTTTTTGAGTAAAGGCTGAAAATGCCTCTTATTTTGACATATAAACTCATGTATCGTTTGATCAAGTTCTAATAAAAGAATAACAAATGAAGAAACTTACCTATTCAGGAACATCACCAGGCCTGGTTTACTTGAGGTATCGCTGCTGTAAATGAATATACATTGTTAGTTTTTGTTTTCATTTTATTTCATTATTTGTTTTAGCTTTGCCACTGAGTCTCTAAATTTACCTTGATTAGAAGGTGCTAGTAAATAGTCAAGTACCTTGGAGTTCATAGCTGCCATAACAGCTCCCTGGCAAAGAAAGTTTAAGGGACTTCAGTCTGCGATTCAATGTGCTGCGGAACTACACCCTGGAGAGCGTCCTCACCGGAAACATCACACCCTGGTCTGGAAACATCACCAAGCAGGACAGAGGGACCATCCAGAGAATGTTGTGATCAGCCAAGCGTTATCATTTGGACCGAACTTCATGATGTGCAGGCCATCTTCAACCCCCCCAAAAAGCTGGAACAAGCAAAAAATGAATGAATGAATGAAATCCTTTTTAGTGCCTAAAAATCTTTAAAATATTGTAAGAAGAAACGGTTACATTATAAAATGGCAAATGACAACTATTTTGAAATGTAATGGAGACCTAAAATGCAGAAATGGTTGTATATTAACAAAATGAAGTTGAGCAAACTAAACAAGGAATTTGAACTAAAAAATAAAAAAAAACAATGCGCTTTTATTTTATAAGATTTTTTTTACTGTCTCAATATCTTCTTCCCATAAAATATTTGTACTCCCAACTAGGCCATAATCCAGTAGTCAGATTATTGAGTGCTTGTAAACAAACTATAACGTGGCTCAAATGCATCACAGACCTCCTCCTGTTTGAGACAGGAAATGCAACCTGAATGCATTTATTTTTTCATATATATATATATATTATATATATATATATATATATATATATATATATATATTTAAATACATATGTATATATATATATATATATATATATATATATATATATATATATATATATATATGGTTACTATTTAAGGGCTTCAGATGTGTATGTATGTGATGTATGGGAAGTATTAAAAACATGAAAAAAAAAAGAAAAAACTAGTGATAAATGTGATTAAATACGATTAATTTATATTAATTAATCACAGTCAGTGTAACTATTTGGATATTTTTTTATTGCCTGACAGCAGTATTAAAAACCTAGAAATTCTCATTGAGAATTCTCTTTTACTGAGAAAACTCAATAAAAATAAAAAGAGAAAAAAAAACACGAAATTTTACAGTACAATAATACAAAAAATAGTAGTAACGTTGCAAAACCTGTTCAATAGTGTTACACTTAAGTGTGGAGCTTAAACAACACCTCGGCTTCTACTAAAGTGAGTTTTTGATAGTGCACTTATACTATTATACAAGACTGGGTCTCTGGTACTTTATACATGCCTAATTGTAAAATATTAAGTAAAATACTGACATTTAAGTGCATATCACACTCACTTAATCCAATCCTCACTGTTTTCTTTCTGTCATTCTGGCAACCCTCCATGAACCTCCCCCTCTAGTGCAGTGTTACCACAGGTTAGCTTTCTTAGCTAACTAGCTGTTTACAGTCTCTTTACAGTCGGCTACTTGGTTCTTTCTCCTCTTCTTAAACCTTTCTAATAAGTTACAAACTTTACTGACGCTGCAGACAGTCTCTAACTCGCACTGTTCACGCTAGAAACACTTTATTTTAGCGTTTTTTCTCAGTTTGAGGGATTACCAGACAGAGATCCCGTGTGCGGACTGTCTTCAGAGAAGGTTCTGGACGTAATCCAGGGGCCACGCCCACTTTGCTGCGGATTGGCTACCTTGATGGTAATGCTTCCCCCTTCCTAAATCCCCATTGGCTGAGGTTTTGCGCAATTTACTTGTCCTGTAACCCTATTGACTAGATTTTTGGCTTTCTCAGAACCACTATTGGCTGTTCAAGTATAGGTTTTTATTGTTTTATAGTTTTTATGTTTTAAGTCTTGTCTAGCTATTATTCACTTCTACTTTTTTTTTTACTAAAAAATTAAACTTTTAATTTCTATTTTCTTTTCTTATAATATTTTAGTTTTCATCTCCTGGTTCTTGTTTGTGCACTATAATAAATTATAATTTATAATTAATTACAATTATCTAGTACCTTTATTTTATGTATTTATAACAAAAAAAATACAATCAAATACTCAATCAATCAATTAATCAATCAACCTTTTCTTAAACTCGGAATACACTGATGGTGGCCCTCATTTCAGTGTAGCTGAGTCAATACATAGAATGATTGTCAATACATAGAAGGATTGTCAAAGAAAAAAGACCCAGCATTTTAATAAGATAAGCTCTTTAATAATAATTTTACAAAATAAGATTTAAAACGAATATAAAAACAATAAAAGTTTAAGAGTAGCAATCAATAAAATAATGGGTAAAAAAGTAAAAAAGGCAACAGACGATAACTAGAACTAAACACATAAAAAAGTAAAATTAAATAAGCAGCTAAACTTAAAACAGTAAAATAAAAAATAAAAAGAAACAATAAAGAAAAGGTAAAAAAAACGAGCTACTTCAAAACTAAACAATAAATAAGACTAAAAACAAAAATAGCTAAAAATATTTATAAAGTGAACAGAAGTAGTTTTCTGGTGACATGCTGCTATACTGTTTGTTGGGGTTCCGTTTTTCTCTATTGAGAGTTTTTATGTTTTATTATTTTATCTCACAATTTATTTAGCTTTTATTTTGCATTATGTCATCATAAAAATCCAAGAGAAAAATACAATGAAACCAAAATATTGTTTTTAATTCATTTGAACTGTCATTTTTTTACTTTGGTGTGACCAACAGTGTTTTTCAGGCCGAAAGTGGGATGAGTTAATCTGAAGACCTGCAAAAGCTGATCAAAAAGAAAGATTTGCATGAGTATTATTTATATCTTCTATAATGAAGATGAAATGACTGGAGATGTCCTGAGGTGATTAAGGACCATTGAAGTTCCCCATAAATAATTAAGCGAACGTAATCCACATAAGCGCTTATCTTGCCATGCAAGTGGAGTTCAAAGCAAAGTATAATTCATTGTGGAGCTGAAAAACAAATCCCCTTTATTCTTTCATTTCTGTGCTTTTGCTGAGATTGTGGTCAGCACTGTTCCAGTATCCACATCATGTAATTAATTGCAGAGCTTTATTGCAATTTATGTAGTCATCTCGTTAAAGAAGTGGCTAATGTTCGCAGCAGATCTGAGATAAAAAGGCAGTCTCTTTGTCTCCTGGAATGAACAGAGACCACGCTTCGCTTAATGTTTACCACATCAAGTCAGATTCAGCGTCAAACGAAGAAATCTGTTCGGCAAATGACTTGTTAATGCCGTATTGCGTCAGGCCTAATTAAACTTTAGTTTATCAAAGCTCTGTGTGAATGATATAAACATGATTAATGTCGCCTGTCTCAGGGGAACGTGCTTCTAAGCCTGTTGTTGGGGCTGTGCAGAAATCCTAATGGTTGCAGCAGATGTTTTTGGGCTTGACTTGAATCGCAAAAGCGGCCCAGAAGACAATTTTCTAGGCTTTTATAAAATATTTCATTGTTTATGATGTCAACTCAGATTGTGAATATATGATTTAGGGAACTTTAACAGCTGCTTAATGAACTCATCTTCTGTGTGCAATGTTTCATCATTCTAATGCTGCTTTCTAAGAGCTGTCTTGTGCTTCAGACAGTGAAACTAATTTTGGATCCTCGTAATTCAGGAGACATTGTGTGAATGTTATTTAAAGCTGTTTATGTGGGCAGTGTGTTTTTATATGTATTAAAAAACTTATAAATAAGTAATAACAAGACAAAGCAATGTGATGTTTAATTTCCACCTCCTGTAGAAGAGCCAGTTCTCCCAATCCAGTGGTTACTAGGATGGAGAAGTGGTGAACCTGTCATAGTCATGGCACCTTAATCTCATTGATGTGATCCAAGGATGCTCATCTTCCAAACTTACAGAACAGATCACAGAGACCTCAGAGCTCTGGTTGGCCAATTTTTGGTTATGTGTGAAGGTGGGTGTGGTGGCACAGTAGGTATTGAGTCTTATTGCGTCTGAGGTTGTGGGTTTGATCCTCATTCTGTTCTGTCTGTAAGTAGAATAGTGTGTTGTCCCTGTGTCTTTTAGATACTCCAGTTTCCTCCCACATCCCCAAAACATATGGTAGGGTAATTGGCTATGCTAAACTGCCCCTAGGTCAGTGAATGTTTGTATGTTACCCTGCAATACACTGGCACCTAGCCGACAGTGTATTTCTGCCATGCGCCCTATGATTCTCAGTAGGCATGCAGTTTCACTGTTAAATTCTCAGATCTTACATATACTTCCTTTAAGAACCCAAATTCTAACACAGAATAATATAATTTGATGCTGCTACAGAAGTCTCACACTGTTTCTCAGTCCTGTCTCTCTAATGGAAGCTGAATAAATGCTATGCTTTTCTTTCCCAGCAGTGTGAGCAGAGTGTCTCATGGTGTTGGAAGGGACAGAATGCCTCAACTGCTCAAACTCCAGTTATTTCCCTTCTCTGGTGAAGTCTGGCATGACCTTGACTGTTCTGAGTATAGAGATGGATCCCCAGAAGAGAGAGAGAGAGAGAGAGAGACAAGAAAGAAACCGTAAGCAAGAGAAAGAAAAACAGAGAGAGAGAAAGATGGAGGCAGATGGCAAAGAAACAGTGAGCGACTGAGAGAAAAAACACAGAGAAAGAGACAGAGAGAGATAGACGGAGACAGACGAGAAAGAAACAGTGAGTGAGAGAGAGAAAGAGAGACAGAGAAAAAGAAATATGGAGACAGACGAGAAAGAAACTGTGAGAGACAGAGAGAAAGAAAGATGGAGACAAACGAGAAAGAAACAGTGAATGAGATAGAAACAGAGAGAGGGAGAGAGAGAGAGCAAGAAAGAGAAAGAGAAGCAGTGATAGAGAAAAAGAAAAGGGATAGACTGAGGCAGAATGTGAAACAGAGAAAAAATGAGAAAGAGAAAGATGGAGAGAGAATAAGACAGAAAGAAAATGGGAGGCTGAGAAAAAGAAAAAGAGAAAAATCGAGATTGAGCAAGAGCAAAAGAGTGAAAGAGAAATAGAGATAACAGAGGGCAAGAGACATATATAAAGTGAGACTGAGAGATAAAGAGAGCAATAGACACAAAGATTGAAAGACAAAGAGAGAGAAAGTTAGAGAGCAAGAACAATATAGTAGTTAAGTGGGCAAAAGAGAGAAACAGGTAGGGATAGAAAGAGATGGAGAGAAAAAGATATAGATCAAAAGACCAAAAGAAAGAGTGTGACAAAGTTGGAGAGAGGGAGCATGACAAAAAAGAGAAGAAAAAGAGAGCTAAAGACAGAGAGAAAAAGCAAGAAACCAAATAGAGAGAGAAATAAAGAGACAGGACAAAGAAGAATTAGAGAGCAAAAATAAAGTAAGTAAAACAGTAACAGAAAATAAGAGAGATAGAGATAAACTAAGATAGAGAGTGAAAGAGAGAAAGAGAGAAACTGAGAAAGAGAGAGATGGAGAGAGCGAGAGTGAGAGAGAGATAGAGTTTTTTGGGAGGGGACGCGGTTAAAGGGGGGTGTTGGAGTAGGGTGGTGGGACGACTTCAAAACCCCACTTCAAAAGGAATAAATAATTGTTTCTGCCGCGTTTTTGTTGTGCGAGGCCTGTGTGGCAGTGGAGCGGTAGGCAGTGGAGTGGGGTGGAGAAGGCTTTGCTTGCTGCTGCTCTCCTGCAGTGGGCTCCTTCTGCGAACGTCTGCGCTGATGGAGCAGGACCCAGTGATTAAAACCCGCCTCATGGGAACCCCACTGAGAGAGAGATAGAGAAAGAGAGCTGGAGAGAGAGTTGGATAAAGAAGGGAATTAAAGATCCAAAGTGTTGCAGATACCTGCAACTTTTCTAATATACACACACATTTGTGTGTGTGTGTGTGTGTGTGTGTGTGTCTGTGTGTGTTTAGAGTAACAGTTCATAAAAAGCCAGCATCATGAAAAGAGACCTTTTCTTTGAACATCTGATCAAAGACTTTTAACTGTCTGGAATATTCATTTTTAGAAGATATTTATTTATTTAATTATTTGCTAGTTTGATTATGTAAATAGCATCAGTTCTCAATTAGTAGCACATTTTGCTACTTTTATAAGGAAATCTGATAACTGATCAATTTGTACATTTTTGTTGTTTGAGCATTTGACTGCAAAAGTGTTGCAGTCATATAAAAATGTAAATTATAAAAATTGAAAGAAAAATACATGTCAAACAGTAAGGATGAGAGGATGTAGCACACAAAAAACTCCACACAAAACATTGAACAGAGGGGCTTAAATGCAAAAGGATGGTGAGGAACACCTGGGACCAGTAAATGAGGGGGCGGGGTTATAAACAAGACACAAGGTGACAATACTAATGGAACTGAAAAATACAAGACATAAAAGGCTTGAGGTGTCACAATAGCTTGCTTTTCTGGAACAGAACTATTAATATAGCTTGTTAATATTGTTTATTACACACTGATAACCTCCCTGATCAATACCCAAAACAAGTATACCAGTAAACCAGTATACACCAGTATTCAGACTGGAGCAGATCAGATATGGCCACATAGACTGAAGTTTTAAGCAGTGTTTCAGTCTGGAGAGCTATGAGAACTGAATACAATAAGGACAGCCATGTTTGCTTATTGTTGTGCTTTTGTGTATTTTCTCATTTGCATACCCTGTTGATTAGTGTGATGTATTACCTACTAGCTGATGTGGTTTACTGACTGTGGCTTTAATACCTGTCTTAATAATTCAGACAGATAAATGTCCTCAAAGTTATCAAAGGTTCAGTCCCATATTTGGGCCTAATGCTTAATGAATGTACATTTTTAAGAATAATTAAACATTTATTAGTGCTGTGAGTATTAGTTTAGGTGAGTAAAAGGCTTTAGTCTGGCTTTTGCCTTTAGTCTGGGTAGAATAGAAACAGTCTGTAAAGTTCTGTTGTAATCTATGCCTCTGCATTGTTTGAGTCTCTCATTAAAGAGATTTAAGTGCATTTAATTTAGTTGTTTTATATTTCCTTTGTATTTGTTTCCTTGTGTTTATTCAAGACAAACTGCTCCCATTTTTATATCCTGTATTTATTCACTATTTGTTTATTAGCTTCTTTATTCATTTACCTCAGTTCCAACTAAGCAATTGGAGGTTATTGGAGGGCCCATGTTCCTGGACTGTCACGCCTGGCCCTGTTTCCTGTCTGTCCTCGTGCCTGTGTTGTCCCACGTGACCCGTGCCCCTGTGTTCTGCCTGTGATTTTCCATTACCTCATGTCTCATTTGTAGCTCCACCCCTTCCCCAGGTGTTTCCACTCCCAGTGTGTTTCCTGTTATGTTAAAAAGACTTCCTCTGTTACTTGTCCTCTGTCGGTCTTTGCACTGTCCCCCGTTGTCTGTCTCTCTGCGTTTCTCTGTCTCTGTGTTTCTTAGTCTCTTAGTGTTTCATTAGTCATTGCCCTAGGTCCTTGTTTAGTGTTTATCTCTGTTTGTTCCTAGTTCCCTAGTTTACTCCCTGTTTAGTTATTCTTATTATCTCTTGTTTGTTTTATTTATGTTCTCTAGTCTCCCTAGTTTATTTTGGTTTGTTTCGCTGTTCTTTGTTTATTTATTTGTTTATATTTATTTAATAAATTCGCCCTACCTGAGTTTACGTCCGCCTCCTCGTCTCTCTGCCTGGGTCAACCCCTGACAAAAAGACCGACCAAAATGGATGTAGCAGAATGGCACGCTGCTCGGAAGGCGGACCTGGAATTTCTCCGCCTCCTCGCCGAGCAAATCCGAGGAGAGGAACCGCTCCCAGCGCCTTTCCTCGGGTTGGAGCCCGTCAGCCCAGCTTCAGTGGCGCCCACCGAGACCCACAAGGGGATCCCGTGGACTGGCTCCAGGATGGCGATCCGCCATGCTCCATTCGGGACTCCGGCGTTGGAATCCCCGAGGCCCCAAGGACGCCGCAGGCCTCGGGGTAGACGTTTTAAGGGGTCCCGCCAGCCGGAGGAGGAGCCCGTTTCCGGGGAGGATTTTCTTGGGGGGGCGCTAGGGCTGTGTGCGGTCAGCCTCGATCCTCGCCCCGACGAGGACGGGGGTGGCATGGATGCAGGCTGTGAGGAGTCCTATTCCTGGGACTACTCCGATCTCCTCACACCTGCATCCAGTGAAGAGGAGTTTGAGGACTGCCCTCCTGCACCAGCCCGCCAGCCGCTACTTCCTCCTGCGGTAGCTGCCGATCCGCGCCCTGTGTCTTTCGCGGTGGCAGCCGAACTGCAGGCCGTGATTCCCGCGGTAGCAGCAGAATCGCGCTCCGAGACCCCCTGCGCGGCGAGCCAGCCGCGGGCAAAGACTTTCCCCGCGCTCCTCACGCCGGACTCTGCACGAGAGAGTAGGAATCCAGTCCGGGTTTTTACTTCACCCGCAGCTTCGGGCTCCAGTGCTGCAGCGGATCTCTTCATGCCACGCCCCGTGAAGCACGCGTTTGAAGCGCTGCGTCCCGCGATACACGCGGCTGAGATGCCACGCCCCGTGTTGCACGCACCGCTCTCCGAGATTTCAGCGGCAGCCGCGCCGCGCTCACAGACTGCAGCGGCGGCCGCGCCGCGCTCACAGACTGCAGCGGCGGCAGCGCCGCTCTCCGAGATTTCAGCGGCGGCCGCGCCGCGCTCACAGACTGCAGCGGCGGCAGCGCCGCTCTCCGAGATTTCAGCGGCGGCCACGCCGCGCTCACAGACTGCAGCGGCGGCCGCGCCGCGCTCACAGACTGCAGCGGCGGCAGCGCCGCTCTCCGAGTTTTCAGCGGCGGCCGCGCCGCTCTCCCAAGCACCAGCAGTCCCAGCTGCTCCAGTTCAAGCACCAGCAGTCCCAGCTGCTCCAGCTCAAGCACCAGCAGTCCCAGCTGCTCCAGCTCAAGCACCAGCAGTCCCAGCTGCTCCGGCTCAAGCACCAGCAGTCCCAGCTGCTCCGGCTCAAGCACCAGCAGTCCCAGCTGCTCCGGCTCCAGCACCAGCAGTCCCAGCTGCTCCGGCTCAAGCACCAGCAGTCCCAGCTGCTCCGGCTCAAGCACCAGCAGTCCCAGCTGCTCCGGCTCAAGCACCAGCAGTCCCAGCTGCTCCGGCTCAAGCACCAGCAGTCCCAGCTGCTCCGGCTCCAGCACCAGCAGTCCCAGCTGCTCCGGCTCCAGCTCAAGCACCTGCAGCTCCCAGAACTATGTTTGGGCCCAGGCCCCGTATTTCCAGGCCTGCTCCAAGGCCTCCTGACTTTGCCCCCAGTTATGTGCCCAGGCTGTCCCCACAGACTTTTGCCAGTCCTGGGCACCCACCTATGTTTTTGGTTCCCCTGTCTCTCCCTGTCCTGGTCCCTGTATCTGTGAGTGTTCCAGTTCCTGTCCCCGGTGGTTTCTCTGTTCCTGTCCCTGTTACTGTGTTTGTTTCCGTCCCCGTCAATGTTCTTGTCCCTGTTCCCATGTCCGGTCCCGTCCAGTCTCTGTCTCATGTCCAGTCTCCGTCACCTGTCCAGTTCCCCGTCCAGTCTCCGTCACCTGTCCAGTTCCCCGTCCAGTCTCCGTCACCTGTCCAGTTCCCCGTCCAGTCTCCGTCACCTGTCCAGTTCCCCGTCCAGTCTCCGTTCCCCGTCCAGTCTCCGTCACCTGTCCAGTTCCCCGTCCAGTCTCCGTCACCTGTCCAGTTCCCCGTCCAGTGTCCGTTCCCTGTCCAGTCTCTGTCCCCTGTCCTGTCTCCATCTCCTGTCCAGTTCCCTGTCCAGTCTCCTGTTTTCCCCGGCCTCTCCCTGCCGCCAGCCCCCGGGGTTTGTTTTTCCGCGCCTCGGGAGCTGCGCGTTTAGGGGGAGGTTTCTGTCACGCCTGGCCCTGTTTCCTGTCTGTCCTCGTGCCTGTGTTGTCCCACGTGACCCGTGCCCCTGTGTTCTGCCTGTGATTTTCCATTACCTCATGTCTCATTTGTAGCTCCACCCCTTCCCCAGGTGTTTCCACTCCCAGTGTGTTTCCTGTTATGTTAAAAAGACTTCCTCTGTTACTTGTCCTCTGTCGGTCTTTGCACTGTCCCCCGTTGTCTGTCTCTCTGCGTTTCTCTGTCTCTGTGTTTCTTAGTCTCTTAGTGTTTCATTAGTCATTGCCCTAGGTCCTTGTTTAGTGTTTATCTCTGTTTGTTCCTAGTTCCCTAGTTTACTCCCTGTTTAGTTATTCTTATTATCTCTTGTTTGTTTTATTTATGTTCTCTAGTCTCCCTAGTTTATTTTGGTTTGTTTCGCTGTTCTTTGTTTATTTATTTGTTTATATTTATTTAATAAATTCGCCCTACCTGAGTTTACGTCCGCCTCCTCGTCTCTCTGCCTGGGTCAACCCCTGACATGGACACCTTAGCCATTGATACCAAGTATTGATATAGAATAAATCCAGTGACTGGAGCTTTTGGTCTCAAGCCTATTTCTCTGTATCCTTTAGGCCGCAGTTTGTTTCAAATGGGTCTGTTTTTTTGTTGTTGTTGTTGGTGCTCCATAAAACAAAGTGTGCAGTGCAGTTGAATGGTCGTTCCTGTCAAAGTGGGATATGTTAACTGATGAAACCCACTCTGACAGACTCTAGTGTTTTTTTTTTCTCTATATCTGTATTTTTTGTGTGGTTTCTATTCCGTGAATCGGTGGTCCATATCATTTTGCATTTTGCTCTATTTCAATCTAATTTTGACACACATTTCACATCCAATATTATGCAAGCCCCCGTTATTGGACCTTACATCTCGGTCTAATACTTTATTAGCTTTACGCTCCATCACCCACATGGTCTGTTGTTATAACTGGCGTGTGTGCGTGTGTGCGTGTGTGTGTGTGTGTGTGTGTGTGTGTGAATGTAGGGGTTGCACTGGACCTCCTGCTGACAGGCATTGCGAAATATGACCATTTTTCAAGCTAACAGGGGTCAGACGTCAACTGTGCATGACAGTAGCAGGGGGTGTGCTGAATGTGTGTAACTCATGGGGAGAGCCAGCACGCACATGATAATCCTATCAGCCAGACCATGCTTGCGCGCACACACACACACACACACACACACACACACACACACACACACTTCTTTTCCAACTGCAAATCCGTACTGGTCCAGTGCATTCCCATTTTCCTTTAACGGCCCATGTATTTCTCCACCTTTGGGGCAGCTCATTAGATTCAATGCCATTTTTGTCTTGTCTCGTGCTGTGCAGGAATTAATCCAGCAGGCTAGGTACAATTGCTTCATCCCCTTTTTTTGTCCTTTTTTCTTTCTCATTTTTTTTCTTTTTCTTGTTCAGCTTTCACCGGCACATCTTCGTTTTGTTAACAGCTTATAGTCTCTTACTTTCTTTATTGTTTTTATGATGTTACACTTTGTTATATGTTGCTGTTTTTTTGCTGGACTCATCTGATCATAGCTGCTTCAGCATGAAAAGTAGGTTTAGTTAATTTTTATTTTATTTATTTTTCCATAAACCAGAGAGTTGTCCAACATAGCACTGCTGACCATCTATCCACTTGTACATACATTCCTAGATATACAGTACTAGTCAAAATATTGAACATACCTTCTGATTCATTCAATGTTTTTATTATTTAATTTTTTTATACATTGCAAATGAACGCTGAAGTCATCCAGACTATGAGGAAACATATAAGTAATCATATAGTAACTTAAAAGTGGTAAACAAACCAAAATACTCTGTGATTTAGCATTTAGGTGCCCTTATCTGAGCTGCTGTTAACTTGCAGTTTCTAAGGCTGGTAACTCTGCAACAGAGGTAACTCTTGCTCTTCCATTCCTGTGGCAATCCTGATGAGTGCCAGTTTCATCATAGCATTTTTGATGGTCTTTGCGACTGCATTTAAAGGTACTTTCAAAGTTCTTAAAATGTTTTGGATTGACTGACCTTCATTTCTTAAAGTCTTAAAGTCTTAAAGTTTTCTTTACTTAGTTGAGTAGTTCTTACCATATTCACTGTATACCTGTAACTCTACCTCTACACAGCTTAACAACTTAACTCAAACAAGTTCAGCACAGCTGTTAACTGAAAGCTCACATTCCAAGGGATTCTACTTTAATAAGCTGACTAAGAAAATCCAGCCAAAATGTGAAAATCTTAAGTCATCAAAACATATAAAACATATTCTGGTTTGTTTAACACGCTTTATTCATAAAATAATTGTGCATGTGTTCCTGTATAGCTTTAATATCTTTAATATAAAAACTACAATGTAAAAAACTAAAAAAAAAAAAGATAAAACAGATTGAATGTGAAGAGGTGTGTCCAACCTGTACAATCCTAGCTATACAAATACGCATATACATATACTCCTATAGTTATTAAAAAAATAAAAACATTCATAAAGCTTTGATCTCTGAAAGTAGGCCTACTTCAATGATATATTATGATTAGTACTGTTGTGTCTGTATTTCTCAGTGTGAGTGTGTGTATATAATGTGAGGGAGTGTGTTGTATGACAGTCTGGCCATCTTTCCATCTTTCAACATGATCCCGAGCACTCATCAAGCAACATCAAACAAGTGCTGCTGAATATTTAAGGCTGCTTTTGGTGATGCTTTTGAAGACTGAACTAGTTACAGAGGGAATCTATGGAAAGCGGAAGAGCCGATGTGCCCCATATATCTTGTCTCGCTCTTGCTGGGAGGGAAGTAGGTGGTCATGGATGAGTCCACATGTGGCACGGGTAGAAAGGTCAGGTAATGAAGAACATGTGTGCTTTTTCTACCTTGATTCTACACTCTCACTCTCTCTCTCTTTTTTAAGTATTGGTGTAGGTGCATGGAATGGGTTGTTAGGTGTGTCACAGATTCACGATTAGTCATGGTGTATGACTGCATGGTTACCTCACTGTAATGCTTTCTCATCTGCTGTTTCTATATATTGTTATAGGAAACTGATGATGTTTATTACACACATTGCATTATATTAAATACACTGACTTTCTAAAAGCCATTAGCCATTTTCTCATGGACAATTCTAGCCAGACACCACCGGTCACAATAATTACCACCCACAGCCCTGTTCTCTGTGGGTAGCAATGCCTTCTATGACATATTCCAATGGAATTTCTAACAGGGCACCCACTGGTGGGCTTTGCTCTTGAGCACACTGGCCAGTGTTTAACCTCACACACAAGATAACACCTCAGAGCTTATACAGGTGTAGCCATTCGGAAGATGTCCCCTAAAGTAACATTCTACAATCAGTTCACATACCATCTGTCCCATAACTTTTGGCGTGCTAGTGTATACGTGTATACACGCTATTGATTTCTAACTTTCAGGCATAAAAAATGTAAAAAATCTAAACAAATGCAAAAGCTCATTGCTTACTGAATGACAAACACTTCCACAAAATAATAATTTACGCCATTTAAAAAAAATCTGATTTCACTTAAGAAATATGAGTGTTGGGATTTGTTAGGAATACTGCACTGATGACTTAAATATAATTATTTAATCCATTATAACACACTCACCTTTAACTGACTAATAAAAGATCTGTAATTGCCATATTTCTCACACTATAAGGCACACTAAATTTTTTTTTAATCTTTTTAAATGTAATTTTCCCAAAAATCGTCAGTTTACCTTATAATTTGATGCGACTAATGTATACATTCTAGCGGTCAGGTTGTAAGGAGCAGAAAAGCCACTCGGCTGAAGAACAGGGCTATACAATAGTTTCAGTGAAGTTTCTCCAGCACTGAGGCTGGAGCAGTATTAGCATTAGAGGCTAACCACTGGCTTAGCTCATTGGCCGTTCAGAGGTGAGTATTTTGGACTGTAGTCTGCATGTTTACCATATTAAAGCAAGCTGTTTGGGATGAGCTGATAGCGGCGGTGTTTACAAGCACTAAGCTCTGCAGCCAACCGTGGCTAGCGCTGCTGCTAACCGTGCTGTTGAAAACTTTGGAAATCTTAGCTTACTGTAAATAAATGGAAGCACTTTTCTCACTAAAATAAACAGTTTACAGAAGAGAAATCTGTGTAGATTAACATCCTGTGCTCATATATATTGTTGTCGTATATATCCTAATTGTCACTGTCCAATAAAAAAACATGCATTTCCAAAACAGCCACTTTACAGTTACTTTCCATAGAAGTCCATATAAAAAGATTTTATTTTAGGTCATTATGGGGAATTTATATTGGTCCATTCATTAAAAAGAGGGCATTTTGTGTGTGTTCAAAATACGTAGAAAACTACAAATTAACAAAATCTGTCATTGGAAAACGACAACATGCAGGATCTGTGAGCTGTTGTCTGTTTCATAAACTAGCCAGTTTCATTCTCAACCTAAAGACAGGGTTGTAAATAGACGTGTTTAATGTCATACTTTAGTCATATGAAAAGTGAAAAGACAGAATAATGTATACAAACAATGAAGTCCAATTTCAGTTTTTAGTTTTTTCTAATGAAAAACTGATGTATTTTAGAGGCAGGTTTTTAAAAAGATTTTATTTATTCCATAATAAAAAAGTTGAAAAAAATTAAAATTAAACAAAATTTCTACATACTATATATCAAAGACCATATTTTAAAAAAAGCAATAAATACATTGTTGGCCTTTTTTAAGGAATTAAGAGCACAGTTTTGTGGCATAGTATTCAGCCTGGATCACACACACAAACACACAAACACACACACACACACACACGCTCATACACTTTCATACCATGTCTTCAGTCCTCCTGACTTGGCAGGGGAGCAGAGATTTCAAACACTTCCTCTTCTATTACATCAACCATCCAAGAGCAGATTGCTCCTAACCATCCACTCGTGCCCTCAACAGATGAACCAATCACTTCTGGCCAGCCAGAACCCTGCGCCTTGTGGTGGTGGTGATTTGGCCGCTGTACAGGATTTCCTCTGCCTTAAGAACGTTTGTTACATAAATCTGGCTTTGACTGCACTCCAAAACCCTACAACAGGCCCCATGTGTTTATTTCTCTGGCCCTCAGGATACTTGCTGTGGTTGAGAGGGAGCAGTGACTGACCTGTTGATGTCTTTTTCTTTCTCTTCTCGAATTCTCACCCGCATACACAAATAAACAATTCATTTCTTTAGCCTAGTTAAAGTTGGTTTCTTTGGCTGACAGGCAAATTAACACATCAAAGCAGCCACAACTGACATTCTGTTGGTTTCCAAGTTACATTTGTATTACTGTTGCCAAATTGCAGATCTCACTATGTACAATTTCTGATGATGATGTGGTGTGTGTGAGTGTGTGCATGACATGTTATAGACATTTTCAATAACGTAAAATCATTGGAACTGGGGATGGATTGACAAAGTTCCCCCTCCCCAAAAAAAAAAAAAAAACACTTGCCAAGAATTTTTATTACAAGCAAAAAAAAAGATTATATTTCTTTTTAAAACACTTATTTTCAAAGATTCTGACATTCACCAATGTTTTTTTATTTAGGATGTGTTCTTAACTTTGTTCTTTAAAAAATCCTGGCAAACTCTCTATTGCTGCCTTCAATTTCCTCTTGGAAATTCTTACTTACTAGGTTGGAGGTCGTAATTATGACTTGACATGTGTTCAAATGTTTTTTGGTTGGGTGGAAATGGATGCCATTAGGAAAATCCTTTTGTTTATACTCATGGTCTCTATTATCATAAAAACAGGAGGTTTATTTTGCTCTACTCCAAGAGAATGAAGCAAATAAGAGATGCATTAGGTGAGTAGTGTTTTTATCCAATTAGAACCGTGAATCATACAAGTCCTTTACGTTTTTTATGTTTTGCTAGTGATTTTATTAGTTAGCTAATTACTACCTGCAGGTGTTCAAGTGGTGTAGTAATAACAGAGGTTGATCTCTTGTTACTGATTGGCCCCCAACTGGGAAAATCTGGGCTTATCTAAAAATCTGACTCTCCCACTGGTAAATAGGAGTTTGTGTGTGCTCTCAGTTTGTAAATTCGATATTTCTGACATGACAGGCAGTATTCATGGTAAAGAAAACTTTGTGAATGTTATTTTTTGGGGGGGGGAAAAAGGAAGAAACTCTTTTTAAATAATAGTTGGTTAAAAAATCACATTTCCTCAAGAATCCCAATTGTAATGAAATGTTTCTGAAGAGAAAATTTCCTATTGCTTCAACTTATTTGTTTAGAACAATGTGGGAAGCACTCTCATAGTAAACCTGATGAAAAGTTGAGGGTTTGCTGTTCAGCCTCAACCACCTCAGTGAAATTGCCCACATCCACTGACGGCTTCTTCATGGGTGCCTACTTACACTGTACTGTTGGATGAAGTTTGGTTGTGGTTTCTTTACTAAGGTCAAATGTTTCTTCACACAACTAACCCCATTCTTCTGCATACCATCTTGTGCTTCTTGTTGTGTCTTTTTAGTGGATTTGTGTTCCCATCATCTGCCTTTTATCTGCAATCGGTGGATTCCAATGGAAGTAAACTGGCTTCTTCAGCAAGGTAAAGAACTAGGTAAATTTTTAACCCTTATTTAAAGCCATTTAACTCTAAAGTAAGTCAAGTACAATCTTGAGATGCAATGAAAGTGTGTTCTCTACATATTCAGTAAATTTGAAAGTGTTTGAATCGTATCACAGAGATATTAATCGCAATTTTTTTGACCCCAGAGAATTAAAAGGGGTTAACAGTAGGCCTGTATGCATACCTGCTTTGCAGCCATCCAGCAACTTCAGGCCCAGTTTACACAGCCCTCTTTGCTTAACCATTTCAATTTCTCAAGCCCAACAATTCTTAATTGTGATGTCTTGAGTGCAGCTTTAGGGGCATTGCAGTCCCAACTTCAAAAAAACACAGATCAGCCTCTCCTCGGTTCTAGGTCCTTACCACAGCTGAGCAAAAATATTCCATGGGGGTGCGTGAGGCCATGGCTTGTGTTTGGGCTTGTGAGTGGTGGCACTTGTGCCTATATGGGCAGTCAATTACATTACAGGCACACCACAAGTCCCTTGCTGCCTGGCTTGCAGCATCTGGCTCAGGGCACGGGCCTCTCAGGGTTTAGTATTGGGTTTAGAGGTTCCAACAGTATTCCAACAAACTTGAACTCTGAAGTTCACTCCAGGTCAAGAGAATGTGCTGGCAGAAGTGCTGTCCTGTGCCACCCTGCGTCAGGTGACAGAATCAAACATTGACACAGGTGAGCCTGACCTTATCAAGATGCTCCAGCATCCTTTAGTGGCAAGACCTGTCAATCTTAAGGAGCTTTTGCTTGCCTGTGAGCAGTTTTTTTTTCCCAGCTTTACATCTTCATCTGTGCTGTGTGACATTGTAAGGTGTCAGAGAAACTGATGGGTTTGTCTAAGGCCGTTGCAACAATATTTCTATCTGTCTGCAAGCACTAATTATTGTGGTACATGCCACGATAGGTAGGTAGGTAGACAGAGCTCTGAAAAAAAATTAAAAGACCACTTCAGTTTCCCTGATTTTGCTATTTACAGGTTTATGTTTGAGTAAAATGAACATTGTTGTTTTATTCTATAAACGACTGACAACATTTCTCCCAAATAACCCTCTTTTTTTTAGTTTTCAAGCATCTTGGCATGTTCTCCTCCACCAGTCTTACACACTGCTTTTGGATAACTTTATGCCACTCCTGGTACAAAAATTCCAGCAGTTCAGTTTGGTTTGATGGCTTGTGATCATCCATCTTCCTCTTGATTATATTCCAGAGGTTTTCAATTTGGTAAAATCAAAGAAAGAATTTCTCCTTTAATCCTGTTTCATTTTGTTTTCTTAAAATATAGTTTCTGTGTACAAATGTGTTATTACGGAACAGAAATAAATAATAAACTTATTACCACTTAAATAATTGAATAAAATAAAATAAAATAAATAATAAATGTAAGAAAAAACACATCTTAAAAAGATAACTGAACTTATTAATATAACAAGCTATTCCAACCTCTTGAAAC
Source organism: Astyanax mexicanus (assembly GCF_023375975.1). NCBI lineage: Eukaryota > Metazoa > Chordata > Actinopteri > Characiformes > Acestrorhamphidae > Astyanax > Astyanax mexicanus. The sequence continues at coordinate 11,998,358 of NC_064430.1, read as the reverse complement.
AGTAGCAGGACTCACCTGTAGCCACCTGTACTCTGACATGTATTACTTTCCAATGTTAAGTTTTTCTGTTCTAGCCTGTGAGTGCCTTCCATCATCACAGCAGTGTCTTTAGCTTGATTCTGCAGCGGATTCACTGAAGCTCGACAGCTAACCGGTGAATTTCACATTGTCCGTTTCACTGCGGCCGATATGAAGCGTGAGTGTTTTTGCGATATGACTATTGTGGCTGAGTTAAAGCCATAGAACTGAAGAGCCCCTAAGAAGGGCTTACACTTTCCATAACTCTAACCCCTCTCAGGCCTTTGATCTTTTAATCCCGCACTTATAAGGTTGCCAGATAAGCAGGCGTGACTAACGGGTCTTTCTCAGCTGATCTAATGGCAAAAGAGAGAACGGTGCCTCCGTAATCAGCTCTGCTTTCTTTTGAAGACAAATTGGACTGGAATTTGGACGATTTTTAACGGAACTCTTTGGGACAGAGTGAGAGGAGAGGTTCTGATAGAGAATGAAAGAAAAGAATGAGTCAAGAAGACTTTGGCGAGGAAGAGAACATTCGGAATGAAACCGTGTAGAAGGATCTTTTCTGGCCTAGTTTTGGACTAGATTTCTGTGTCAGTGAAGATTTGTTCTAGGTCTGTCCATAATCTGTGTCTGGAAAACTGGTCTTGGAGTATTTGTCCCCATCCACAATAAGGGTGCTTTCACACCTGAAAGTCTGGACAGTGGTCCGAACCAAGGTTCATGTGTTTGCTACATTGTATATATTTGATCTGCTTATTTTTGTTTTCACACTGCAGTTTAGGGAGCGCACCAAAGACCTTTGTGTGATACTCTTTCATCCTTTCGTCATCACTTACGTATCCATGCGTTTTCCTTAACTTGATGATGATTGGTTTTAGAAGGATGCATCTAACGTTGGCGTGTTGACAATTCAGCGGGTGGTTCATTCGGTGGGAAGCCTTTCCAGGATAAGGATAAAATTAATGAACAGATTCATTTCGTCTCCATAGTAGTGCTGCTATTGTGGTTTTTATACCAGCAGCAGCAGCAACTTCAGGCACAGTACTCTAGGTTAGTTCAAATTCGCCAAACGAACATGCTTGTCCTGAAGCAGCTGTATCCACGGCTCATTTTTCCTGCTTTTCCGGTTATTTTGAGAGGGTACTGACTGCCGCCTGCAGGAAGGCGGAGTTGGATGTCCAGTGCGCCCAGTTCCGCCCACTTTGTCAGCATCATGTCTTAGCTCTGCCTCTGAACGGAAGTAAACAATGTACAGGGCAGTTAGCAGACTTTAAATATAATGTGCCTCGTCGTCTGGCTTAAATACTGTGCATACACTACAAGCTTGCGAGACTGACAAGGCCTGGCGTGGACAAAGTGGGCGGGACTGGACGCCCTGGACTTCCAACTCTGCCTTCCCGCAGGCTGCAGTCAGTAGTAGTTGGTTGATCTTTCTTCTTCTGCTGCCGTTGTTGAGGAACGCCTGCTCAGCCTCCTGTAATTGGTCCGAAAGTTCAAACCATCCAGAAAAGCGCTTTCACGCTGCAGGAGAACCAGACCATGGTTTCAGAAGATCCGGACCGAGACTACCTCTCTTGGTCGGACAAAAATCTGGTCCCCTTTCACACCTGCTACTTTGGTTCGGACCAAACTGAAAAGTCCAAAAGTCCGGACCAAACGAGGCAGGTGTGAAAGCACCCTAAGATTTAGTTTGTTTTTCATAAAAGTTAAGTTTTTATGGATAACAGAATGTCATATAATAACAGACTGCATAAATAATTTACCTTAATTAGTGTGTTTATTTATTTATTTTTTCCTTTTTTCCTGGGTTTACCTGCTTTGAGATGAATTGTTCTGCAATTGGGTTCAACAACCCTCTGGGCTGGAGTGCTACAAGTCTGTAGCACTCTATCCCATTACACTTCATTTTCGAAAATGTGGTCTGCCATGTAATGGCATGAAAAATATCTTTAATATATTAATTGCCGAACCCTGCTTTATAATATCATTCAGACCTATGCTAAACCTAGACAGACCTATGCTAAAGAGACAGAGTTGGAAGAGTAAAATGTGTGTTTTGTTTTGTTTTGTACAAAACAGGAACACTAAACTTTTGTTTTTGTTAAATCTTTAAGCTCAGTGCTCGAGACTGAAGAGTTTTTTTTCCTCAGTCCCCTTTGCATACAGAGCTCAGCTTCTAATTGGGAAGCGTTCTCCTGTTACTGTCTGTCTGCCACTCTGTCTTTCTGTTTATCTGTCTGCATCTCTCTCTCTCTCTCTCTCTCTCTCTCTCTCTCTGACAGAGAAGCTATTTACATCTCTAATGCTTTCATCTGGAATTCCCTTTGTGTCATTGTTGTGCAACCGCAAACTCTCTCAAGTTGGATTTTAAAAGACTTCGCCTTGCTTTACAAAGGGCGCCGTTTCTGATTCGTCCTTTCTGCCTCCTCCCCATCCTCCTCACATCTTTCCTGTCTCGCACGACACCATGGCGGCATGATGATTAAGAGTCATGGTCAAAAAATGGAGGCCGGTCAGGACCCCGGACTGCGGGACTGGCCAGCGCTGCGGGGACATGCAGATGCCATGCTAGTGTTTTACACTTCAGAGGAGCTTCCAGTCGTCTGCCTCTTTCCTTCCCAAAGGCTTTGATGTTGCTATAAAGGGAGAAGTGCAGAGAAAAATCAAATTTACACATTTTTCTCTTTTGTCCAAGTGAGACAAAAGTATGGACACACTTCAGAATTCTATACTGTTCAAAGCTATAAAACATACCTCTCTCTATTTTTTAAAAGGTAACATATCTTCATCTTATACAATGTAGGAAAAGACATTAAACTAATTTGAGCCTAGGTAAGATATCATCAGGGTTTAAACATACAGTACAGTACAATCTCTCCATGTCAATGATGCCAATGAGATGTTTGCTTCTCCCAGATCTCTGGTCACTCATCTCCTGTGGGTTTTTCTAAAGTCAGGCCAAAATTTTGTTGTTATGTATTCATGGATGACCAAAAAAATGAGCTGCTGCCACTATAATCTGTGCATCGCCAGTTCGAATCCCAGATCATGTTCTTGCCATCAGCAGCCGGAGTCCGAGCAAACACAATTGACCTTGCTCTTTCTGGGTGGGTCGATGCACTTTTTTCGCTATCAGTTGAAGGCCCAATCCCATTTAACCCCTTGGCCATACTACTTATCCCTACCTCTCTGTTTTGCATGTGCACACCTAGCGGTAGGGTGTCTCGATTCTTGTTAGGCTAGAGGGGTATGGGAAGGTGTTAAAGACCTACAAAAGGAGATTTTTCAATGTTATAACAGAGGAATTAAGGAATGGACCATAATAATTATTTGCTATACCAACTGCCCCTTTCTGAAGACATGCAATGCCCTTTGGTTAACTAAATATCCAACAGCTAAGGTGAGCGGCAGGGTCACCTGATGATGGATCCGGTTCCTTGAAGTGTTGTCACAATTCTTAAAGACCCTCCCTTTGTAACTTTGTTCTAAACAAGTACAATAGAAAAATAAAATAGCAATGTTATATACTAATACCAGGATAAAATACAAGCAATATAAGCAGAGACTTACTAAAACGTGATCATTAAAGTTTAAATGTTTCATAGTCTAAACAGGTGTATAGTGTTCAAATACGGATGAGATAGTTACAACTGGGTATGCACCACTATATATATATATATATACGTAAATGCTCGTACATTAGACAGCACGTCTATCTATCTAATGGAATAGGGTACGATTAGAGAAGGACTGTATGCAGTTTGGAACACATTATGTAGACCTGTTACAGTATACAGAGTACAGTATATACAGTATGTGTGTATCGGATAATGCGCGGGTCATGTGGAAGAGGTTTGTGCTAATGCCAAGCAGGTTAGCCTGTTAGCGAGACATTATTATACTGTATCTCCAGCTGTTCATTGGGAGAAGATAGCTGGGCCCCCTCAGTAATTTATTTTCTTCCCTTGTCTAATTGATCCTGCCGCTGGGCCTGGCAAGTGTGCATGCGGTTTATGCAGTTTGCACAAAGCTAATTGGTGTGGTATTAGCTTTCATTACCTCTTAGCAACATTAGCTTCATAGCTCCCTGCAAAGTGAGCAAACCCCTGACACGAAACATGCCTTGGCTGATCAGGAACATTTGGGATAAATTGTGCAAATCAATCTTTTTACAGAACTGGTCATTAAGGAAAATAGCATCATTGTCCTCCAGGTCCCGTAGGCTTGGCTGGCGGTGAGAGAAAAAGGGAGGAAGGGAAATGGAGGCCAAGCTCGTCAGACTTTGGGGAGTCTGGGTAATGTTGTCCCTGCATAGACCTGACATGTATAATTCTGAGGTCAGTTGTGTGGCTCTGGCTTGGTCTCTTTCTCTTGTTGGACTACTGTCAGCAGTAGCCATCAGTCTGCCTGTTATTACTGTCTCTTTTCATTCTTCCTTGACAAGTTTACATCCTTTCATTTCGTCTCTTGTCTTCCTGTCTCATCCAAGTGCATGTGGCATTGGTGCATGTAGGCACATATTAGAAACATTGCTACGTGTTACTTGAAATATTTAATGTTGAATAAAAATATAACAAAATAAAAATACATGTATATTATAAAGAGGTTATATAGTAAGCGCTGCCACTATGATCAGGAGATCGCTGTTTCGAATCCTGTTCATGTAGCTTGCCATCAGCTACCGGAGCCCTGAGAGAGCACAGTTGGCCTGGCTTTCTCTAGGTGGGTAGATGGAACTCTCTCCACACATCACTCTAAAGGGTGATATCGATCAGCACAAGGCTGCGTCTGTTGTCCTATTTTGTTGAGTTTGTGCGAATTGTAGCCTCAGTTTCCTGTTCTTAGCTGACAGAAGTAGAACCTGGGGTGGTCTTCTGCTGCTGTAGCCCATCTGCCTCAAGGTTGGACATGTTGTGCTGATGTTCAGAGATGCTCTTCTGCAGACCTTGGTTGTAATAAGTGGATATTTGAGTTACTGATCTATCAGCTGCAAACCAGTCTGGCCATTCTCCTCTGACCTCTGGCATCAACAAGGCATTTGCCCCATAGAACTGCAGCCCACTGGATAATTTCTTGTTTTCCGACCATTCTCTGTAAACCCTAGAGGCGGTTTGTGTGAAAATCCCACTTAAATCACCTTTCTTCCCCATGCTGATGCTCGGTTTGAACTGCAGAAGATCGTCTTGGCCATGTCTACATGCCTAAATGCATTGAGTTGCCATGTACCATGTGATTGGCTGATTTGACATTTGCGTTATTGAGCAGTTGGAATAAAGAAGGAATAAAGTGGCCGGTGAGTGTATGTATTTATATATGCACATCCTGTGCCCAGGCAGTGTCCAGACAGTCTACATTTTTGTTTGGTGTTTTGAGCACCTGTTGAGGCTTAGGCCCCATTACCACTGCAGAAAGAGACAAAGCCATTAACAGACTAGACTAACAGGAAAAGATACAAGCTCCACTAATAGCACATACTAGCACAAAGCCAAAGCCCTTAATAGCACACTGTCCCAAAGGCCGTCAAGATGCAGAAGCTTACAACAAATGCTATTCATGCCATCGCTATATCAGCGCCCAGATTTAGCAACTTTATAGCTCGATGAAATGCAACTATAGAGAAAGAGTGACTAGGCAGAATAGAGTTTAAAATATTAGAACCACATTAGCTAGTGTGAGACAGTGAAAACACATAACAGAAATGGCTACTAGTAGGACCAATTAGTATTCCAGGTCTATTTTGGAAGAAATTAACTCTGGGCTGTGTGCTCTGGACCAAAGACAAAAAAGGACCATACAGACTGTTATCAGGCAGGTGTGTCAGTACACATTTTGATGCAGCATTAATGCAAAAAATATGTTGTGCCATCCTGGTGCTAAAATTCAAGCAGTTTAGCCTGGTTTGATGGCTTGTGATCATCCATCTTCCTCTTGATTATATTCCAGAGGTTTTCAATTTGGTAAAATCAAAGAAACTCATCATTTTTAAGAGGTCTCTTATTTTGTTTCAGAGCTGTATTTCCGCACAGGTAAAACAGTAAAAAAAGGTTACAGGGCCTCCAGTTCTCTCCTTAAGGAAGAGAAAACTGGGAAAGGACACAGGAAAGGAGAAAAAGTGAAAAACAAGTGCTTTACTGCACCAAAAAAACTTGTTTTGAAGGCAAATAAACAAGAGGAAATAATTTTTGAAATGCTTGGCATTCCTGAAAGCGATCCAGTGGTTGAATGGCCGTATCACTATTGAGTTAATCACTGGCCCTCTGTTTTCCTTTGGTCGGCGTGGCGTCCCTTTTCTGGTGAAGCTTCAAACAATCACATCAAGGACCCGACTGCTGATTGTTTGTGCCGCTTGCTTTTGGCAAGTCTGCTCCCTCCAGATGTGCACAATATGAGAGTGTCCGGATTGTGTGCAAGTGTGTTTGCACACGTAGAAGTGTGACCATGCGTGTTCAAGTTGGTGACCTGGCCAAGTATGAATGAAAAAGAGAACTCCGGCCAAGACAGCAGCTTAGATGTCTGGGATCGTTACTCTTCACTGACACTATTGCTTCTTCTCAGACACGCACACATGCACACACACACACACACACACACATACACACACAATGCCATCATATCGTTGATGTCCAATGAAAACTTAGTTTGTCAATTAGTAGTTTACTACATAATTTTAACAGACAAACTGTCTTTTACACCAACATTTCTTGCTGAAAGGACCAATAGAAATAAACTCTTTTTACATTGACTTCTATTGAAAGTTTAGAAGGGTTTTTCTCTCTCCTGTAAACAAATGAGTAGGAGTGGGTTTGACATTGGGGGGACACATTTGCTCAAATGAATTAAAGCCCACTCTATAGTGACTTTGAACAACATTTGTGGTGTTTACATTTAATCACAAAAAACTAATTAATTTTGATTCTGTACTTCTGTTTATTATTAGTTAACTCCAATCAAATAGGACTTTACAACCTAAACATGTAATTCTACATTATATTTACTGTTGTTAGAAAAAACATGTCTGAATTATATACATATAACAAAAAACTCATCAGTTATGACCTAATATTTAACATGATATAACAACAGATTGTATTATTATTATTATTATTATTATTATTATTTATTGGAATGTCAGTTCTGTTGTATATTTACATTTTCTACACTCTTTTTTAAAAACTCAGTAGCACTGGCTCTTGTGTTTTTAATTTTTTCCTCTGAGAGCACTGAAAAATAATGTAATTTTAGTAGCAGGTAATATAAACGTTAGATAACCCAAACCAAGTCTGTTAGCAGAACAAGACATTATCCAAAAGTAATTTTTATTGCTCTTTATTGTTATTGTTGCGATTCATTGCTCATTACTGATCTCGCGTGTAAAGCTGCTGTTGTGTAGAATTCAGCACCCCCGCCAGGAAAAGCACCCCGTCTCAAAGCAAGCACCCACGTCTTCTTGGCATTAACTTCACTTAGAAAATGGAAATACCCAAGATAATTTTAAACTACATTGACTCAACAGAAATAAGGAAAAAGAAACGTCACCCGCAGCCTCTCCTGAGAGGGGGTGCTTTTCCTGGTGGGGGTGCTGAATTCGGCACCATAGTAGTGCCTTCTCTCAGCAGCGTGTACGCACCGTCTTCTTGATAAAAGCGGAGATAATTGCTTTAGCTAACTTCAATTTGGTCAAATTAAAGAAACTCATCATTTTAAGTGGTCTTATTTTTTTTTTTTTTTGCAGAGGTGTATGTGGAAATATTTTAAGCTGCATGGAATGGATTATATAGCAAGACATCATTAGGAACCTCTACAACACCATTCCAAGATGTCTGGCCTGTTGCGTTTCACATGCATTACACACTACTACTACTACTGAATGTGTAGCTCCATAAATATTGCCCATATCAATCTAAACAATGGTAACCTTTAACTCTATTCAAATAGCATTGCAATCTGATACTTTCTTCTGGGTGCAGCTATATTTTTTGATGATGAATGTAATTTTTGATGTGTCTAAATCTGTGTAGATCCCACTTTCCTGTCCCCTGCTTAAAAAAACCATGGCCTCTGAAAGAGAACGTACTGTATATTTACTTTATATTAGCTGTATGTTAAAGAAACATCAGCGTAAGGACAAATCCAATTTCCCAGTGGAGCTCTGATAGAGCTGTCACTGTCTCGGCCTGGAAGATCTGCGACTAACACACCGAAACATCTGCTAACCCCGAGCTGTTTTTTTGTGAGAACTTGGAACATTAGATTCTGTTTTTTCAAGCATATCAGCAGCAGGCCAGGGAGTGTGAGCTCAGCATGTGTTGATTTGCCTCTGGTGTTGGGAGCATCATTTCGGTACCACGAATGTGAAAAGTTTCACCACAATATCCATTTAGCATCGCTGTGAACACACTGAGCTCCAGCTGGGGATGTCTTCGTCTTCGAGCTGTAGGGTAAACTTTATTTCTCCCTCAAAGACGTCTCTGTCCGAGCGAACATAATGTGTCTGTATCTTCCAATGCACAGAAGTCAGTGGGCATTGTGTGGAGGTCTGTGCAATGCCACAGCAGATTAGCTTGATTTCATTTGATGGGGGAAAACAATCCGGACAAAAATGTGCCTCTTCTCCGCAACAGTGGGCCTTATACAGTGCATACTGGCGCTGAATGAAAACTGCCACTGTGACTGGCTGTACTGATAACACTAGCCCATCTGTCAGAGACTGGCAGAAAACGTGAGTATAATGAATTAGCTTAGCTGAGCATCCTGTCATGAGGTTGTGCACTGCAGGACAGTGGTGGCTTAAGTAGCATAAATATGTCTGAGACCATTTTAATCGGTTAGGATGTATATAGTTAGTTTATAGAGTGACATATAGGGAATATTGTATGTATTGCTCACAAGATCTTTTACATTTCTTGGGGAGCTTCTCAAATAAAATTGAGAAAACTGAAAACACTGATATAACATAGGTCATATGACAGCATTATGCAACTTGATCCAGAAATGGTATTTTAGGGGATGGCTTGGGAATGCCCACACACAAGTTGTGAGGTGGTATCTTGTGACAAAAGTGTTCACATTCATTACTCAGGCAGAAGTATAGATAGTAGGGGTTTGACAAGACACTAATATCACGAGACGAGACGAGACACGATACTGGGTTCACGAGAATGAAGCGAGACGAGATTTAAAAATAAAAATTTAAAGAAAACGTCAAAAATGAAAAATGGCTTAAAAACTAGTTTTATTTGAAAAAAAACATATAACACTCTCACACATTGATTCTATAAGAAATAGAAATAAGAATAAAAAATAAAAATAAAACTTTTCTGTTTCTTATATAGTGCAAACAATAAGTGCAAACCAAAACCAGTCATATTAAGCCTATGGTTTGTGTTTTTTTCTCTTAAATCTCTTGTAATTTAACTATGCATAACCATAACCAATCATATTAAGACTATGCTTGAAGTGCAAACAGAGACAGAACATGTTTTTAAATACAGTACAGAGCTAAGGGATTAGTAAACTGCCTATGAAACAGTCACGTGTACGATTTACTTACAGTATTTACATATGGTTTGTGTCTTGTTGGTCACTCTGTTGCCATTTATCTGTTTCCAGTGGAAAGCCAAAATGCAGCCAGACATACAACTTAAAAGTAGCAAAAGCATCTTTTATACAAATGCCTGAATTTTCCTCTTCTGCTGAGAGCTGCTCTCACTGCTCAGCCACCACACTCACTGCTATCGCTACTGGGTTGCCAGATCCCTCTTAAAAATTACACACTAAACTGTTTTTATGTTTTCTCCCGCAAGACAGGTTTAAGCTTGACAAGAAATATCGTCACGTTTTAATCTCGCGGCACGAGATCTCGTCACAACCCTAATGGATAGTAGGGTAGATAGTTCAATTTAAGCATACTTGAACTACAAGTTGAACTATCAACTCAAGCTTTTTACTTAAGTAAAAATGCAAATGTACTATTTTTAAAACTACTTAAAGTGTACAAGTAAAAGGCCTTTAGGATCCTAAAGTACACTATCCTATAATGGAAAAAATGGAATGCACTAGGCTTCCTGTTTTAGCTCAATGCAAATATAATAAAGAAGCTTAGTTGGGACATTTGTGTCGAGTTTCGAGTGTCTCTGCACGGATCATCTTCATGCTAGGCTACATGCATCTCTGCTATGTCTTTGAAGTGTAACACGACATGTGCAGGTGTCGTAAATTGTGTATAAATTAGTAATTCCAAAGACGGAATTATATATGTTTATACTTCTCATCCAACCACAATCAAATTCACTCTATCCAGATGCTAATACTCACAACCTGTCTGCCATGTACTCGAAGAAGAATTAAGAATACAGTAGCTGCGTTCCAAAACCCTGTGGACTGGTATTCTGCCTATTTGTGCACAGATAGGTTTGATGCTTCACATCAAAATTAAACTATGTGTTCTTGTTTAGAGGAGTGCTGTTTTTAGGAATTAGATAAGAGGGAGGCTGAAAAGGCTTAGAATCTTAAACAGGCATCAAAAATGTGTCTATCTGTAAGACATACAGACTGGATTTGAACAGGGATCTTGGCTCCAGTTTGCTTTCCTTCAGGGACTCCATTGTGTCACTGTGTTCTCCCCACACTTCTTCATGTCTCATGGTTGGTTGGTCAGTTTGACAGTCATTTTCTCTCCTTTCTTCCCTCTCTCCTCTTTTCCGTCTCTTTGCTTAGTGTGGCTCTGGATAGATGGAGGTTGTGTTAGCTTGTGAAGCATCGCCCAGTGTCAGGCATGTTTTAACAATAGTACTGTAAACACAAAATTAATTAAATCTCATAACTAGCTAACAGGCTTATCCTAAAACTGTGAAAGTATTTTTTTTTATTTTTTTTAGAAGTGATGCATTTAACTTTTTAAATTTGTAAACAGTTAAAACAATACTGATGGTGAAATTAAAAAGCTGCCATTACCATCATCAGGTATGGCTACCATCACAAGAAGTTTTATGTTGTTAAAGATGTGTTCAAGTAATGACCATTTTTACTTTAATCAGGGGGACAAACTACCACCATTCAAAGCCTAGCATTAGATCTCCCTCAAATTTCTGTACATAAATAAATAATGCAAACATTCTTTTTGCTTATACTGTCTTCAATAAAATACAAGTCATTTATGTATTTGAAATAGGCACAGGCACAAAATAGATTTTGGTGCTTTACATCAATGATACTGTGTGTTCTTATTTAGAGTAATGCTGCTCTTAATAAGGGTAATATCCATAAAATTTGAAACGCCTTTCTAAATGGCAAGTGCTTCAACGTTATAAAATGACCCAGTCACACAACCCCACATGCAGCACCAGGAGCAGATAGCTTCTGTATCTGTAGCAGTCCACACCAGATTCTATTGAAGTGAACCCCTGACCATTATTATTACCTGACGTCATTTATTCCATAATAAAGTATTACTTCATAAGAGAGAGAGAGAGAGAGAAAGAGAGAGAGAGAGAGAGAGAGAGAGAGAGCACTGTGGCCCTGTGAACCCACAGACATGCAGAATAGCTGTACTAGGCACATTTGGACATGGCCTTTTAAGAAATACTGAAATTACCAAACATTTTGATGTGGATTTTAGTCAAAGCAGAAGAGTTGTGGTCTGAAATTGAGCTCTGATTTGTGTGTATGGGTGTGTGTGTGTAAATGTGTGTGTGTGTGTGTGTGAATGTGTGTGTGTCATAGGGAGCTCAAAGGCCACTGCACTGTAATCTGTTTGCCTCCTGTGGGGCAGCAGGCAGATCTAAGGGTCCTGCTGCCTGTGAGGGTCCAGATCATAGGCCACTGTGGCACCTCTGATAATAGACACCCACACACCCACACACACACACACACACCCTCTCTCTCTCTCTCTCTCTCACAAGTATTTACACTATACAGACAAAAGTCTTGGAACACTGGCTTATTCACTGTTTCTGTCGTAATCAGTAAAACTGAAAAGGCTTTGTACTGCTTTTGTTAGAATAACTGTCTCTACTTTCTAATGAAGTTGTTAGATGATCTCCACCCCACCCTAACTTCCCCCCAAATTATTGGAGTTTTTGTTGTTATGTATGCCAACTGTGGAACACGATTGGGTTGTTTGCATATCAATACGTATCTAGAAAACTTATCTAGATGTTTGTTGCCATGCAGGGTTGCCAGATTTGTGATCACCCCCCAAATTAAGACCTGCATGACTTCTCCTTTTGTGCTAACGTCCCTCACCCAAACCAACAACCTGTCATTAGATAAATTTGGCAAGTTCAAATGTCAGCCCCTTGGTTTTTGAACCCAGGTCATCATTAATTATATATGCAAAATATTTAGTGCATTCATATTATATGCGCATTTATACCAAATTAATAATGAAAATGATGATATACATTTCAACAAATTATAGGATTAAAGTTTCAGGATTTATTTGTAATAACACAAAAACACATCATATGATCAGATGATGACCAGTTCGGTTTATTAAACAGTTTATTAAATGGAATTATTTAGCAAACAACCCATAATATGTTTTAGGTTTTAGATTATTCAAAGTAGCACCTCTTGCTTAGATGACAGTTTTGCACATCTCTGCTGAATTTTCTCAGTCAGCTTTATGAGGTAGAGTCACCTGGAATTCAGGCTTTCAGTTAACAGCTGTGCTGAACTTGTCCAAAGTTAATTGCTTGAATTTCTTGTCTCTTAATGTGTTTGAGAGCATCAGTTGTAAAGTTGTGAAGAGGTAGAGTTACAGGTATACAGTTAATTAGCCTGTTTGACTAACATTCTAATGCATATTATAGCAAAAACTACTCAACTAAGTAAAGAAAAAAAATATTTAAGAAATGAAGGTCAGTTAATCTGAAACATGTCAAGAACTTTAAAAGTATCCTCAAGTGCAGTCTCAAAGACCATCATGTTATGTTGACACTGGCTCTCATCAGGAAGAGCAAGAGTGACTTTTGTTGCACAGATCACATTTTTTTTTTGTTTAACACTTTTACTACATGTTTCTTTTTGTGTTCCTTCATAGTCTGGATGACTTCAGTGTTCATTTACAGTGTAGGAAAAAAAATAAAAATAAAAGAGAAGCTGTGTCCAAACTTTTGACTGGTATTATATATTTAAATAGTAAACAGCTTTAATTTGTATTTAATTATTTTTCCTGAATAGGAAACTGCACTGGATGCTGATGTTTGAGTCATTAATTAATTAATATATGTGCAATATAATTTGCACATTTTTCTACTCTGTTGAGCTCCATTCCTCCAGAAACCATTTTTTTTCACCCAATCTTGTACAAAATGCTTTTTTATCATATATAGATTTATGATATACTGCCCAGCACTAGCACTGAACCACTGCACATATGACTGTGCCCTCTGAAAACAGAGGCCTTATCCCAAACTGCACAATACCACACTAAATAAACTGTACAAAATAGTAAACCCAAATCATCACCCATAATAAATACTCACAGTTTGCTCCGTTCTTGCAGAGAGATTCTTCTCAGTGTGAGTAACACAGACTTTATTTCAAGCCATTGCTTGTCCAAACTCTGTGCTTGCCTTAATGCTGCTGAAATGTGAGCTTTAATTTGAAGCTAATCAACACCCGACTTGGCAAGCCCCTACAAATCAAACAGATAATGCTTCGCCAGGCTAAATGTGACAGCTCAGTGGAAAGACTCCATTAGGGTTGATTAACTTAGCTGTCATTTGCACAGCTGTGCCTTTTCAAGCTAATCAATACGACCACAGGCTGCTTAGCTGTTAGCCACCTGCTATCAGCTTCAGAGGAGCCCAGCTGGCTGCTGGCCACTCATCGATATCCTCCTGTAGTGTTCTTTTTGTAAAGTAAACTTGTGTAATGCAAATGTTTCAGAACGTATAAGTGTGTCCTATATTAAGAGCCAAATTATAAGTATGTACAAATGTAAAGAATTAATACTATCTAGGGAATTAGGTCAATTATTCTAATTTGGTCATAAACTACATTCATTAAATCTTCTGCTTCTGCTTCTGCTTCTCTATGGTCACAGTCATGGTGGATCCAGAGCTTTCAACAACAAATTTCTGGAGTTCTCTGAGAAAAAATGTTTGAAAATGTATATATTTTTTTGAGTTTATGTTAAGTTAGATTTTAATTTAAATTAATGTGAACTCTTTGGTGGTGTTGTATTTTATCCAAGGTGGTGTTGTATTTTATCCAAGGTGTTGAGGAGTGTTTTGTAGTGTTCACTTCATATTTAGAGTAAAAAAAATATTTAAATTTAACTGGTTTGACACACTAACTAAAATAAGATTACTTTCTTTTTTAATCCCATTAAATTTAATCCCAATTTTATAAAGGCCACTTACCCACCTCACTCATTAGGACTCCCCCTATCACTAGTGATGCCCCAACACCAGGAGGGTGAGGACTAGCACATGCCTCCTCCGATACATGTGAAGTCAGCCACCGCCTCTTTTCCAACTGCTGCTGTCTTAGCCAGTGCGCTCGGAGGAAAGCGCAGCGACTCGGTTCCGATACATCAGCTCACAGATGCCCTGTGCTGATTGACTTTACCCTTTGGAGTGATGTAAGGAAAGAGAGCGCCATCTACTCACCCAAAAAAAGCAAAGCCAATTGTGCTCTGTCAGGGCTCTGGCAGCTGATGGCGAGCTGCATGACCAGGATTCGAACCAGCAATCTCCCAGTTTTAGTGGCAGCGCTTAGCCCGCTGGACAACTCAGAGCCTACAGTATTAGTTAAGGCTTACAACACAGGATGTGTTTGAGACCATTTAATGAAAGATATTGAATACAAAGGTTTTTGTGAAGCGTTTATAAGTGGAAGCCATGGGAACTGTTACTTATTCTCAAGTAAAGGATTCCTGGAACTGTGGAACTGTGGAAAGGAAAGGTTTCCTTTCTTACTCTCTCTCTCTCTTTCTCTCTCTCTCTCTCTCTCTCGTTCTCATCTGGCCATTTCATAGAGTAAAAGAAAGTTTGGTCCAGGCATGTTTACCACCAACATTCAATAAAGGCCTCTCTGAGCACAGTGTGGCTTTCACAGTGAACCTGGGGTAATTAGCGTTGCGCAATTTCCCACATCTCTGCATGCTTTTTTTTTTTACAGCCCCGTTACACCAAAAACAAGCACAGGCTTCCAGAAAGTAAACTTTGCCAGTGTTCTTTGGGTTCCCTGAGTGCGTTGTGAGGCCGAGCACAATCAAACCGCCCTGAATGCGTGGCCGGTCTTCCCTTTCATCTCCTAGAAGCTGTGAAAATACCGCCTGTGTCCTGCTACGGCCGGAAAAAAAAAAAACACCCAGCTTTTAAAAACTGCAAGGGCCCTTTTTTTTATTCCATTGGGTCATCCTTTGAATGTGTTTTTTTGTTCCCCTTCTTCTTCTTCTTCTTCTTTTTCTTTTCCTTCCTCTTCTCCTTCTTCTTGCTTGCGCTAACCTTTTGATCTAAATCTTCTTAACTTTAAACGAAGTGCTTCAGCTTCTTGAAGAGTCGGTGCTTTTCAAATCAGTGTTCGTCTGAAGAAACAAATCTGCTTGAGAGAGAGAAAGACTGAAAGCGAGAGAGAGAGCCAGAGAGAAAAGGAGAGAGAGAGAGGGGAGGGAGCAAGAGAGTGAGTAAGAGAAAAAAAAAGAGAGAGAGGACGATTTGAAATTGAAGAGAGGACTTCAACTCTCAGCAGGGAGTCTAAGTGTTTAACAAACATATAACATGACACCATACCGACTTCACAAGCAGACAGGCACCTGAAACGCTCTGTCTCGTGGGCTGGGAAGTGTCTGTGCATGTATACGTCTGCTTTTCTAGGTAATTATTTATTTTTTGTTTTTCTTTTAAACACACACAAAAAAAAAAATCAACTCCAACAGAAGAGTAGTCTCTGAAGCAAGACTCCTGCCTGACATCAGAGTGTCTGGTGCGTATCCTTAGCTGTCAACTCACTACAATAATTCTGTTTTACCCGTAATATGAAGTACCTTTCATTTATTTTTCATTTACTTTGCCTCACAGTTTTGGTTCTCCTTGTTTCTACACACATTATACAATTTAATATTTTTCCACAGACCATATAGGAGATTTAGGGATTTATCTTACACCCCTCCAACAGTCATTTTCACACCATCCGCCGGCGTTGATTAAAATAGCAGCGATGCTTGTGAATATATTTACGCTGATGGGTCTGGTGGTCTGGAAGTGAGGTGTGTTCGGGTAAACTTCTGGCATATTGCTATCTTGGCAATGGAAAACACAAGTGACCCACCAACTGAAATTAACCTAGACAGATGTTAACCAGCAGATGTTCATTGCTATCTTGGCAGTGAACTGTCAAAATATACGCACCCCTGTCCATCCTGTCTGAGCTCAGAGGTTCTGGGTTAGAGTGGACTACTATTTGCCCTCTTGGTGTTGGGATGTAGGGTGAATAAGGACATTTGAAGATATTTGTTAATGCTGTGCTGACCTGAGGGCACGAAGATCACCAACATCCAGTACTGACTGTCTGCCTTGTACCTTGTACACAGGGATTCCTTAGAGCAGGTCAGTGTCCTCGGCTGAGAAGTGTTAGACACGTCCAGGTAGCTGCGCCCCTGAAATAGCAATGCGCCAAAGTCAGAGCACAGAGAATTGCAAGGGACATGCTGATTGTCATGCCCAAAACACACTCATGACTATTAAAAGACTTAGTACATGAGTTTTGTGTGTTTCATGCCACAGAATTTGTACTTTAACTGTCGATACGATAGCAAAGGCACACTACCACAAACCCTAAATCAGGCTGCAAGGGTTTTATAGTGTTGAATAAAGTGTTCAAAAAATCAGTTTTAACTTTTATTTGAGGGTTTTAAAGCAAACTTTATTTACAGATAATTATTTCTGGAAGTGTTCGTAAGCCCATTCAGTGTTTTCCAGTACAGAATCATATCGGTTTTTAATGCAGTGCCACCTGAGGTCCCAAAGATCACCATCACTCAATATTGATCACCAG
The DNA here is from genome assembly GCF_023375975.1 of Astyanax mexicanus. NCBI lineage: Eukaryota > Metazoa > Chordata > Actinopteri > Characiformes > Acestrorhamphidae > Astyanax > Astyanax mexicanus. The sequence goes on along the minus strand of NC_064430.1, from coordinate 11,981,330 downwards.
CTTTGTCCCCATGTGCTCACAAATTCTTCAAATTCTCTGAATCTTTCAAGACTTTCCAATTTCATGTTGAGGAACATTTTCCTGAAATTGTTCCACAATTTGTAGCCACATTTTCTTTTTTTACAAAATGGTTAATCCTTACCCATATTGTCTTCTGAGAGACTCTGTCTCTTTATAATGTTCTTTTTATACAAAGTCATGTAAATTGCAAGTTGCAAATGACTATTGCATTTGGTTTTTTTAAGCTTTTTGGTGCCCTGTCCCATTTTTTTTAAGAAGCGTTGCTACCAAAGTGGTAAAATGTTTAACTTCTGTGTGATCTATGTTCTATTGTAAATAAAAAAGATCTGACTCTGTCTATGTGTGTGCATGTGTCTAGACTAGCTTGTAGCTGTGAAAAGCTCATCATGTACACAGAGCTTCTAATGACCCAATCACTCCAAGAATGTTTTCATCTCCACTTTTTTTCTCTTGTAGTTACCAGGTTATAGTTGTCCTGTGATAATTAGCATCTAAGTGATGTGGTGGTGAGCTAAGGACTGAAGAATGGAAGGCATGCTTGAAATGCAGTGAATTCCTCTTCACTTTTCATTATATACTAAATCATCTAATGGCAGAAGCTTCCATGAAGCCAGTTATATACTTAGCCTGAACATATTAGTATGGGTTTATATGAGTTTTAGGACCTTTAAAAGTCAGTTTGTTGATTTACTCTTTCTAGATGATTAGGCACCCTGTCCATTCTGTTTGATTTCAGAGGTTCTGCGTTGGAGTGTATTAGTATTATTTGCCCTCCTGGTGTTGGGGTGGAGGGTGAATAAAGGCTCTGCATCAGTAAAGCATTTTAAAGAGTTTTTAATGCTGTGCTGCTTGAGAACCCGAAGATCACCAACATCCTGTATTGACTCTTTGCCTTGTACCTTGTATACAGGCATTCCTCCAAATTTTCTGTTTTTTTTAGATGGTATTATGCACTCTAGATGTTGGGATATCCAAAGTCTTTGCAGTTTTTTGTTGAGAAACATTTGTCTAAAGTTGTTTCACAGTTTTAAGATGCAGTTTCTTGCTTTTTATTCCCATATTTGACTTCTAAAGGACTAAGACTGTGAGCCTTAAACCCCAAAATGTTATTTTTAATATTTATTCATGTGAGCTGTATATGACTCATAATAAATAAATAAATAAATAAATAAATAAATAAGCAATAAATAGCAAACTAAAAAATAACATATCTGATTATTGGGCCTCATGATGGGCCAGGAGAGCACATGCCATTGCTTAACCCCCTCATATCCAGAAACAGCCCCATGATAATGTGCATTTATATGGAGATTACCAAGTAATGTTTAAAACCATGTTGAAATAATTATATTTTTATGCAGTAGTTATTAATACAGGTGTGTAAAAATGTGAAAAATTGGTATGACCATGACTATGCCAGTTGTAGTCTGATTAAGGCAGAATCTTTGCCTGGAATCAATTATGACGAAATCTTTATCGTAACGTTCGTAATCTCCAATTCAATTAAAGAGCTAATAGATTTTTAGCTGGTTGGCTGTGGGACACAATTGGAGGGATTAAATGAGCATATAGTCACAATGTGTGTGTGTGTGTGTGCATATGTGTGTGTGGATGGATGGAGGTGGCACGTGTGTGTGTGTGTGTATGTGTGTGTGTGTGTGTGTGTGTGTGTGTGAGTGTGTGGTGGGTGATACAGGCAACAGGGATTAACCCCTAACAGCTCTGTGTCTTCTCCAGGGTCAGGGCCTCAAGTGCCAACAGACATTTGCGTAGACAGCCGAGGAGAAAGCTGAGTGGTTCTGTTTAAAAGGGGCAAAGAGCATTTCAGTTATGTATGGTGGTCCCTGACACAGCTATATATAACCACTTGACCTTTCTGGCCACGCTTTCTTTCCATTTTCCTCCAAACACTAACTACCCTGTGAAAAAAGAAATAAAATAGTTTAATACAGAAATACTGTAGCTTTCTGAGTCTGCAGAGTGAATAATCAATAAATGCTGCTGTAATGTGTAATCCCTAAACCAATTCTTACATTAAAACCCTAAGAAGTGCTTTATGTAGATCTATACTTCTTTCTTAAAGCTCTTAAAATAAGTAGCTTACAATATAAAATGAAAATGGAAGCGGATTTCTTCCAAATGGGAAGAAATGTACAGTACAGTAGACTAATGATATTATAATTTATACATAAACTACAAAAATATGTTATGTAATTTTATTGAGAGGTCTTATGCATGTTATGTTTCACCAAAGTTACATAGTGCAGTAGCTGACATTTTACAAGTCAATGTACGTATATAGGACCATCCTTCATTTTTGCACCTTCATAACTGCAACACTCCTATATATAAGATCAATTTTAATATATTCTAGATGGAAAGGCAGTATCAGAGTATTAGAAAAAAATGTAAAAAAGGATATTGAAAAAAATGTTACACAAAGAATAAACAAATCACAAGCAAGAGAAACACTTTGTAAGTGAATGGACGGACGGAACCAGCACAAAACTCGGCAACAAGTGTGTGTGTTTGTGGTGAAGTGGTTCATATACTGAATGCAACAGGTGGAGTCAATATTCTGGTGATTGTGGTCTGGAGGGTGTCATGTAAGGTATTGAATGAATGTGAGTGAATGAGTGATGTCAGTGTGTGGTGCATATTGGCCAATGGAGTCCAGAGAAAAGAGATTGCTGGTAGACACAGATTCTGCTTTATGTACAGTATTAGATGTAATATTTTATTTTGTAAAGTATCAATACACCAAATATTCGTACAAATTTGATTACATTACGAACCTCATTACTTTACCATACCTTAAAATCGATAATAAAGAACTTCTTATGCCCATTCCCATCAAAGCAGATTAGCTATTTATTCAATTACAGCATGATAAACTAAACACCTAAACTACATCTTTGGAAAGAATTAGGAGACCACTTCATTTTCTGATCAGTTTCTCTGATTTTGCTGTTTATAGGTTTATGTTTGAATAAAATGAACATTGTTGTTTTATTCTATAAACCACGGACAACATTTCTCCCAAATTCCAAATAAAAATATTATCATTTAATGCATTTATTTGCAGAAAAAAATAACAAAAAAATTGCAGAGCTTTCAGACCTCAAATAATGCAAAGAAAACAAGTTTTCAGATGAGTTCAGAAATCAGTATTTGGTGGAATAACCCTGTTTTTTTTTAAATCACAGTTTTAATGCATCTTGGCATGTTCTCCTCCACCAGTCTTACACACTGCTTTTGGATAACTTTATGCCTAAAAAAATTAAGCAGTTTGGTGCTAAAAAAATTAAGCAGTTTACTTTGGTTTGATGGCTTGTGATTATCCATCATCCTCTTGATTCATCTTAATTAGGTAAAATCAAAGAAACTCATCATTTTTAAGGGGTCTCTTATTTTTTTTCCACAGCTGTACAGCCAGACACCAGCAAGACCATGGCAACCATCAAAATGTTTATGTGAAAGGTAAGGTGTGTCTGTAAGTGTGTGTGAGTGTGTGTGTGTGAGTGTGTGTGTAAGCATGCGTATGTGTAGCCTGACCCCTCACAGCTGGACATACTGAAGGCAATAGAGGGGTGGCTGGGTGGGGGGGTGGGGGGGGGGGGGTTCTTTGGCTCTATCCTCTAAAGTGGTGTTAAATGGGCTTTTGTATGTGTGTGTGTGTGTGTGTGTGTGTGTCTGTGATAGCCTCAATGACTTGTGTGCTTGTGTTTGGTGAGTGAGTGTGCGTGATACCCTTTATCGCTGTGTTTGGCTTTTGTTTATGTGTGTGTGTGTGTGTGTGTGTGTGAGCGTGATACTCTCCATCCCCAGGCACAGATGAATCTGTTTCAATGGAAGCGGCTCACTGCTCTGCTCCTTTTCATCTGCTAAGCCACTTGGCCCTCAGACATACGGGGCGAGAGAGATAGACAGACAGACAGAAAAGGAGAGAGAGAGAGAGAGGGAGCAACGGACTGAGAGGGAGGGGGGGTGAACGAGTGTAGGTGGCTTCCAGGCGACGGAGGGATGGCTGCCCGCACTCCTTCAGTGCTCGGACACGCTCTCGTTTGTCCCTCCACCCTTGGCGTTGATTCGCCGTGAATTCTTTTGGAACGCTGGCGCTCTGGTTAATTTACATGTATGCCAACAGGCTTTTAATGTATTTAAATCTTGGAAGATGTTCAAAGGAAAGGCATAATTCCTCTGAAATAGGCCTTTTGAAGGCTTTATCTCCTTCTTTCTCTCCTGGCTAATCTCGCGGCCCCTCAGCACGCCACAGCAATTTTTCTAATGCCAATTAAGCCTGACATTAGCATAAAAACAGCCTTTAAAGTTTCCACTCCTTTTTATTTTTTCTCTTTTTTTCATCCTCTTCCTAAAAAAAAGAGAAAAAAGAAAGAAAGAATAATATTGAATGGACACTTCTTTTCAAATCCTAAAAACAAATGGTTTAAAAGAGAGTCCCTTGTACCCAATGGACCCATTGGACTGCTGTCAACATGTTTGGATGCTGTGTATTTAACTCATTAAACCCTGTGTATATAAAGGGCCCACCCTTCAGTTCTTTACCCTCTCATGATCACAATACGTACACAATTCAAAATAAATCATATAAATAAATACAATTATAGACCCTAAAATAGAACCCAAAAAGATAGGGGTCGGTGCTATGGTCCTAAAATAATATCATATTTTGACTTTTTTGTGATAACAGTATTTTTGCTAATTTGACCAAAACAATAATTCTTTTTTTTTTTTTTTTAGATTTTTTTAAAGAATTTACTACTGCAATGAGAACCATTTTTATGTAGTTTAAATATAACAGTTAAGTAAACACAAAAAAATCTATAATTTTTCTATTATATTTCTATTTCTATTATATTTTCTATTTCTATTATTATTCTATTATATTTCTTTTTTGAAAACATTAACTGACCAAGACACTGATTTTGTTTTAAATAATAATGTAAAAATGTGATAAAAAGATAACAACAAAAAAAATAACCACAAGACTAAACTGCAAATAAACGACAATAAAAGACATTTTGGTACAGTGTAAGGGACAGTTTGTGTGTTCAAATTATTTAGTAAACTAAAAATCGACAAAAATGGAGATACTTTGTTTTACATTGGACAGAGACGAAAATAGACTGCTTATAAGAATCACAATATCACAATATTACTTTTAATCACAATAATAACTTTTAACTGTTACGAAATATAATTGATATTACTGTAAAAAAAATTGTCCTGTAAAATTACAGTAATTAGCTGGCAGAAGTTATATTACAATGAATCTCATGTAATTCAATTACACAGCATTTGACCTTTACCTTTTTTTAGCTCATGCATCATTTATAGCATCATTTCAGATCAGGACTATCTTCCTTAAGGTAATCAGTTAACACTTAAAAAATGATAAAACCTAAATGTCAGCAGGCAGTTCTTTATCATAATTTTATTAGTCACTTAATATGACTAGTTATTGCTTACACTTGACAGTTACTTGACAGTTATATTGCTTCTAAAAAACTTTAGAAGCAATATAGAGGAATTTTATGGATGTATTTGATTAAACAGTATTTTGTAGTTAGAATTTCCTTGTAAAAAAATACATTCATTAGTTACAGTGTAATTTCTGCATTATAATTAATAACATAATGCTAAATGTTCCAAAACAACTTACACTTAACAAATAATAAATCTTATTATGTTGCAAATATTTGCACATTAAAGTCCAATAAAAAAAAGGATTTTACGCCCATTCCAATCAGTTTACTGCACTCTTAGAACTTAGGAAAACTTCAACCAAACAAAGCAATCGCACTCCTTCCCTCTTCTAATCAACATGTTGTTTTCACTCCATATTGGGGAATGAATTTAAAGAAAAGTGTGTTATGGTGTGAATTCTTTAATAACATCTTGACATATTTCTTGCTAATTAAAAGAGTTCGTTCTGAGACTAAAATCTTAAATTCTGTATTTTGTTAAAACTTAGGTTGTGCCTTTAATGTGCTTGTGAGCTCGCTGGCTCGCATGCTGCGCTCAATTCTCCACAGAAATGGCGTAATTGCCACACAGTTGTGTTAGGACTCAATTAATTACCATTAGGGGCCGCGCTCCTCTAAAGCACGGCGAACTGGGGGGAAAAAGCCCAACCATTAGCCAGTAATGTGCAAATGCGACCCAAAGGAGGCGCGGGAAATTCTTCGCACAGTTCTCGCATGTTTGCGCGGGACTTGAAAGCTCCTCTCTGCTCCTTTTCAAAAGGCTGGGAACATTCCTCTTTTCTGCTCGCCCTCCCTGGGAAATGGGCCTTCCTCAGCCTCCGTTTTTTAACCCCGTATTCCTGCTCAAACAGCTGGTGCTCCAATCAATTAGCCATGATTGTTCAAGAGACGCTGCTCATAAATGATGATAAATGACTTCATCCATCCATATCTTTGTTTCTAACACTGCGAAGATCCCAGGCGACTGGCGGAGAAGTTTATTAATTAAAAATCACAAAGTTACAGAAGAAAGAACAAACCTTCTTAACTTTTAAAGTAAGTCAATGTGAAAAGATTTTATAGCAGTCAACACCAGTACTACAGCTATGTTTTAGTAAGACCTTAGCAACCACCTAGGAATCAGCACCAATACCATAGCAACACCCTAACAACCACTTTGTTTCTCACACTGCAAAGACCCCAGGCAGATGGCGAAGAAGTTTATTAATTAAAAATGGCACAGAAAAAAAAGTTACAGGAGAAAGAACAAGCTTCCTAACGTTTAATGTAAGTTAATGGTTAAAGAATTTTTGCAGTCAACACCAATACCACAGCTACGCTTTAGCAAAACCTTAGCAACCAATACCAATAACACAGAAATGTCTCGGCAACCACCTAGCAATACCTTAACAACCAGCACCAATTCCATTGCAACACATTAGCTACCACTTAACAACCACTTTACAACACCTTAGTAACAAACAAGCTACATCTTAGCAACCAATACCGTAGCAACACCTTAGTAACCCTCTTGCAACATCTTAACAACCAACACCAATACCATATCAATATATTAGAAATTTCTGAGCAACCACCTACCAATACCTTAATAACCAGCACTAATTCCATAGTAACACATTAGCTACACCTTAACAACCAATACCAATACCATACCAACACCTTTGCACTCAATTATCTAACGTATAACCATATATTGGTCATTTTTCTCTTTTGGAAGAAATACATATTGGGTTTTTTTTCTAATTTGCCAACTTAACTCATTCAGATCTGTGTTTCTCACACTGCACAGATCCAATATGACCAGTATAGATGGTTATTTATTAGAAACTGAGAAATAAGTATGAGAAATAAATTATTGTTACTTTCACTTTCCAAATAATTCTCATTCCTGGGAAGACAAACACTTGCCCAGTGGATCCTTTAACATAGACGCAGTTGCTTAGATGTTGCTTGTTGTTGAAAACTGTTGCTTTTTTTTCATGTCCACTTCAGGGCAAGAACCGGTCTGGCTGTCCAAAGTGGAGTCTGCTGGAGGAAGAAAAAAGCAGAGCTGCTAAATGGAGACGAGATTAGCAGTCACTGAGTAGACCCCTGCTAAAGACTCCACATCAAAGACGCTTTTGGGCCTTTCCCCCCCGCCTGTCTTCTTCATGTTCTTCTGCCCGAGTGTTAATTTGGTGCTCTGGTTTTGGTGCTCTGTCTCATCTGTCTCGTTCTTTCTCTCACTCCTGAGATGCACAGTTTACTGTGAGAAATTAGCTTTATCTTAACTTATGAATAGTATCCACAGTCGAGTGCAGACTGACTTCTGTAAAGTAGCCATTGTTGTCTTGTGTATTGCCACTGTCATGCAGAAATCTTGATTCACTTGATTTTTGCTAACGTACATCTCTGAAAAAAATTAAGAGACCACTTCTGAATCAGTTTCTCTGATTTTTGTTTAATTTATAGGTTTCATTCTATAAACTACATTTCTCCCAAATTCCAGATAAAAAATAGTAATTTAAACCATTTATTTACCGAAAATGAAAAATGGTTGAAATAACAAAAAAAGATGCAGAGCTTTCAGACCTCAAATAATGCAAAGAAAACTAGTTCATAAAGTTTTAAGAGTACTGAAATCAATATTTGGTGGAATAACCCTGGTTTTTAATCACAGTTTACACACACCATGGCATGTTCTCCTCCACCAGTCTTACACACTGCTTTTGGATAACTTTATGCCTTTACTCCTGCTGCAAAAATTCAAGCAGTTCAGCTTGGTTTGATGGCTTGTGATCATCCATTTTCCGTTTGATTATATTCCAGAGGTTTTCAATTTGGTAAAATTAAAGAAACTCATAATTTTTACGTGGTCTCTTATTTATTGAGATGTTAAGTCTTTATTTGGAAATAACAAGTACGTATTTTGAGTTTCTCAGTCATCATTTTGAGAAGTGAAGTCTAGTTTAAGATATTGAGTCATTATTTTAAGATTCTGTTTCATTGTTTTAAATATTAAGTCATTATTTTGAGGTGCGATGTCATAATTTTATTTTTCATAATATCATATATTTTGAAAATACAGAGTATGCTTTTTTTTATCATTTTAAGTGATTTCTCATTGTCTTAATAAGTTCTCCTGATATTTTTTATGAGATGATTTCTCATTATTTTGCGATGGCTTATTTCAAATTTATTTAAAATATCAAGGGATAAAAATTCAATTCAATTCAATTCAATTTTATTTATATAGCGCTTTTTACAACAAAAGTTGTCACAAAGCCGCTTTACAGGTAAAACAGGTCCACGCCTCTTATGAGCAGCACCACAGAGATGCCAATTTTATGGTGACACAGTGGCAAGGAAAAACTCCCTTTAAGAGGAAGAAACCTTGGAAGGAACCAAGACTCAATCCGAGGAACCCATCCTACTTGGGTTGACCCGCTCAGTACAAACAAATAAAATGGGCACAAACTATAGAGCTATGGCTAACACAGAAACAGATACTGAGTGTGCTAATGTGCTTCCTAAGCTCCTAAGCTCCTATTACTTAATATTATTAATAGTTGGTGTGTAATATATGAACAAAACATTTTTGTTGCTATTTTAAGACTCCTATTAACAACCGGCTAAGGATTATTAGTCTTATAAACTTGAAGTCGGGTGTATTTACAGTTTAAAAGTATATTAATGGCTCCTTTCAAACAGTTAAGTAAAATAAAACCATCAAGCAAAAAAAGTCTGTCTTATAATCAGTAAAGCCACTCCACTGAAATATAGCAGTATAAAGGAGTTACAGTGAAGCTAACCTTGGCTAGCACTGCTGGAGCAGCATTAGCATTAGTCACTAACCGTGCTAAGCGCTAGCTAGCTCTTTTGCCTTTCAGAGGCCAGTATATAAGACTGTATATCGGTATATCTAGCCTGTGCACATACCATGTTAAAAGAAGCTATGTGGAACAAATCGCTAGCTAACATCTTCCTGGCTTACCAGAACACTCAGGGTTTCTCAGTGTAGCGCTGTTGGGTGGCATTGACTAGCGGTTAGCCACTAATACAACTAGCAGTTAGCCACTAATGCTAATGTAAATAAATGAAAGCGCTTTACTCACCCAAATAAACAGTTTTCAGGAGAGAATTCTCTGTGGATTAACATCCAGCACTTGTTTGACTTATTTGACCATGTCACCACCACCCAGCAGCGAGACCTGCTGAATTAGAAGGAAAACATGGTGACACCCCTGTTCCTTACTAGTGTCTCATAATGCGCCTTATAATCTGGTGCGGCTTATGTTTGAAAATAGGGCAGAAAATAGACATTAATTGATAGTACACCATACAGTCTAAAACATACGCTTTAGTTGTCATTTTCAACAGGTAGTGGGAATCTCTATCTATTATAGGCACTGAATCACAATGGTTCACACTTGGTTATGTACCTCACGGTCACAATATGCAAACATTCATAGCTCTACAAACACAGAGGTCTGGACTCAGCGGATTCAGTGATCAGCAGCTTTCGGTGATATTCTGCATTTCTGCGCTGGCGTTGCCGTGCTGTTCGCCGGGGCCGGCCTATAAGCAGCCTGGCCTTTGCTCTGTGTGAAGCTGGGCTTTAAAGAGCCTCCTGTTTGAAGCCGACTGCGGCGCTGTTCAAAGCCGCAGCTGTTTTGGGTGCTGCATGACAGCTATAATTGATGTTTATTTTGGCACTGAGTTCCCACATCCTTTCATGCAAATGTTTCGAGCATGCTGAAATGGGTCAGGGCAGCACCACGAGGAGCTGAGTGTGTGTATTTGTGCGTATGTGTGTGTGTGTGTGTCTAGAGTTCAGGACCAATAAACAGGGACAATAAAAGAGCGCCTAATGGGGAACATTTACATTTTAAATAATAAAAGCCAAATCAACACAAAGTGAGAAAGCAAGTGAGGGAGAGAGACATTGAGAGAGAGAGAGGTCCCCCCGCAGTCCCACTTTACTAATTCTGCTCTAACAGGGACTGTCGTATTTAGGGATTGTCATATTTTCCTGCGGCACTTCTGGATTGATTAATTTTGCCGCAGAAATCCATTTGTGAGTGGAATAATATCCCGAATTCAAGTGGAGCGTGCAGAACACAAATATCCTCACAGACACAGATTAAGAGTCTTATAGCAAGCAGCTGTAATTGCCTGTATTTAAAAGCCTCACTTGCAGTTCCTAAGAGCCTTCAATTGGTGTGTTATTGTGGCTGTGTGTGTGTATGTGTGTGTGTGTGTGCCTCTTGGGCCTCCTGAGATATGTGTATTTGAGCGTTTAGTCAGCATTGATTTCTGTGCAGCATATGTACGAATGTGTGTGTGTGTGTGTGTGTGTGGTTTTCTGTTGGTGTTGTGCTGTAGGTCTTTTTTTTCAGCATCTAAGAGAGATAAGTGTTTCCACCTTTACTGGAGGGGAGGGGCGTGGCTTACTGTGGTGAAAGAGAGAGAGAGAAAGAAAGAGAGAGTGTGAAAGAAAGAACTGATTACACTTTTAATTGATTACACAATGTAAAAAAGACAAAGGAGATGATTGTGGACTTCACACACATTGCACATTGCCTCCCCCTGCACATTGGAGGATCTGCGGTGGAAGTGGTTGACAGCTACAGGTACTTGGGTGTGCACCTGACCAGCAACCTCACCTGGAGCAACAACACTTCCACTCTGGTCAGGAAGGCACATCAGCGGCTCTACTTCCTCAGGAGGCTGAGACGAGCTGGACTCGGGAGCGCAGTCCTCACCTCCTTCTACAGATGTGTGGTGGAGAGCGTCGTGTGCTCCAGCATCAACGTGTGGCATGGAAGCTGCTCTGCTGCAGACAGGAAAGCACTGCAGAGGGTGGTGAAGGCTGCACAGAGGATTGTTGGAGTTAGCTTCCCCAGCACCACAGACATTTACACCTCCAGGTGCAGGAAAAGGGCCACCTGCATCAGGAAGGATCCCACCCACCCAGCACACGCACTTTTTGTCCCACTCCCCTCAGGCCGGAGGCTGCGGAGCATTAAGTGCAAAACAACAAGACTCAGAAACAGCTTCATTCCGGAAGCTGTAAGACTCTTAAACTCCACTTAACAACACACTGCACTGACACCAAGGACAAATTACTGTTTACTGTTTACCAACATGGTCACTTTACTTGCACTGAGACACTTTATCTCCACTGCTCTAATTCACATTATCATGCTGCTATAGCACACTTGCACTCTGGACTTCATGTTGCTGAACCTTCTACTCTCTATTTATTTTTTTTATTCTTGGGATATTTATCTATCTATTTTGTATATTCTATTTCTTTTATTGTATTCTTTTTTTTATCTATATATCTATTAATAACAGCTCTTAGGGTGTAAAACTGGATCGTGAGATCACAATTTCGTTCCACCTCATGTACCACATGTGATGCGAATGACAATAAAATCTCCTTGAATCCTTAAATAAGTCTTTACTACAATAATGATAAGCATGCTTCTTTGCCTGTACCATATCCCATTACTTTTGCCATATCTAAGAAGACTAAAAATGATAATGATGAGCACGTGGGCCCTCCTGCCTTGAGTGTGCTTGTCTGTCTATTAAACCAAAGTCAATCAAACTCTGATATTTCATCTTACCTTGCCTCGAGCATGCTGGCCACTGTTCAATCTCATTGGCCTGTGTTCAAATTGTACAGGTGTGGGTATTCCCAAGCCAGCTACATCTGCATTTGCATTAATCACACAAAAGTTTGATGTCTTCTGCAAAGTTTGATTTCTTGGGCAATCTAAGATGCTTTTCCGTTCATACAAATTTGTACAGATTAGTTATCTTAGTTACTGTAGCCTTTCTGTCAGCTCTAACCATTCTAGCCATGTAGTCACATTATTCTGAGAGGTAGCAGAAGAAACTACAACAATGTTAAGTTGATAAAAACATACAAATGTCACAAATGGACCTCAGGATAAAAAGATGGACCCTTCATAAATGAATATCCTTATATTAAATGTTCACATGGAACAACTCTGGTACAACGCTGGAATTTACTGAGCTCCTGAGAGCAACCCATTCTTTCACTAATGTTTGTAGAAGCAGTCTGAAGCATGTCTAGGTGCTGGGTTTTATACACCTGTGGCCATGGAAGTGATTGGATTTGGGAAGGGTGAATACTTTTGATAAAATATACAGCTCTGGAAAAAAAAATAAGAGCCCATTTAAAAATGATGAGTTTCTTTGATTTCACTAAATTAAAAACCTCTAGAATGTAATCAAGAGTAAGATAGATGATCACAAGCCATCAAACCAAACTGAACTGCTTGAATTTTTTGCACCAGGAGTAACATAAAGTTATCCAAAAGCAGTGTGTAAGTCTGGTGGAGGAGAACATGCAAAGATGCATGAAAACTCTGATAAAAAAAACAGGGTTATTCCACCAAATATTGATTTCTGAACTCTTAAAACGTTATGAATGTGAACTTTTCTTTGCATTATTTGAGGTCTGAAAGATCTGCATCTTTTTTGTTATTTCAGCCATTTCTCAGTTTCTGCAAATAAATGCTCTAAATGACAATTTTTTGGGGGGAATTTAGGAAAAATGTTGTCTGTAGTTTACAGAATAAAACAACAGTTCATTCAAGTTCATTTTACTCAAACATAAACCTATATATAGCAAAATCAGAGAAACTGATTCAGAAACTAAAGTGGTCTCTTATTTTTTTTCCAGAGCTGTATGTATATTTTATATCGTTGCTGTCCTATGAAAAACACTTATCTCCATTTTTGTCAATTTTGAAGTTTACTACATAATTGGACCAGACAAACTGTCCCTTACATTGTGCCAAAATTTCTTGACGAATAGACCAACGGAAACTCTTCAAAAAATTACCCGAAAATAACCTATTTTTACATTGACTTACATTGAAAGTTTTGTTGGTTCTAGTTTTTCTCTCTCCTGTAAAGTTGCTGTTTTGGAGATAAGTGTTTTTCATTGGACAGCGACAATATGAGAAATAAGGGGAGATCAAACATAATTAGTAATATTTAGACTAAATCAATGTAGTATATTTTTAAATCAAGTATCATACATTTTACATCATACATCAGAAAGTGTGATTTCTAGATCAGATAGTAGAAGACAATGAAAGTAAAGATTAAAAGCAGAGAGAAAAAGAGGATGAGAGCAATACAGGATAAAGGAGAGAAAGTTCGCTCGCTCAGACATTCCGAGCCGCCGCGTGTTTCCCTACTCAACCGCAGGCCGCCAGAACTGACATCACTGTGGAAACACGTAGAGGCCACGAGCCCCTTCACGTCTGCTCCCAATTACACTCATGCACACACTACCTACACACATGCTCCACAGTCGACACACACACACCACGCTATACGTTATATTGCTCCACATATATGCACTCAGGACTTCAGAAGGTTCGGAAACCTGCAGGAAATTCATGAGGTCTGCAGAAAACGGGGGGGAAGAGAGGGTTCCTATAGACTATACAGATCCGTTCCTCAAATACAGAACAGGTGAGGCACAGCTGAACGTCTGAAGGCCTGCTGTATAAGATCTAAAGCATTATTTGAAATTTCATAGATATTTTTCTATTACTGTATATGTTTCTATTACTATATACTTAATGCATTAAATGTTATATAGGCATTAAATGTTGTTGTTTTTTTTACAGGGAAATGCATTGGTGTAGAAATAGGTGGATTTGACCCCCCTAAAAATGATACAGGAAAATCAGAAATTGTTTTAAAATAAACTTTTATTTTGAAAGCATGCTGAAATCTGCACTCCCGCCATGAAAGGCACCTCCTCTCGGGAGCGTGTTTCTAAGTAAAGTTAGCTAAAGTAGTTATTTCAACTTTAGTCAAGAAGACGGTGCGTATGCGCTGCCAAGAGGGGGTGCTTTTTATGGCGGGGGTGCAGTTTTAGGCACTACTATGGTGCCGAATTCAGCACCCCCGCCAGGAAAAGCACCTCCTCTCGGGAGCATGTTTCTATGCAAAGTTAGCTAAAGCAGTTATCTTTACTTTTATCAAGAAGACAGTGCATACATGCTGCCGAGAGGGGGTGCTTTTTATGGTGGGGGTGCAGATTTAGGCACTACTATGGTGCCAAATTCAGCACCCCCGCCAGGAAAAGCACCTCCGCTCGGGAGCGTGTTTCTAAGTAAAGTTAGCTAAAGTAGTTATTTCCATTTTAATCAAGAAGACGGTGCGTATGCGCTGCCGAGAGGGGGTGCTTTTTATGGCGGGGGTGCAGATATAGGCACTACTACGGAGGCGAATTCAGCACCCCCGCCAGGAAAAGCACCTCCTCTCGGGAGCATGTTTCTATGCAAAGTTAGCTAAAGCAGTTATCTCTACTTTTATGAAGAAGACAGTGCATACATGCTGCCGAGAGGGGGTGCTTTTCATGGCGGGGGTGCAGATTTAGGTACTACTACGGAGGCGAATTCAGCACCCCCGCCAGGAAAAGCACCTCCTCTCGGCAGAGGCTGCAGGTGCTCTTTCTTTTACCTTATTTCTAAGTTAAAGCCAATAAGACGTGGGTGCACACTCCCGATTGGGGGTGCTTCCCCTGGCAGGGGTGCTGAATTTGGTCAGTGATGAGAGGTCAGTGATGAGAGCAATGAATCGCAACAATAACAATATATTGCAATAAAAACTACAAAATTAAAACACAGGACCCAAAGCTACTGAGGTTTTTTTTTTAAAGAGCGGAGAAAATGTAAGTAGATAACAGAATTGACATGTTTTTTCGCATGTCTATTTGTCATATGTCTGTAATTCAGACATTGCACGCATCATTTTAAAAAAAAATTGATTTATTTTTAGCAAATGTGTCCCTCCAATGTTAAACCCACTCCTACGCCTTTGGTGAAATGCCAAATATAGATGATATAGCTGTATGTAAATTGATCAAGATGTGTAATCTTGGAAGCCCCCCCCCCACCTGTATACATTGGGAGGTGTTATCTTGTGAGTGAGGTTGAACACAGGTTGAAACAGCAGTGGATAGAGTATGTTAAATTTATTCATCCTAATATTCCTGTTTTGTTTATGCAAACACCAGAATCTTGCGATGTAAATGTGTCACCATATTTAGTAGTTTGAAGATTCTGTAGAGATGTAATGAGTACATGTAAATGGAAACAAATTAACAAATAAAAATCAATTTGGAAAATTGCTCTGAACCTCTTAATGATCTAGAAGGTCTTGATGGCTCCTGGCAAATTGCTTTTATCATTGTTCTTTCTTTTTTCTTCTATCTTCCCTCCATTTTTGTTTTTTCTAAAATTCTGACCATTTCCCAAGCGGAGCAGTTATCGAACCATGTCAAGATGACCTTCTAATTACAGAAGTGCAAAAATGGAGTCGCAGGGCTCTTGGAAGTCAAACCAAATTCAGAGGAGAAAAAACATTCCTTTCAATCTTCTGTTTATGTTTTTCTTCGGAGTGTTCAGCATCCTTCTCCTGCATTCTTTTCCAGAGCGCCGTGCTTTTTCTTCTGCCTGGCTGGACCGCGGCCATTTTCCTTTGGAAGCGAGCAGTGTTTTAAAAAGCATTCCTAAGATTAAAGCGAGAGTTCAAACGAAAAGCATATCAGATCACTCATCTGGGATTAAAGTGCTGCTAATGTGAGAGGGTCATAGTTGCTCTGCGTTTTAAGAGATGTGTGTTAAGCAGTACTGATAAGAAGTGATAGAGAATTATAATAATCACCATAAAGGTCAACTTTAATAGACAGTAGAATTTTTTATTATTAGACAATTATTTGAACGGATAGAAACTGAATCGAGCATACAGTATTTTAAATGGCTGCATCTTTCTGTATTTTGTTATGTTTGTCTGTGTGTTTGTGTTTGTAAGGAGCAGTAATCATAATTCATTTTAGCAATTAAAAAAGATACAACTGTTAGAAAGCCAGTTGCATGCATTGCATGTGTAATGCATGTGCATGAGTTGCAGAGGTTCCTAATGGTGTCCTGAGATAATAGCACTTCACAGTGTGCATTCAGAAAATGTAGGACCACTGGTTGCTGGACCTTTTTAACATAATGTTGACACCCCACACCATGACACCAGGCCTTCTGGAAGGATTTGTGGGTCATGTCATCCAATAACTGGTGGCTAGGGAATGTAGTACTGATGCTAATGCTAATAAACAGCCGTATGCTTAAAGCTGATGTTAAGTTTAAGTAAGTTTTTAAGGGATTTAGGGCCCTCTCTGGTGAGAATGGGTAATTGCACCGAGAATGCAGAAGAATCATTTTAAACTGGGCGGGTGTGATGCGGTCTCCTTTCAGAGTGCACTTAACTTCAACTACATACTTTAATTTTACTTTGGGGTGAATGAGCTACTGAGCTCTGAGTTTCCCCTTCTGAAGTCCCCATTGCTCCACCGGCCGCTTGTAAAACTGAGCCGGATCCTCTTTTAGAAGCTGTACATGTGATGTAATACGTAAAGACGCGTGACGTGGCCAGAAGAACTCCCGCGAAAAGAGACCCGACGCCCCAGTTGTTAGAATAAATATATTCTGCTTAGCAGGGATGGTCTTTTCAGCACACAGACTGGTACCATTAAACACAATATTTTGTCTCTTCTCCACTCAGAAATGCTTCTGCTTTCAGTTTAGAAACAAAACAATACAGACTGCCACTTTAAACTGGTTTGTTAGACACATCAGACTTGTATACAGTAAATAAAAAATGACCATAAAACAGGTCTTAGCTAATCTTACTTTTTGACATAACTATCGCTTTAAAATAGCTTTAGCTCTAGAGTCTGCATGAAGACAGAGCTCCAGAAGGAGAAGGAGGGCTGGTCAGGTTTAGGAATTCCAAAAATGTCTCTTGTCTTTCCTTCATGGAGTTTCTTTTCAGTTTAGCGCTTCTTCTGCCTGTTGATTTATTACTGGTAGATGCTCTGGAAAAGCTTACAGTTATGCCGTCATTATTCACCGCTGATAAGAGGAGGTTTGGATGGTGTACGTGCGGTGGCTGATCTGTGCAATGTTTTCACAGGTGATGATTGGGAGCTGTTTGATGAGAGAGGAGGAATAAAATGTGTGTGAGAGAAAGAGAGAGAGATGGTAGGAAATACTGTAGAAGGAAAAAAAATGGAGGTGGAGGGAAGAATAAATGGAAAAAGAGATATGAGAGACAAAAAATGAGACAATATCAATATAACATGTCTTTAGTGTTTGCAATACAAAGTAGTTGTGTAAATTTCTTACACACACTGTGTAACAATACATTTTTAAAGATTTACACATTTTTACAAATATAGAAAAATGTTAATCTTTACTTTTTGTACATTTTATAGAGTTTTCTTTAACCAAGTGTTGCCACAATTTTAAAAATATACATTCCCAGTCAAAAGTTTTAGAACACCTCCATTTATTTTCCTTTATTTTTGAGATTTAATCCCTTCAGGTCCAGTCAATACCAGGGATTGTACAAACTTTGGCTTAATTATTTTTTTTTTTCAGTTTTTAGTTTATTTATTTTCCTCAAGGCCCTTAAATCCATTACCAAAGCTCTATTTATGTCCATTGCTACTTATCAGCTGTAAGCTGTTAACCAATCAATTGTTTGCTAAATATCATACCCTTATTTTTTAAACTATGTGATTTTTTTTTTTCAATTTTTACTTCATTTATTTTTCCTTAAGGCCCCTAAATCCATTTCCAAAGCTCCATTTATTTTAATTACTACTTACCAGCTGTAAGCTGTTAACCAATGAATTGTTTACTAAATATCACCACCCCCCTTATTAACAATATGTGATTAATGTTTTCAGATTTTACTATACTATTTTTATTTTTTATTTTTTATTTTCATTTTTTTGGTTCATTTATTTTCCTTAAGGACCTTAAATCCATTCCCAAAGCTCCATTTATTTCCATTGCTTCTTGCCAGCTGTAAGCTGTTAACCAATGAATTGCTTGCTAAATATCACCCCCTCATTTTGTAAACAATATGTGATTTTTTTCAGTTTTTACAATACTAACATTTTTTCAGTTTTTATTTCATTTATTTTTCCTTATGGCCCTGTATTATGGGTAAATAAATAAACTTGAACTAAACTTTTTTTTTTTAGTATGGTCAAACTAAAAAAAAAATTCACATAAAAATTCAAATGGTAAGCTAAGATTTTCAACCTTGTCACTGTCCACACAGTCATGCAGCTTACCGTAAAAGGGTGGACATTCAAGAGATTAAGCGGGAAAATGTTATTTTTGTGCAGTCTGAAGTCTTATACTGTTAATATAATGAATAGTCAAAAGATTAAAAGGACCAAAACAGTTTAAGACAGTACTCTGATAATGATTCCTGCAAGACAGCGAGAACGAGAGACAATTTAGCTGTGTGTTTGAAGGTGGGGTGGGCCATACGTTCTCCAGATGTTTCCAGAATGTCTACAATGCACACAAGCCCGGTCCTCCCTACAGTGAAGAGAAGCTGGTTAACATGATTGCGGAGTCTACCCAGGATGCAGCAGTGCACATGCTCCACACATCTTCACTCTCATGTGGATTACTGTAAATGTGCAGCGTGTGCTCGCAGGGAGTTACCGTAAATGCTTTGTAGTAAAACTTGTGTAAAAGTTTTACTCGTATTTCTTTGGCTTTAGTTTTCAGACTGTTTTACAGTCTGTACCGTAGTACTGTTGATTTGCTATACATTTAAATTTCCCCTCCATATGTAATTAAATATAAATACATACAGTGGTGTGAAAAAAGTATTTGCCCCCTACAGATTTCTTTGTTTTTAGATTTTTTAAATGAACGTTAATATCAGACAAATACAGCTCAGGAAAAAAAATTAAGTTTTATTCTATAAACTACAGACATCATTTCTCTCAAACTTCCAATAAAAATATTGTCATTTAGAGCATTTATTTGCAGAAAACGTTTAATTACAGTTTTCATGTATCTTGGCATGTTCTCCTCCACCAGTCTTACACACTGCTTTTGTATAACTTTATGCTGCTTTACTCCTGGCGCAAAAATTCAAGCAGTTCAGTTTGGTTTGATGATTTGTGATCATCCATCTTCCTCTTGATTATATTCCAGAGGTTTTCAATTTGTTAAAAAAAATTAAAGTGGTCTCTTTTTTTTCCAGAACTGTATAATAATATAATATATAATATACAATATAATATCATTTTGATCCACTCTTCTTTACAGAATTGTTTTAATTCAGGCACATTGGAATGTTTTCTAGCATGAACTTTCTGTTTAAGATCATGGGGCGGTGTGTTCTTTTTTTGTCTTGAAACTCTCCCATGGAGACCATTTTCACCCAGTCTTTTTTTAATTATTATATAATTAACACCGACTTTAACTGAGGCAAGTGAGACCTGCAGTTCTTTAAATCTCGTTCTGGGTTCCTTTGTGACCTCCTGGATGAGTTGTCCATGCCCTTTTGGAGTAATTTCGGTCGACCATTTGTGAATAATAGCTCTCACTGTGGTTCTCTGGAGTCCCAAAGCTTTAGAAATGACTTTGTAACCTTTTCCAGACCTACAGATTTCAATGACTTTCTTTGTTTTCTCATCTGTTTTTGAATTTCTTCAGTTTGGAGCGTAATGTGTCGCTTTTCTTTGAGATCTTTTAGCTGCTTCATGTTGTCAGACAGGTTCTATTTACAGTAAGTGATTTCATGATTCTACAGGTCTGGTAGTAATCAGGCTTGGTTGGGGTTAGTAGTGAAATTAAACTCATCTTTCCAGAAAGTGTGATTAATCACAGTTCATTTATGGGGCGCAAACACTTTTTCACAAAGGGCTAGATTGGTTTGGACACATGAAGACAGTCACAGACACGTACACACACTTTTCCCAGGCATTTTCCCAGACTTTTGAGGGACAACCCATCTCAGCCTGACACTAAGGTTCAGATGACATCACCGGCCTCTCAAAAGGACCCACCCCCCTCCTCCAAGAGGCAAACAGACTCACCTCTTTCACCCCCTCCACCCCCTTTAGTTCACTAACAATGAAATCATTACTCCTGGTTCATCGTTCTGGTGGGGAGTAGTTTGTACAGCGGCCCCTCTGTCTTAGCGTGGTGTTTAGCATTAGCTGCTAGCTAACACACCTCAGCTGCTGCACATCATTTCTGCCCAGTTTTACCCTCATTACTTCTATCTACGCTCTATCTGCCCTTTGTCCCTTTCTCCCTTCATACAGAGACTGGCTCCTCTTATTGTTTGAGTGCAACTGTGTCAGTGCCCAGTGTGTGTGTGATTTTGTGTGTGTGTGTGTGTGTGTGTGTAAGATGGGTGGCCCCTTGCTGGACATCACGCTATGACCCTAACTTCAGGGGTCAGTGAGCAGTGTGACCAAGAGAACGGGGTTGTTCACCATTGGACTCACACACACACACAGAATTGGACTAAAATGTCCGTGACTTGTGAATAGTAGATGGAGCATCATCATAATTATAAAAAAAAGGTGTCCACATATATTTGGACATATGGTGTTACTGGTGAGACCCTCAGCAGGTGGTAGGATTTGGGACGCTAACACATATTTTGCTTAATGGAATTATTGTATATAAGTGCATCTCAAAAAGTTAGAATATCATTTAAAAATGACTTTATTTCAGTAATTCAGTTTAAAATGTGAAACTCATATATTATATAGATTTATTACAAACACAGTGTGATCTATTTTAAGCTTTTATTTCTTTTATTGTTGATGATTTTGGCTTATAGCTAATGAGAACCCAAAATTCAGTGTCTTAGAAAATGAGAAAATTATATAAGACCAATTGGTACTATTGGCAGTGTGTAAAGTTCTGCTGGAAAATGAAATCCACACCTCCATAAAAGTTGTAAGCAGAGGGAAGCTTGAAGTGCTAACACTGCCAAAAGACCATTTGGTCTTATATAATATTCTAATCTTCTGAGACACTGATTTTTGGGTTTTGTGTAGAAAATAATTACTGAAAATTACTGACAGGTTTACTTTAAGGTCTGCACTTATTATCTGAGCACCTGAGCTTTCAGAATAATGCTAGTTATAGGAATATCGTCTCTTTTAATAACAAATTGGACTACCTCAGCTTAACCAAACTGAAGCTAAACAGAAAAGCTAAAAGCTTATAGCACATCACACTGAGAGGACACAACAACAGGTAATTATCTGTGTTAAAGTGTTGAATCTTTCCTATAATGCATTATATGGCTTTTGTGAGCCGTTGCTGTAAACCAGCCAAACTGAGCGTGTTCAATTCTGAGGCAAAAAAACAACAACACAATTGTAAATAGGGCTGTTGTATGACATCTGAGCATTTTTCCACAACCAAAAATCCACTGAGGTGGGGTACAAGGGCATAGCTGTCCAAACACTTACAGACCTGACGTGTACGTGTGTATGTTCCTGTACGCACTGACCCCATCACCTGTTTCGTGAGACGCAGTCATGTTTTTACTTCCTCAATGTCTTTGAAACACACCAGAGAGGACTAACCCAAGCCCCCCTGCAACAACCCCTCACACACACATATTAACACACACAGAACAGTGTTTACATGAAGTGAGAAAGCCAGGTCGCACGCAAGCACAGGCACATGCACATCTGCAGAAGATGTCAGGGACACAGAGGGGATTGTGGGTAGAGGTGGCAGATCCTGCCGAGCGTTTGATCCGCTCCTGAAGGAAACGAGAACTTCCTCTTACTGTGGAGGTGGTCTCCAACCAGCACACACACACACACATAAACACACACCTGCCTCTGAGAGGCAGGAACCAGCGTAACTGTTTGACCCAGTCTACTCTATGTCACCAGATTCAGTAAGAGGGGAATTTTAAATAAACATCCACTGTTCAACTGTCCATTTGGGTCACAAGCAAATTGTAGCTGTGAACTACTATAGCTATGAACGTACCAAATTTTTCAGACTATAAGGTGCACTGAAAATTCTTTAATTCTTCCAAAAATCGACAGTGCGCCTGTGATAATGTAGGCAGCTCCTACCCATCACCAGTACATAACTGACATTTTTATCCTAAACATACAAAGACTCTTAAACACTTCTTATACTTACCTGTGTCCCTTGGGGAGTGGCAGCGCGCCGGCCACCCAGCTTTGTAGCCTTGAGTGGGCTTGGGGAAATTTCTGGTGCAGGTGTGTTGTAAATATACTTACCTTTGTCTGTCCTAGGAATGTAATGTCTAAATAACCGGTTATGTAAATAGTTCATTACATTTATATGTTGTATTTTGTTCTGATCGGGTTTACCCAGGGGTCTATCCCTTTGGTTTAGTCTGGGGAGGCTAAAGGGGTATATAAGGTAAATGGGATATTTGGGGGTTGGCTCAGGGGACGTGAGAGACTGGATGAGTTTCTGTTCTGATCTGTTTAACTTACCGAGCTGATGAGCTCGAGGGACTCGGCTATGGACTGCGTGTGTCTTACTGTTCTGTCTAGCTAGTGGTAGCTCTAGCCACTTCTTCCAGCTAACCCTGACAAAAAGTGTAAATGTCAGTATACTGTTTATTATTTTTGTAAAGAAAATAAAACTAAACCCATTGAGATCTCACGTCCGTTGCGGAACTCCATCATTCCCACTACAGCCTGCTATTTAAACGAGGTTCCTCCAAACCACAAGGCTCACACTACCACAGCGCCTTATGTATGAATTTTACCAGTCAAGTATTAAGGATCAATAAAGCCACTCCACTAAAGAACAGCGTAATAAAGGTGAGTTTTCAGTGAAGTCGCTAACCACAGCGCTAGCTCTTTCTCGGTTCAGGACTGTAGTATATTGGACTGTAGTCTGTGTGTTTGCCGTGTTAAAACAAGCTATTTGGGACAAACGTTTAGCTGATAGTGCCCTGGGTTACCAGAACACTCAGGGTTCCTCAGTGAAGCACTATCAGGCAGAATTTAATTCCCACTAGTGCTACGATTAGCAGCTAAAGCTAAAGCTACAGCACCCAGCTTTAGAAGGGAAACATTGCGAGACCCTTGTTCACTTCGATGTAGGCATCTAGTGTTGCTTAATGCGCCTTATATTCCGGTATACCTTATGTATGAAAATAGACGTTCATTGATAGTGCCTTATAATCTGGTGCGCCATATAGTCCAGAAAATATGGTACATAAATAACAGCTTAATTATGTTCACCTTTTTGTGCATTCATTAAAAAAAATGTGAAATACTGAAAACTCCATATAAATTAATGTTTTCAATTAGCATGACAGTATACAAATCTGTTAACATATGTAATGTATTATTTAATTCTGTTGTATTCTATTTTTTTTATAGTTCCCTCTGGTAATGAGTTCTTCTGTGGTGCTTGGAATACTAAATCATTATTTAAAACAGATATTGCTACGTTTGTTGTAAAAAAAAAAAACAGTTAAAATGAAAAAAAATAAATGTCAAAATAAAAATAAGTGTAAACCCTTTTTTTCACAACAAGTTTAAAAAAACTTGAAACTTGAGTTGGTTCTGTACAGTAGTAGCATAGCTGCTAGCATCCCACAAGCATGTCCAGTTGTATATAGATTGTTATAATATGCCTCATTACATCCATTTAAATTGTAAAACATCACTACATAATCTTACTCTGCACTGAAGGCACTGAAGTGAACATCTTCATTATGTAGCCTATATGTACCATATCTTAATAATACTGATGCTGAGGATATTGTGTTTGGATTGAGGCCATCGCGGTTTGGTTTCACCTTAAGTTTAAAGGCTTGAATACGCTCGATTTTGCCACATAGTAGAAGTGGTTGAAGTCAGTGTTTTTATTCTTTTGTCTCTGCAATAACATGTTGTCATTTCTGTGTTTTATGACTTTAAAATGTGTCCTATAAAGCTCTACAGTAGCTGAGTTTTATGGCTTTTGCCTCTGAATAAAAGCCTTTTCTCTTCTCTTTCTCCGCAGCCATTGCACCCTGCAAGTCTGTGGGGATGGCAGGGTACCAGCAGGAGAAAAAAAAAACTTTTTATTGTTGTGAAGAAAATGATTCTAAGTGCTTGTTTTACGATGCTGCTCGAGGCGGGCCTGTGCCTTCTGACAACGCTGCTCAGTTTTTGGCTAAATTTGGATGATAGGAAAAAATGCAAGCTTTTTTTATGAAGAACTTTCACACAAACATATAAAAGGGAAAAATATTGCGAGGCAACGCTGCAAAGTGTTTCTCAAAATAAAGACAAACACGTTTTTCACTTTTTTCCCCGCTGTGTGTGTGTGTGTGTGTGTGTGTGTGTGTGTGTGCTCTTTTACTGCTTTCTCTCGTTTGTTTGTTCCATCTTTCTGTCTGTCTGTCTTCTCACTTTTCCCAGCATCTCTTTTAGCTCCTCCCACCCCTGACTGTGCTTCCCCTACATCAGTGGTGTCCAAACTTTTTTTGTTGGGGGCCACAAGGAGAAATATATTTGAAGTCAAGGGCCACACTCTGTAATACACTTTAAATAATACTTTTTTCCTGATTATTTCATTTACACTCCATTTTACTTGACTTACTATCTTTATCTTTGACAGTGTTGTGTAAACTTGTGTAAAGATTTTTCTAATTTATGTTTAATTTCATGATGTCTTTTAATATTAAACTCCTTAATTACGGCAACTTTTAGACTCTTTGGCCCGTTTTTCTGCACTAGAAATGCGCACCCTCTCCGCTTTTAGACTCTTTGGCCCGTTTTCTGTGTAGAAATGCGCACCCTCTCCGCTTTTAGACTCTTTGGCCCGTTTTCTGTGTAGAAATGCGCACACTCTCCGCTTTTAGACTCTTTGGCCTGTTTTTCTGCGCTAGAAATGCGCACCCTCTCCGCTTTTAGACTCTTTGGCGCATTTTTCTGCGCTAGAAATGCACACCCTGCCCGCTTTTAGACTCTTTGGCCTGTTTCTGACACCTAGCGTTCAAACTTTGAATCTCACATTATAAAAACCTGCTTAACAGCGGGCCAACTTTCATTCTATTTCTAAAATACCTCGCGGGCCGCTCCAAAAAAGGAAACGGGCCGCAAATGGCCCGCGGGCCGTAGTTTGGACACCCCTGCCCTACAGCGAAGGATGAAAGGTCAGAGGTCTAATATAAGTTAAAGTAAAGAAGTTTGACTGTAACTGGAGTCTGCAGTCGGCCTTCCTGCAAAACACCATTGTGTTTTTCCACACCCAGATCTCTGCTGTTAGAGGGAAATATTTGGGCATTACAGGCATTAGTTCTCCTGTGTGGTCCACAGAGCTCTTTATAATGATGGTAGACCATGTGTAATAACTGTGTAATATACACTTTATTGCCAAAAGTAATTTTGGTGTTCCAACGATTTACAAGCATTAGTCAAAGAATTGGTCGCTCTAAGGAGCTCAACTTTCTGCAGAATCCATTTATACAGACCTCCAAACTTCATGTTGTCTTCAGATTTGTTCAAGAACAGTAGAGTGTAGAGATAGAGCTTCATGGATTGGGTTTCCATGGCCGAGCTTCTCCATCCAAGCCTTACATTAACAAACGCAATGCAGGTGAGCAAATACTTTTGGCAAATACTGTATATGTGACCTCTTGAATGAAGGACAGAACTCTTCAAGCGGAAAACCTTCAAGCTGATGTTTTTAAAGTTCAACTCAGTACATATTGTTTACCAGACTAAGATGCAAAACTAAATTGTATATTTATAAACGTAAAAAAACATTTTCTATATTTACTGCTCAAGCACACCAGAATCAACTCACCTGTTAACTACCAGGTTTAGTAGAAGTAGTAGTGTCAGTAGTGTCTTGTCGTTGTCTGTCTGCCTGCCACTAACTCTAGTGCACTCACTGGTCCTCCTAGTATTAATACCCCCCGTTTCAGTTCCAAGCTGCTCGATGTTGAATCTATTTTTTATAGCTCTTATATGATTTGCATTTTTTTGCTTTTGTTTGTTTGGTTATTGACTCTTTTTTGTATATTTGCCCAATCTTTTTTTTTTTTTTGACCGACCCATTTTTGTACCTTAGACTATCCTTTTGCCTTGACCTTCTTCGTATTTGTTAGATATTCCATGTATAATCTCTTTTTTGCACATTCTGTTATGTTGCTTGTCTGTGCTGCATTTTTGTTACTGAGTTACTGACCTTGCCTGTCCCTGACCATTCCTATAGATTAAGCCCTTTATTTAATAAACTGTGTGTTTGGTATTCACGTGTGTTTGTTGTGTGTTTGGCCACCGTGACAAGTAGGCCTTTCCCATACATTTTGACATATTGAACATTGTACATAGGCCCACTTTTCCATTCTTTACTCTTATAACTCCAATATGCTTCTAATAAACATCAAAATAGATCCCTGTGGAATGCCACAATATATACAGCTCTGGAAAAAAATAAGAGACCACCATCAGTTTCTCTAGTTCTGCTTTATGTTTGAGTAAAATGAACATTGTTGTATGAACTACAGACATTTTTTTCAAATGCCAAATAAAAATTTATTTGCAGAAAATGAGAAATGGCTGAAATAACAAAAAAGATGCAGAGCTTTCACACCTTAAATAATGCAAAGAAACAATTTAGCACAATAATAAACATAGGGTTCAAATGGGATAAGCTGACATGCCTTCATTCTTTACAGTGCAGAAATACAGATAAAATACCAATTTTAAACACATCACTGTGGTCAGTATTGCCATGGCCTGGTGACAGATTTAAGAGTGTTAAATGGGTCTTTTTTTTTTTTTACAATAAATCACTTTTTAATACACATAAACTAAATTATTTATTTTATCCAACCCTATAAAAACTCATTTTAGGAAGGTAGCATTATCACTAATCTACTAATGACTAACAGATGCACAATGAAAGAGAGAGGTTAAATTTAAATCCAATGCACAGAGAACACTAATAGGTCTAATAAGCACAAAGACAGATCACACCCATATTTGAGTTGAGTGTAAAGGCCTACTGAACTCAACTAGAGATGCTCACTGTTTCAAACTCTTGCAATGTCTTGGCATCAGGGAGCTGGCATTAATTTGTGGGAGAATCCTGCTAGTTGCAGGAGAAGTGGGACACTGTATAGGAGATGATACCAGTCTGTGTAAGTGTTGTAAGTGTTCGGAGTAAGTGAGTAATCCTAAAACCAAATGTACCTGTCAAAAGTCTGTTCTAGTTCCATAGCATTTTCAAAAACCTGAGTAATCTTTATCTCTTTTATGTGTCTCTTGCCCTAGAGTAGTTTCTCTGTCTCTTTGGGCTTCCTTATTTTTGTTGACCTCATTAGTAATCTGCATTTACACACACTAAACCTTAAAGTTTGTGGAACATATAATGTGTTGTGTTCAGATTGACGTCTCTCTCTCTGTATGTGTGTGTGTGTATGTGTGTGTGTATGTGTGTGTATGCAGCTGTGGAAGAGGTTTACCGTGATGTCCCATGGGAGCCTCTCCCTCACTTTGAAGCTTCTGCCTGTTTTGGTGGCTTCTCTTATCTCTTATGGAAATATCTCCAGCCTAAACCTTTTTTCCTCGCCTGCTTCCCCCCCTCCCCCTCTTTCCTCAGCCTCAATCTCTCTCTCTCTTCCTCTCTTTCAGGTTTTCTCTTCATCCTCTCCTGCTCTCTCCTGTCTTGTTCTCTGTTCCCTCCTCATCTTCCTTCTCATCGTCCTCTTGGTTTCATCTTGGCCTCTCTTCTCACTTTTCTCAACATGCTCTCTCTTGTTGTGTTTATCCCCTTCTCTGCTCTCTTTCTTACAGAGAATTTGGCCCAATCCCATTTCACTCCTTGCCCCTATCCAATTTCACTCCTTGCCCCTACCACTTAACCCTACCCCTCTGTTTTAAGGGTTTATGCCTGTATCCCATTTCTTATTGGCAGAGGGGTAAGGTGGGGACACATGTGTTTCTAAACTGAGATCTTTTAAAGATTTAAGCCCATTCCAAACTGTGGCTTATGAGCAAGTTTGCAGCATAAGTGGCCAAAAAACTTCAAAAATGAAGTAAATTTTTTGTTAAAAATGATGATAACCATAGTTTCTTCATAAACAGCATAAAAAACTGAAAGTAACACATCTCACAAGCTTGCTTTCAAGCTAGCTAAATCTCCTGTGCTTGCTATCAGCAGCCGGAGTCCGAGAGAGCACAACTGACCTTGCCCTTTTGGACTCTGGCTGCTGATAGCAAGCATCCCAAGCAATCCCAAGACCTGGGATTTAAAGCCACTTTGCTTTCCTTTTGGTTTTGTCAAATTTGTTCTTGTCTCCCACTTTTACTTTCCTGCATTCCCTCTATTTCCTTCCTTTTACCCTTTTCTTTCCCCCCAATTCAGTCCATTCAAGACTGATCTCCCATCATTATGTCCCTCATTATCCTGTCTTGTTGCACTTATCCGAGTTCCTGCTATCCTTCTTCCAGATTCTTTCCTTTCTTCTACTTTCTCTTTCTTTAATTTGCTTTGGGGTACACTTTAAATTACTTTTTTAAATTCTTTCTTTTTTCTAGTTTTATTTCTTCTTTCTCTCTCCAATTGTCTTGTTCTTTTTCTTTACTTCCTTCAAGTTCCTGGGTTCCTTCATGTGCTCTACTTTGTACTTTTTTATCCTTAGTTTTCCTTTATTACCTTTTTTCCTCCTCTACTTCCCTTAACTCCTTAAGTTTTTCCCATGTTCCTACTTTATTGCATTTCTCCTTTTCCTTCTGTTTCCCCTTTTTTCTCTTTCCAGACACATACCTCATTCCTAGGGCCCTATTTTAGCAATTTTTAGGCGAGTCGTCAAACACACACCTTTGCTATCGTAACGACAGGAAAAGTATGCATTACTTGGCTTGAAATGCACAGGACATGTATTAATTGTCTTAAGCAGAGGTGAACAATTACTAGAGCTGTGACGATTCACTGCCAAGATAGCAATGAACTTCTGACATCTGCCTAGGTTGTTTTCAATCAGTGGCGCACCTGTGTTTTTTGTTGCCAAGATAGCAATATGCCAGAAATTATGAATGTTGTGGAGGTGGTGGTTAGTTCACATTTTAGGGCTCTCCTTATGTTGTCCATATGTTCTTCTGATGCTCTGGAATCTCCATAAATGTAACGAGAACCCAGTTTAACTAATCTACAAAGATGAGCAACATGTCTAAGTAAGATATTTTTTTAAATAATAGAAAATAAATACATACTAATTATAACAAAATAGCCATTTTCTGTTTTCTACACCCATATAGTCACTTCATTGACCCTATAGGAACACCTTGAAACACGCAAAAGGTATATACTAATTCTCTTAAGCAGGAATGTACAATTGCTAGAGCTGTGACAATTAAATGCGAAGATAGCAATGAACGTCTGGCATCTGCCTAGGTTGTTTTCAGTCAGTGGCGCACCTGTGTTTTTTGTTGCCAAGATAGCAATATGCCATAAATTTACCTGAACACCCACTGACATATATATATTCACAAGCGCTGTTGCTATTTAAACAATGCAGGCATAGCAATGAGCATCTTACACTTCACCTTGTGCAGGATATAAGATAGAGCCCCTAGTATTCTTCTTTCTTCATCTTCTTCTCTTTTTACTTTTTCTTCCTCCTCTTTTTACTTCTTTCTCCTCCTCTTTTCCTTCTCCCCCACAACTCCGACCCACCCATGCCACGATAGACGGGGTAATTAACGAACACCATAAAGCACGCTTTCCATTAGCTTTGCATTACTGAACCTGGCAGCGCTGTCATTTTGGACAAAAACATGCAGCTCCTCTCGTTTTTTGATCCCCACTTCAAAGAGGGATCCCCCACTGTTTGTGCCTCGCCGCACTAATTGTGTCCCCCTTCTGGATGGGGCGAAAACCCCCAACCACTTCAAAAAGCAGCCAATGGAGAGCGTAGATTAGCAGTGTCGGTAGACTTTGCGCTGACCTGAGATCAGTTTTGCTGTTTGGCTTGTGAAGGCTACATTTAGGAATTGCTTTCAGGGCTTCAAAGCGTATTTGGCATTTTGTGGAGCTTATACGTGGGGCTTATATAGAACATCTAGCTGGCAGAACGCACTGTAAAATCAGAGCAGACTAGCTTAAACCCAATGGAAGCATTGTGCATTAAGTATAGCTACCAGCGACCAACTTAGAGAGTAGAAGAGAGAATGCACCAATGATTCTTTATTGAGAACTTCAGTGGAACCCATTAGAACATTGGGCAACTGTCAGCACAGATACTGAAGTATGTGTTATATGCTAGCATGGAATGAGTATATGGCTCTATAATAAAATAATGTAAAATAAAATAAAGCAGTCCAGGTACTGTTATTTTGGTGGAGACTTTCCTGGAAAAATCTTGTTGTGTATGGGTGATCATTATACTGCTGTAAAAAGGCAGCGAAAAGCTCGAGAAAAAATTTGACTAGACAAAACATGAACCTTTTGAGATAACGACTCATTTTATTAAACACAACAACAGTTAAAGTACAGTAAAACAATTGGAGATTAAATCCCAAAAAATAATTTTTGAAGTGCTTTAACTTTTTAAAGTTATGTGAATCTGGCAGTTGACCAATAAAAATCCTCCAAGATTCATTGGAATTAAACTTTTTTACACTGAATTTTGGAAGTTTTTATGGTTCTTCCTTAAAGTTACATTTCTGAGATTTGACATGTCACATTGACGTATGTGAATGACTGATAAGAATCGCTCACATATACAGATTTGTAAAAATTAAGAGACTACTTCAAAGGATATAAGAAAAATAAAGGCTAATTTTCCATCCTTGAAACATCAAAGATAACAGGGTATAGGGTCAAAATCAAAATTAAAAGGAAATATTAGATAAAACAAAGCATTTTCCTGGAAGAAAAAGAACTAAAACGACTCTTTACCGACCAGGATGATCGCCACCTCATTCGACTGTCACTCATAAACTGACATCAAGTGACCTACAAAAAGAATGGCAGTTGACAGCTATGGTAAACATGGTTTGAATCAGACTTCTAGATGTTAATCCCCTTATCAATGAGAAGAAAAGATGAATCAAAATCATAAGGATTGCACCATACAGGACAGATCTTCTTCTCTGATAAAACTGAAATGTACTTGGGGAAAAAAAAGTGCTGGTACCTCAGCTCCAATACCTCAGCTAACAGACGCTTCTGCTGACCAACATCATACCAGGAGGGACGTAGAAAGGAAATGCCATCAACCCGCCCCTTTTAACATCACAGCCAGTGGTGCTGAAAGAACGAACTTCTCACACAATATAAAGAATTCCTGCCAGATTCACATTATGTCAAAGTGGGGATTCCACATTATCCCTTGACAGTGTGATATACTGTATAAATGCATACATTTGCAGTAGGTTAAAGCACATGTGTGCACTGACATCATGGGGAAGAATGTGGGGAAGGAATGGTTTATACAGTGGGTATGGTCGTTATGTATACTATAGCATGTGTGCATGTGCAACAGTTTAAAAGACAGACATGTGAGAAGATTCCCAGAAGGATTATGGTCTGAGCAGAAATGTTGTGGAGGTGGTGGTTAGTTCACGTCTTTAGGGCTGTTCTTATGTCGTCCATATGTTCTTCTGAAGCTCTGGAATCTCCATAAATGTAACGAGACCCCAGTTTTACTAACCTATGAAAATGAGTTACATGTCTAAGTAAGCACTTTTTAAAATAATAGAAAATAGGTACATAAGTACAATTGTAACAAAATAAACATTTCCTAATTTTTGTCACTCCCATTAGTCACTGTTTTTAGCTCCATTGACCTTATAGGAACACATTGTAGTTTTTTATTTTAATTCCAGTCTGTAGTCCTGTATTTGACTCTCTGCATACTTAATATCATCATCATCATTCTCCTTTCACCCTTTTCTTCAATTATCAGGAACCCACAGGAGAGACCACCACAGATCCGGTAGAAGCTTAGGTAGAAGAATGCTGCGGGAGGACTGTTCTCAGTTCAGAAGTGACACTAAGGTGTTTAAAAACTCCAGCAGCACTGCTGTGTCTGATTCACTCACTCATACCAACACAACACACACTACTAACACAAACACACCACCACCATGTGTTACCCAGTGTCATTTCAGTGCTGAGAAAGAATGATCCACCCAAAAAAATACCTGTTCTGTGGTCCTATGTCCTGGCCAATAAAAAAAGCAGGGTGAAAATAGGGTAAACTATAGTCTGCAATTGTAGAACTACTATGTTAAAGCAGAAGTCCATATTATTTTGTTTCTAATCTGAAAGCAGAAGCATTTCTGAGTGGAGAAGGGATAAAACATTGTGTTTAATGGTACCAGTCTGTGTGTTGGAATGACCATCCCTGCTAAGCCTAATATATTTATTCTAAAAACTGGGGTATCAGGTCGCTTTTCACAGGAGTTCTTCTGGCCACGTCACACGTTTTTACGTACTTCTGTCACATGTACAGCCTCTAAAAGAGGATCCGGCTCAGTTTTAATGAACGCGAGTGGCTGGTGGAGCAATGGAGACTTCAGAAGAGGAAACTCAGAGCTCAGTAGCTCATTCACTCATAGTAAAAACTGTATTAAAAAGTGTGTAACTGAAGTAAAGTTTCTGACTGAGCGTTCTTTCTCTCTCTCTCTCTCTCGCTCTCTCTCTCTCTCTTTCTGACTGAACATAGCCTGGAATTGGATTCATCCTCTCTGGAAGGAGACCGCATCACATCCGCCCAGTTTAAAATGATTCTTCCACATGCTCTGTGCCATTACCCATTCTCACCAGAGAGGGCCCTTAATCCCAACATTTATGGACATCAGCTGTAAGTGCTGAAATTCTTGTTGAGTGTATTGGTGAGCTTTATTCTGCTTAAAAAAAGGTCAGTTGAATGTCCTGGCATGAGAGGTAACATATATTTGGTACAGGAAGTCCTGTGCACAATACTGATTTACACTGCCTGGCCAAAAAACAAGTGACCATCAAAAAATCACATACTCTAATATTTCGTTGGTTCACCTTTAGCTTTGATTATAATATGCTTTCGATGATTGTGGTGTTTCGAAACATTTCTGCTATCTTTCACAATTCCA
Organism: Astyanax mexicanus; assembly: GCF_023375975.1. Lineage (NCBI taxonomy): Eukaryota > Metazoa > Chordata > Actinopteri > Characiformes > Acestrorhamphidae > Astyanax > Astyanax mexicanus. Next base: position 11,947,838 of record NC_064430.1, on the reverse strand, counting down.
GCCCCATTAATCCTGGCATTGTTATCTTGGAATATGGTCGCGTTCATCAGGGAAGAAAAAATCCATAGATGGAATAACCTGGTCTATATTCCTCATTTTTTGCAGCACATACTGTTGCTGAACCTAAACCTGCAGACCAACTGCAGCAACCCCAGATCATTTACAATAAAACTTTATTGCAAAATTATGCTGGAGCCATTTTGCCACTTAGTTGGATTTTAAAGTTCACAGAAATACCTGAACACATTTTTAAGACTGTTAAATATAAATGTATAGTACCCAATCGCTCTCTACATTGAGCACTCCATTTGGTCCATGTTATCTGGCTAAATATGAAATCTTCTCCACTAAATATTAATTTGACTTGCTTTTGAAGTCTTTTTTTTTTTTAAACTTCACTGGATCGGTACACTTTGAAAACCTACCAGCTTGTCTGCTGAAAAAAGCATGCGAGACCAATTGGCTTAGAACAGATCGGATTTCATGTGTTTAGACTCGGATGCATCAAATACTGTATCGTGTATGAGAAGACAAACAAAGATCGGATTTGAAAGACTGTCTGCGTGTCCCTTAGAAGCCTAAACTAGCGTGCGATTTGGTAGTTGAAGGGGTAAACACACTCTGAGGGCTCTGGGCCTGAATACTAGTAGCTGTGGATGTCTGCCTTCTTATGACATGAAAGGGAATTCTTAAGTGAAAGTTTTCCCCTCGTTTTACACTACAAGCCAATAACATAAAACACTAGCTCAGCATCCAGCTAATTAAAGAGGAATCTTTAAAGAAAGGAATCATCCGGAACAGAAAGAAAAAAATCGCTCACTAAGGGTTTCACTGATTTTTTTGTTTGTTTGTTTGTTTATTAGCCACTTTTGTAGTTAAGGACTCTTATAAAACCATGTTCTGTTGTGAACAAATGAGTGACTCATTTGAGTCTGTATTCATTACATATATATATTATATTATGTATAGGTAAATCAATAATCCATACATGTTGGGCAGATGGGATTTGGAGACCGGTCTGGTATGTGAGAATGTGTAATACAACTGAGCATGTTGAGAATGACTTTTAAAACATGTGGTTGCTGTGGTGCAGTGGATAACACCACTGCCTGCAAGTGAGCTACTGTGTAGGATACTGGGGTGCAATTCCAGGTCTGGGTAACTGTGCTACACCATAATATTATAAGAAATAATATACAAGGAATAATATAATAATATATTATAAAGGAATAAGGAAAAACTAACAAAGAACAGCAACCTAACCAACGTGAAAATGTACAAGAACCAACAAACTAACACTGAAAACACAGGGGCTTAAATACACATGGAGGGATCAGAAAACAGGAAACACCTGGGGACAGGTAATGAGGGGGCGGAACAAGAAATGAACAGGAGAACAAAGAGCGGGCCATGTGCTTAGGAAAGGTAAATAAACAAAAAGGAGGGCAGACAGGAGAGACATAGAACAGGACAAGAACGTGACATATCTACATGGTTGGGGTCTCTTTATACTTTATATTAATTAGTTTTTAGAATGTTACTTATGAGTTCGGCGAGTTGCTTTGCTTTTGCAGGTGTTGTGCTAAATTCTATCTCTCCGTCAGAATTTAACTCCCCTTCGACTACACTCACACTCCGCAGCAGAATGAGTGTAAATGATTGCCCTCAGATTTAATGTATTTCTGTTTATAAATATGGATTAATCTACTGATACAGTAAAGAAATTAATTCATTCCCAGTCTAAGTGATTGTGTTCATACTGCTGCTTGATATGTCCGCACAACAAGGGGATTCGGATTCAGCACAACACCAGTCCTTTTTTCTCTTGTTTGGTGGTTTAAAGACTGCCTCAACTGCCTTGCTTCAATTGGTCTGAAAATTCGAACCATCTAGAAAAGCGCTTTCACACTGCAGGCGAACCGGACCAGGATCCAGTAGATCCAAATGAGACCACCTGCTCACATTTTTGAACCAAACAATATATTCTATGGTCCAAAGACTATGATCGCAGGTTCAAATCATGTATCATGCTGCTTGCCATCAGCAGCCGGAGTCCGAGAGAATGCAAATTGCTTTGCTTATTCTGGGGGAGTAGATGGTGCTCTCTCCTCACTTTACTCCAAGTGATGCTGGTCAGCACAGGCATCTGTTAGCTGATGTATCAGAGCTGGGTCGCTGCACTTTCCAGCATTACTAGTGATAGGGGGAGTATCTATAAGATACAGACTACAGTCGATTTGCTCCAGTAATTGAAATGAAATGTTCACACTATATAAAAAGAAGCTGGATTTTCAAGCACTACAGGAAAGAAAACGTTTAAGAATGTAGTTACAAGATGTTTTGCATGTGAACAGTGATGTCTAAATATAAGTTTAAAAGAAATGGCTGTGTCACAGAGTTGGGTCCTTGCTTATGCTTAGGTTGTGTGCATACTGCATGCCAGGCTGTTGACCTCTGACCCCCAACACACACAGGCACGTACACATAGCTCTCTCTCTCTCTCTCTCTCTCTCTCTCTGTATCTCTAACACATACAAACACACTCGCTGCATGCTGGGCCCCCACAAAGCCCGGCTCCAGCGCTGTGGTCGGGGTTGTTGCTGTACTGCCCACTCACACGCACACACACACACGGCCTGCTTTTGTCCCTGCAGGAAGAAAGGCAACAGTCACATGTCCAGCAAGCACCCTGCAGCTGCTGGCCCTTTCTTTCTATCTCACTGTTTCTCTATCTCTCTCTCTTTCTCTCTCTATCCCTTGTTTCTCCTAAATAAAAATAACTAAATAACTAAAATAACCCATGTTGCCAGAGTTGGTAGTAACTATTTCTTTCTTTCTGTTATACTTTTATTGGTCACTCTTCTGACGTTCTGAGATTCATCGTTATGTTTCAGGACAAATGATGTCACTCTATAATCATGCCATCTTACGCTGTGAGATGCGATAGTGACCTTATACCTTTAAACAGCTCTTCTGGCCTGTATGGAGTGAAGGAAGCCTATCTCATCCACCACGTGCTTTTTCACCTTTTTTACATCTGATATGCCAAAAGAAATGGGACTGGAAAATAGTATTGAGACTATAATTTTGCCATGTCCACAGGATGCTAAAGATTGCTGCACTAACCTGTAGGATTTCAGTATGGGGCCTCCTGCAATTATATTTATTAGAATTCTGCAATTTTTTTGCATGGACAATTCTAGCCAGACACCGCCTCTTACAATCATTACCACCCACTAAAAAAGGACAAATGTACTTGCAGTTTTATTAACTATAATATTACAGTTATTTTACAATTAGGGTCAGGGCCATTACAAGAGACCCAGACTTGAGTAAAAAAAACAGTGCACTATCAAAAGAAAAGTGGCTTGAGTAGAAGTGGAAGTAGTCAGGTATTAAAAAATGTTTTGTACTCACATATTGCAAGTAGTTTATTCTAAAAGTCTGTCTGCCCTGTACTAAGAGACTCTATTTCCCAGCATTCTCACTTCCTGGACTACAATGACTCATCAGATCATGTGACACCTTGGCGTTCCGTTTCGCCCAGCTACTGATTACCACCTGGACATTTTAGTATAAATACCCCTCTGTTTTCTTCTCAAGTTGAAAGTGTTGGATCTAGGTTCCCAAGCTCTTCTTCCTCACGTTTCTTTTCTGTTTAGTTCTGCTCTGTGTTTGACCTGTTTCTGTTTATCGTTTACTCTCTTGCCTTGCCCAGGTTATTGTTGTTTGTTAGTTAGTTGCTGACCTTGCTTGGGTTCTGGACTGTTTCATTTGCTTATGCCCTTTCAGCCTGCCTACCCTTGTACCAAAAATGCTTTCCTTATTAATTCTGGTATGTTGCTGATTTATGCTGCCATTTGGTTACTGACCCTGTCTGCTTTTGACTATCCTTTTGTATACAATCCCTCTGTCAATAAACTGTGTAAACTACATCAGCGTGTGTCACTCCTGATCCTGGTGTCCATTACAAGGGATTTGACCACTTGATTCACTCAGTGATAAGGAACTTTTTCCAACCCAGTGACAGTGCAGAGCATCTAGTGCTCTGTGGGTTTGGAATGATTTGTAACATGTTTTAATTGTAACGAGTAACAATGCAGCACATAAACAATATATCAGAGTAAAAGTATTCATTAAACTCATAGAAAAATATGCAGTGAAGTAAAAGTGGAAGTAGAAGTAAAAATAATACTCCAGTATGTACAGATACAGCATTTTAATACTTACAGTACTACTACAGTAGTGTAGTAGTTCTACTTTGATACTATACATCTCTGTATATTCACATATATGGCATCCACTATCAGGCTTTGTTCAACCTCACTCACAAGATAATTTTTCTCCACCTATACAGGTGTGAGCTTATCCAAGTCGTCCTGAGATAACACTTCATGACCAGTTTAGATAATGCTATGTCATGACCTTTGGCATGTCAGTGTATTATTAGCATTAAGAGTATATATATATATATATATATATATATATATATATATATATATATATATATATATATATATATATATATATATATATATGACAGAATTTAACAAAAAATAAAGACCCTTTACAGACATAAAAAAAATGCCACCAAGAAAGAAAGGAGAGGAGGCGAAATGATAAGATGAGACGGGTGATAGATAGAGTGATAGGTGTCTCAATAGAAGAAGAAGAAGCTGTCTCCTTACTCCTTCCAGAACGTGGCGATGATGTTCTACAGCTCTGACATTCTTTATAACCCGCTGGAAGGTCCTGGAACATAGCTGAAGCTGTTGGCCTACGCTGATGTTTTCTATATCGTGGGAACTCTGACAGACACTTTTTTTGCTAAGTGATGAAAAGCGTTAATGTATAAGACATCATTTGGGCGAAAAAAAAAAACATCTAAATTGTCCCCAATCTCCCTGTTTCTCTCTCTAACACACACATACACTCACACACACCCGCTTCCTCCTCATGCAGGCTTCAAAGGCACTGATGGGAAAAGCCATCTCTCAGCTGCCCGCATCAAAGCACAGGAAGTGTGTCTGAGAGACTGGCCGGCTGTTCCGTGCCCCAGTATTTGTGTGTGGGGGTAATAATAACGTGTGTGTGTGTGGTGTGAGGAGATGCTCATCTGATGGTGTGCTTGTGTGCGTGTTTTTGTGAATATGAGCACGATGAGTAATAATATCAATGTTGTGCTCATCGACACGTGCGTGTGTGTGTGTGTGTGTGTGTGTGTGTGTATATCTGGGTGGTTCAAAGCCAGTCTGAGTCCTCTGCCACAGAATACATTGAAAGGGACAGGATGTGGAAATCATGGAGATTCACACAGTCACACACACACTTGTGTATATGTGTTTTCCACAAGAGTTTGGGGAGTATGTGTCACCTATACGATACCAGTCAAAAGTCTGGACACATTCAATGTGTCTTCTTTCTTTTTTTCCCATTTTCTCCTCAATGTCCAAGGGCAATTACCCAACCCACTTATTAGAACTCCCCCTATCACTAGTGATGCCCCAACACACCAGGAGGTTGAAGACTAACACATGCTTCCTCCAACGTATGAAGTCACACTCCATCTCTTTTTGAACTGCTGCTGATGTAGCATTGTCGTGTAGCATCACAGTGCACTTGGAGGAAAGCGCACCAACTCAGTTCCGATACATCAGCTCACAGACGCCTTGTGCTGCAGACATCACCCTTTGGAGTGATGTGTGAAGAGAGCATCATCTATCCACCCAGAGTGAGCAAGGCCAATTGTGCTCTCTCAGGGCTCACTCAGAGCCCTTAAATTGTAAATTTAATATTGAAAACATTAAAGCTGTTCAGGAACACATGGAATTATTTGGTAAACAAACCAGAATGTTTTATACATAAGCTTCTTCTAAGTAGCCACATTTATCGTTGAGTACAGATCTGCACACTCTTGATATTTTTTCAATTTGTCAGATGTCATTTTTCAAAATGTAGCCGACATTTAACATTTCTCGATCCACAGTGTCACAATATATTGCTTAATTAGTTTCATTCATACAGATATATAGCATAGACACAATAATAAAAACAGTTTTGTTTAGCTTTAGTTGACATTTCCACACTACCATATACTTTAGACAAGGACACAGCTTATTAGTTGTTATGGGTCAGTACTGACCGGCCCTACTGATGGTCTGATCAACAAAGCTTGCTTTCGACATTCTAAAATGCTAAACTTGAAGCTTGTAGTGGAGTAGATTAACTCAATATTTAAAAGTAGAGATTAAAGTTTAGATAAAAGAGATGAAAATCTCAAACTTTTAATTATTAGGACACTTTATAAATGTTACCTGCAAGCACTTTTTTTGTCACCCTCTCTGGCTCTCCCTCCAAAGGAAGGGCTGCTGACTCCTCCACCTGCTGACCAATGGGAGACCAGGCTGGTGTATTGGGGGAGGAGACAACTTTTTAAATGCAGGAATCCAAGATGGCTCCTGGAGGGAGAGGACTGTAATTATCCTGTGTGCTGTTTTTTAGTTATATTTTTAGTTTGATTTTTAGTTTAAACCGCTCAGTTTGGATATTTTACCAGAAAGTTCCTTTAGTTGTTGGAGTTTTTTTACTCTATGTTTCAGGGACCTGTTTTGGTTTTAAGGTATTGTAACCATAATTTTTAACTTTTTGTTTTATAAAATTTAGTTTCTACCACCTAGGTCTTCAGGCAGGTGAGAATGGGTACATCTACAGCTCTGGAAAAAGAAATTAAGAAACCACTTCAGTTTCTGAATCAGTTTCTCTGATTTTGCTATTTTTAGGTTTATGTTTGAGTAAAATGAACATTGTTGTTTTATTCTATAAACTACAGACAACATTTCTCCCAAACTCCAAATAAATGTATTGTCATTTAGAGCATTTATTTGCAGAAAATTTGAAATGACTGAAATAATTAAAAATATTTAGAGCGTTCAGACCTCAAATAATGCAAAAAGAAAATATTACATACATATTCATGAAGTTTTAAGAGCTCAGAAATCAATATTTGATGAAATTACCCTGGTTTTTAATCACAGTTTTCATGCATCTTGGCATGTTCTCCTCCACCAGTCTTGCACACTGCTTTTGGATAACTTTATGCCACTCCTGGTGCAAAAAAATTAAGCGGTTCAGTTTGGTTTGGTGGCTTGTGATCATCAATCTTCCTCTTCATTATATTCCAGAGGTTTTCAATTTGGTAAAATCAATAACATTTTATTTTCCAGAGCTGAATGTTTTAGATGTTTCACTTTTTCTCTGTGTAGTCTGCCTAGGCTAGAGAGTAGCAGCACCACCCAATGTATTTTAGTTATTGGTTAGGGAAGTTTAGTGTAGTTGGCAATTGTTTGGTTTATTTTGTAGATAGATTTTTGTCCAGTTTTGTTTTTTGTTTTTTTTTTCTAGTGTTTTTTTACATTTTCCTCATGCTTTTGCTTGACTTTGTTTTTTTTTTAATTATTAAAATATGCCATGTAATTGAATCCACAACCATGAACTCTTCTAAGCAACTGGCTAGCACTTTGGCAAGCAGTTTCCTTACTTAATACTGCACTTAAAAGTTCTGATGGAGGACAAGTGGAGGTCTGAAGACCAAGAACAAGGTAAATCTTAACTTCTGAGGTGGTACACTGTTTTACTGTGCAGCTAAACCTGCACAAACATTTTCCCTTTTCTTAGCTTTGTGGTATATAGTGATTCACTGAGTAATTTATTAATGGTTAGAAATATGAATGAGATTGAAAAAACAAACTTCTATACAAATGTTTAGTCTTACAATCCATATGTCCACATACCAGTAGAGATTCTTTTTCTTTTTTTAAAGCTTTGACAATTAAAATTCAGTCTCATTAGGAAGAATTGTTGCAACAAATGACAATTTCATAATTTCACTGCAGAAATGCCATGTTACTTTATAGACTTTGCTATCTTCTAATATTACTTGGAGCAGTTTTTACTGGGTTTCTGCTCCTATTTCTGGTAACAAGAGCAGACAGATGCAGGTTTACTCATACACTCAACCTTACTGACCCAGTGGAAGAGTCTCAAGACATCTGACAGGATGTCTCAGGCTTGCTGAACCATGACCATATAATACACACTCGAAAGGCTCCTGTCTTCCCCCAAGTCCCTGTTGGGGTGGTGCATGATGTTTTATACGGTTCCTGACTGTCTCAGCCTGAATGGTAACAAGGCTCTAGAGAAGCCGTGGAGACCCAGGGGTCAACTTCAGAGGGTGGAGGTCAGATCTAAGACTGTTGGCAGCAAAGCGATAGGTGGTTATTATCCCATGTTTTATGCTATATCTGTGACACATTATCTCATTTATCCATGTTCTACTTCAGCAGCCTTCTTTTTTTCCTCATTAAATATTGTACATGAAGAAACATGTAGGTTTCTTCATTTTTAATTGAATAAAAAAGTAGTATTTAGCAACTTAGCATTAGCAAAGTTTCACAATGTAGGCTTTCACTCACTTACCAATCCATATATGGAAACTAAAGCTGTCCATACACTACACGACTTTGAAAAGACTCTGAAAACACCATCTCACATCTAAAGACTTGTCACAGAGTAGTCACAGGCTAAGATTTTGCCAAGACTGGGGATCACTAACTGCAAGACTGCAACTAGCTTCTTTCTGAGATTATTTCCCATCATGCTTCTGGTGGAGTTTACATACAATACATATTACATATTAGGATACAAGTAATGTGTATATCAATACTATCATTTATCAGAGACTCACAAATTGTCCACGTCAACGGTTTATTTTTCCACAACACTCTTAGTTCTTGATATTTTTTAATAGAATACATTTTGTGCAACTCTGCCTATAAGCTCCCCCCCTTTTTTTGCTACAATCTTGTTTCACTGCTATACATTTGCCATTGTTTAATATAGAATTAATGCAATAAAAAACATCAGTCTTGCAAAATCTGTATTTATTAAACTTGTTTGTATTTAAAATAACACTGCACAAATAAATGTCTGTGCAAAATAAAATAACTGTAAATATAATGACTTTAAACTGTACATATTAAAGTAAGAACCATATAAGGCATATTAACTGCAAATTGTTTTCTTTTTTAAATTGTTTGTAAAGAGTTATGTGAAACATAGTCTTGTCTCCTCCCATAGCTCTCCTATTGGTTGTTGAAGATAGGCAGGATGGGCAGTGTCCACTTAATGTCCTCTGAAATCTCCATCACTTATCTGGGAGTGCAAACACACCAGACAGTTCTAGGAGATCAGTGCACACAGTCAATTTGCTAGTTTTAAATTCTGAACTTAAAAATGTAATATAGGGCTTAGAATATAGCGCAGAATATAAGTAATATAGAATAATTTGTTAATATGGGGAGTATAGGGCAGGGAATGTAGAGTAGAAGAGAAAGCACGGGGTGATATAGGGAATGTATGGTGTTATAGGGATTATGTTGTGTATATGCTGTTTGTCAAGCAATAAGAATACAATTATTGAAATGGTACATATTATTAATCGATGCACTAGAGGTGCTTACAGCTTTATAGTCATTGTTTATTTAAAAAACGCTTTTTCCTGTTTTTTTTTTCTCCACAATCTTGGTATATTGATTCTCTGACGTTTTCACCTCTTTCTAAACGTAGTGCATTAAAAACTCACTGTCACTAGGAATTATACTCTCTAATATATACAAAAAAATAAAGATATAAAAAACATACTGAAAAGATAGCTAAACAATATTCCCCACATGTAAATGCCATGTCAGTGCAATCTATGTTTGTTACAGGTGATATTTCTCTTGGTTTTAACACCACTTAAAGGCAGCATATACTGTAGTCTAAAGAAGAAAGTAATGTGGAAAAAACGTCTTACAAAAATGAGTTACTCTTTTTGTACATAAGAGCAGAGATAACACAACTGGGCTCAGGAAAATAATAAGCCAGAATAAAAAATCCGTCAAAGTTCCGTAGTTCTCCAGGCGTTTGGAGCTTTACTTCTGAATTTAGCAATGTCTTCTTCAAATACATTCTTAAGTCGTGCCAACAGTTACAGAAACAACAAAGCTAGTCATCCGGTAACTCCAAATACTCGTTTATTGTATTTTCTTCATCTGTGTTGTATTTTCTGAGCGTATTCTTCTATTCGGGCTGCAGCAGAAGCAGCAGAAGACGCTCTGCTCGGCTCTGCGCTGCTCTTTTTATAGTTGGAGACTCTAAAAGAATCCCGCTCTTCGCTTCTTTCATGTGCCGCTTTTGGACCCATGAAAGGGGGCGGAGCAGCGAGGCGTCAATCATTGCTTTATTCACACCTGTATTCGGACTAACCCGGTGTTCTGTCGAGTTGTGATTCCCGTCGATATGTGCTTTCTGAAGGCATTGCGCATGCGCCGAACTATACGTTTTAATAATTCTTCGGGATTTTTTAAAATAATAAATCTGTTTTTTTTTGTGATTTAAACATCCTGGACTTATTGTTATTGCACGAAAGTGTAAATGGAAATTAATAATAATAAATAAAAAAAATATATATAAAAAAAATACAAAAGCAGCTTGACTTTACCATGATACAGTGATTTATGTTTTTAAAATATTCTAACAAACATCTACTTTGACTTCTACTGAAAACATACTTTAATATAGTGTTGTTTTGCAGTTTTGCAGATCTTTACAGTTAAACATACCCTAAGGGAACACGGTTTGACAGGGTCCCACAACTCGACAGAACACCGGCGTACCTGGCGAAGGATTGGACAGTATCGCCCTGCCCCCTGTGTTGCGATTGGCTTAGCGGACTTCTTATAAATCAAGAGGGGTTGGGCCATTAGCAAATCTGACCAATTGTAATTGAAGGGGCGTGGTCTGTGCGGAATGCAGGCGGAGAAGGAGAAGTGGAGGGAGCTGAACTGAACGGGGATCAAAGCTTAGCTGAGCTTCGTCTGTCTGTGTTGGATATACCGAAGGTTCGTTCACTCGCTTTTTTGGACGGACGCACGGAAGGACACTTGCCGCGTGTGAAAATACCGCTTCTTTTCTGGATTATATTCATTCTTGATGTTTTGCTATTCCACCCCGATGAGGAGAAATGGGTAAACTTCATTCGAAACATGGTAAGGCTTTTCCTTATCCTCTTTTTGGGTTTAATTTAACTGAAGTAAAGTAAAGCAATATAGTTAACATGAGTTCCCTGGGACTAACCTGTGTGACCGTGTCTTCTTTCCCATGCGAACTCTTTCTTTTCCCGGGAAGCTGCTATTTGTAAACCACGGGAAAGCCCTGAAGGTGAGTAGATTTAGGTTAAATACTTCAAAAAAAGAGGTGTTGCTGGTTGTTTCTGAAATAAAAAGCAAACTCTTTATCAAGATTAGGGTAGCTTCATCACAATTAACGGTACATGCCGCAGAATGTCTTAAATTATTTTTTTTTATTGACAGTAGTTGAGAAATTATTCATCACTCAATTCATTATTAAGCAGTAAACTCATTAGTCACTTTAATTGCTTAATTATTAGTTTAGAGATTCATTACCCAGCTGGCACACAACCGACCTTCAACGTTGAAATGTGGTTGAAATATGATTGAGGTAATGTCTGTTGTTGTTTTAATGGTTAATGTCAAATGGTTGTGCAAACGTTAAAAGTGTAACATTGAATCAACATGATGTCCACAACCTTCTAGCTTTTACATTTTACATTTCATCACTATACAATTTCAAAAAACGGTTGGATGGAGGGATGAAAAAGTGGTTTTACGTTAAATTGCAGTAATTGCTCTTTAATTTGGCATCAATCCTTTACCCTATCTGGGGGTATATTCATGTTTTATTAGTTTTACTGTTGTGTTTTGAGATCAGATGTTCCATCAGATTGGTAGTGGTGGGTAACATTCTTCATACTCAAAGTTTTAGAAAGTGAGCTTTGATTTTTTTTAAACGACGTTGCCATATCAAGGTTAATTCACTTTTCAAAATCAACACCAAATCACGTTGATTCAACGTGGATTGCCAGCTGGGTAGCTACTTAAGAATGTAGCAGTGTTTATTGACTATACATGCCGTACGCTACGAGTACGCTACTGTTCTTTGTGTGTGTTATTTGTTTATTGTAACCTGTTACACATTTTGTTTAAGTTAGATTTTTAGGGCTTTCTTCTTTCCAAACATGCGTGCAGCTAGCTATAGACACCTACCTCTATTTCTGTAGTTGAAGGCTATACTAAAAAACAAGAACATGGAAAAAACATAATATGGCATGTGTTAGCAATGCAACACTGACACAAAACCAAAGCCAAACCTTTCTAATTGTGTCCGTTACTGTTTCTTTAGGCGACAGTTTTGTAGTAAACGCCTGCTTGGCGAGGAAAGGGCTCGACGACTGGCTGGTTAAACAGAAGTATTACTGCACAGGCTCTCGCCTCGAGCAACAGGACTGCCATCAAAAAAGTACCTGCGGACTGTCTGCAAGGGTGAGTCCCACTGTTTTAGCCTCATTTGCGTGCTGCTGGTACGTTGTAAAATGTGTTTTGTTACCTTAAACGCATCAAAATGCGTGTTTTGCTACTTTAAACTTAGCTAGCTTGCCTGGTTCACGTTGGCGCTTCAGCTTCAGTCAGGCTCGTGGCTTTCAGCGCGCGGAGCCTCGCGCTTCCATACTTTGTGATTTCTTGGTCTCCTCAGTAGACTAGCTCTACAAATTTGTTTTTTTTTTTTGGATCGTTTAAAGCTTAAACGTCTTGAGATAAATTGTAAATCCATAAAATGAACGTTATTAAATCTCATCAAAGCTCATTCACACAGTGAAAAAAAGTTTACTTTGGTTTGCATGGCAATTTGTGGTTTTACCTCACCATTCACGCGATTCACGAATGTATTGTAAATATCGTCAATCAATACCAGTAAGTAAAAGTAGGTGTCACTCACTGAGCAGCTACAAAATGTTTCATTATGAAAAGAAAGTAAGTGTTTAATTGAGATGTAGTCCAACAGCGTGTAATGAAAGTTATTGTATTCATAGTATTTTTGAGAATTTTAAAATATATGGGACAGCAGGACTTTAATATTTTTTCTGTATTAACTTGTCAAAACAGTTAAAATAAACTATTATGACTCCTAAAACTGTTTTGGAGTATCTCTTACCCTTACACCACACTCATCTGTTTTGTCAGAAACAATTCTCTAAGACTTTAGGGGCCAATGAAACTTTTTGGACGTTTTTTTGAAGAACTTACAGATAAATCACTGAACTGAGCTACTGTAAGTGTAACTCTTTGTACATGTGCTAATTCTTCCCAGCTTTTTGCCCTTTTGTGACCCCAAGCTCTTGGCCGAAGACCACCTCACTTTTCCTTAATGGCCTTCTTACGCTTTGGACGTGAGCTTTGGCGTTGTGTTTTCCATAATGGAGAACAACAGTCAGCATACCGCGCTAGAGCCACAAGATTGGCTTTGTTTAGCGGTTGGAGCCTGACTACAAAAGGCAGAGCCGTTATCCTCGGCGGTGGATCGGAGAAGTTTTGCACACACGCTCTCCCTGACACCCACTAATGAATGCTTTTAAAAGGCCTGCCAGTTCTCTCTACAATTGCAAATGCTCCCTTTGAAGCCTGAGGTAGAGCGGTAGAGCAGATTTTTCATGTTTATTCCTGAGAAGGATGGAGGATGGGAGGGGAAATGTCTGGCTGGGAGTTTTTACAAAGGTCCAGAGTCTGTTTGCACCTGACAGGCAGTCGTTTTCTGAAAGGAAGGAGACGAGGTGGGGGGAGCTGGAGCTGTTGGTGGGACTTTATACTTAAAAAAAAAAAAAAAAAAAAGTTGGTGCATGCATTTCAACCTTACACTACTTCCTTAAAAGTGATTGGAAGTCTTCACCCTGCTCAGAAGGGAAAGCTTCCAGTGGCTATGTTTGGAACTCATGTTTTCACTTAGAAATGGCAAGATGGCAAGGTTCTGTTTGAGCAACAGAGAAACAAATGTGTCAGGGTTCAGAACAGATGCAGTCCTCTCTGTAGGTGATAGATCATGGCAGGCTTGAAAGCGTTGCGGCCTGACAGGCTGGTGACAGGGCTGCATTGTGAAACTGAGTTGGGGTGGGGTTGGGGAGGGAGGGGGGTTGCAAGCCTGTCTGCGATTTGGCGTCCTGGTAAACACACAAGAACATTGTTGTTTGAGGAGGGCAGAAATGCTCTGGAAGCACTTCTGACGGAGCGTAAGCCTTTTTCGGGTCGGGGGCCGCCGCGTCTCAAAAGAGTTTTTTGAGAGGCCTGGGGTGGAGTGTGGGGGATATCCAGCAGGCCACTCTAAAGGGCCCACTCAAAAAGCAGGAGACCCTGGCCATTTTGCAGGCTTCGTTTAAGCTGCATGAAAATGCAGATAACTATTGCTGCCTTTAATTTAAAGCCGGAAACAAGCAAAAGTTTGGTAGCCTGTGGATCCTGTAGATCTAGTGTTTCCTTATCTGGGTGCGACCCTCCAATTAAACGTCATATGATAGCTGCAGAGGGGTGTACGTTTCTGTCGGTATTCATGTAAACCACTGGGGAACGTGGACTGACCACGGCTTTGTGACTGCTGGTGAGGAAGGTCATTTGGAGCCACCGGGGTTTATTTGGAGTGGCTTTGGCTGGTATGAAGACAGAAAAAAGGGCCAGAAAATCAACAGGATAGCTTAGATATACAGGAAGTTGGAGGAAGAAAAAAAAAACATTGTAAGGAATGCTGGTATGTTGGTACAGCCAGAGTTGAACTACAGAAAGAAAAGTCCTTTGTTGTATTGTCATTCCTTCAGAGGTATATTTAATAGAAAAACCAAGGCTAGAGAGGTTGGAGTTATAAACCAAAGGTGAGAACTTTGAGAGGCCAGCTTTTATTGCATTTAGAGCGATTAGATTAGATAGTGGTGGAGTCACCAACCATCAGAAACACTACACTGTTTTCAAAAGGCATATTTCTCTTGGTGTGTATTAATTGTGCAAGGTTGCTAGATTCAAGTACAAGTTTTTCCTGCCAAATTATACAGTAGATTGAAATAAAAACAAATGGTCTTATAAGTGAATCAGAAAAGGCAGAGACACATTATAAGCCAGATGATGGTTATCTTAAGGACATATTCATACATTCTGACCATTTCAGATTTAATATTAATATTCAGGAGTAGTCATGCCATGGGATAGCCATGGGATAGTCATGGAAAAGCAGTATGTACAGTAAATCAAAAAGAAGGCTTATAAAAGAAGGCTTATATTATCACCCACAGTGGACAGCGGTGCAGTCAGTCTTAATGATTGTGACAGGCAACATCTGGCTAGAATTGTCCATGCAAACAGACAAGCGAAATCACAGACAAGAGACGCCACACACAACTCAGTGCAACGGTCTTTAGCTTCTATGGGACATGTCAAAAGTAATGGAAAATAATATTAATCCCAGCACAGCGTAAGGTTTAGCTGAATAAATGTTTGCGTAGTAATTGCATTAATATTTCTAAATCATAGTGGACAGCACCTTCACTCTGCGACCTTCAATAAACTCAGCATAATGTCTTTTTTTTTAAACTTATCTGTAAGGTTACCAAAATGATAACTTTGAAAGGTAGTCAATATAACAAGGATTCATCCAGAAGTCAGTTTTAAGCATTTCTATTGGTCTAATCACTGTGACATTTTGACAAAAACAATAAAACCACTTGCAGATCTATAGTATGTTAAAACCAACAGAAAAACAACACATATTAGAATACAGTTATTATTTAAAGTTATTTTTGTGTGACAAATGGTATCATAAGTGCAAACGTAATAAATACATTTTATTATATATTAGCATTCCTAAGCCAAATCAGTTGTTTTACTGCATATGTTAATTCTTAATTTTTTTTTGTTTGCCCCACCCCTCAACATTTACCCCAGTTCAGCTCCATAAAGGTAGCCCAAGCATTTTCCAAAGCCTAAATATTTTTCTCAGCTTTCCCAACATAACAAAGCACACAAGCTTTATGGAACCATTGGGTCGGACCATGCCGAGCCCTCGAGGCGGTTTCAAGCGACCTGATTGGCTCCTTTCACTGGAGGTTCTAATGAGAAGTTTAAGAACATTGGGAGAACATTGGACGAGCATTGCGGAACACGTGTGCATTTGCCAGATGGTGTGAAGTGATTTGGCAAGGCTGTGTAAGGATCCCTGCTGAAAGACTTGGACTGTTTGAACAATTTGGACTCGGCAGAGCTGTGTGTATGTGTGTGTGTGTGTGTGTGTGTGTGTGTGTGTGTGTTTTAACATAAATAATTGAGTCCTGCGTGCCTAATGGTTTTCACAGTGTTGTGAGAGAAAGAACAAAATGGAAAGAGCCATTTTTCTGATCATAAATATTTATTTGGACCTGTTTTGCTTTGTTTTGTTTTTAACAAAGTGTTTCTAAGATATCTCAATATTTCATTGCGCGCTAAAGTTTGAGACAGGGCTTCCTGAAGGCACTTTCAAGCTGGCTGCTTCTTGGAAGTCATTTCTTTCGCAAAAATGACAAGCATGGATTTCAGAGCATTTCTTGTTCCAATATGACAACAATTGAATCCAAGTGCTTAGTCTTGAATTTCTACACAGTTCTGTGATATTTGCACTTTTCTGAGTGTACTTTTTCTGTGTGGGTGTTTCTTGATGTCATATACCTGCTGTGTAGATTATGAAATATACAATGAATAGATTTAAGTAAGTAAATGATTTGGGGTTTCTGCTGCAGTTGGTCTGCAGGTTTAGGTTCAGCAACAGTATGTGCTAAAAGAATGAGGTCAGCTGGCTATGAACCTGAATATACTGAATATAGACCAGGTTATTCCATCAATGGATTTTTTCTTTCCTGATGATCACGACCATATTCCAAGATGACAATGTCAGGATTCATGGTGCTGGAATTGTGAAAGAATTTCAGATTCAGGGAGCATGAGATCATCATTTTCACACATGGATTGAGAGAGTTCACCACAGAGTCCAGACCTTAACCTCACTGAGAATCTTTGGGTTGTGCTGGATGGAGAAAAGCTGCTTTGTGCAGCGGTCAGACTCTACCATCATCAATGCTGCTGCAAGATCTTGGTGAAAAATTAATGCAAAACTGGATTAAAATAAATCTTGTGACATTGCTGAAGATTATCCAAACAATGCCACAGTGAATGCGTGCAGCAATCAAAACTAAAGGCGGTCCAATGAAATATTAGAGTGAGCATATAGTCTGAAGTGGAACAAAAAGTGACTAATGGTCAAACTTCCAGTATCAATGTTAAGGTGTAAACATGGGCAATTTTATTATTTAAAAAAGAGAAAAAAAGATTCTGATTTATGGAATAGAGAGAACAGATTTGCAGACAGCCCAGATAAATGGAGAATAGTCAGGAAGTATCATAGATGCAAGAATCACCCCGAAACATTGAGATCTATGCACTTCATTGAGCGATTGACTGAAAGTGGAAGGATGTTAGCACCAAAGTCTCAATTTACCACAATTTCCTATATCCATAAATCCTGGAAACTAAAGGGAAACACTTATTGGAAAGAGTTAAATTAAATAAATGAGTTTTAACTCTATACTTAAAGATGTAGACTATGTCTGAGTGTCTTGTTGGTTATGAGTGGGTTATTCCAGGGTTTGGAGAGTTTTTTTTTTTCTTACACTGTTGAAGCCTTTAAGTTCTAGTCATTATTAGAAAGGCATTATTGGAAGTTATGTCAGTACATTAGGTAGCTGTAGGTGTGAAATATTTTTAAAACTTTTATCCGGCTCTACTCGAACACACATAATTATTTACAGAACCCGAAAACAGTTTTTCAAAAACAGTCCCTTAAGTAGCACCTTTATATTTCAAAGTGCATAGGGGAAAAAGTGGACAAGCAGTGACTGTCAGTTTGTATGTGTGTGTGTGTGTGTGTGCAATAAGAGTGAAGCAGCAGTGTGTGAGTGTGTGTGGCTGAAAAGGGGTGTTGTAAAATGTGGGTTATATGGGAAGGACAGTGGGGAGTCAGGGTCAGGAATCTGTTTGATGTTGAAGCCCACTACGGCTGTGTGCTGAATAGCTCACGCATGGGGTGAAAGTGCCTTGAAACCACCCCTGACGTCGACTGACCATGTTTATACAGCAACACATACACACACACACATATATATATATATATATATATATATATATATATATATATATATATATATATATATATATATATATATATATTCCATTAGTCTGTCGGACTTTAGGGCCTTTGGTGGCTTTTTAACACAACTTTTAAAATTTGTGTTCACACTTCAATTCAGGGACATTAATTTTTACCTAGCTTTGGCCAGATGTTGAGGTATAGCTGATACACTTAGACAGCAGAAAAGCACAAGTCAGAAATGCTGTAAATAAGTGTACTAATTGGTTGCGTTCTCACAGCAAGTGAAAGAGTCCAACGTGGTTTATTGGTCAAATCTGATTATTTGGTTTGTTTGTTCGCATTGTATTCTGAGGGTTGTATTTTAGAGTCTCCAGTTGTGCACTGCAAAGCTGGATTTAGACTGTATCAGTGTGTCTTTGCTGTCATAACACCTTATGTGTTTTCCATTTCCAAGATTCCAATATGCCAGAAATTGACCTAAACACACCTTAGTTCGAGACCACCGCACCCATCTAGATATCTACCCATGTAGATATAGTCACAAGCACTATTGCTAATTAAACAATGCAGTCACAAGGCATGAAAATGAACTTTTTGCAGGGTTTAAGATAGCAATGAACATGGTAAATTCAAAATCAACCATCTGAAACAACTAACACTTAATGTAACCCCGAATTTTAGAGCCGTTTCCTGTTTTTTTTTTCCCTTAAATGAGTGTCAAGCTTTTTTGAACCTGTTTACACCTGGCCACGACATCCATCTCAAATACACTCTCAAATACACTTCAGAAGAAAGTCTGAGACACATTTGAGCCACATGTTAAAGCAGTTTAAACGCATCCATTTCTCCAATATTCACTTGACCACCAAAACATCCATAGTACAACAAATATTGGGGTAATAGTTGCTGTGCAATTGCTGTGCAGATTTTCATATTTCATCCCACACAGCAATAAGATTTCAGTTTTACTAACCGGAGATGCATTTACACACCAAGTGTTAATCCAGTTACTAGTTACATGAGGAGTTAAGGTGTAAACGGAGTGTTTGTCCTGTATATACAGCTAGTTCTCTCTCACTTGTCTGGCTAAACAAAAGATTGCTTGGGGGTTGTAATTGAGAGCAAGTTGCATTGATGTAAAGGTTGCATAATTTCAGATCTTTGTGTTTAGACTGAGGTTGCATTGCTACACATAGGAAGAAATTAATATAATAGCGATCCAGTTCAGGCCATATTAAACACTGCCATTCAAAAAAATGCGTGCTGCAATCAAAGCTGAAGGCGGTCCAACATAATGTTAGAGTGTGTGACCTTTTTTTTGGTGGCAACTTTTTTTCTGTGGCCAGTGTCTGGCAGTGTCTAAAAAGATTGGGTTTGAAACTAGAAATGTACTGAAATACTGAATAATACGAAACAGCAGCCAGCCTCTGATAGGATGGAGTTTAGTAAACTAGCTAACTGTTTTTCTGAGCTGGATTACTCGACGAGTTGATGATATTCCAAAATTGCTGTGTGAGTTTTACACTGCCATGTGGCTATAGGGATATAGCCCTCCTGTCTGTGTTTAGCTTTAAACTAACTCTGTCACTACTAAAATCAATTAGTCATTGTTTGGTATAAATGATTCTACTTCTTTTTTTTATATATATTTTTTCAGTTGCAAGACATTCAGTTCATTCCTAGTTTACAACCACCATTACCTGCAGTGTAAATGTAGTATGTTTCCCTGTAAAGCTCATTTAAAGCTCCACTAGGTAGGATTGAGATTTTGTGCTCGTGGGCTCCCCCTACAGTTGTAGAGTGTAATAAATGTTTCAGGTGGATTAGTTTCTCTTTCTCGTTTTCTGGCTTTCACAGACATATTCGGTCTCTTTCCAGCTTCTGCCAGAGTGTCTGTATGTTAGTTTGTAAAGAATGAACCAGTAGTCCTTGTAGAACTGTTAGAACTAAAGGTCGGAAAGCAGGTCGCAGTTCTCGCGAGCGTTGGTCGCGGCCGCCTCGAAAAACTTACTAAGTCTGGTTTGAGCTCAGAGGAGCTCCGGCACAGACATGAGAGCACCGCGATTCCTCCTATTACACCTCAATGCAGCGCTGCAGTGAGTTTCAAGCTGTAATTTTACTTCTTTAAAAAGATAAAAAATTAAGGAAATCCTACCTAGTGCTGTTTTAAGTACATAGTCTAAGTTTCTACTTTTTTTTACTATTGACATTGAAATAAATCAGCAGGTCTGTATATATTGGAATCGGACCAGTATACCCATATGGCTGCATCCGTATAATAATGGTTGTGTAAAAATATGTTAAAGGGGTTCTGGACCACCTTACTTGCCAAGATGGCATGTTGAGTTAGTTTAGCCTTTTCTGTTGTTGCTGTTGTTGTTAAAGTTGTTGCTCAAACTTTCCATTTAGCTCGCCAGTCAGGCATCTAAGAGTGTGAGTGTGTGTGTGTGTTAGTGCATCTGTGTGTGAGTGATTGAGTACTCAGTGCTTGGCAGGCAGGTGAAGATCAGTGTTTTTATTGTGTTTGTTGGTCTGGGGGGGGGGGGTCTACAGCTGCTTCTGCTGGTCTTGGTGATGACACGGGATGCTGCCCTCTCTGCCCCTGCCAGACCCCCTTAGTATCCAGCTTCAGATTTCAGCCTTCGCTTTGATGTTGTAATGATCCGATCAGTTTTAGAGAAAAAGAAGGAATTAGAGCTACATATGGGCAAAATATCATAGTGAGATTTAGGGCTGCACAATATATCGTTTCAGTATCGAAATGATGCATGGCAAAATGTCATGCATATTAATATTGCAATATATATATACACAGTTCTGGAAAAAAAAAATAAGCAATCACTTCAGTTCCTGAATCAGTTTCTCTTATTTTGCTATTTATAGGTTTATGTTTGAGTAAAATAAACATTGTTGTTTTATTCTATAAACTACAGACAACATTTATCCCAAATTCCAATAAATATATTGTCATTTAGAGCATTTATTTGCTGAAAATGAGAAATGTCTGAAATAACAAAAAGATGCAGAGCTTTCAGAAAGTTCATGTTCATGAAGTTTTAAGAGTTCAGAAATCCATGTTTGGTGGAATAAGTCATCTTGGCATTTTCTCCTCCACCAGTCTTACACACTGCTTTTGGATAACTTTATGCCTTTACTCCTGGTACACAAATTCAAGCAGTTCAGCTTGGTTTGATGGCTAATGATCATCCATCTTCCTCTTGATTATATTCCAGAGGTTTTCAATATGGTAAAATCAAAGAAACTCATTTTTTTCGGTGGTCCATTTTTCAGTATTGTACAACCTTAAGGAGATTCCATATATGCATACAGTATGAATTGTATTAAAGTATATTAAAAAACATATGGAGAAACATTAATATGAGACACCTGAATTTGTCACTGTACTTCACTGTTTTATCTAAAATAGAGCACAGTCAGTGATTATCTAATTAAGGTTTAAGGAAAAATGTTTTTAGAAGATAATGTTCACACCTTCACATTGTAAACCCTAGGTTTATAATTTCGATGTAAATCCTGCTATTAATGCAGAAACTACTGTGAATTGTTTGCCGAGAGTTTAACAAGTTTGTGGTGCCCCTCTTGGCTCTATGTTAAGATCAATACAATTGATGTTAATTATAAGAATATTGGAGTTTTAACAGTCAAAAGCTGAATTTTTTGTATTTACAGGTTTAAAGAAGTTGAAGCAACTCATTTGGGTTCCTCAACAGGTTCAAATTGAAAACCCCCAAATTCTCCAAGGAACTTATACTTTTAATAATGTTGCAAAATGTTTTTAGTTATAAGAGACTTGGTAAGACTTGAAGTGTAGGTTCGTTCCCACTTTAAATTTCGCAAATTATGCAAAAAATGTGCTTTATGGAACCAAAAGAGGTTCTTTTATTGTTTAATCATTTAAAGAACCATTTGTAGCATCTTTCTTAATGTTGTAGAATAGAGCATCTTCTCTATCATCTTTATGGGAGTGATTTCCAGTGCTGCTAGCTCAGAGATGGACTATTCCTTCAAAGTTCTGCTCTGTTCTCGTTCTCTCTCTCTCTCTCTCTCTCTCTCTCTCTCTCTCTCTCTCTCTCTCTCTCTCTCTCTCTCTCTCTCTCTCCCTCACTCTCTCTCTCCTGTCTTCAGTACACTTCTCCATTGCCACAAAAAAGAGAGAGAACAAAGGATAGAGACACAGTTATTCCTCCTCTCTCTCCTCTCTCTCTCTCCCTCCTCCTCTCCTCCTTTAGAGAGCGAGTGCTTTTGTCTGGGGGCTGACTGTTGCTTTTAGATGCGCGTTGTCTTTTTGTCGCCCCGCTCTTCCTTGCTCTCTTCCTCTTTTTCTTTCCGTCCCTGTTCCCTTTCTGAAGCTGACGAAGTCTCGCGCACGCCCGCCCGCCCGCGCCGCCTCTTCATGGGTCGTTTTTACGTCCCTTTCTTCTTCTCTTCTTTATATTACTTCTTACATATTTCCTCTACTTTCACACCCCTTCAAGGGATCTACCCACCAGCCTTCGGAGTGAGTGAGCGAGCGAGCGAGCGAGTGAGCGTGTGTGTGTGTGTGTGTGTGTGTGCCATTCTTCCTCCCCTCTCCCCAGGGACCTGACTGTTGTTGTGTTTGAAGCCAGCTGAGAGATGGAGAGAGATGGGGAGAGTAGCTGTTGTTTTCCTTTTGTGAAAAGAAGAGAAAGAAAGAGCCCCGGGGAGAAGACCGCCGGCACCCGGTTTGAGGTGGGGCCTCGCCAAAAGTTCCCATGAGAGGGTCAGAGGAGGGAGGGGAGGTGAGGAGAGGAGAGGAAAAGGAATGAGAAAAGAAGAGAGTGTAATAGAGGAGAAGACACAAGAGGACAGGCAGGGAAGGATGGAGCAGCTGGGTTGATCACCGCTTTTAAAAATAAAGACCCCTAAATGGTTCTTAGGATGAAGCTTTAGTTGGTGTAGTACCTTCTCCTTATGAATGGAGGTTTGATAATGTTTTAACAAGGCTATTTATGCTACTATATCACTTATACTATAGCGATTTTTAAAAAGAATCAACCAGTGAAAGATAATTTAAGGAATCAAGAATAGTTTTCTACGTTTTTGTGTTCCCCTACATTCTATAGAAACAAATAGAAGTAAACAAGTGTCTCAGACCGCCTTCAATGAGCTTACAGCGCAGCATAAAGGTCCAAATGCAAATCAATTTACATTTCTATCAGACACAACAGTGCTGCTGGAGTTCTTAAACATTGTGTCTGAAACATTCTACCTAGAACCTGCTCCAAAAATTTGGATTTATAGTCAGTTTTTTGCTATTTAAACTCTTCAGGCCCAGTCAATAACTGGAAATGGCACAAAAAATCCAGTTTACAAAACTGCAGTAAACTGCCAGGGAACACTAAAACAAAAAAAAAGTAATTTTAGTACTGTAAAAAAAAATAGACAAAAAATATTAGTATATTGTAAAACGTCTATTTAAAAAAATTGAAAAAATAATTTATTGTTTAAAAAAAAAGATTGGGTGATTTTTAGCAAATAGTTAATTGGTAGGCATTTTACACACTTACACACAATAATAATAGAAAAAAATATATAATAACTAGAAAAAGACTGTTAAAATTTTAAGTCTTTTCTTTAGAGAACACACCGATAAAACCAGACAGTGATGAGTACTGTTTCTTAACCTGGTCTGGCAAGAATTTTAGCATAGCTTAACACTGAACTAAGTGTTCTAAAACGTTTGACTGGTACTGTGTATGTATATATACACTGCCTGTGTATATATAAAAATAAGTCTCCACCTGGATTTAACTAAGCAACTAATCTGGGGTTGATGCTGCAGTTGGTCTGCAGGTCTAGGTTCAGCAACAGTATGTGAACAGTATAGCTGAATATACTGAATATAGACCAGGTTATTCCATCAATGGATTTTTTTGCTTCCCTGATGAACACGACCATATTCCAAGATGACAATGCTTCATAGATTCATGGTGCTGGAATTGTGAAAGAGTGCAGAGTTCAGGGAGCATGAGATCATTATTTATCATTTTCACACATGGATTGAGAGAGTTCACCACAGAGTCCAGACCTTAACCTCATTGAGAATCTTTGGGATGTGCTGGAAAAGAGCTGCTTTGTGCAGCGGTCAGACTCTACCGTCTTCAATGCTGCTGCAAGATCTTGGTGGAAAATGAATGCAACACTGGATTGAAATAAATCTTGTGACACTGCAGAAGCTTATTGAAACAATGCCACAGTGAATCAAAACTAAAGGCCGTCCAATTAAATATTAGAGTTTGGCCAGGCAGTGTAAATGTATTTGTGGGAATGGTGTAATTCTTGTCATTTGAAACCGCCTGCTCCTTAAGTTAGAACGCAGACGCAATCTCTAGGCAGAGTAACTCTAGGACTTTAAGACCGGGAGCCGCTAGTGCAGGACTTGTGAATGAGGACAGCGAGTTGTGGTACTGTTATCTTCTATAGTGAGTGTGTTCTTGTATCTGTCACCACCAGTCACAGGCTTTCACTCTGTTCCTCTGGCTCTGTTTGTGATTGAAAGTAGCACCATTGTGAAGACCAGAAGAAATCTGACCCTTCTCTCTTGTCTTGTTCACCCTTAGAAGTTCCCTTAGACGGACAGATGATTATCTAATCTATTTCATGTTTAATTGAAGCACTCCACTTCTCATGCTAGTTTCCAGCATAAGAGCCTACTTTTAGATTCTTCCTTTTTTTTTTTTAAGATCTTTTCAAACACTCTACTCTACTCTACCCTACCAAAGAAAAGAAAACACATAGCTACAATAAGACTAGATTAGATTGATTCCTTTTTTTTTCTTATTTTATTTTCCCCTTTTTTATTGATGAAAAAAAAACTCAATATGATGTATCCGACATACTGACTCTGAATGCAGGGTTTATTTACTATGTATGTTTGCCATGTGAAGTGTTTGTGTATCAGGGGCATATCAGGAACGTTTCGGACTGTGCGCTCGTGTAAAAATAGTGGTCAGGAATGTTTGGCATCGGGGGGCATGCAGGGGGCTACAGTGCAGCCTGGCAAATCGAATGCAAGAGAGAGGCCAAGACAGAAAGAGGTATACATCTAGGTTTGTGAGTTTGTGTATGTGTATATGTGTGTGTGCATGTTTAACTGTGTGTGTGTGTGTGTGTGTGTGTGTGTTCCCTCACAAGTGTGTCATGCATTGAGGCTTCACTGTGCGGATGTGCTCAGGAGATCAAAGTTTGTGGTGGGAATGTGTACAGCAAGCCATGGGGATCAACAGCTGAGATGCGGAGTCAGTTTCTAACCACACACACACACACACACACACACACACACACACACACACACAGTGGCAATCAAAGTTTCAGGCAATTTCAAAGTGTGTCTTTAGCTTCATGTTGCATTTCTTTATTTTTTATAGTTAATGTGTTACATAAGTATTGATTAAGGATTGGACAAAATATTGATTTTATGATACATCACATTGTTTCTATTTGCTATAGATTGATGCATGACATTAAATACCAATATTTGTTTTGAAATATAGGTGCTCTAAACTCCCTAAGAATCGCCCCTAAATTTAATTTAGTGATGCACAATATACAAAAATAAGTGAGAACCGAAAAAGGCTAACAAATAATGGGCTAAACTAAAGAATAGTCATGAAGGCAAAAAGGATCGGCAACAAAAGGGTCAAAACACAAAAGAAACACAAAGCAGAAAAGCTATGCAAAATGTGTTCAATACCAAACAAGAAAAGAGTGAGTGAAAGTGAGTGTTATTTATAGTGCAGAGTCCAGGTGTGCACAATCATTAGGAGGGCGAACCGGAACACCGCTGAGTCACAAGATCTGACATGTCTGGGGAGTTGAGCGCAGGTGTATCATGGGAAACCGAGATTGTTTCAGGAGCATTAGTGTCCATTAGTGACATTACTGCTTCATTACTCCACATGGTGGGGCTAATCAAATCTGGAAATATAATCAAGAGGAAGATGGATGATCACAAGCCATCAAACCAAGCTGAACTGCTTGAATTATTATTATTTTTTGCACCAGGAGTGATTAACATAAACTTATCCAAAAGCAGTATGTAAGACTGGTGGAGGAGAAAAAAAATGTGATTAAAATCCAGTGTTATTCCACCAAATACTGATTTCTGAACTCTTAAAACTTTATGAATATGAACTTGTTTTCTTTGCGTAATTTAAGGTCTGAAAGCTCTGCATCTTTTTTTTTTTTTTGTTATTTCAGCCGTTTCTCATTTTCTGCAAATAAATGCTCTAAATGACAATAATTTTATATGGAATTTGGGAGAAATGCTGTCTGTAGTTTATAGAATAAAACAACAATGTTAATTTTACTCAAACATATACCTATAAATAGCAAAATCAGAGAATTCCATTCATTCCAGTGTTTGCCTTACTTTCACTTTGACCAACTTCTCCAGCCTTCAATGCTATCTTGATGAGCCTCGTAGCTCCACTGTAAAACTAAACAAGCAAACTTCAGAGCCCATGTGTGTGTTGGCTTGGAAAACTCTGGAAATACGGTTCATCAAATGCCAGTCCAGCGCGTTCTAGAGAGCTCAGCATTCAGAATTCCATCACACCAGTTCTGCTGGGCTTAATAACCCCTGTAACCAACAATCGCATGGTGACCTTACCCAGATAGCAAACACAAATCATGGCCCAGTTCTTGCCCACAATTACTGCTTTCATCCGGCTCACTTACTGCCACGGAATGACTGCAACGATGGTGTCCAAATAGGGGCAGTGGTGCCTCGGCGGTTAGAGCGCTGGGTTATTGATGATAGGGTTGAGAGCTTGATACTCGGGTTCGCTAAGCCGCCACTGTTTGTGTGTTCGCTCACTAGTGTGTGTCTGTGTGTTGATTGCATGGATGGGCTTAAGGCAGAGGCCAAATACCATCAGTGTCCAACACAAATATACACTGCTCAAAAAAATAAAGGGAACACTCAAATAACACATCCTAGATCTGAATGAATGAAATATTCTCATTGAATACTTTGTTCTGTACAAAGTTGAATGTGCTGACAACAAAATCACACAAAAATCATCAATGGAAATGAAATTTATTAACCAATGGAGGCCTGGATTTGGAGCCACACACAAAATTAAAGTGAAAAAACACACTGCAGGCTGATCCAACTTTAATGTAATGTCCTTAAAACAAGTCAAAATGAGGCTCAGTATTGTGTGTGGCCTCCACGTGCCTGTATGACCTCCCTACAACGCCTGGGCATGCTCCTGATGAGGTGGCGGATGGTCTCCTGAGGGATCTCCTCCTAGACCTGGACTAAAGCATCCGCCAACTCCTGGACAGTCTGTGGTGCAACGTGACGTTGGTGGATGGAGCGAGACATGATGTCCCAGATGTGCTCAATCGGATTCAGGTCTGGGGAACGGGCGGGCCAGTCCATAGCTTCAATGCCTTCATCTTGCAGGAACTGCTGACACACTCCAGCCACATGAGGTCTAGCATTATCCTGCATTAGGAGGAACCCAGGGCCAACCGCACCAGCATATGGTCTCACAAGGGGTCTGAGGATCTCATCTCGGTACCTAATGGCAGTCAGGCTACCTCTGGTGAGCACATGGAGGGCTGTGCGGCCCTCCAAAGAAATGCCACCCCACACCATTACTGACCCACTGCCAAACCGGTCATGCTGAAGGATGTTGCAGGCAGCAGACCGCTCTCCACGGCGTCTCCAGACTCTGTCACGTCTGTCATGTGCTCAGTGTGAACCTGCTTTCATCTGTGAAGAGCACAAGGCGCCAGTGGCGAATTTGCCAATCCTGGTGTTCTCTGGCAAATGCCAAGCGTCCTGCACGGTGTTGGGCTGTGAGCACAACCCCCATCTGTGGACGTCGGGCCCTCATACCATCCTCATGGAGTTTGTTTCTAACCGTTTGTGCAGACACATGCACATTTGTGGCCTGCTGGAGGTCATTTTGCAGGGCTCTGGTAGTGCTCCTCCTGTTCCTTCTTGCACAAAGGCGGAGGAAGCGGTCCTGCTGCTGGGTTGTTGCCCTCCTATGGCCTCCTCCAAGTCTCCTGGTGTACTGGCCTGTCTCCTGGTAGCGCCTCCAGCCTCTGGACACTACGCTGACAGACACAGCAAACCTTCTTGCCACAGCTCGCATTGATGTGCCATCCTGGATGAGCTGCACTACCTGAGCCACTTGTGTGGGTTGTAGAGTCCGTCTCATGCTACCACGAGTGTGAAAGCACCACCCACATTCCAAACTGACCAAAACATCAGCCAGACAGCATAGGTTCTGAGAAGTGGTCTGTGGTCCCCACCTGCAGAACCACTCCTTTATTAAGTGTGTCTTGCTAATTGCCAATAATTTCCACCTGTTGTCTATTCCATTTGCACAACAGCAGGTGAAATTGATTGTCAATCAGTGTTGCTTCCTAAGTGGACAGTTTAATTTCACAGAAGTTTGATTTACTTGGAGTTTTATTGTGTTATTTGAGTGTTCCCTTTATTTTTTTGAGCAGTGTATATATGTATATGTATATGTGGTTGCCTTGTCTTGTCTATCTGTGCGTTGGAACACAACCACATGAAACATGGATGGAGTTGGACCAGTCTGGTCCAGTTTTGGCCCAGTTGGGCTGCATATGTGGGCTGCATATGGGCCACATATTTACCATGGTAAACCTTACATATGGCCACCACAGCTGAAAGCATGTGACCCAGGTAACAACATTTTTTCTAGGCCAAAAACTGCAGTTATAGCACATAAAGTTCCATAGGTCTGATTCTAGGTCAGATTCTGGCCCATATACTCGGCTCATGTCTGGGCTGAGAGCCACATGTGCCAACACCACAGTTGCTGAGTGTAATATGGGAATTGACCCGCATCACTTTTGCTAACTCTTTGGTATAAACCACAGTTTGCCCATGTCGAGTCTCAGACGATTATGTTATACATAAGCCAAGCTTGTGTTGGTTCTTTATGCTATATGGGTTGTATTCAGGATTTTCTAAGGAAGTTCTATGTAGGCAATTTCAACAGAAATGTCATATTTTTTACTCTGAAATCAAGTTCAGAATCCAAGATGGCTGCATTGTACATCAACAATATTAAAAGCAGTAGTATTATACAGTTTATCACCACTTTTACAGATGCCCCAAGTCTCTCAGAAGTCAGATAAAATTTCCCTGAATCTAGAACAAGTGGCCCAAGAGTGAACAATAAACGTGCAAGCAGGCCACATCCTCCCCCCACCCCCCCCCCCCCCACCCCCAATCGCGTGTGGGAAAGGAAGGGAAAGTGTAGGTGGGCAGTATTTTTTTTTTTCCACTCCTGGATTGGATGCGATCAGGAGCATCATGGCTCCCAGCAAAACTCATTTCACCTCTGACTACTCTAAAGTATATCCATGTCTGGTAAAAGTACAGTTTGTAATGGTGGTTTTAGCATTGCCCACAGGAGACTAAATGATTGCACTTTATTTTGTTCCTTCACACACCAATACAATATAAAACCATTAAAACTCACCTCAGCATGCCTTTTGCAATGTGTTGTTATCAAGTGGTATCACTAACAATGCTAACCTGGGTCAGTGCTAACAGTGGTAACCTGAGACAAGTGGGGCATATTTCGGTTAGTTTGTAAGATGACTGTTGAAGGATTGTCAAACTTTGAGCTGTTTTTTTGGAAATCTACAGCTCTTTATTAAAGCTTATTAGTTTTTAAAGAAAGAAGAAACATTGATTTGAACAATATGCTACATTTGTGAACCAGTAGAGTGATGTCCAAACCACTGTTCTGCCAGTGAGATGAAACGATGACCTCTGGTACAGTTTGGACTTCCTTTTTCCCAATGCTTTCTGTCCTTTTAACCTCACCAACAATAGAACAGCAGGTTTGTCTAGGCTGGTTTGTTTTAAGCTAGCACTGTTTAAATTGTGTTAACATCAACAGATGGAACGGTCATTGTGTGGGCAGCTCTCTGTGTGTAAGTGTCTGTATGCGTATGCGGGATGTAGAAATAAACTGTCAGGGCTGAGTTTCCCGAAAACATCAAAAAAAAAAAAAAAATCACAGAGGATTCTTAAATAATCGGGCGAGCGGCACAGTGAACACTCCCTCTAGTCTCTAGCAGTGAAGATGATCTAAACACTGAGCCCTGGTGTGTGGTCCTACTTACTGGCAGGGTGGCGTAAGGCTGGTTGAAGAGGGGGTTGCTGGTTCAATTCCCACTGGGGCAAAAGCACCCTTGGTGAGAAAGGCATCTAACTGTCTATTGCTGTCAACCAATCTAATGTACAATAAATGTGTGTGTGTTGACTGCCATGCATGAGCGTCAAAAATTCATAGTTTGATAGATTAGGAGTGGGCGATATGGCCCTAAAATAATATCACAATCTTTCATAGCAGTTTCACAATAACAATATTCTTTGCGATATGACAAAACATTGAATTTAAAAAAAATATGTATTTCAAGAATACACTACTGCAACAAAATGAAAATTATTTTTTTTGTTGCATACGATATATGGCACACCCCTAATTGAGATATTAAAAAAATACAAGAATTTTATCAGATTTGTAACAGAAGTCAATGATCCAGAATGTCATGATACTAATAATGCATGATACTAATAATATCTCCATATATCCAGGAGATTAAAGTGAAAAAAAAAATGATGCTGGACAGATATAATCTCTATATCTACTAGAGACTATCTCTATATAGTCTCTAGTAGATATATAATGGAAAATGAGAACAGTGTGAATCTTTCTTTTGCTAAAAACAACAAAAAAAGTAGTACCCTGATTTGATCATTAGAGGTGGGCGATATGGCCCCCCCTAGTTTGGATTCTGTTGATCACTGCTATTCATTGGTGTTTAAGGGGTGTTTTATTATTAATTAAAAAACATATTCTATAAAATAATGTGAGATATCTGATGTCAGCTTTTAGAGAAATTTGCCATTTTCAGTGATTAACATTCAAATGAACTCAACTAAATTGTGAACAGTTAACTATTTTTTTTTTATTTATTTGTTGCCTGCAGAGAATTTTATTGTAAAAAAATCTATCCACACTCCCAAATAATGTACAGTAGCTGTTCATGATTAATGCAACCTATGAATGTGGTGTTATATTTTATTGGACCAAACAGAACTGAGGTGACATAAAAAAATAAAAGTAAAAGATGAGCTAAAAGATGGGTGAAAAGGTGCATTTGTATGAGTGCAAGTGGCAATCATAGGGTGCAAGTGCATTATGTCAGTATAGAGCTAGCTGAATTCTTACTGGTTTGTGTAATAAATGTGGGAAATCCTAAGTAAGTTTTTGGACATAATTAAAACTGGAATTAAACACACTTAGCTAAATAATGATACAGCAATTACCCTTTTTCTAAAATTAAGTTTTTTTTCTAGGGGGCAGGACTGCTAAATGCTAACTGAGCTAAATGCTCATGTGTTTTTATTTCTGATTGTTGTACTATTGGTGGTTCCAGGAGAAATCTCTATCTGTAAGACAAAAGTCTTACTTATTTTGTTTTGTAGGGGTGGGCAATATTATATCATATACAATATATCGTGACACAGAAATATCATAATATTAAAAATCCATATTGTGATAATAGGGCTGTTCTGTCTTAAAAGTAGTTTATTATTTACTGTGAAGCTTAAGGTGTATTTATTGTATAATTGTTTAGTTTGCAGTTTATATGCACGCACTAAATATTCTGCAATATTATTTGCTGCATTATATTATTTTATGCTATATTATTTATTTTGCCACATTATGATTATACTGTTATACTATTAAACTATATTCCTGAAATTAATAAATTACCCACCCCTACTGTTTTGGTGTACAGTGGATGATTCAGATGTTTATTAGCTGTCAGTAGAGTAGTTTTGTAATTCTGCAATGTCGTCTAATCTGATGATAATATTTTCGATTAGTCGATTAGTCAGCGATTATTTCTGCCATGTCCTCCATCTCTAAAAACAACAGAAAAACAGCTAAACATGAGATTAAAAAAAAAAGGAATTTAAATGTCCACATGTTGTTTAAACGTAAAGAGTACTGATATTTAGTGAATAAATATGTAATCTGTTGAGTTTGGGCACTTTTGGAGACACAGACCAAGTTTTTTCTGTCCCCAGCACCTTTTTTTAATGCAGTACTTTTTACAAATTAACGATTAGTCGACAGTGAAATTTGTAGTCAATGAATTTAAATAATCGACATTGTCGATTATATCGACTAATCGTTGCAGCCCTACAGTTTTGACAGCCCCCTATCAGGCTTTGGCTTTACTTTCATGTCCATGCAGATCTCTAGGCCTCAATCCTAACAGGTCATTGGCTAAAGTAGCTGTCCCACTTGTGACCAAATGTGACTAAGTCTTGCATTTTCATTCATATTTTCAACTTATTCTATAAAACAATTTGGGGAAAAGCAGATGAAGAAGAATCTATGTATGTGTGTGTATACATATATGTCTGCCTGTATCTGTGGTTATAAGGATGATTGTCTATGCACTTTCATCTGCCGTTGTATGCATGTGTGCATCAGTGCCTCTTATCATTTTGCTTATTCATGATTTCTAATTTAAGACTGAATAACTGAATTTGTAACTGAGGAGTTCCTGCTCTCCAGGTGCAGATCAGAACATCGCTGCTGCAGACTGACCTGTCTGTAGAGCTCCAGAACACAGACCAGACTCTTTTATCTCCCTGGGAAACACACACGTTTACTTTTTGACGTCTTTCTTTTTGGACGTTCGGCTAACTAAGAGAGGGATAGAGAACAAGGGAGATTGGGCTGAAAAGAGAAAGCGAGCACATTGTTTGCCTAAAGGAAGAGAAAGTGGAACAGAGTGCAGAGATTCATTTTTGATACTTCAGAGCTTCTTTCTTCTTCATGGCTCTGCTTTGATCTTCTCAGCACTGCTTTTCTCTGCTCTTCTCACCTCTCCTAGCCTCTTCACTGCTCTTCTCATCTCCTCTAGACTCTTTGCTGCTCATCTTGTCTCTTGTAGCCTCTTCTCTGCTTTTCTTGTGTCTTATAGGTTCTTCTTCGCTTATCTTTATTCTTTTATGCATTTCTCTGCTTTTCTCATCTGTCCTTGCTTTATCTCTGGTCTTTTGTACTGTTTTCTGTTTATTTCAGCTCTGTTCATTTTTCCTTTGCTCTTCTCTGCCTTTCTAGGCAGCTGTTCTCTGTGTTTTATTTTTATTTCTCCTAGTCATCTCTCTGCTCTTTTAATCTCTCTGTGACTCATCTTTGCTCTCTAACCTTTTCTTCTTCTTCTTATCGGGTCTTCTTATCTCTCCAAACCTTGGAGGTATCTTCTCGTACCTTCTATTCTCGTACCTTCTCTTCTCGTATCTTCTCTTCTCGTATCTTCTCGTACCTTCCCTTCTCGTATCTTTTCTTCTTGTAGCTGCCCGTATCTTCTCTTCTCGTATCTTCTTGTATCTTCTCTTCTCGTATATTTTCGCATCTTCTACTTTTCTTTGCTCTTCTTAATTTCTCTAGATTTGTCTCTGCTCTTCTTGTGTCTCCTAATCTCTTCTCTATTCATCTCTGCTTTTCTTGTCTCCCCTAGTCTCTTCTCTGCTCTTTTGCTTTTCTGATTTTTGCTCTTTTTGTCTCTTTATTGCTTCTTCTGTTTTTTCATTCATCGTAGTATAATCTTGTCTCTGCTCATCTCTCTCCTCTTTGCTCTCTTTGCTCATCTATTTCTTCAAGTCTTTTCTAGATTCTTCTTTGCTCTTGTATAATTGTTTTGCTCTCTTTGCTCTGTTATCTTAATTTTTATGATGTTATTTTATCTTATTTACTTAATTTATACTCTCCAGCTTTTCTTTTTACTGCTTCTCACTCTTATCCTTCCCTTTTACTTTGTTCCTCGCCTGCTCTCTGCCCCTCTGTAATGCTTTTCTCTTCGCTCTTCTCTGCTGTTCTTTTCTTTTCTTTGTCCTTCTCTTTTGTATTCTTTTCTTTTTGACTCTTCTGTTTTCTGCTATTCTTTTCTATTGTCTTCTGTCCTCTCCTCCACTGTCTCTTCTTCTCACACATTACTCTAACACTAAGCTTTTTAGTAAATTGGAATTGGAGACTTAAATAAATAAATGTACTGAATGATGAGTGTTTGTGATTCTGCTGCTTCTGCTGCTGGTGGTGGTGGTGGTTTGTTCAGAGCTGGTCGGAGCAGAGAGGCTGAATGTGTGATTTGTGTAAGTTGTCATATGAAAGGTTGAGGTGTGTATAGAGGGTGTTAGATGTTCCATCGTTCTGTTCCACGTATTCTAAAGGGTCTTTGAGTCTTTGAGTCACACAGTCTCACAGAGGCACAAGACCTCCCTCTGTCCCTTATGAGATGTGGAGTGTGTGTGTGGTGTGTTTGTGCATGTCTAGGAGTGTTTGTGCTTGTGTGCCCAGAGTGAGGAAGGTTTGGTTAATTTTGGCAAATAAGCACATATGTGTGTGTGTGCTTGTGTGTGGGTGTGTGGGTGTGTGTGTGTGTGTGGGTGTGTGTAAGCATGTTTTTCTTTTTCTTTTCGGAATAGACGGGTGTGTCTCGGCTGGGTCTGGGTTTGTTAATGGTGTGTGTGTGTGTGTGTGTGTGTGTGGGATGGGTCCTTTAGCCAATCCAACAGTTCTTCCCTTGTGCTTCAATGGATAGCTGATGTTTGTGTGGTACTCAGTTAGTGTCCCAATAGGCTATTCTAGTATAAGTATTGTATGTTTATTATTAGCATTAGGGGTGGGCGATATGGCTCTAAAATAATATCACGATATTTCAGGGTATTTTTGCGATAACGATATACTTGGCGATATAGGAAAACAGTAAATTATTCATTCATTTCTAGAATATAGTATAAGAGTGTAACAGCATAATCATAATGTGGCAAAATAAATAATATAGCATAAAATAGTATAATGCTGCAAAAAATATTGCAGAATATTTAGTGCATGCATATAAACTGCAAACGGAAAAAAACAATTATACAAAAATACACTTAAAGCTTTGCAGTAAATAACAGACTACTTTCAAGACAGAACATCCCTATTATATCACGATATGGATTTTTAATATCATGATATTTCTGTGTCACGATATATTGTATACGATATAATATTGCCCACCCCTAACGTAAAACTCTTTTATACCATTGCAATCCTAGATGCAGGTTCCATAGCTCCGCCCATGGGGGTGTGTGATAACTGTCATGACAGAATGACCAGTGTGTGGAAACCCAGCTAACAATATTTCATTTTTAGAACGTTTTGTGAATGTTACAGTTAGGGGTGGGCGATATGGCCCTAAAATAATATTGCGATATTTCATGGTATTTTTGCGATAGCGATACTCTTGGCAATATGACAAAACACTGATTTTTTTTTTTTCAAGAATACACTACTGCACAATACTAATAATGCACTCGATATATCTCCATATGTCCAGTACTGCAGTAAAATTAATGATACTGTACAGATATATATATATAATCTGTCTCTAGTAGATATAGATATATAATGGGGAAATGAGAACATTGTGAATTTTTATTTTGCTAAAAATAGCAAAAAATGTCGTACCCTGATGTGATAATTAGGGGTGGGTGATATGGCACGATATTTCAGGGTTTAATATCGTTCACGATATTCAAAAATAGTGTTGGCGATATAATCGTGTACGATATGATGTGGCACACCCCTAGTTACAGTTAGCGTAAAGTTTTCGGGATGTTCTTAGGATGTTTTTATTTAACGTTTTTAATTTATTTAATGTTTTAATTTTTAGTTTTAAGAATAACTTTTAACATTTAGATAATGTATTTTTTTCAGAATGTTACCAGAGCATTACAGGTTACCTTAACAAAACCTCTTCAAAACAATGCTAAACATTCTTATAACGTTCTGTGTTCTGGGAATGATTGTGACCGGCAGCGTCTGGCTAGAACTGTCCGTGCAAATGGATTAGCAACTCTCTGAACCCATATTTAATGCAGGAGTATTAGTTACTGTTCCTTGACTTTTGGCATGTCTGTGTAAATGTAAATGTGTACCATCCTTGTATTACATTGTTAGAAATGTATGTACGGCTAAAAAACACTTACCTCATACCCCATACACACACGCGTGCACACACACACTGACGCTAGTGATAGTGACGCAGTGTATGTGATGAAAGGTAAAAGTGTGTGGTTAAACATTAAATGTAGTAAATTGGTGTGTGTGGTGAAAGAGGCAATAAACCTGCTGGGGCTGTAAAGTCATAAGTGTGTGTGTGTGTGTGTGTGTGTGTGTGTCAGTAGTAAGTGTTGTGGGCAGCAGTATTGTGAAGGCTTTAGTAGGCTGGTTGCTTTGATGTGGATGAGGTAATGTGGAATGAAGGGCCTGCAGTGATAATCTGGTATAAGAAATGGCTTCAGAACTCTGTCACTATCACTGTCGTAAAGGAGACATAAATATGTCCACATGTGGGGAGGGAGGAGTTCACTGAACACACCAGTTCACACACTACACTTTGCTGTATATTTGGGCTGTGTATTGGCCACAATCATACTGATTTTATACATGTTTTGATTGTTTAAGTAAAACTTAAAAAAAAAGTGTCATGGTATAAAAAATACCATGTTAATAAAACTTACTTTAGTGGTCACAGGTTTCCACTACACCAATTTAGCCCAGTTTTTTAGTTGTCGGCAGTTTTTCGGTGATCTGCCAACAAAAACTCCACCTGGAGGGAAATTGGGGATCGCTCAGCCCTCACTCATTCATGTGGTGTGAACTACTGAAAGACGCTCACCGAACCGTCGCTAACTGATCTCCAATGAGTCTCATACACCCAGCAAATATTCAACATGTTTAATATCTGACTCAGTCGACGACTAGGAGTCAGAAGCAACGGCTACCTACAGCCAATGGGATCACAGAAAGAGAGAACCACAGGTCCAAAACACATCTCCTGCTTTACCAGAGCTGTTTATAGAGAGTCTGAACACTTTCTGTTCCTCCTGTTAGATCATGAAATAACTTTTAAACTCTAGAGGGAGCCTGTGAGTGAATGAATGGGTTGAATGGAACTAAAAGTTAAAAACTTTAAATTAAAAATGAGAATTAACTACTGGTTCTGAGTATAAAAAAGCAAAAAAAAAGCGTGGCATTTAGTTCTGGCGTGTTCTTGTGATGAGACGTGTTTCTCAAGAGCAGTCAGGTGAGACAGTGATTTCCCACAGTAAGAAATTGTGTAATTTGCAACGCCATGTCTCTGATCAGTCGCATAGTGTGAAAGTCTCAACAACTGAAAGACTCACAATTTCAGCACAACCAGTCGTGTAGTGTGAACAGCTCAACAAGTGATGTATTCTGAACCTGGTTTAAGTGCATCACTATGTGCCACCAATTTTTACATGTAAACTAATACATACAAGTCAGTATTGTGTGTTTGAAAACTGATACAGAATTGCAAAGCAAAATATGATAATTTATTTTTATAAAAAAAAAAAAAACATTAATACATTTAACCCACACATAAAAAAATACAATACTGATGCACAGCATGGTAGTCAGCAGCACTGTCACTCTCCTCCCCAGGTAACCAATCTGTGCTATTGTGTGTGTGTGTGTGTATGTGTGTTTTGCCCCATGGAAAGCTGCTAGCATTGCTAAAACTTCAGTGTGTTCATAGCCATGTTTAAGCCCCCCACGACTCTCAACACAGTAAACCCCTTCAGCACCCAAATTCACCCCATTCCACACAAACTCTCTATCACTGTAGTTCTATCTCAGCTTATCTCTGAGTTTCAGTCTCTATCTGTCTGTCTTTACCAGTCTATCTCTATCTGTCTGTTACTGTCCTGGCTTTCAGTCTCTATCTATCGGTCTTTACCAGTCTGTCTCTACCTGTCTGTGTTTTAGCTCTATGTCTATCTATCTGTCACTGTCCTGGATTTCAGTCTCCTATCTGTCTGTCTTTAGCAGTCTATCTCTATCTGTCTGTCACTGTCCTGGCTTTCAGTCTTTATCTGTCTGTTTTATCTGTCTATATCTGTCTGTCGCTGTCCTGGATTTCAATCTCTATCAGTCTGTCTTTAACAGTCTATCTCTATCTGTCGGTCACTGTCCTGGCTTTCGGTCTCTATCTATCTGTCTTTACCAGTCTATCTCTGTCACTGTCCTGGCTTTCAGTCTATCTGTCTTTACCAGTCTATCTCTGTCACTGTCCTGGCTTTCAGTCTATCTGTCTTTACCAGTCTATCCCTGTCACTGTCCTGGCTTTCAGTCTATCTGTCTTTACCAGTCTATCTCTATCTGTCTGTCACTGTCCTGGCTTTCAGTCTACACTGTGTTCCAAATTATTATGCAAAAAGTGTTTAGGAGTGATAAGGTAATATTTTTTTGTTTGTCAGTTAAACTCATTGATGGTGATGTGTGTCAGGGCTCTTTATATCACTGAAAGCAATTGCAGACACCTGTTCTAATAAGTTTGGCAGGCGTGTCCAATTAAAGGCAAGCTACTTAAGAAGGCTGTCCCACATTATTAAGCAGCCTACATTTTAAGCCAAAATAGGAAAGTGTCGGCTGCTGGGAAGCAACAAATTGTGGAGTGTTTAGGTCAAGGCATGACTACAATCAACATTGCCAAGACACTTCATCATGATCATCGCACAATCCAGAAGTATGTAGCTGATTCAGAGGACACACGTGTGTGTGCTGATAAGGAAAAATTGAGGACTCTTTCCAACAGGGAATTACGTCAGGTTAAAATAGCAGCTGCAAAAATGCCTTGTCATAGCAGCAGACAAGTTTTTGAAGCTGCTGGTGCCTCCAACGTCCCCCGACACAACAAGTTACAGGGTCGTTCAGCGGTTTGCAACTGTGCATAAGCCATCCTGTCGACCTCCTCTATTCACTGCACACAAGCAGAAATGGCTCCAGTGGGCCAAACAATACATGAAGACTGACTTCAAAACTGTTTTGTTCACCAATGAGTGCCGTGCAACGATCGACGGTCCTGATGGATGGAGTGGTGGATGGCTGGTTGATGGACACCCCATGCAAACAAGGCTACGGAGGAGGTGGAGTAATGTTTTGGGCTGGAATCATGAGGAGAGAGATTGTCGGCCCCTTTAGGATCCCTGAAGGGGTAAAGATGACCTCCATAATGTATGTGGAGTTTCTCAAACAGCACTTCCTGCCATGGTTCAAGAAGAAGAACCGCGCATTCCACAGCAAGATCATTTTCATGCATGATAATGCACCGTCTCATGCTGCAAAGAACACATCTGCATCTCTGGCTGCTATAGGCATAAAAAGGGACAAACTTATGGTGTGGCCCCCATGCTCCCCTGACCACAACCCCATTGAGAACCTCTGAAGCATCATCAAAAGGAGTGTCTATGAGGGTGGGAGGCAGTTCACATGTAAGCAACAGCTCTGGGAGGGTATTCTGTCCTCATGCACGACAATTGAAGCCGATACCATCCAAAACTTGACAAATTCAATGAACGAGAAAATTCAGAAGATCCTTTCGAACAAGGGGTCCTATGTGCAAATGTAACATCACCTAGAAAAAAGTTTTGAATGGAAAACTGTTTGATTTCAGTTTGTAATAACCTGCTAATGCTTATAATTTCACAAATGACCATTTTTTGTTCTTTATAAAAATGAAAAGGTTGAAAACTCTGCTGTGCATAATAATTTGGAACATGCATTTTGAGTGCAATGTGAGTGTTTTATTTATTTTTTAATTATACTGTTATCATTGGCAGTTTGTTCAAAAATCTTTCAATTGTACTATAATAGTTGATGACTGGAAAATTACAATAACTGCAATTCATATAGGTAATTTGGGTAAATCTAAGAAAATATTATTTGCATAATAATTTGGAACACAGTGTATCTGTCTTTACCAGTCTATCTCTGTCATTGTCCTGGATTTCAGTCATTTCTATCTGCCTATTCATCTCTCAGTCTCTGTCTTTATTTGTCTACATCTGTCTATTTCTCTGTATATCTCAATCTGTCTTTGTCAGTCTTCTTTACCTCTGTCCATCTGTCTTTATCTGTCTGCCTATGTCTATCTCTTAATCTATCTGTATTTGTCTGTTTCTCTATCAGTCTTTATCTGTCTTTAGCTGTCTATCTCTGTCAGTCTATCTATATCTTGTCTAATTTTTATGTTTGCCTGTCTCTGTCTTTATCTGTCTATCTTTTCAGTCTGTCCTGTCGTTCAGTCTGTCTTCATGTCTGTCTTTTTCACTTATTTTGTCTGTATTTCTCTGTTATCTTTCTATCTGTTGTTAGATCTCTCCATCTTCCGTCTTCCTCACTTATATTTTTCTGTGTCTTTAGATTCCTCTAACTGTCTCTCTCACTCATTCAGTCTTTTTTTCTGTGTTCTTTTTCTCACTCATTTTTTCTGTCTGCTTTTATATCTCTTCCTCTGACTCTCTGTGTTGTTCAGTGCTAGTTGTGGATTTAGAAGCATGATGTTTAGTAATTGGCAGTGTGTTCGGTGTATGTTTAAAATAGACACTGTGTGTGTGTGTGTATCAGGTTAGATATGAATATCTGACCCTGGTCTCAGCTCTGCTAAACGCTGTGCTTTGAAGAGGTGCTGGAAGGCAGAGCTTCAGCTTAACACGTCTTCCCTTTTACATCATCTGTCTGTTCAGTGCAAATCCCTGTTAATCAATACTCCTCAACCAAAGACTGAAATAAACCCGTACCTCCTTTCATTTCTGTCAGTACAGTGATGTCGTCATAGTGATATGGATGTGAACTCAGTAGTGCAGTAGTGTAATAATATCTGAGCAGAGCCGGTTCTCTTCATGTTCTGTACTGAATTGTCTGGTTTTGGAGTTCTGGTTATGTTCTGTCTGGATGGAGGTTTGTGGTGATTGCTGTTGGTTGGTGGTTTGGTTTCGACAGACATTTAAAAGAATCTCTCTCACACTTTCTCTCTCACTCTCTCTCTCTCTCTCTTTCTCTGTTCTGTCTGTCCGTCTTGTGTGCATGTGCTCTCTCTCTTATTCTCTAGATAGAAAGAATGAATGATTGAGACAGACTAAGGGAGAGAGCATATGCGAGAGAAAGAGAGACATGCTGTGAGATGCACGAGTGAGACAGAGCATATGTGAGAGAGAGAGAGACAGGTTGCAAAAGAGAAAGGTAGAAAGAATACATGATTGAGAGAAACAGAATGAGAGAAAGCATACGAGAGAGACCGAGAGACTATCCACAAGAGATAGACAGAGACAGTTTGTTTGATAGCTTATGCATGAGAGAGACAGACAAGGAGATAGACAGCACATGCACAAGAGAGAGAGAGGGCACTCTTTCCCATACTGTCTCTGCCTGTCTGTCTGTTTGTCTGTCTCTTTTTCTCAGTTATGCACTTTCTCACTCCATTTTTCTCTCACACATACTAACTCTATCTGTGATAGCTTCCTGTTTTCCTGTCTGTCTTTCTCACTCTGTCTATTGTAGGCTCTCTCTCTCTCTCTTTCTCGCTCTTTCTCTGTCTCCCAGTCTGTCTGTGTCTCTCGCTCTTTCTCTGTGTCTCCCAGTCTGTCTGTGTGTCTCTCACCCTTTCTCTGTGTCTTCCAGTCTGTCTGTCTGTCTCTCACTCTTTCTCTGTGTCTCCCAGCCTGTCTCTCCCTCTCTCTTTGTGTCTCCTAGTCTGTCTGTCTCTCCCTCTCTCTCTGTGTCTCCTAGTCTGTTTGTCTGTCTTTCTCTATCTCTGTGTCTCCTAGTCTGTCTGTCTCTCTCTCTCTCTCACTCTCTCTGTCTCCTAGTCTGTTTGTCTGTCTCTCTCTATCTCTGTCTCCTAGTCTGTCTGTCTCTTGCTCTTTCTCTCTGTGTCTCCTAGTCTGTCTGTCTGTCTCTTGCTCTTTCTCTCTGTGTCTCCTAGTCTGTCTGTCTCTTGCTCTTTCTCTCTCTGTCTCCTAGTCTGTCTATCTGTATGTCTCTCTCTCTCTCTTTTATGCACTTTCTACATCCCTTTTTCTTTCACACACACACATTTTTACTCTTTTTAATCTGTGATTCCCTTCTGTTTTCCTGTCTGTCTTTC
Organism: Astyanax mexicanus; assembly: GCF_023375975.1. Lineage (NCBI taxonomy): Eukaryota > Metazoa > Chordata > Actinopteri > Characiformes > Acestrorhamphidae > Astyanax > Astyanax mexicanus. The sequence continues at coordinate 11,905,652 of NC_064430.1, read as the reverse complement.
TCACTCAGCTTATTGCAGGTTTTCTCTCTCTTTCTTTCTCTCTCTCTCTCTCTCTCTCTCTCCCCCTCACTCACACACACACACACACACACACATTATAGAGCACAGCTGCATTCAGAGTAACAGGTTGAGGTCCAGTTTGGCCTGTCTGAAATCGATCAGCACCAGTCAGGCCTTGTTTGGGTAGGGTCCCAAACTGTTGGATATCCTGCGTTTTTAGGCTTTATTTCTAAGCCTCTGCAGATCTATGAACATCCGAGTGTTGTGTGAAAGCATTCGGTATGTCAGCTCCTCTCCCAGTGTCACTGTCTGTCATTTCTGTGCGGAGCTCAGACTGTCTTTGTCTACTAGATCTTTTCATGGCATGATACTCCCTGGCCTCCTAAAAAAGCACCTTATCCTACCCAGTGTGCATGGAAACATCTTTTCGGAATGTCGGAATCGTTCATATTTCATGTCATTTATTTGTGGCATGTTTGGTGTGGAAAGTTTTTTTCCAAAATTGTATGAAAGCGAGTATGTATGTTTTTGTGTGTGAGGGAGAGAGATAAGAGCAGATGTGTGTGTGTGTGTGTGTATGTGGGTGTGTGTGAGTTGTGTTGTAGGCCGTACTAAATCTGCAGCAGAGTTGTGAGGAGGATTTAGCAGGCCGGACGCTTTGATGTGGATGAGGTAATGTGGAATGAAATGTTTGCAATGTTAATCTGGTACGAGCAACTGCTGTAGAAACGCTCTCTGGCATAAAAGCGCTGCTTTAGCTGCGTGAGTGTGGTTGAGGGGTCCGCGTGTGCTGGGTGAAGGACATAGATTAAGTGTATATCGGCTGTGATTCGGGAAAAGACCCATCCTTTTGCCGGTGTGAGCAGGATTAAGGATCATTTTAAGTAGGTTATTGAGAAAGTGTGTAGTGTGTGTCTGTGTGTAAGTGTGTGTGATTTGAGACCAGACCAGGCAATCTCAGCTTTCCCCACAAAGGAGATGGAGGAGTGTGCACTTTTGTCTCTGGAGATTTGATTGAGGTAACACTACACCTGTTAGTTAGATAACCTGGTCAGTGTTTTTAAGGGGGGCTTTAGTTGGAGGTCATGCTCTTGAATGCCGGTTAACTCCCTCTGGAGACCACCCTGTTTTCTCAAGATGTCATTGTGTGCTTCTTTCATATGGGTTTTTGACATTTTTCACTTATTGGAAAGCCAACTTACTGTTCTTCGTAATCTTTTTTATCATTTATTTCTAATTCTCCCCAATTTACACAGCCAATTACCCAAACCCACTTATTAGGACTCCCCCTATCACTAGTGATGTCCCAACACTCCATGAGGGTGAAGACTAACACATGCCTCTTCCGATACATGTGAAGTCATGCAGCATTTCCGAGTAGCCAGCACGCTTGGAGGAAAGTGCAGTGACTCGGTTCTGATACATCAGCTCACAGATGCCCTGTGCTGTGGACATCACCCTAGGAGTGATGTGGGGAGAGAACACCATCTACCCACCCAGAGGAAGCAGGGCCAATTTTGCTCCCTCTGAGCGCCGGCAGCTTTATGGCAAACCTCCCCCTCATAGTGGCAGCGCTTTAGACCGCTGGACCACTCGGCACCTTCGTAATCTTCTTATTGTTATTCCACACTCAAAATTAAATCATTATCACCTCCTACAGCTTTCAGGTTACAACTACGACACTACTCCTGGATCATAGGAACTATACTGAATTACGTTGCTTGAGCTTTTTGGAACGACACGTGGTTTTCATACAACAGACATTTTTAGGCTTGGACATTTCCCCATAGGGATCCATTCAAAATTGTCCGTAAACTTTTGGACACTTTAGATTGGGAGGTAGATAGAGAAGCAGAGGTAGCAAATAACACCTTAACAACCACTTGGTAAACCATAGCAACAGCCCAACACACACCCAGCAAGGTTTCATAGCAACCAAGTAGGAACACCACAGCAGACAGTTTGAATGCCATGGCAGTCACCCAGCCAACCACTTAGCAACTTCATATCAACTAGCTGAAATACCATGGATACCATAGCAGTCACTCAGCAAATCACTGGGAAACCATAGCAACCACCTTGGAACACTATAGCCACCACTATGGGAACAACATAGCAACCCCTTAGGAACACCACAGCAATGAACTAGGATACTGTGGCCACCATCTAGCAACATCATCTAACAACTGAACAGCAGCAATATAAAATCATCTAACATCCACATAGTAACCCCATAGCAACAACTGAGGTGCCATAGCAACCACCTAGCAACAGAATCCAGCAACCAGCACTCAATACCTTGAAATTCCAATACCCTGGAATTCCATAGCAATCATTGCAGTAACTGCCTTTAACTGCACATATATTTTTGTGTTTATTTTCAGGAAATGCACTTTTCTATTTTTTTTAGTACTAATACATTTGCACCTTCCAGCCCCTCCTAGTCACATCCTTTTAACTCTATTATCTCTCCTTCCTGACCTATAGAACTAGTACTACGCTTTCTATGACAAGCTGAAGCTGCCTGAACTCCACCTCAAAGTACTCAGAGTTCTCTTCCCATCTTTTTTTTTTTCTCTTTATGAAGAGCCACAAGCTACTGTCATGTTTTGAACCAGCAAATCTCTCAATATCATTACAGTAAATATTGAATGTCCATGTGTTTTATTATGTCCAGAAATACAAAGAAATTTAATGGGATTTTTCTGAAGGTTTCACAAGACTCTGACCTCTGGACTGGGGTTTACAGTGGGACTGTGTCACAGCCTGGCAGGCGCTCTCCTCTCTCACACATTCTCTTTCATTTCAGATGGTCCCTCCTTCCTTTGCCCTCGCTCCCCCGTTCCCTCCATCTTTCAACCTCTTAATTTCATGTTTGTGTCCCAGTGGCATCGCTCTAAATGCTGCCTTTTTTCTTTCTTTTTCTCGTCCTCTTTCATCCCCCACTTTCGTCATTCCCTTAATGATCCTTTTAGCTCAGTGGCCTGGAGAGAGAGAGAGAGAGAGTGTGGGTGGGAGAGAGAGAGAGAGAGAGAGAGAGAGAGCTTAAATGAGTTTCTTGCTGGGTTTTGATGAAGCTTTAGTACTGCGGCCTATAGCAGAGAGCTGGCCAGAACTCATGTTGTGTGTGTGTGTGTGTGTGTAAGTGTGTGTGTGTATGTGTATATAAATGTGTGTGTGTGTGTGTGTCTGGCTCAGGATAATGCCGAGTTGACACTGGCTGCGTAAATTGACCGTCAGGGTGTGCGTTTTGGCAAGAGGACAAACAGCAGTATCAGACACACACGCCCGTGTGCGCACACACACACACACACACACACACACACACACTTGCTTTAGTGACAAGTGTGCACATGCGCATCCCTAAACACACGCATGCTCCCGCCTGCTCCTCCGTTGGCTGTGGAATTCTTCACTTGCTTTTTTTCTGCAGCGCTAACATCTTAATGTGCCAGATACCAGGGGGCTGTATCACTCACACGCACACATGCGCACACACACACACACTCGCGCACACACACTTGGCACTGTCTTCACATATGTTGCCAGGTCAGAGCTGGCAAGACCTCATAAGTGTCTCTCAGTGCCAATTTCAAGTCAAAGAGAAAGATGTACTCATCATCTCCCTTTGCTCCCTCTCTCTTTTTCTCTCTCTCTTGCTCTTTCTTTTCTTTCCTATCTCGCTCTCTCTTTTACCCTCATTCTCATTCTTCTGGGTCCATTGTTTTTTTTTTACTTCTCAAGCCATTTGTGCTGTTATTTGTAAGTGTTTGATTAGGGGTTCAGCTTCACCTATTCACCCAAGTGTTTCTGTGTGTGTTTGTGTGTGTGTGTTTGTGTGTGTGTGTTTGTGTGTGTGTGTTTGTGTGTGTGTGTTTGTGTGTGTTTGTGTGTGTGTGTTTGTGTGTGTTTGTGTGTGTTTGTGTGTGTTTGTGTGTGTGTGTGTGTGTGTGTGTGTGTGTGTGATCCATCACCAGGTGCAAACTAGGGCCAAGACCTCACCTACACATATCCGGATACACAGGATTTTCCCTTTTTTCTGCATCTCCAGCAGCATTTCTTAAAATATCTTCAAAATACCTCCGTCCACAAGAGAAATAGAGATGTGTTTTGGCAAGAACCTGGCAAGACAATATGTATCACCATATAGGAATTATAAAACACTCATGTTAGGTTTTACAATACCCAACTTTTTGAGTCATCAGTCATTGTGTTGTTCACGCTACAAAAACACACCAGAACGTTGGCAAGTATGTTGGCAATATGTAACTGCTGCTCCTGACTCCCAGTCGCCAACAGTCAGATATCTAGCATGTTAAATATTTGCCGGGTATTTGCAACTCATCTAAAAACTGTCGCCGACTGAACAACTGGGCTAAAATGGTGTAGTATGAATCTGGCATAATTTGCAGTATAGTGTGATGCCATTAGCAAGACGATTTGTTTGTTTTTGTGACTTTTTAAAAAGCTGTCAGCATAAAAAAACTGAGTACAAAAAAACTTTAAAAGAACTAGTTTGCTTTTATGCAGTTAGAACAGCAGGATCAGAAATCCACCACTTACATCTTACAGTCACAAACATCCAACTAGTAGTGTCTTGTGAGCAGCAACCTGTGACCACAAGGAGGAGGACCGTGATTAGACACAGTGTTTAAAAACGACAGCAGCACTGCTGTGTCTGATCCACTCACTCATACCAGCACAATACACAATAAGACCTCAAACACCACCACCATGTTAACCATTGGCACTGCTGTGCTGAGAAAGAATGACCCTCCCCCCAAATAATACCTGCACTGTGGTGGTTTTCTCTCCTGTGGGGTCCTGAGCATTAAGGAACAGGGTGGAAGGAGAAGAATAATAAGGTATGCAGAAAAACAGATACAGGAATACAGTCTATACAGTTATAGAAGTACTAAGTGCTCCTATATGGTCAGTGGAACTGACAAATGAGTCATAAAAAATGTATAGTATTTGAGCTAAATAGTAAGAGATTTGAAAGCAGGGTTAGGAAATCTAGATATCCAGAGATTTCTAAGTAAAAATGAAAAGTGATCCAAAGTTGTAAAGTCTTGTAGTTCAACTTAGTAATACGTAGATTAATCAAGATTAAATAAAAATCATCATTAGTTGTAGGCCTAATTTAGATACACTATGAGTGGAAGGCGTTCTGGCAGAGGCAGGGTGATGCTCTGGGCAGTGTTCTGCTCGGAAACCTCCTGGCATTCACAACACTTATCTAAACATTGTTGCAGTATAAGTACACCCCTTCATGGTAATGGTATCCCCTGATGGCAGTGGCCTTTTCTGTGCGGCCACGCTGAAATAATTGTTCAGGAATTGTTTGAGAAACATCATAAATATCAAAAGGGGAAAAATAGCATTAAGGACGAAAGCATAGCTCCCCCTCCCCAAAACACATTTTTCTAAAAGCCCTATATACTATAATGTTACATTAAAATGTTGATAATATAATTTGGGATGCAGTAGGCTCCCTCTTTCAGTCGCATATGTGTACCCCTTAAAAAAAAAGTTCTCTTGCGTTCTTTGCTACAGATAATCTTCATGCTAGGCTACATACGTCTGCCATGTTCTTGCTGGAGTGGGGGGTGGGGGTGGCGTGACATGGTGTGCTGGTGTGATGGATAAACCACGTATAAACCAATAGGTTGTGGGAATGGTATATGTTTATACTTCTTATCCAACCACAATTAGATTCACTTTATCCAGGTGGAGAGATTTATCTGGATAGGGGTTTTATTGAACGACGAGAAGCTGAGATGAAAACAGGAGAGAAATGAAATGGGAGTAACGAGGCTATTTTAAAAATGAAGGAGTAGAAGGTACAGATAATTGTGTAAAAATGTAAGGAGTAGAAGTGAAAAGCCGGCTGTAAAAATGTAAAAAAAATTACTCCAGTAAAGTATTGATAAGCAAAATTACAACTTGGGTAAAGTAATGAAGTATTTGACAAGTTCTGTAGCTTCCATTGGACATGGCTTAAGTCATGGCACAGCATAATAGTTCCTAGTATCCCAAAACTTTCTGCATGTCAGTGTATATCAATGTACAAGCCAAAGAATTGTATTTGACAAAGCTGGCTTGGGTTCATGTTGAGCTCAGCTTATTGCAGCACTAAGCCGACCCCAAACTTACTTTTTGTGCCCAAGTCTTCCTCAAATTGTACAACTCAAGCCATGAATCCAGCTTTGTAGAATATCCCTCATATCCCTCAGTTTCCTCTGCTTAAATTCACCATTTAGACATGTCACTCTCGCCTGGGCCCCTTTTTACTTGTGGCCAACTCAAATAGAGCTGGAGTCAGCACAGCGTGTGAGTGTGCGTCTGTGGGTGTGTGTGTGTTTGTGTGTTTCGACGATGCCGTAATGCCGCACTCTGTGTTCTGCAGGCATAAATATGTGTGAAGGCTCTTTAACAGCTTTGATGCTCTCAGGGATGCAGTAACTCCTCTCGTCTCCCCCCTTCCCCTTCCTCCCGTTCCCCTCCCCTCTCCTCTGGCACCTGTCTAAAGGAAAACGTCTTGTCGTTGGCTTTTTCTCCCGCAGCGTGTGAAACATCACGTCTGGAAAAGCGGTTTCGGGCTCGCTGGCGTGAGTTAAGGGGAAAAGGCTTGTTTATGTGTCGGAGACTTTTTTTTCATGGTGTTCCGAAGGCCCGAGCTCAGAGGTGGGACCCGAGACACCTCTTCAACGTCTGCTTTAAGCCTTCATAAACACTTCATAATGCCAGTCATAAACAAATAGGACGAAAGAACATTTCCATCCCGTGATTTTATGGGACCTTAAAAGCGGCCGCAGATCGTCCCCTCTTGTGCAGGCGGAGAACTGCGCGTCCAAGATGTTCTCATCTGGATTACTCATCACCCAGTCCGGCTGCGAGCTCTGGGATCGGATCACTTTACTCTGAAATGAGCTGCAAAGACGTATTTCGGCTCAGAAGAACTAGCTGCTAATCGCCTGGGTCTGATCAACCATCAGATGTTAAAATGAGAGAAAAGAAAGTCTTCAGTTACAATTTTTCATGTGAGCATGTGAGAAAATTCTCAGAAGAAAGAAAGAGCAGGGAGTACCGTGAGGTTGCTTCTCACTTGGAGACTTTGGATCCTCAAATCTCCTATACCTCCTTTCTGAATAGCAAAGACTGTGGGAATGTGGGAACACGACAATTAAGCTGCTTCAACTAGAAAAAAAGCCATGTATCTACTCAAAAACCTGTATGCCTGCTTATGGCTTGGTTTGGAAAAGTTTACTACATGAGATCATACCTTTATAGACTCTATACAGTATATCATGGCTGCATTTCTGGTGGTTGTGTTGTCAGGGTTTATTTCAGTCAGTGGCACACCTGTGTTTTCCATTGTCAAGATAGCAATACACCAGAATTTACATGAACACACCTCACTTCCAAATCATAACTTCTATCGGCATATCGTCACTGTCCAATGAAAAACACTTATCTCCAACACAGCAGCTTTACAGGAGAGAGAAAAAACCTTGCAAACTTTTAATGGAAGTCAATGTAAAAAGAGTTTATTTCAGGTCAATTTTGAAGAGTTTCTATTGGTCTGTTCATCAAGAAATTTTGTCACAGTGTAAGGAACAGTTTGTCTGTTCAAATTATGTAATAAACGTGTTTTTTATAGGACAGCGATGATATATATTATATTCACAATCACTTTTGCTAGTCAAACAGTGCAGAAGAAAGGCGCGAAAACAGACTGTTGACTGGGAGTGGTGTAAAATAGCAATAAGCATTGCGACATGCCTTGTGTAGGGTATAAGAGAGCCTATATTATTAGCCTATATTATTATACATAAACACACACACACACTGTGTAGATATTTTTTGATGACCAGACCAGTAGAAATTCTCCCAAATTACCTGGAATAAACTCCTTTTTTACATTGACTTCCATTGAAAGTTTAGAAGGTTAAAGTCTGATGTATATACTTGCCTCTGAATGGCGAAAGAGCTAGCACTGCGGTTAGCGGCTAATTGTAATACTGTTCCAGCCTCAGTGCTGGAGAAACTTTACTGAAACATCTTTATAATGCTGTACTTCAACAAAATTTCTTTACTGCTCCTTAATACCTGACTGGTAGAATTCATACATAAGGTGATTATAAGGTGATATAGCGCAAAAAATACAGTCGTATTCATCATAGATCATAGTGATAGTGTCTTACTCCCCATTGTAGTATAGAAAGTCTCTTCTAGACTCTTTTAGACGCCACCCCCTCCACACACACTGTCTTAATGCACATATGTATCATAACCTCTGACCCTCAGGGTTCAGTATGTTGGTTCACTGCTCTCACGGCAGGTCAGCATTGATGAATATGTGGATGCCTGTTGAGGACTATACACTTGGCGCCCTTAAGGGCCCACTCAGAGGATTTGGGACACCACAAAGCCCTCAAGTCCACCAGAAAGGAGGGGCCGTGGGGTCATTGTGCTCTTAAAGGTCACCTCAAAGGGTACTTCAGTCCGAGATAAAAGTACATGGGAACAGTTTGGAGTCAGCGTTCACAAACTCTGCACTCCAGCACTGAATAGGGAGCCACAGGGCTTTGTGTATACAGCTATCTTCAGCCCTCTTATTATCCAACTGCAGGGGGAATTACATAAAATGCAACAGTGAACTGCGCTCTTTTTGGCGCACTCTTTTTTTTCTTCTCTCTCTTCATTTGAAGCCGTATCGCTGAAAATACGCCTCATTCTAAAAATATTCCTCGCCGTTCTTTAAATGTACAGATCCGACCACATGCGACTCGAGGAAGCGCTCGTAGGCCGCAAGCTGTCTGCATTGTGTGTGTGTTTAGTCTGAATGGTCAAGTCTGTCTCTGTGAGGCTGGGTGGCCTACACTAAACTTAGCTACACAAAGCGAAGTGATGCTAAACTTTCTGACTTTTTGGGAAAAAAAGTCTTGCGGAAAACAAAAGAAGAGTGATGCTTTGGGTGGCATGAGCTGTGAGCTCAAGCGGCATTGTGTAGTAGGTCAAGAAAAGAGATGGGTGGTATCTCTGGGAAGTTTTTTGGGTGGTACATTTTTATTTTTTCCTTTCCAATATTGTGGATATTGGAGATTGGGACCCCTGACTACTGCCTGACACTGGTTGTTAGACCACCAGTGTTGGGCAACATTTGCCCTCTTGTGCCCTGGACCATTGGTTCTATTAAAAAAAAAAAATGTCTGAATACCCAGCCAATGTTAAATTGTCATCAATAGGCTACAATGAGAGAGTGCTATTGGCTGTTGTATTGGATGCAAGTGACTATTAGAGATGTAAGAAAATACTAATATATATATTGATGTATCACAATATTTGTCTATTTTCACTGTATCGATTTTCAATTTATAGTTTACATGTTAGTATTGGTGTCAGACTGGTTTATTTTGTATTTTGTTTAAACTCCAACCACTAGATAGCAGTGTTGTATTCTTCCTTCAGATTGTACTGGTTGTGAAGGGTTGGCTCTACATGATCCACATGGTGGCTTGTGTTTGTTTGGGTGTGTAGGGTTAGACGATATGTCTAAAATTTATATCATGATATATTTCTTGATTTCTGTCAATGTGATACTTTTCTTATATTGTTATTAATAGTATAAAACCATCCATTTGTGTGGTACATAATCATATGCTAACAATGCCAATATATGAAAGCTTACAGTGTTGAATGCGGTAAAATAATGCCAACACCTTTTAGAACCCTAGGCCAGTTTAGTTTTTATGTGTTTGATTGTTTTAGCTACCTTTTATTTGTCTAAAAAGTAAAAAAAAGAAAGTTAACAGATACAGCATCAGGCCTTTGCACTCTTATGGTGCGTGTCCACTGGCACTTAAGCCCCGACGCATCCCATTCATTTCAATGGAGAGAGGCGCCTCATGCCGCGGTGCATGCTGGGTTGCGTTGAGCACAGCCCCGCCCTCCGGCAAGAAAGTTGAGCAGATCTCAACTTTATTCAAATGAATCCGGCCGCCGTGCTGTGATTATACCTGTTTTTTTTTAGCTGGATTACTAATCTGTTGATAATTTTTTTTGTTAGATGACTAGCCCAGAACCCCAAAAACTTGCTGTTTTAGGCTCAGTTAATTGAAGGACTGGATGGGTTTTAATTTGTCATCCAGTATTTTCTACTGATCTACTGTAGGCCTGTTACCAATTCCACTTGATATATACGCTGATTTGATGGACTAACTCTAATTTGGAGCACATATAATAATCACAAAACACCTTTTTTAAGTTTTAGTTAATTATAAGGTTGCTTAATAATTTTACCGATCCTCACTTCCTAGATGTTTCTGGGTTTGCCAGGCCCTGAAGTGTTGAATCAGTCAAAAACACCTGATGAACTGCAGCACTGGCAGAGCGAGAGGCTTAATATGGTCATGCTGCACTAGCAGAAACAACAATGAGGTAAGAAAAGGTCAGCTGCAGCTTGACGTGCATGAGAAAACTGCATAAGAATGTCCTGAGACTCTGCAGCCTGTATCAGGCCCAGGACGAAGAGGATGACATAGCGAGACAAGAGAGAAAGAGAGAGAGAGAGACATTCATACTAATAATAAACCCCCATCCGTCATCCAGACAACAAGCAATTAGCACATTCCATATTGAGTGTGTGTGTGTGTATGTGTGTGTGTGTTCATGTGTGTGTTTGGGGAAGAGTGCAGAGCATATCAAAAGGACATGGGAAGGAGACTTTGCATTTGATTGCGAAGGGTTTGATCTACATGATTGTTGTTTGGTAGTGTAGGGTTAGAGGATATGGCTGAAATTCATATCATGATTTACAGCTCTGGAAAAAAATAAGAGACCACTTAAAAACTATGAGTTTCTTTGATTTTTACCAAATTGAAAACCTCTGGAATATAATCAAGAGGAAGATGGATGATCACAAGCCATCAAACCAAACTGAACTGCTTGAATTTTTGCACCAGGAGTAAAGGCGTAAAGTTATCCAAAAGAAGTGTGTAAGACTGGTGGAGGAGAACATGCCAAGATGCATGAAAACTGTGATTAAAAAACAGGGTTATTCCACCAAAATATTAATTTCTGAACTCCTGAAACTTTATGAATGTGAACTTGTTTTCTTTGCATTATTTGAGGTCTGAAAGCTTTGCTTTTTTTTTTGTTATTTCAGCCATTTCTCTAAATTACAATATTTTTATTGAAATTTAGGAGAAATGTCCGTAGTTTATAGAATAAAACAAAAATGTTCATTTTTCTCAAACATAAACCTATACATATCAAAATCAGAGAAACTGATTCAGAAAATGAAGTGAAATGTACCGGGAATATGAATATGTCATAGGAAATAGGCATTACCACCAACAGTGGACATTGCAGTGAGTGGTAATGATTGTGACTGGCGGCATCTGGCTAAAATTGTCCATGCAAAAAGCAACTCCAGCAGAAATCACATTCACATTCAATGCAAGAAGTCACACACACACATGTCCTGAAGATCAGATCAGATCAGCGTACATCAGCCTTAATAGCATGTGGCAAAAGTCATGGGACACGATACATTGATACAAGTACAAGTAAAGTGCCACACTTAATTTGAAGTTGAATTAATATGAACTTGTGTAGGTAATATGTACTGTGTCTATGTCTAGGGTTGCCACACCCTATCCTCTTCCTCTATAATAGGATATGGCAGAGGAACTCTAGTCCACTTCATGTTCTCCAGCTATCATCTTTCTCCTCTCTTTTTCCATCCTTTCATCCAAATGTCTGCCGCCCTCCGAGGAGAGAATATGTGGGTGGCCATGTGCCGTTTTGGTATCAGTTTCGTCACTGGCCATGTATCGCTGCTCTTCTGAAGTGGAGATCAGCGTTCCTCAGGGTTCCTTTGACGACAACTTATCTCTTTTTTTTTTTTCTCTCCCTCTCTCTGTCTGTCTGTTATAGGACCCATTGGAAGAGGCTTGTGCTGAGGGTATTAGTGATGAGCACTATCGCTTAGAAGGTAAGTCTATCTTTTTTTTTATCTCACATTGTATCCAGGCTAGGTGCAGACCTTCAGGATACTAGAGACTATGATAATCCCTTACATACAGCTCTGAAAAATTAAGAGACCACTTAAAAAAAATGAGTCTCTGTTATTTTACCAAATTGAAAACCTCTGGAATATAATTAAAAGTAAGATGCATGATCACAAGCCATTGAACCAAGCAAGCAAACCAAACTGCTTTAATTTTTGCACGAGGAGTAAAGGCATAAAGTTATCCAAAAGCAGTGTGTAAGACTGGTGGAGGAGAACATGCCAAGATACATGAACAAATTAAAAACCAGGGTTATTCCACTAAATATTGATTTCTGAACTCTTTAAACTTTATGAATATGAACTTGTTTTCTTTGCATTATTTGAAGTCTGAAAGCTCTGCATCTTTTTTGTTATTTCAGCCATTTCTCCATTATCTGCAAATAAATGCTCTGAATGATAATATTTTTATTTGGAGTTTGGGAGAAATGTTTGTGGTTTATCGAATAAAACAACAATGTTCATTTTACTCACACATAAACATATCTATAAACTAATTCAAAGAAACCAGGGCTATACATCATACATATCATACCATTTACTATTTGGTGCAATATTTTTCGACACTGAGTGTTTTTGAATTATTTTCAATGTGAACACTCCACATTTACAATAAATTACTATTTTGTTTTCTTTTTTATGTTTAGTTCCATTTGTTTTCGTTTTAATCTCTGTGAGCATTCTCTCTCTCTCTATCTCTCTTTCTTTCTCATTGTCTCTCATCACATAGTGCAGTTCCAATTGTTCGGTATCCTTTGTGATTTGACCCTAGGGTCTGAAGGATTGGAGTGCTCTCTCTCTCTCATTCTCTCTCTCTCTCTCTCTCTCTCATTCTCTCTCTCTCTCATTCTCTCTCTCTCTCATTCTCTCTCATTCTCTCTCTCTCTCTCTCTCTCATTCTCTCTCTCTCTCTCTCTCTCTCTCTCTCTCTCTCATTCTCTCTCTCTCTTGCTCCCTGTTGTAACCTCTCGGCTGGAAAAGAGCGGAGAGGTCACCCAGGGCACCCCCAGAACGAGGGATGGTCCCTCCGTTAAGCCCTCTAGAGATTTCCCACGCATGATTGGTTGGGTGTGGTTTGTTGGTATGGCCGTAAGGTCATTTAAGGTCACGAGCGAGGGCTTCACAATCATTGCGCACATAAGCCCGGCTTTAGATCGCACTTGATTGTGATTGGCCAAGCTGGAGTAGTGCGGCTTCTTTAGGTCAGTCACAGAGGGATGTGATTGGTGGAGAATAAGCTGAGGTTTAGATGGGTCAGTGTTATCTTTGTGAAGTGGGCTTTCACTCTCTGAGGTTTGATTGGAGGAAGGTTTACTGAGGTTTCAAAGCTCATCTTATTGTACACTGCCATTATCTGTACATCACGGTCAGTGTTGGATAAAGCAGTGTTTGCCAGAGCCAAATCCCCACATCTGGAGGAAATGACAGATTAATCATGTAACAGAGGTAGGGTTTAATTTATTTTCAATATTAATGTAATGCCATTTTATTCCAGTCCATATTTTTAGGCCATTTTTATATCATAGGGTTGTATGTGCAAAAGGTAAAAAAAAAAAAAAGGATAGAAAATTATAGAAAAGAGTACAGTAACAGACTAGGAGAAGATGGGTGGTATTTTACAATTTTTAAAGTACATTTTTTGTCATTCTCAGCACTGCAGAGACACTGGCACACAGCAGTGCTGCTAGAGTTTTTAAACACCTCACTGTCACTGCAGGTCTGAGAATGACCGTCTCACTCCTGTGAGCTCCTGACCATTGCAGAAGACAGACAAACGGGCAAAGCGCTGCCACTATGATCAGGAGATTGCTGGTTCGAATCCCGGTTATGCAGCTTGCCATCGGCTATCGAAGCTTTGAGAGAGCACAATTGGCCTTGCTCTCTCTCCGTGTGGGTAGATGGCACTCTTTCCCCACATCAATCCAAAGGGTGATGTCGATCAGCACAAGTCGTGAGACTGTGAGCTGATGTATTGAAAACCGTGTCGCTGCGCTTTCCTCCGAGTGCTCTGTGGTGCTACTCTGCAATTTTAGAAACTTTAAAAAGAGGTGGTGGCTGACTTCACTTGTTGTACTGGCGGAGGCATGTGCTAGTCTTTACCCTCCTGGTGTTGAGGCATTAGTATAGGATAGAAAGTGATAGGAAGAGTCTTAATGAGTGGTTGGGTAATTGGCTGTGAAAACTGGCTGTAAATTCCCCTGTATGGTCGTGTCAGGTGTAGAAGATAAAGCAAGAAGAGAGTGAAGAGAAGTGTGAAAGAGAGAGCGAGAGAGAGAGAAATGATAGGTGACAGTGTAAACTTCATTCACTCTCCTCTGCCTGTGGCTATAGACGGATCCACACACATCCGCAACATTTGGGGATTAAAAAAGAGCCAGTCTAGCAAAATCGGAGTTCCTCGGAAACTTCTGAGACTTCAGACGAGGCTGGTTCTTCTCTTCAGATGTATGTGAGGAGCTCTGTGTGAGGCTAGGTGAAGGCGAATGTGGGAGACCGCACACACACACACACACACACTCACACACGTCAGTGATCTTGTAGCGATAATGAGTTGTGTCTTGTGGAGCGTAAACACTGTTGCTGAGCTGGCTGGCAGCTTCTAAACTCCCCTCCAGACTTTTTTTTTGTTTTTAAGGCACAAAGTTGTCATATCTGTTCCTGTTACCATGTAGAAGTTTGTGTAAGTGTGTGTGTGTGTGTGTGTGTGTGTGTACATGAGCGTGGACACTCCTATGCTTGTACATATGTGTGTGTGTGTGTGTGTGTATTAGGCTACTGTAACCCCTCCAGGCCACTCATTACCCCTCCAGATAAGTATCTCTGAAACACTGTGGACCAGGCCGGCCGGCGAGCAGATTTTTGCCCTCGCTCACAATGTTGCCTTTGAGTATCTAGCCCTGATCAAAAGCCCAGAGCCGCTGCTATTTCCCTGGAAAAAAAAAGAAGTCTGTAAAAGCTCCCTGGGACGATTCCTTTCATTCTCTGGCACTTTTCTTTCTCTTTTTTTTATTTTTTTTTTTATCACCCTCTCTCTTCTCTCTGCCGAGGGACAGGACAGGTCCTCTTTGATCTGAGCAGATCAGCAGAAGGGGTGGGGGGTGGTTGGTGGGGTGTGTATGGGGAGCGAAGAACGAATGAGAGAGAGAGAGAGAGAGACACTGTTGTGTCTGCCGATCCCTTTGGCTCGCACAACAAACACTGTTTTAGATTTGACTTTGCTTAATTAATTAGAGATTCTGTTTAACAGACGGACTGATCCTTGGCCAAAAGGTTTGAGAATTGAACTTCAAAGCGTGGGGATTGGGGGCAGGAGGGAGGATTTAGCCTGCAGGACATAGGCTGGCGTGGAGCGCTGCGGCCTCCTCCCTGCTCGGCGTTAGATCTGCTGCTGCCGTCTGCAACATCTCTCGCGCAAATTGCAAGAGCGACACAGCTGCGAAATCTCAGAGTGACATTTTCGCAAACGTTTTGAAAAATTCTTAAGCGTTGCTGCTAATTTCACAAAGTCTGTACACTGCTGAAGATAGATAGCTACACACTTTTATGCCAATCTGAAGAAACATTAGCATCTGAAAGCAGCAAAGTAAGCAGCCTTCTAAGCAGAACTCTTTTAGGGTGTTTTCGCACCTGTATATGGTTTCCATGGTCCAGATTGGTTGATGGGTTCATTTACTTGGAGTGTTTTCTCCCTCTGTTTGGTTTAGTTTCACACAGGCACAAACCTAAACGCACCAAAATGCGCACCAATAAACCACGCAAGCACATTGTCTCCTTTTATTGGTCAGAGCTGTAAAATATTGCAAGAAGACACTGGACACTGTAAATTTGCCACTGCGCTTTCAAACACAGTGTTTTTAATAGGATGTGCACTGCAGATGTACATGTAGTAAACAGCCTTAAAGACCGATGGATGCTGGTGATTGCTTGCGATTCCTGGTCGAACTTTCCAAAAAGAAATAAAAAAAAAAATCCATTACTGTTGTTCAAATGTCCTTTTTTAGTACATGTGCGCATTTTGAATATTGTGAAATAAGACAACCCTATTAACTCTTTTAACCAGTTTTTGTTTGCTGCCTAGGTCAGAAACGAGATTTTATCACACTGTATCTCTATCCAAGTAGCTCCACCTTTAAAAAGGCAGCCAGATCTTTAAAAAGGCAGCCATGGGTTAAATTTTTCAGGTTGCAGGTTTTTTTTTTTTTTTTTTTTTTTTAACCTCAAACTTTGAAAATATACCACATTTAAATATTTAGACTGCAAACAGCAGAAAATTTAAATCTGAAAGGGAGAGACAGATAGATGTGACCTCAACTAAAGTAAAAGTGAACCAAACTTAAGTCCTAAAGTTTGAACCATGGCTTAATTTAGATTTGTTTCACACAGTTTAGTAAGCACACTAAAAATCTACAGTTACGGTTAGGGGTGGGAGATATGGCCCTAAAATAATATCACGATATTTCATGGTAATTTTGCGGTAACGATACTCTTGGCCATAGGATAAAACACTGAATTAAAAAAATGATTTCAAGAATACACTACTGCACCAAATTGAATATTAAATTTTCTTATGGCATACGATATGATATGGCACACTCTTAACTGAGATTCTTTTCTTTTCCCACTTTTAAAAGGAAATTGTTCTGTTTTATATGAAAAGACCTCTGAGATCTTTTAACACAGTTTTGTTTTTGATATATGTGTGACTGTTTCCTCTTCGTGTTCTGCCCCCTCTGCAGTCGCCCTGCCTCCTGAGAAGATTGACAGCTGCAGTGGCGAAGAGAAGATGCAGGAGAGAGAGAGCTCAGCCCCCGCAGGCCCCCATAAGCAGCTACAGTTTGAGGTGATTATATGAGACACACAGACACACACTGTAATGTTTGTTATAATCCTACAAAAGAGCTTTGATAGTGACATCACTTTTTTTTTTAACAGTTTTGTCAGAGCTGATGTGAACAAGCAATTATATACTAATATAATATTGGTAGTTTATTGATTATTGATCTGACGGGTTCTTGATCAGGAGCTGGAGTGTGCTGTTTCAGTCGAGGAGGATAACAGGCAGGAGTGGACGTTTACTCTGTATGACTTTGACAACAACGGCAAGGTCACGAGAGAGGTGAGTTTGCAGCTCACACGCATACAGATGTGCAAGTTAATAATCTTTAAGAGATAAGGAGATGTTTCTAAGAAGATCAAATAATAGATGGTCCACTTGTATAAGCTGTGAGGTGTGATCTTATGAGTGACACATGCTCATGGGACTGATAGTGGTAATGCCTTCTATGGCATCTAATTATCTGTGCCCACTTACAGTGGACTGGGAGGTAATGATTGTGTCTGGTGTTGTCTGACAAGAATTGTCCATGCACACAAAACAACAACTCTAGCAGAAATCACATCGCATGTACAATCCATACAGTGGACTCCACCCACAGGTCAGGGGATTGCTCTTTAGTTTCCATAGTGGGACATGGGCATGGCCTGTCCCATGATTTTTGGCATACGAGTCTATAATAACTAGGGCTGCACTGTAAAAAAAAAACTTAGACTCTTTAAGTCAAGTAATTGAGGGCTTTTTTTTTAATGTAGAGACAAAAATGGACAAGGATGACATATTAATAAGGAATTTTAAGTAATAGAAAATATGTATTTTAAATAATGGTGTATTTGGTAAAAAAAAATCCATGTCACAACACCTTCGTTTAAACAGTTGTTTATTTACATGTCGGTTTTAATGTTTAAAGTAAAATAGGCTTATTTTAGACATAAATACATGCATGCTGTCCGTCTCATTATTCCACAGTTCATATGTTGGGTAAACAGTGTAATCAGGATAATCAAACTAGGCTGCAATTTAAATCATTTATTATATGCCACATATTTTAATAATTTTGAAGTGCTCAAAAATATGTGATGAATGACATGACTGCTGACTTTCTTAAAGGAGAAATCCGGTGTAAAATGTGACTTTGAGTGTAGTTTTTTTTTGTAGTATAAATTTTTTTAAAGGTGTCCTTCCCTTAAAATCCACTTTTCTTGTTCTTTGTGAAATACAGTAGGTCTCTCTGAGTTGTATATGCATGCTGCACATGACACTGTTCCTCAACCCCCACTGCAGTAACTAGTAAAATAAAATATTTATAAAAAAAGTTGATTAGGAAGAGCATCTGTGTCTACATCAACCTGTGAATTAGTAGTAATATAACTTTTGTCCGTCTCGCTGCCTCACAGTGCTGTTAGCCAATCAGAGGCGATATGTTTGCATGTATGAAAATTTATGAGCAAGGGCTGCCCACTCCCTGCCCACTCCTTTACAAGAATAAAGCTGCATTTTGCTGCAGGATCACCGGAGCACTTTTTTTTTTCACAAAAAACAGCTCAACTGGCATTAATTCATATTAGAGACCAAAATTTAAAAAAAGTTATTTTAAATGTCAGCACCCTCAGAATTCTACCGATGAAGTGTGGAGCTACTTTGAGCTTGATAATGATGTAAAAATAGTGATTTCTTTGCATGAACACTATGCCCCTATCGCTAGAGGAATAGCGCATTGAAAACCTGCTGGGACCATTGGTTAACATTGTTTTTCAGAATGCTGGAGGTGGCTATTCAACAAAATTTCATACTCGTTATCATGTTTCACTACTACACCCCAAGTCCATTTCTCCTTTAATGTTGTGTAAATCAGAACCAGAACTCAAGCAGGGTGATTTTCCGATTTCTAATATCTGTGTTAATGTCTTTCTCTTCGTCTTCATCTCTGTCTCTCCTTCAGGACATCACCAGTTTGCTGCACACTATCTACGAGGTGGTGGACGCCTCAGTGAACCACTCGCCCAGCAGCAGCAAAACACTGCGGGTGAAGCTGTCCGTCGCACCCGACGCCAGCCAGCGATGGAAGAACTGCACACAGACCAGTACAGGTAGGAAGAAACAGAGTCAGTTAGGAAGAGCTAAACCTTCCTAAAGCAGGAGAAAGAGCTCAATTGAGAAGTGTATAAAAGACAGACATATCTGATAGCAGTGTGTGTGTGTGTGTGTGTGTGTGTGTGTGTGTGTGTGTGTGTGTGTGTGTGTGTGTGTGTAGCCTTCAAAGCTGACTGGCTCTCATACATCAGAGCAGCTTCTGACAACCCTGAAGCTGAGCGCTCGCCTCTCCTCCGCTTCATTCCAGTGTGGAAACTAAAAGAACGCCTGCATTTAGCTTAATTTCCGGAATGTGTGACATGATGAACAAGAGGAATGAGGATGGAAAAAGAGGGAGATGAAAAGAGAGAGAGATAGAGAGAAAGAGAGAGTGTGTGTGTGTGTGTGTGTTTGTTTATGAGCTGTCATTTGAACTATTTATATGCATTGTGTGTTTGAAAGCGTCAGCCTTTGAAAGTAGAGGCAGACTTCACACTGCATCAGATCCCTCCACATTAATGAACTCTTGAGTGTGTGTGTGTGTGTGTGTGTGTGTGTGTGTTAGCTTTATATGAGGCCCTTTAGTTGAAAATAGAATAAATGAAGCATTGTTGTTTTTCCTCTTTTATAAATCTTCAAAGTAGGAGGCATGGAACAGAGAGGTTTGTTTCTTTCTTTGGTGTGTGTGTGTGTGTGTGTGTGTGTGTGTTAGCATGCATATGCATGTCAATGCACACATGCGTGTGTTTTGTGTTCAGGAGCGCAGCAGCATTTTTCTCTTTGATAACAGCTTCATCTCTCTCTCTCTTTCCCTCTTTCTCTCTCTCTCTCTCTCTCCCATCTGTCTTTATCTCTTCTCTCTTCTTCTTTCTCTGTCCTTTTGCCTTTTGTTTTCTCTTCTTATTGTGTACTTATGTTCTTCTCTCTGTCTTTTTAACTTTCTGTATCTCTTTCTCTCTTACTCTCTATTTATTTCTCTGTATCTTACGTTCTCTTTTTGATTCTTTCTTTCTTTCTTTTCTTACATACTCTTTTCCTCTACCCTATCTCTCTCTTCATCTATCGATCTCTTTTTACTCTTGCTTCATGTCCTCTTTCTCCCTCTCCGTCACTTTCTATCTCTTTTCACTCTTCTTCTATTCCTTCTATCTCTATCTACTTTTTACTCTTTCTTCATCTTCTAACACTCTCTCTATCTCTTTCTATGCTCGCTTTCTCTATTGTCTTCCTAAGCTCTCTTATTGCTTTGCTTCTTGTTTCCCTCTTTATTTCTCACTCTCTTATTCTGTCTCTTTCTGCCTCATCTTTACTCCTTTTACTATCTTTTTCTCTCTTCTCTCCATCTTCTCATATATTCTATATATATATATATATATATATATATATATATATATATATATATATATATATATATATATATATATATATACTGTTTATATTAATATTTTTTACAGGTACATTCAATGTTTTTATTATCATGAAATATTCTTTATTTAATCTGATTTCAGTCAATAGTAATGATAACATATATTTTCCACATGACATGTATTTTAGGCACAACTTACACACAAAATATTACCTAAATTTTCTTCACCAGCTAATTTAATTTAGCCAACTTACTTATAGTATTTTGTGTTTATCCAGTTTACAGTTAAACAGTCAATTATCATTTAATAATTATTCATTTTAGTAATATATATAATAAAATATAAGCTGCGGTCCAATCTGAAGGGAGCTGCCCAACTAGGCAGCATTTCCAGGCAGCATAGGCGCGCTCCCGAGAAAAGGTCTGTCCCATACGGAAGGTAGCATGTGCTGCCTACCTGGGCAGCTGCCTTATTTTACCCCGATTCTGAAGGCAGCGTGAGATGTATCCTTCACGGCGAAGGCAATCCCATGATCCATTTCACCAGCTCAGAGTTCCAGCTCTCAGATTTAAAAACATGGCGGACGGAGCCGGCCTGCCACGGAGTTTCTGTACAAATGTAAGTAATTCCCTCCTGTATTTCCACTCACCGCTGCGTGGGTTTATCAAACTAGCATATTTTAGACTGTTTTAAGTTGTTTTCCATCGTTGTTTTCGCCTGTACTTCATTTAATGTAAGACCTGACCGGCGGAAGCTACCGTTAGCTTATCGCGCTAATTTACCGGGTAAGCTAACACGCATCTAGCCGACTTACAGAGTACCAAACGAGGCTGCAGCGCTGAGGAAACCCCCGCTAGGAAACAAAGATACCCTGGCCGTCCAGTATAAAAAGTTTTAACTGTTTTAAGTCACTGTTGCGTATAACTAAGTGATTTACTGTGTAAATAGTGTAAACGTGTAGAATAACCTGTAATTTAGTGATTTAATGCGTAAACAGTTTAATTGTTAGAGGGAATAACTAGATTTACCTGTAACTGAGTGATCAACTGTGTAAATAGTGGAATTATGAGCGTGTTCTCCATAAACCACTGTTACTAATTCAGATTTATTTTTTCCACAGGGATGAACGTGGGCCGGGGAAGGTGAACGCTGGTCAGACCGGCTGGAGGCAGCGTTAGCTCCCTTTATGAATATATATTTTTTTCTTTGAATGTAATAAAGTTTTCTCTCTTAACATTATTATTTTTGCTTGCTGTGTGTTTATTGTCACTATGCTTATTGTAGTATCACATCTCAACTAGTGGGTATGGGTAAATAAATAAATAAAAAGTTTATGAATCATGTGTTTTATGCAACTAAAAGGTAAAGATAAATTAGCTGACTGTGTATGAATGTACTATTGAGTGAAACGTAGCTTAGTTTGATAATTTAGCTCTGATGGCTCATACAAAATATTTATTATATTATGGTTTCATTACTCATGCATTTCTATGAAGCATCTAATCAAAAATAAATTAAATACATAAATAAAACTGACCATACTCTGAGAATTAAGTGAGGAAAAGTGTAGAATTAAAGTAAATCATGAATATTTAAATATATGTAATATTTGGATGAGTAAAAGAGAAATAGCTGCCGCTGCATTTTGCCACTGATTTATCCCGAGGTAAGTGATCATTAACTTTAGTTATTTATAAACAGCTCACCGGCACAGCGCGCTAGACGTGATGACGTATGCTGACTCCAGAGCGTGTCCCGAACGCGCTGCCTTATAAGATCCCTTATGGGTGAAAATGCTGCCGAACGAGGGAGCTGCCTTTGAAGGCAATGACTACCTAGGCAGCTCCCTTCAGATTGGACCGCAGCTATTGATTTGATTTTGTAGGTTTGTTCCTGTGTTCTAGTCAACTCTCTTACCCTTAATATATAAAACTTCCTAAAATCTGCAAACAGTTCTAATAACATGGTTTGTAGGGTCATAAAAAACCTGAAAAATCATGGAATTTGAAAATAGCATTTTTTAAGACCTGGATGAGTTTTGGAAAAATAAAAATACTCAAAGTTTTGAAAAAGTCATGGAAATTTGCTTTAACAAATAACAAATGTTTTTAATTTTATTATTAAAAATTGTGTGTCAACATTTTATCTGATTCATTTTAGACCTACTATAATATATTAATTTAAATTATAGTTTTAGTTGATTTTTGGTTTTATTGTCCATAAATCGTATGTAAGGTCATGAAAATTTGCCTTGAAGGCATAGAAAAGTCATGAAAATATCATGGAAATTTATTGGTTAAAATGTGTATGAACCATGTAATAAAAACATACGATATACACTCAGTGATTTCACTTCCTCTGATGGGAAACATATGGAAGGCAATGAGATATGTCAATCAGGTGATCTCATCCTTTGTCAAGGATACACCAACCTTATGTTCTTTAACAGACTCATTGATTATAACAGTAATCTTGAATTGGGATACTGAGAGCATTCATCACTCTCTCCTCCCCTCCCTTTATCATCTTTTCCTTTTCTAATATTAATACTTATATATTTATCAGTCTTAAAAAATATTTCTCTCTCTTTCTTTCTCAGTCACGCCACACCCCAGACTCAAGGGAGAGAAGTGCTTTGAGGAGCCCAAGAGCTCGGAAAAGAAGTCCAGAGCCATTCTGAGGTACCGAGCTTCATCACTTCCTTTCCTTCTGATCAGAAACTACACACACTTACCAAACTCACAACTGCTGTGTTCTGTGCGTCTGTGAATCCACATTAAACAATACATGAGATATGAAGATCTGCCAGCATAAAGATGACACAGAACAGCAGATAAGATGATCTTTACTGTTATTAACATGGAAGAGCAATACTTAAACACAGTACCAGTGTTCCTGCAGGTCCTCTACTGAAGTCCTAAAATAGTCTTAAAATAGATGTGGCCAGAAAATGTGTAAAAAAAAATGTCTTTATTGTCTTATTTTTTCTAAGTCTAAGAAGATGGTGTAGTCTTTGTGTGTAATGGATGGCAACTAAAGAATGGCAGCTCACAGAACATGTATATTGTAGCACAGTTTATATATAAGATAATAGTTTATCTTAATAGCTGCCCTGTGGTGGTCCTGATTATTGAAGAATAGAAAGAAAGGTGGATTTCAAAGAATAAATAAGAAATGCTGTTTATTTATTTGAAGTTCTAATACAGAAATTGCAAAAGAGAGCTGTTATTTAAAGAAGGAAAACAAGGAGGATTAGGTGCAATTAATTTAGAATTGAAAATAAAAATAGCAATGTGTAAAATTATTGCTAGTGCTATTTATAGACAGGTAAAAATTGGAGATTAAAAAGACTCTCCTAGAAACAATATACCTTCTTATAAATTAATCAAGTCAGACTTTGTTAAGAAATTTGAAGAACAAAATATTAATTGGGGTTTTGTCTCAAATAAAAACATGTATAAAATATAAAAAATAATGTATTCTTTGCATGGTGCTATGTGTCATCTTAAAGGCCCTTCAGAAACCAAATCAAAACAGGCAATTAAAAATATTACATCCAAAAAATATATTATATCTGAAAAAATTAGAGACATTTTGTGGCTTATTTCAATGGACATACTCCCTGTAAGAAACCTCAAAAAATTGAATTTTAACATGGACAGCCCTGTTTGCGTTATTCCTAATTGTTCCCCAACAGAAATCACTTTTTATTTGACTGTTACAGATCCAAAAAGGTTCGGAAAACAATAAGCCAAATAAATTAAAAAATTACATTTAGTTTGAAGACCAGAAAATATGGATTTTTTAATAAAAACCTCAGACTCTTAAAGGGAAATTCTTTGGTTGGTTATTTGTGTTGTTAAATGTAGTCTTTGGAAACAAATAATGACTAAACTGAAAAAAAGAAACAAACGCAATGAACAATAATTTAACTTTTTTTTTATTTATTTATTCTTTATAAAATTATGTATTGTTTTTCTTTTTGTTCTGTATACTGTAGTAATATAAATGTTTAATTGTATGAAATTGTTGTAAAAAATCAATAGTGTGAGAAGAAAGAAAAAGAAAGGAGGATAATAATAATAATAGTATGTGGAGAAACAGATACAGAACTACAGTCTGCAGTTACAGAACTACAAAGTGCTCTTATATCCTCAGTGGAGCTAAAAAAAAAAAAAAGGATAATAGATTTAGAAATAAGGGGGTGGTCATAATATTATGTATAATATGTTCAAAGTAAACAGATAAGATAAGAAAATAAAAGGGCTTTCAAACATTACCACTGCAATCATAAATATGCAAAATGCACATTTTTAAAGCACCCTCATTCTTTTAGTTAATGGGGCATCAGAAACATAATAGTAAATCATTCTGACCTGTTGTAGACGTCATCATAGTGACCACCACACACAGCAAGGCTGCCAGAGGCACTGTGTGGACGAAAACCTGGAGAGGAGGAACCATTACCTGGACCTGGCCGGCATCGAGAACTACACCTCACGCTTCGGAACAGGTGAGAATCTGATATACAGCTCTGAGACCACTTCAGTTTCTGAATCAGTTTCTCTGATTTTGCTATTTATAGATAAATGTTTGAGTAAAATGAACTTTATTGTTTTATTCTATAAACTACAGACAACATTTCTCCCAAATTCCAAATTAAAATAATGCCATTTAGAGCATTTATTTACACAAAATGAGAAATGGCTCAAATAACAAAAAAGATGCAGAGCTTTCAGACCTTAAATAAAGCAAAAAAAAAAAAAGTTCATATTCATAAAGTTTTAAGAGTTCAGGAATATTTCAATATTTGGTGGAATAACTGTGGTTTTTAATCACAGTTTTTTTAATGCATATTGGCATGTCCTCCACCAGTCTTACACACTGCTTTTGGATAACTTTATGCCTTTACTCCTGGTGCAAAAATTCAAGCAGTTCAGTTTGGTTTGATGGTTTGTGATCATCCATCTTTCTTTTGATTATATTCCACAGGTTTTCAATTTTGTAAAATCAAAGAAACTCATTATTTTTAGGTGATCTATTATTTTTTTCCAGAGAAGGAAAAATAATAGATCATGCCAAGTTGCATAAAGGAGGAGAACTGTGATTAAAATTCAGGGTTATTCCACCAAATATTGATTTGTGAACTCTTACAATTTTATGAATATTAACTTGTTTTCTTCTCTGCATTATTTGATGTCTGTATCTTTTTTGTTGTTATTTCAGACATTTCTCATTTTCTGCAAATAAATGCTCTAAATGATTTTATTTGCAATTTAGGAGAAATGTTGTCATTAGTTTATAACTAACTTAAACTGATTCAGAAACTGAAGTGGTTTTTCCAAAACTGTATGTTTAAACTCTAAATTAGATCATAATTATTACACTTTAACACTGTTAAATTGAGCTTATATATCAGTTTATCTGTTTATTGTAATAAAATAAAACCATTTGTTCTTCCAGTCGCCCCCACCGCTGAGCCGCCTAAACCCGACCAGCCCGGCGCCCGCTCGGCCAATCAGATGCGCTCCCGCTCCCATGAGCCCGAGAACGGCCATGTCTACCCATCCTCCTCCTCCCACCACCACCGCCGCTCGCACACCATCTCCACAGAAACTCCAGCCGTGCAGGACAGCCTGTGCCTCCGCCCTCGAGCCCTGGACTCCTCCCGGCACACGCACGGCTTCCGCTCACCCAAAGCCCACCATCGCACTCCCCCAGCTCACGCTTCCTCCAACAGGGTGATGAAGAGGGGCGCCCCACCTCCTGCTGCTCTGCCTATTCAGGCCGGATCTCACCAGAGCTCAGGACCCTACCGGCGGCACAAGCAGCGGCCCAAAGATGGCGCTCCGCCTTCCAGAGCGCTGGGGCCGGCCGTGACCACCGGACCTGTGGTAGAGAAGGAGCAGGTGAGGGATCTGCCCAGCATGGTGCTGTACGAAGGAGGTCTGGCACAGGTGGTGCAGCGGCACGAGCACCATCACCATCATGAGCACCATTACCATTATCACCACTTTTACCAGTCCTGAGGACCACTGAGCACCACTGGTGGCCAAAAAAAGCAAAAAGCAGCCCAGAACGACCACCAAGACTCTGAATGAAGGAACAAGTGAAGGAACTTAACACTTACAGTGAACCTGGGTGGAATAATATCATGGCTGAGCCGAGACTGATAGACTCATAAACTGATAAACAGTGAACACCATGTTAAAGTGGCCAACCATGCTTTAAAAAAAAAATTAAAACATATGTGTAAGTTCTGGACAGATAAACCCAGCTCGGAAAGGGCTAGACCTTTTTTATTTTTTTTTCTCAAACCTTGCCCTTCTTGCCCTCCCTGTCCTTCTTGCTGCCCCCTCTATCTTCGTGTATGTGAAGCTGAAGCCCCTAAAAAAGGGCCACAACTGTTATGATATGATATGAAGGATTGTGAAGGACTATGAAGGAAAGGGAGATGTATTATACAATCCTCCTATTTTGTATGAATGTTTTTTAGCACATGTGAAAAGTTTGGGCACACCCGATTGAATGTATTCTGTCTGAATTTCGAAGAACAGGTTTAGGATTAGTTTAGCACATTTTTTTTTTGTGCTTACTGAGTAGATCAGTTATTTAGAAGTTATTTAATAATAGATTGATGATAGTATTGTAAATCTCTATTTTTTTATTCTAATTTGTAGCCTATGTCCTGATTATATAAATATAATTAAATAAATATTAAATATTCCAAACTTTTTGATGTAGCAAAAACCACTACAAACAGTGGTCATGCTTCCTAAACAGGAGTTTTTCACAGGTCTTGCATTGTAAAATAAACCTAAGGCAACCTGAGGCTAGGGCTGCAACTTATGATTATTTTGGTAGTCAACTAATCTAATGATTATTCAACGATGCCATGTCCTCCATCTCTATGATAGAATGATAAGACGATAGAAACAGCTGAATATGAGATTTAAAAGGCATTTAAATGTCTATATGTTGTTTAAAAGTGAAAATTACTGATATTTAGTGAGTAAATATGTAATCTGTTGTGTTTGGGCACTTTTGAAGTGAGCCATTTACCCATCTCCCATTGCACTTCTGTCCCCATCACCTTGTGTAATGTGGTACTGTTACAATTTAAAAAATAGTCGACAATGAAATTTGTAGTCGACAAATTTAAATAATCAACACTGCCGATTATATCGACACATATCGACTCATCGTTGCAGCCCAACCTGAGGCAATGCTTGGCTAGCTTTAGCTAACTTTACATAGTTTTCCACTGGTCAAGGAACGTAAAACATCGTAAAATTGTCACAAATTGTCACTTGCCGGTGTTGTGCCGAATTCAAAACCCCCGCCATGAAAAGAACCCTCTCTCGGGAGTGCGTCTTGTAGATAAAAGCGAAAATAATCTGCTTTATCTTAACTTCACGGTTACATACATCGCAGCATAGCACTCGTTCACGAGAGGGGGTGATTTTCCTGATGGGGTGCTCAATTCGGCTCAACCCCATCATGTTTGATTACAGGAACGTCACATGACACCACTGACATCATCTTGTTCCGTGCACTGTCTTCACTCTGAGAGAGAGAGAGAAAAAAAAAAGTGAAGTGATAGCTGTTGGAAGGACAGGAAACCAAAACCTTTACTGTGGTGGCAAGGATAGCTTAGCTTAGCATAGCCTAGCTAGCTTAGCATCGTCAGCAGGTTACTAGATGTGCCTTTTAACTGATTTATCTTTATCATTTTGCTCATATCTAGAGCAAATTACGAAAAATGCTTATTTTTCCCTTAGGAAATATCCCTAAACAGCGGA